>NC_135497.1:245324256-246048905 GCF_052857255.1 Amblyomma americanum
CGCCCGTGTGCTGTGCGAAAGATCCCCAGGTGGTCGAAATTATTCCGGAGCCCTCCACTACGGACCTCTTTGTTCCTCTCCTCTTTCACTCCCTCCTTTATCCCTTCGCTTACGGCGCGGTTCAGGTGTCCAACGATATATGAGACAGATACTGCGCCATTTCCTTTCCACCAAAAACCAATTATTATTATTATTATTATGCCCCAGCTCAGGTGCTTGAGCTTCGATGGCTGATGCCGGGGCTGCAAAAACCTTATCCTACCATTTGATAAATATTTTAATAAACCACTACTACTACTAATTGCGAAGGCATTCACTACGGCACCTTTTTCTTCCTTTCTTCTTTCAATAGCTGTTTTATCCCTTCCCTTACAGCGTGTTTCGGGCGTCCACCGAGAATTGTGAGATAGCTACTGCGCCATTTCCTTTCCTAAAAAAATTTGCTGGTGGGTTAGTTCAGGTTAACACTGGTCGAAAGCGAAAACCTCCATCTCCATGGCTAAATTTGCAATTAATCAATTATGTTTTCAAACGGTAACGTTCAGCATAATTCATTTACTTTTTTCTGTGAATGATTGCCGGTACAAACTAAACACGAATGACACGAGATGGGAGGTTTATCGGTGTTCGTCCGCTTTAAAACTCCGCATCGCCAGACGAGAACGCCGGTAAAACGGAGCACATGATATCATAAACATCGAAGCAACACCAGCTAGAACTGACGATGTGCTAACGAGTTCCGCAATCGTTCATCAGCCGTCTCTAACGGAGTGGTTGTCGCCATTCCGAACCTTCCGAACGGTGTAGATATAAACACCGTACGGCAACTGAGACGGAGCGAGGTAGAATTGCTGCTGCTTTTCAAAAGAACGCGCCAGTGGAACTGTGTACCTTTATCTGTTTCGCTTACTTCCGGAACGAAGGAGCAAATTTTAGTTTCGGTCGGGATGCAATCGACAGCAGGCGGCGCAAAGGATCAAAAGACGGCGAGAGAGTCGTGAGTGCGTACGATGCGTCTGTCAGCGACGTAGGCGCTAGGCCTAGCAGCGCCAGCGGGGCCGTCTCGGATTGCGTCGCAGAATTGGGCACGGCGGGTTGTCTGCAGCCTCTCTTGGAACGGATATCGTGAGCGGCGACTTCACGCTTGACACTGCTGCTTTTCGATGCGCGAAGGAGAAAGGAAAGATGGATGCTTAACCGAGTTCACTGAAGTGTATATCGTAAATGACGGCTGAGCTTGCCCCTCGGTCTGGCTTGCGAATGGCGGTATGGCGCCCCAGGTGAAAATCTTCAACTGGAAATTCAATTGGGAGTAACTGCTTTCAACTGGGAGTAACTGGTCCCAGTTGGATACCAACTGGTACCAGTTGGAAACCAGTTGGAGACCAACTGGTTCCACTTGGAAACCCAGATGGAGCCCAACTGGTCACAGTTGAGGACCAAGTGGGAGGCAATTGGTCAAGTGTGCCAACAACTGGGAAACATCAATTCCCAGTTGAGAACCAAGCAGTAGGAACTGAGGACCAACTAGGTAGTTAGTGGTTCCATTTGTGGGTCAAGTGGGAAGCAAAAATTCCCAATTGAGGGCCAAATGGGCAGAACTGGTCGTGGGTTAAAACCAAATGGTAAATTTTTTTACTGCTGCTGCGGCTCAGCACATTGCACAGTCATTAGGCGCAGAAGTGAACGTAATGCGAAATTACATGGAAGCTGGCTCATTAGCGAACATCATTCCGATTGCACTGTGAGCACTGCATGTGAAAACGCCCGTAGGCGCTCTCCTGGCGAATAACACCACTTCCCTCAAAACATGTGTCGACACGCATATGCTGCGAAAATATCGTGTGCACGCATTACTGCTTAATTTTTTGTTTTATTAAGCCTGTTCTCTTTCTGTCTCAACCCGTTGTGACATAGGCGTTTCGGACATGGTAACATTAAATTTATTTATTTATTTACAATTGCCGAACCATCCCAAAACAAACTTCTAAGACTGTGACTTCCGCGACATGTCGTGTCTCCAGCCATCAGCGGACCGGGTGCGGGTGTCATCCTCGATGTTGCCATCGCGTTGACGTTCGTAACGTATTTTGTCAATAATAGCACAAACTATGCTTGACAATTACAGCTATGAGAAAAATAATTTGTTACAATTTAAAAATTATTAACTTATTTTTTATGCTAGTGAAAAGATAGTAGTAAGTAAAAAAAGTTGACGAAACAAGCGTCAGTTTCGCACACGCCGTCCGTGCTAGGGTAGCCATTGCGGCAATGGTCGCGCGGATGGCATGTGCAATTTTTCATCGTGTTTCGCGGGAACGTTGTGTTTGAAGAACCTCGACATAGAATTAATTTTTCGCATACTATTGTTGGCGAGATTGTTCAGCAGTTCTTTCCTTGATGGTGCTGAAGGAAGACAGTTTGCTTGCTTTGACTACTCGGCGAAGTGGACCCGTCAATACCAATTAGGACTACAAGTTGTTTTCACAGGATGCAATCATGCCCTTTCCAGGTGCGTACTCAGTTCGCTCATTTAAGTGTATTTTATGCTATTTTTGCGTTCGTAATGAAAAATTCTAACGCATTTAGTGGCACGTTATATTTTTATGCTAACTCCTTTGGCTGTTTTTCCAAACTCGCTGTTGATTGAAACAAAGGCTGGTGATGTATGCAACTGATCTCTACTATACGAGAAGTGGGCATGCGTTCGGATCGTGTGCCGAAGTGTATATGGAAGCGAACTCCGCTCAGCACGATTGCGTCTTAATGCTGCAGAGAGCACCCCTGGACACCTCATAGACTTGCGTGGGTAAAGAGCGTAAATTTTATTTGTACTTGCTGTGTGCTCTTCACCTATAAAAATGAACTACTATGTTTTGTTTTGCAGCAGCCCTGACCTATTGGGCTCGGCAGAAGAGTATTAATGCCACCGCAGCTGTCTTAAAATATGACGAACGGGCTCAGCGAGAAGATTCAAGATTCAGTGAAGGTGCAAAGGGCAATAAACATTGACGCACTCAAAACTTATCTTCAGTGTTTTGAACTCCTGTGACGACCATGTACACTCGCTTACTCAAATGTATTTGAGCTAGCTGGAGTGCTTGGACGTCCCAACGCTCCCGTGGAGACGTCTGTGAATGGGCTGACGCAGTTTGTGTAATTGATGATGTAGAAGTTGTTAACTTGATTACAGCGGCGATATGACGCGCAGCGATGCTATCTTATATTCAAATAATGCGGCAAAGCCAACTTAAAAAGGCATCAATTGCGCATTTTTTGGCGTTCGATATTTGAAAAAACATTGCCAATTAAGAAAATTTACAACCAAGGCTCCCCTTCTATTTGACGGCCATCAATTTCGGATTAAAACCGTGCCCATTAAAATAAAAAATAAAAATGTTACCTAATTGACGTTAATTAATCGTCTAATTTCTGATTCATATGAGGAGTATAATGTCTCCTCCTGTGCAATCCAGCTAAAGAGAGCAGACCGATGTATCACGAAGGTACTAAAATCAAAATGTATTAAAATTTAAAAATACGCCCTGTATACCTATTCGCGTGGATTCGCTGCAGAGTGCGTTTGAAAATGAAGCAAGTGCTTTCTCTCCTAATTTTGTGTTTCAGCTGCATCAGGGATACAATGCAGAATGAAATTATTTCTTCTGAACATGCCTTCCATATTATTGCAACGCGTCATGAGTGCTGCTTGGAGCGCTGTAAAATATTCAGGGGCGTCCTGTATCGACGACACCCAAGCTCAATGACATCAGGAATATTAGTATTCGATTCAAGAACTTCGAGGCGAATGAATACACCAAAAATTTTGCATTATACTGATGTTTTATTGTCTTTCATCTTAATGTCTGCCCAGAGCTCCATGGGTCTGGCCATTGGCAAATGCCAAGGTCTGGTCGTTAATGCGTGTAAACATTGCCAATTAAGCGTTGGTCTGTACAGGATAGTCCTTTGTTTCTGACTTCGAACTGTCGGAGCGAGTCCTGGGTGGGCCTAGCGTTGGTTTCAGTGTTTCGAGAGCAGAGCGAGTGTCATGTCAACATATTCACCGAAAGTCATGAATAGCAGTTGTGGACACAGGAGCAGCAACAGAAGCCGATTCTCCGATTTTTTGACGTAAAGTGATTTATTTCCCCTGACCTGTGGATTATACAGCTGAATGATTGGTCTAGCATGCGTGGGTGCACTCAGTCTTTCTTGTCGCATCTCTAAGTATAAACGCGATAGCGTTAAAGGCCCCATTGTCCAGAAAATCTGCTGTCGGTGCTGTCGGAGTCGGTGTTGTGAGCGAAGATTCACGAGCATGACTCCGGCAGGTGATGCCCCGAGAGCGACCCAGGAGACAGGTGGGCCACCTAGGTCACGTGACCTTGCACTGTCATCCCAATCTGGGCACCTGAACCCGACTGTGAGAAAACTGCCCACCGTGGCTGCTGGCAGTTGAACTGATTGGTCGCTCGGAAAGATCAACCTGGGCCGCACATGAGGCACGCCGCTTGGAACGCCTTCCATCGCAGGACACCGACGCATCGCTTAACCGCTGCACCACTGCACCAGGAGGGGCATGGGGACTCCCCGGGATATATCAACGTAGAGAATGACCTCCTTCATATATAGGAATTTACCCATTCGGCTATGGCGTCATATATTTCAGACGGAGCTTAAAATGTTCCCTCCAGGCGTCCCTCATAGCCTTATTTGCTATGGGACGTCAAACCCCATAAACCAAACGAAATGTTGCCTCATTTTTTTTATAAATTCTGTTCCACCTGCAGTTTGACCTTTTTTTGACGAATGAACAGTCCCCACGAGTATATAAGTGCTCACAGAGCACTTATATGTGCTTGAAGGAATTATGGGACAAATAAGGCGTTCTTCACATTTAATAAATTACAACACAATTTACAATTACATAAAATTCACAAATATCGAAATAGCAGTAAAAAACGAAATCGAATCTGTCGCCGTGCCTTTCCATGGCGTAGCAGAACCCGACGAACTCGCGCAGGGCGCCCATAAACTTCAGGTTCAGCCGTCTGCGTAGGTGAGAAAACAGTGAATGAATGAGGGTGGTGAATCAACCAGGCAGACACAGACAACAGTCGCTTAGTAATCGTGTTAAAAACAGCAAATTGGTCACGAGTGACCGCTGAGGCCCACGTGGTCTTATAAAAAAAGGGAGACACTTCGGTAGAGCTCCAGCCAGAGTAAGGCATGCACACTCATAAATGATGGCTGCTCCTTCAGTGACACTCTACCGTAATGCGACAACGGAACTGCATTCCCTAGTCACCGCCTCGGATCCAGCACTTTGTGGCCGCATGGAACGATAGTTGAAGTTGATAGTTTATTTGTGATTTCAAAACAAGCTGCAAGAATATACAGCGAGAGGTCAAATGGCACAAGACCGCAGGTGGGACCTGCCATGAGAGAACCTTGGCTCCGTTGCATGCTGTCGTTATATTCGACGGTACTCCCCGTGACCATTAAACAAACCGCTGTTGTGAGATGGAGCGATGGTTGCAACCGTGTAGGGCGTCGTTCATAAAAACGAGCCAACTCTTCGAAAGGAGGACGCGACACAGATAATTGTTTCGTGCCTTTCATAAATTCCTATTTCGGTAAATCCCTGCAGCTGCCGACTGCCAGCATATTTTAAAGAGACACTGGGGACAACTCCACAGAACTTCCGTTCTTAGTACAAAGGTGATTTGTGGCTTTTTCTGGCTATGTTGATATCTGTCCAAAAGCAAAAAAGAAACATTTATTGCCGAGAAAATTTCGTCTAAAATTTTTCGTGCCACGCGATTCAAACCGGTGAGGAAAACACTGAAAAGGGCTCCGTGATAAACGTTTGGGAGTGAATAGCAGTGTTGCTTAGCATCGGGGATCCGCGATAGGTAAATGGCACTTTACATGCGAAAATGGCTGGGGGTGGCGAAACCCGTGTTTAATTTTTATACAAGTCCAGCTTTCTTGGATGTTGGTTCTAATCTCAAGGCAACTTGCCAATTGGCAAATTGTAAGATTGTAAAACAGTTAGATTGTAAGGGGCAAATTGTAATATACTTTTATGAACATATCGATGGGAATGGTCTAACCTTCGAATGTGTAACAAAAGCTTGCTTTTAAAGTAAGTCGCGGCTTCGAATCGAGTAGTTCAGACAGCCATAGAAAAGCAGGAGGGAATATGGTAGGGCATGGTTGGTCATGTTCGTGCATCGTTACACAGGTACCATAGCACGTTAACTGCAGAGGGCAACTACAGCGCTTGTCATGTCCTCGCCTCCTCCTTGGTAGTTACCGCGGTATGCTTTCTGTGTACAGAAAACCAATTGGGCGTTGATAAACAACTTCTTGGTGAAAAAAAAAATACGCTTGCCCAGAAATTCTGGTTATGACTTTTCGAACTAATAAACTCTTCATTTTCATGGAATAGAGCCTCTTTTCAAAAGAGCGCGTTCATTTATCCATACTGTCTTCAGTCTTAACACGACTCGCCTGCTCCTAACGGCTGGCGTATTAAGCGCCGCTCCTTTCTAAAGATGGAATTGAGCTTTCAAGCAATGCGTGAGTTTCGCCGCTTGATTGATTGATTGATTGATTGATTGATTGATTGATTGATTGATTGATTGATTGATTGCGCCAGTGAAACAGAAGCGACAGTTTCAAAAGACTGAAGTGTCGATTTTTACTCGATCGTTGCACGTATCAGCAGCTCAGAGGTATTAAAGAGACCTACCGCAGCTAAACAGCAGAATACAGCGCACTGTGAGCAAAGCGCGATTTGAAAACTGCGAGAAACGAATTCGGCCACCGGCCTTCAAGTCGAGTTGCATAGCCAGACCTACTCTCGCGCATCCCAAAAGGCAAAACAAAAAAGAACTTTTTAAGGTACAGGTGACCCCTTGAGCTTGTTCCTTTGCAGCTTTTACTTTGTTTTCATCTCTCTACTACAAATATATTTGGACGACTGAGCCGAATGAACTCAACTTAAGCGTCGACGCTAACCTGGAGTTTTTTCTTCTAGTCTGTGTAGAATTTTATTGAAGGAGTCCTGAACGATACGGCAGTGCGGTCTGCGCAGGTGAAATGTTTCGGTAATTATTTTTAACCAAGTTTTTATTATTTTTTTACGGGCGCAATACTATTGGAAGAAGCGGAGAGGTTCAAAATCACAGGAAAATTGAGCTTTGAGACGGAATTGTGCGTGCAAAACGAACCCATACCACAACCAACCCGCGAGATGGGCCGGAAATAGTTTTATCGAGCTTCACGCCGGAGAGACGCGCTTGAAAGCAAAAGAAAAAGCGAAGCAGTGCTCCTTGGGCGTCAGGCAGACCGAAGCCTTTCCTCTTGCTTCACAGGGAACAAATCGTCAACCTAAAGACGGCGGAGACGCTCTGAGCGGTGAGCCGCGACGCCAACAAACGCTGCTGTTTCAGCAATAAGTTGAGAGGCTGACAAATTGCTCAGCGTGGCTTCATGGCGGGCGAAAATGCATCGACGAGGATGACTTCGTAAAGCGGGAGACTATGCTGGCAGCATTTGCGGCCTCCTCCACTTCGATATAGCGATGAACGCAGCGGAAACCCCATATAGCTTGCGTCTGTGAGACCACTGTGAGACGCTTATGTCCAGTCGAGAGCCCCTAACGAAGAACGCTACCAGACAGGTGAGCGTGTCTCCTAACTCTACTTGGCGTGGTTTTTTCGTTGACCGAGTCCCTTAGCTTGAAGCGGCCCTATACCTCTTCCGGCGCATGTCGTGCGTCTATTTTGGTATCGGGTCATTTTGCGCACCTAATGCCACGTTCGATATCTCGAGCCACAATGCCGATTTAGGCGAACTCACGCTGAGAATGTTGAAAGCCTGCTATTGCGCGATGTAAAATTGTGCCCTGAAATCATCAGTTAAAAAGTTAATCACTTTAAATAACTAATGAATTCTCTTAATTGCCTACTACCATAACATAATACCTGCCATAACGTACGATGCATTTGGAAACACCTCGCTGTTGTACCTTTATCGGCTTTGCAAGGAAAAATCTGTACGGATTAAAAAAAGAAACGAGAGGCACCCGGTTGCTCTCGACTGCCATGTGTAGGGAGACCGCACGGACGGGGTGAGACGCAATACTGTTTGCAAACTGAGAAGCATTAAAAAAAAACGCCACAAGAAAGGCCAGCCATAAATAACAGGGCCCGTCGCGAGTGGCTGTCTCCGCCTGTGCGCGTGTTTTAATGGAAAGTGCGAAACCTGAGCCGGTTACGCAAAAAGCCAATCTCTACAGCGGATACTGCGACGTTTAGCAGGGCGGCTTTCGTAGTTACTAAGCATTACAATATGTTTTCAATTTTTCGGGCGCATGTTCGCCATACATCACTGTTGCATGACGACCTAACTGAATGCATGTTAAATAACAGCAGGGACCCAGTTTTGGAGCTGTAGGCTATATGCAACGAATCTTCATGATGAAAATTTCATTCTCGACAGTACTGCTCAATTTCGCATTTTAAGAACCCCTGCTTGAGTAACATCAGTGTTGGCTTCATTCTGCTGTGTGTATAAAAATAGGTGCCCAAAATATTTACCCCGCACACAATAATCTAGATCATTGCACTGCGCAGGCCACCAATAATCAGGTCGATTCCCCGTCTCTATTGCGACATCCATGAAAGCATGCAATTCCTACCATCAAAAATGATATTTGATGTTGCGTTGTAAGCTGAACAGATTAGAGAACCGCACGCAACAAACACAAACAAAAAAACAGCCATACAAATCTGAAGTCAAAGCCTACTAAAACAATTGGTTGGGATGCTTCTGTGGGAGCCACAAATTGTGGGATGAGATCGACTTGCGAGTTGCATCTGACTACCCAGCTTACGTGCACATGAGTGAAGTTTAAGACATCTGCGCACGCACTGTAAAGAGCGCAGGTGCGATTGCACCTTACTGAGATAAAGACACGTGAAAACTGCGGCGCT
The DNA here is from genome assembly GCF_052857255.1 of Amblyomma americanum. Lineage (NCBI taxonomy): Eukaryota > Metazoa > Arthropoda > Arachnida > Ixodida > Ixodidae > Amblyomma > Amblyomma americanum. The sequence goes on from NC_135497.1 coordinate 245,333,265, forward strand.
ACGCTGACCTAGGATGCATGCACCCCAGTTCCTTGAGCGCTTCCAATAACACAGGCCACGCGCGTTCGCTCGGTCACCGGAGGGATTCTCAAAAGCGTGTTTACTCTTCGAATGCTTATTTCCACTCGCAGTGCAGAAGACTCTGCCTTCCACTCGCCTATCGCTGCCATCGCGTCTCAGCGCTCACTCTTTCTACACCCTACGGAAAGCGAAGACACGGCCGGGACTGCCAAAAGGTCGTGTATGCCGTAATTGCGGCCCCTATATTTTGCGGCGCGGCTGTTTTTTTTTGGCATGCAGATACAGCTACTGATTCGTTTCAAACATAACTCATCTTTTCTAGAATGGATGGCGAGGCGTTAGGGATGATGAACGCAATAAGGGAAGCCAGCAGAAATAATAACTAAGTATTTTTGTTCCCGTCGGTAAACCAGCGGAAACCTCACAACAGTCTAGCGGGCTCCGTGCAATCATCACCACCATACCAACAACGTACACTGCAGAACAAATGCCTATCTCACACTGTCCTGTGCCAGCCGCGGCTGCTGAGTAACCGCCATCTTCCTAATCTGATCTGTTCCAATGGCTCTGCCACATTGAGCTATGTTTCCCTTGTCTTGGAATCTACTCCGTCACCCTAAGGAATCGTCAGACCTTTAACTGTCCGTACTACATGTCCTATACATGTATACTTCCCCTTGATGTTGATTTCATCTAGGGCATCATTAACTCGCGTTTGCTCCCTAACCCACTGCTCTTTCTGCTCCACTGCCCCATAACTCGCTTTGCGGTCCTGGGCTGCGCTGTCCTCTGCCTTATTTCAAGGATTTTCGTTAGCCTCCAGGTTTCCGCAACATAGGTGGGCACTGCCCAAATACAGCAGTGCACAGAGGGATACTGGAAAGCTGAAATTAATGACCTGTGAGTACCTTCCAAATGCATCGCAGCAATTATTTAAAGCGAAATCAGTCATCTTTCAACAAGGCACTTAGTAGAAGCGATATAAGGGGTACAAAGGCAGCCATATAATGCGTTACGGGTAACGTGTTAGGTGGACACCACTGCAGCGTACCACCAAATGAGACTGAGGTGTGCACTGACCTAGAGAGCCAGTTATGCGCCATTCTTTTGCTAAAAACCCACGAAATCTAAGAACCCAATTGGGGCACGGAAATCACCGCTACCTCTAAGCGCGATTGAGCTATCCACTGACCCAGAGACCATTTATGCGCCTTCCCTTTTCTCAAAGCGAGCTGAAGGTTTAGACTGCGAAAAAAACAATAACGCCGGAACCAAACTGCTTGCTTCGTGCAAGCGTGCCCTGGCGTGCGTTAAGTCAGCCGGGAACACGATCGAAGCGAAGGCCGCAAAGTAGTCGCGAGTCAGGCGTACCCTTTCATCTAACTACACCAGCGCACTACAAAAAAGCCAACCTCTCAAGAAGCATTTAAGGTATGTGGCAAAGCCTGTACCACAGGCGTGCAAAACACTTAAAATTTTAAAACGTTGTTGAAACGCAGCGAAACCTTGCTACCATGATGGCTGTGGCTCCGTTTGAAGCTTGGGGACGTCCGAAGTGCTGCAGGGACACTTCTCGTCAAATGCAATAACCTTTCCCTTTCTTTTGCCCATTTTTTCCATGTCACACATTTTTCAGTGTGCAGAGTAACTTGCGCGGTGTGTTTTCGATACGCGAGAACGGTTTTCTTACAGAAGCCTTGAAATCACGGAAATCGCCACCGAATTGGGCTATTTGAAAGCTGCTGAGAATCCGCGCTAACGAACTACGCGACGGAGTGCGGGACATTAATTAGGTGCGTTGCCAACGCCTCTGCCCAGTACCTCAAGTACTACGGTACTTTTACGGAGAGCTCAAGGCTTAAACGCGAGTCAACGCAGGAAATTTGGACCTTTTCGCGTTTTTTTTGAATGACAGGGGGGTAAAGTCGCGCTTCTGAATTTCGTCTGTGCGCATCGCCGATCAGGTCAGCAGTGCCGTCTCACAAGCCCGTTTTAGCGTCTCACTGGCGCCTTCACCGTCAGCCGTCTACTCACGGCGAATGTAAAAAGAAATATAGGCCATAAGATGTCATAAGCTTAGCAGCTCCTTTATCTCACGTTATCTGGGGCAAAATACCTCGCATCCATAAATATATACAAACGTGGCATACAAGAAAGCGGACATAAATCATAAGTGCATGCCATATGGCAAAAATGCGTTTTCTCTTCTACATAATCACAAGTGCAGATTGATGAAAAAAGGAGGAATCCCCGTAAATGCATTTGAAAGGAGCGCCAGGCATTTATTACTTCCGAGAGGAGCACGAAATTACCGAGAGATTTTCAGCAGCGTGCACTGTTTTGTTCACCATCTTGCCAAGGTGAGAAGTGCTCCTATCAATGTTTCAGGGCCCCGGAGATCAGTTATTAGAGACTTCGGCAAACTCAAAACAGACTTCCTCATTTTAATTACTGTTTTGCTTGGCCCGAAGGTGGCCTTATAGTGATGGAATGTTCGACAACATGTTGGTGGAACTGGCATGACCGGCCTCACTAATCCAAATTATTCGCGCGCGTCAAGTGCGCTCTGTGGGCGATGTGAAGATTCACTGGGAAAAATGACAAACTGAGGCCAGCGAGGAGCCAATTACCAATTTATATCGCTCTTTCGTTCTCCCGTTGGCCGTCAATAGCGTCGCAAAGAGCAGCCGCACCGCGCTCAAACCGAGGTATCTACCTAGGCGTACACAATTGATTCGCGCGCTTGTGTGCTCTTTCAGCAAGTTCTGAGCCTTCTCTCGACAAAATGGCCTTACAACGAGAAACGTATAAAGCCCTTGAAAGTTTCCAATGGTGTTTTGCTCAGTGCGCGATATCGGTGAAAAACGGGAATAAGCGCGGATTCTCAGTTGCTTGGAAACGGCCAAATTCAGGGGCGGTTTGCGTGAGTTCTTTGGCTTCGGTAAGACAACAGTTCCCGCGTGTCGAAAGCACACTGCGCGAGCTATTCTGCACATTGGAAAATATGTGGTAGGCAAAGAAAGGGCAAATAGAATTCGAAGGAGATTGAAGTTGGCCAGAAGTTGGCGAGCAGAGCTTCGGACGTCCTGCAGTAAGAGCTTCGCCACACAACATAAATGTTTTTTGAGTGGTTGGCTTCAGTGTAATCCATTAGTGTAGTATGGTGAATGGGTACGCCTGACTCAAAACTACCGGCTGCTGCAGAAAGCCGGGTATTCACGGAGCGTATAGGCGCCAACACTAGCATATCTAAGACGCCCAACAGGGCTATCGCATGTGAAACGGCAAAATGGGCCTGCCACTTTAGACCTCTCGGCCGCAAATGCCAATCAGCTTTCACTAATTAATGCGTTAATCTGGTAAGCTTAGATCATATAACTTTTTTCTCTCCAAGTTCCATCTAATAATCCGGATCTGCAGTCACTGTCTGGTCCACAGTTACACTGCCCGTATACCCGTGCCATCTGCCACTGTGATTGTTCCAGATGCCACGGTGATATATGGCTTAATTAGTTGCCGCTGGGTGCCGAACTCTTTACATGTAAGACGCGCTCGCTCTAATTGCGTCATTGTTCAACCAGGCGTATCGGCACAGACACAACAGCTGCGTGTAATAACTGCTAACGCCAGTTCCTCGTGGCGTGTTTTGCCCGTGACGCTGCGGAAAACCGTAGTATAAGGAGTGCCCAGGGGCTTTTGAGACTACTTACTGAACCAGCTGGCAGAGGCAGCAGTACTGTATACCTCGGTCGGACGCCCTCCGAGCGACAGCAGCTCGGCTCACATGACGATGCGCGGAGCGCAAGCTTATGTCCTGCTCCTCAGCAGATGCGGTGCGAGGGCTGCGTCGTTGGCTGCGCTCGAAAACAAGAGTGCAGCAAAATTCAGGTAAACGGAAAGCCACAATGAATTTCGGTTCGTAAACGCCAAGAAAAAACATACATACATCAAAAGTGGGTGAGTAGACAGACGGATAAAAGCGAGCGTGCCCATGGAATTTGGGATCTTTAAACAGTGCTGATCGATTGGGTGAAGTGTATGAACAAGGAAAAGCAAGTGCTGATCGATAATTATAGACTTTAGTGCACCTCTAACACCCCTAATGGTGTTATTCTATGTGCTCTCACAAAAACAACTGCATATTTATAATATGGTATAGAGTTGAGCCTTCAAAGCTCGAATACTTTCGCTGGAAGTGCAAAATATTAGGGAAATGAAAACTGCTGTCACTATCAGCAGAAACTCTAAAAAGTAAGGAATAAATACAATGGTGCATACACGACAGATGGGCGTTGGGTCGCGAGTAAAAAGAATCAGCACAATGACGTCACCAGAACGGCGACAATCACCACGCGGTTGGCGAGGCGCGGCGCCGTTCTCTACGAAGGCAACTGGCGCTTTCGTTATCGGCGTGTTCGTAACCACAGCGACGAGCGTTGCTATGGGATCAGGTGGAGGAATAAAGATGAATATCTTCTTGCCCTCAATTACATCGTCGCTTTGTCGTCCGCCTGTGCTGAGCGTGGCACTTTCGCAGCTGGAGCGCACTGAAACCTTAGCCTAATGGCTTACTCACCGAGAGCAAGCGTCAGTTACAGCGAGATTAAAACCGCTCGAGCTAACACAGAATGCTCTGAGACAAGTTCAGTTGTCAGTGACGCCACGTCTAAAAAACGAAATGATGATCATAGCCTAACTACAGTACATTAAACTGGTGGTCAGAAGGTAAGTTTATAATAACCGGGTAGAAAGTAGTCGTCCCGAGTCAACTGATTCAAATAAGCGACCATGGCCACCGACACGTTTTTTTTAAAACTTAAGCGCTCTCCAGGAGGCATCCTGTTTCCTGAGATGCAGCAAGACAACACTGTGAGGACTTTCCTTCGAGAAGGCACACTGAATGAAACGCAACAAAACTCCGTCGAGGATCGCTTTTCTCTGTATTTTTGCCCTTCACACGCAGGTATCATAAATAGTAATGAACTGCTGATCGAGCACCGCTTCGCACCGCAGGAGTCATGATCAACTAGCGCGCGTTAGAACGCCTGAGTTGGTATTCTCGCGCAAGCCGCTAGTTAGGCAGGAATATTCTGGATTTGGGGAACTGTGAGCGCATGGCACCATTGTTCATGTGTCAAACTCGGCAGCCTCGAATCATTTTTTTTCCGCGTTAGTTCTTAGGGCTATGGCTCCGTTTATGCCGCGTCATTGTCCTTGTTGTAAAGCAGAATGAGCTGACGTCACGCATGCGTCATTGCAACGCATCAGGCTGATGGGCCAGAATACTGATCACTGATTAGTCTGAAAACAACGGATGACAGTTGCGGTCTCCGTCTCCCTCTACAGCCTCTTCTTCCCTCTCTTTCACTGTATCTGACCTGCCGAACGGCCCTCTTATATAGGGATCATGCTCGACCGTGCGTGACCTGCAGATGAACGCCCACCCCATCCCCACACATCTCCCCGACTCCACCTACGCACGCATCGACTGCTGACTGCATCTGGCTACTCCCACCCTGTCGCAAAAGGGCACCCCTTCCCAAAATGACAAAACCATTTCTGCATTTCCCCTCAAGCCCCCTGTCTAAGGAGTTAACGTCCCGTAGTTTTCTTTCTTTATTTGCACGTATTACAGGTTTAGACCCTGCTGTTTTTTGAAATCCGGGGCCGCAGCTGCCATCAGAAGCCCGTCGTCAGGCCTAACCGCAAGCTGCTAGCTTTTGCTCATCATGCAACACATGGTACCCCCATGTCATTACGTTCTTAAAAAGGTTTCTAGTATCGAGACGCCCGTTCTAAGCACAAGGCGTGAAAATGTAACTGTGCTTTGCTAATAAATCTGCTCACTTGTAAAATGTCATCTGGGGCCTGATTCTCGATATTCGCAAATGCGCCCAGAGCGGGGAGTACCCGTGAGTCCGTGACATATGCATCGGGGCGGCGCCAAAGTACGTAAACGCAGAATAAGATGACGAAAGTGCAAATAAAAAAAAATTAGGAAAAAATATATACTGTCGCCAACTACCTAGCACCGAGTGCAAAAAAACACCGATGCTCTAAAGACGTGCCTCAAGACAGCTGCTAATGGTGCTGAATGCGACGCGAAAGGCCCTGCAAGTTGGTCGCAATTCAAATAAAGGGCTTAGCGGTAATTATACTGCATGAAGCAATCTTTGCTACGCGGTCGCTGGTTCATCGGCATAAAGCGAGGAGACTTGGTGGCAGAGCGGCGCGTTTCAGCCGCGTTGCTCAGTTGTGGCCGCTTCTGTGTTCAGTCACCTCGCGTTATGAGACATTAAGGTTGCGGTAGCAACCCGTTCAGACGTCCGACAGCATCAAGCGCAATGAAGGGATGCCATATACAACAACTTTCCCGTTCCACAGCTCCTCCCAGGCTTTCACTTCAACGTTAAGAACCATAGATATTGATTAAGCGGTGTCGGCAACTTCGAGGCAACCGCTCTCACCTCACCGTCCAAAGCCATCGCGCAGCACGTCGCGTCGAATTATCGCCGTATGCGGCGATTTCGTACATGTCAGGTCGGATCAGAGTCACGGAGAGACGAACTGGCGGAGAAACGGCTGGCTATCGGCTGCCGATCATAACCTCAACGCATCAGTGTAATTGGAAAGGTTAACCTCAATATGTCATTTTCAGCGGTGTAGCGCGTGGGGTGGAACGGTGTAGTGCGCGCAGGAGATCGGTCTAAACAAGTGGGGCCTTAAACAGCGAGTGTTGGCTGCGAAAAAACTATGCTTAGCACGGCAATCCCATATAGATTTTAGGAATCCAGGTGCATCGAATTTAACGCTATCCTTGGTTACGCTTGCCACAGGCTGCATACGAAACACGTCTGCGATACGCGTGAAACGCAACGTTTCGAACAAGTATAGTGTCTTATAGTCAAATGCTTGAAATTCGAAAGCAAAACAGGAAGATATTCACTATATGAGGACTCATCCTTTGCTTTGTAAACTTTAAATATAAGGTGTGCCTGCATGCACACCTCACAAAAAAATGATACAGCACGACGCATATCCATTGTTTACAGTGGCAGGTACACTATTTTATTTAAAAAGGGCTCTCAAGAATGCTACTTGCTTTTCAATGTTTGGAAATGCCCTCAATCTTATTAATTCTGTCTGACATGAGCACATAGCACTTACCAAAAGCATTTTGGCAGCTACACTGCGCGTGTGATGCAAGTACGCACAAAAACGAGAGGTGAAACAAAGTTTGTCATGCACAGCCCTACAAGTCCTTTGCTGTAGAACAACTGCAATGTACCAACTGCAGCGGCAGGCAGCTCCTTTCAATGCAGCAAGACTCCTCACCTCGTAAAATGGAAAGGTTTACTATCAGGAAGGTGATGTCGGCTTGAAAAAATATATTCACATATGCTACTAAACATTGGGGAAGGAGAGGAACATAGAGGAAGGTGAAGACCTATTACAATGGCTTTAATTTGTTACTGCTCAAAGACACTTCTCATGTGTGACAGCAGGGGCAGGGTTCAAGCAAAGTTCTGTTTTCATGACCGTGGTTTTGGTGAGCAAAAAAACAGTTCAGGGATGAACAATAAGGAAAACGGTTCGAGTTCACGGTGGTAGCCCGCGGTAACTCGCCACTCTTCCATGGGCGCTCGACTACTGATCCGGAGTTCCCGGGTTCGAACCCGACCGCGGCGGCTGCGTGTTTATGGAGGAAAAACGCTAAGGCGCCCGTGTGCTGTGCGATGTCAGTGCACGTTAAAGATCCCCAGGTGGTCGAAATTATTCCGGAGCCCTCCACTACGGACCTATTTGTTCCTCTCTTCTTTCACTCCCTCCTTTATCCCTTCCCTTCCGGCGCGGTTCAGGTGTCCAACGATATATGAGACAGATACTGCGCCATTTCCTTTCCACCAAAAACCAATTATTATTATTATTTTGAAACTTAGCCCCAGGCTTCGTTTTCAATTTTCTCGCGACGCTTGGCTCCGGTCACACTGCCAGTTTCTCAAATTTGGCGCCACGCTTGGCTCCGCCCACTTCCGTTGTCTTCAAATTTGGCCCCACTTTTGCTTTGGCCCCGCCCACTTTTTGGACATGTTTGGCTGTAATTATTCAACTAAATAACGCACCTCAAGCCCCCATTTGGTTTGGTTTCGTTTATGGGGGTTTAACGTCCCAAAGCGTCTCAGGCGATGAGGGACGCCGTAGTGAACAGCTTCGGAAATTTCGACCACCTTGGGTTCTGTTTCGTGCACTGACATTGCACAGGACACGGGCCTCTAGAATTTCGCCTCCATAGAAATTCGACCGCCGCGGCCGGGATCGAACCCGCGTCTTTCGGGCTGGCAGCTGAGCGCCATAACCACTCAGCCACCGCGGCGGCTCAAGCCCCCATTTCCCATGCAAGACTTTTTCATGCTCTGTCCGATGGTGCCATTCTTTGTCCCATAAGCCCAATTCGTTTTTCAAATTTGGCGCCATGCTTGGCACCGCCCACTTCTGGTATTTTGAAATTTGGCGCCACTTTTGCTCAGGCCCGGCGCAACTTTTGGACATATTTAGCTGTAACTAATGAACTAATGAACCCACCTCAAACCCTTGACTTCCCGCACTAGATTTTTTGATGCTGTATCTGATGGTACCATTCTTTTTCACATAAACCCATTCGTTCGGACGTAATCGTGCGGACAAGCTCGTGATGACACGAAACCACAAACATAGCCATACAATGTTTTCGCATTTATAGAGGGCTAAGGGCATCTGTGAAAGGACAGAAAGAAGCGTCCACCAGATCATCGAAAATCAAGGAAGGCAAAATGCAGTGGCGAACAATAAGTCTCGTGCGTACAAAAGATTGCAGAGCAGAGAATATCTCCATCTGCAGTTCAGATGAAAAGAAGTATTAATAAAATATGGCAAGGCACATGTGTACAGTGAGGCCGGACTTAAATGCAAACATCCTCTATGAACAAAACTAAATACTCCATCTGCATGCTTTTCAGCTGCAGTATGCAACTAGCCTGATTCATGTTTCTGAGCAAAGGATCAAGCAAAGTACACATTTATAAACTCTTCCTAAATGGATATCTCACTGCAAAGTAGAAAAGTAGACCATATGCACATTCACGATTCCTTCCGGCCTTACTGTACACAGCTGTCTGACTAAATATAGAGCATACCGCCCTTCACGAATTCCATAAGCACCTGCAACCACAGAACCCAGGCTTTCTTGTTTGTACACTCAACACAAAAAAAAGTTTTTTTGTTATACTACCAGATAATATCACCAGTGCTGTGTGGCATGTGGCACCAGCAGAAGTGCTAAGAAGCGACTTCGCCAGATGTGCAACTGTAGAAAAACGGTATGGAAAGCATGTGCACATCACAGTAACGGAGTGTTTTTTTGGTAACAAGACAAGCTGCTACGCCTAAGAGTAGTGAGGTATGTTTTTCGCCCACAGTGTACACTTTGTGGGAGGAAAGACAACTGAAGTTATTTATTTTATCACTGTCTTTCATGCATGCGGGAATACATTATGCAGCCTAATTGCAGTTCATTATCAAGTGCAACATCACATAGTGACTAGTATGGCTTGCACACAGAGCCATTACTTTTTCGACAGAGCTGCATTCTATAAACGTCAAAATGGTGAAGCCAACAGCCACTTTTGTTTAACAGTAAAATAGCAACATATTCATCATCGATGGCCCAGTCATACTAAGAGTGTAGAGGGTAAGGAGGTTGTCTGCAATTTTTCCTAAAATCACCAAACAGCATCACCAACTTCTAGGAAGCAAAGTGCAAATGCCTGAGTCAGTGAAAGTTGGATCTAACGAAGTGCCACTGGGGGCACAGGCAGAGAGTAACCTTGTGTCACATGCATGCAAGGTTGACAGCTCAGGTAAAAAAAAAAGGATCCCATTTCAAATTTGATTACTGAGGTAGAAATCATATCCTGCCAGCTTGAAACCAATTAATTCCAGCTGCAAAATGTGTTTTGTAGCTTAGTTATTTACCCAGATATGTCCGACTGGAAAAATTATAATTCCCGTTAACTCCAGCGGAATTAATGTAGAATTTGTAGCTTTCCGTCAGGAGTACCCACTCTGACTAGAAAAGCTGGGAATGGTTAGCCTATGAAATCTCTGCCCAAGACTTGCAATTTCATCAGGAATTTAGTAACCATGAAACAATTGCCTGACTTTTCTCTTAAGAAAAATAGTTCTTTGCTGTGTAACTACATGCAGCATGGAGGAAAAAAAGCTTATGAGGGAGCGCGACACCAAGCGGCCGGCCTTCGCAAGCCAAGCGCTGGTGAAGCCGTTCCCTCCCCCGTTTTTTCGCTCTCCCAGTCAGTACTTTATATTTTGGTGTAGGTATGTCTTAGTGCGCGCGTCTGCGCGGCCCGTGGCGCAGCCGTCTACAGCGAGGAAGTTCATCTACAATCAGTCTGCCGCCCTACTCAGCGCATGCGCGCCCAGCGGCGCTAGATATCACCGCACGCTATCACGTGGCGTGGTCACAGGGGGGCGGGGGGTGACCGAGTCCCTTCTTTTTAATGCATTTTTACTTTTTACGACTAGGATTCAAAGGTCTCGCCGGATGAGCCCTCCTCAGTTTTTTTTTTCCTCCATGTCTCAAACGCTGTTCATTTCAGGTGTGCCCTTATGAAGCCAATTCAGTGCATTGTGCAATGAAAACAAGACTTTTATAAGCTTAGTTTTGGCATCACTTAAATACCTGTTAAACTGCGGCGGCCTAATGCCGTATAAATCAGCGTTACAATAACTCATTCGCATGATTCGGGTAGTTTGCGGCACGGCTAAATTATGGCGGCTAATTCGCAGTTCCCGGGTTCGAACCCAGCCGCGGCGGCTGCGTTTCGATGGAGGCGAAACGCTAAGGAGCCCGTGTGCTGTGCGATATCAGTGCACGGTAAAGATCCCCAGGTGGTCGAAATTATTGCAGAGCGCTCCACTACGGAACCTCTCTTCCTTTCTTCTTTCACTCCCTCCTTTATCCCTTCCCTTACGGCGCGATTCAGGTCTCCAACGTTATATGATACAGATACTGCTCCATTTCCTTTCCCCAAAAACCAATAAAAAAATAAAAACATCGCTACCTCCTTTATCCCTTCCCTTACGGTGCGGTTCAGGGGTCCAAAGATATGAGACAGATACTGCGCCATTTCCTTTCCCCAAAAACCAACTATATTAAAATAGTTAATATTAAACACCCCGCCGTGGAAGCTCAGTGGTTAGAGTGCTCGGCTACCGATCCGGAGTTACTGGGTTCGAACCCGACCGCGGCTGCTGCGTTTCAATCGAGGGGAAACGCTAAGGCGCCCGTTTGCTGTGCGATGTCAGTGCACATAAAAGATCCCCAGGTGTCGAAATAATTCTGGAGCCCTCCACTACGGCACCTCTTTCTTCCTTTCTTCTTTCACTCCGCCGCCGCGGTGGCTGAGTGGTTATGGCGCTCGGCTGCTGGCCCGTAAGACGTGGGTTCGATCCAGGCCGCGGCGGTCGAATTTTGATGGAGGCGTAATTCTAGAGGCCTGTGTATTGTGCGATGGAAGTGCACGTTAAAGGGGCTGCGAAACACGGCTTGAACGGATAATGGTTGCACTTAAAATGAATTCTTTATGTCCCACAGATGCTGACTAAAAAAGAATTACGAGAATCGATGCATACGAACGGAAGTCATTCAATGAAGAAATTTCAAAATGCAAGCAAACAAAATGGTGCCCTCAGCTCGATTTTCCCGCAGCTTCCCATTCCCATTTCACTCTCCCGCGGACGACACTTAATGCGACCAATAAAAAAACAGCCTATATGAGCGCGTGGCGGAAGTTTACACTCCATGGTTGTCTGTTCTTCGTAACTCGTTCATGCCAAAGCTGGCAGCGCCGTTTGCATGGTTACAACAATCATGTGAACGCCCAGCTGACCCAGCGATGCTTCATCGTCACGTCGACGGCGCAGAAGGGAAAACTGACCAGTGACGCTCCTTACTTATGGATCCGAACTCGAGCGCGAGATACTGCGACGGTGTGACGGCCTGCGCAAGATATCAGGCACATTTAGCATTGCACGCACAGCTACTGCTTACCGCCTACAATCGCCCGTCGCTCCTAGCGCGCTGGTTGGTCACGGCGAACAAGGATCGCGCGCTGTTGACGGCAGCGTGGCGCCATCTGGCGCCGCCGTCTGGTGATCCTCCACAAGCTGACGATGCGCACTGTCCGCTAAATGTGAAACGAACGCATCCTTCCTTGTGACCGAAACGAACGCTTATAGAGTGCAATGGCTCGATCGGATCGGTTCCGCAAAGCCACTCTCAGATACATAGAGAGTAGCCATCAACGTTGAGGGCTAGGTCGTAGGATGTTTACAGAGAGGCGCAAAGTCCTTCGATGCAAGAAGTAGCCTGAGTCTGGTGGTGTATTTTTGTTTTACTCAATTGGTTTACAGCGCTTTTATCTAAGGCAAACAAGTTTCTTTTGTGAATGTAATATAAAATACAAGCTTGACAACACGTATCTTTAGTTATTAACACAAATTGCTGTATATTTACTTTTGTCAAAAGTGATGTCATAAGTGATGTCATATACGCTGCTAAAAACCGCCACTGTATGGTGACACAGTCAGGGCCAAGAGTTTGCTTTTGCGAGCTAATTAAAATAATAAAAACCAGTATACGCGGTACGACCGATGCCAATAACATCACTATGAGTCATTCTATGCAACCAACAGGCAAAACAATGCACTGAAAATGCATTTCGGAGCCTCTAAAGAACGACCGAAGTGGTCGAAATTTCGGCAGCCCTTCACTACGGTGTATCTCGTGCAGCACGCGTGCGAGGTGGCCATGACCAGTGGAGCCCTGGAATGAGGGACCACCCTTGCTAAGGAGCCCCCGACGGCGGCGGCGGCTGCGGCAAGCGCCAAGACGCAGCTGCAAGGAGACTCTCCGGAACTGACCAAAAGAATTCAATAAAGTTTTTCATTCATCTCATAGCCTGAGTCGTTTTGGGACTTTAAACCCCCTTAAACCTAAACCATCTTTCATTCCCTCCTTTATCCCTTCCGTTACAGCGCAGTTCAGGTTTCCGCGATATGTGAGACAGATGCCGCGCCATTTCCTTTCCATAAAAACCAAATTTCATTTCCATTTTTGCCAATGGTGGCACAGTGTATATATGGCGAAAGGTCAGTTTGACATCACTCCATAATACGTGCAAATCACTTTTTTCTCGTGATATTATTGCAGTCAGATTTCAGGAAGCGGCCAATAATTGTATGCAACTGCTTTCTCCAAATTGGCAAGTCGAGCACATGTGTTTTCATCCGTACGGCCTGTAGCTTCTTTTAACGCAACAGCGTTAAGGAGCTCGTGTGTCGCAGAAAAGCCGGTGTCGTCGGCGTCTTTGGCCGTGAGCGAAAAATGGCGCATCTTATTGGAGACATGAACCACGCCGTAAGAGAAGGGTTTTTCCTTCGCTTACAGTGCGAGAATTGTGAGGCAGGCGTCATTTCCTTTCCTTAAAACCAATTTTCATTTCAATTTCCTTCCCTTACGGCCCTTTACGGGTGTCCACCGAGATATGTGAGACACGCGTCCTTTCCTTAAATTGTCCAACGGGCCACGCGTCGCGCCGAACAGGCGTTGGCGTTCTCTGGACTCCTAGACAGCGCTGCAATACGCTGTCGCCTCTCACTATTAAAGACGAAGATTAAGCGTCCTCCAAAATTTTGCTCATCATAATCATACATAATTACCAGCTGGGCACCAAGAATAGCGCTGCTAAATATCTATTTTCGACGCCAGGTCAATTTCACGTCGACGCGAAAAGAGCGTCTGTAACTGGCGGCGAGTGACGCACACGGTGACACTGACTGACACATCTGAGAGCCAATCAGAGAGGCAACATGGCACCGACAGGTGAATGTGAACATCGAGATTCGGGCAAATAAATACTTTTCTGAAATAGAGCTGGTGGGACCTGCATGTCGCCCGCCTGAACCTTAACACGCGCCCTGACCGAAGGTATTGAATACAGGGTTCGGAGAAGCAGCCTAGGAGTATATCCTGCAAGTGCATCAAAGCCATTCGGGAGAGAAAAGGCATAGAAGCCAACTCACCGTGCAGGTAGTGGGGGAAGGCTGACGGCTGTGACCGGCTGCGTGCATTTCTGCGCAGGCGCTTCTCGGAGCTTAAGCATCTCTTCGCCTTTGTCAGGGAGGTGGTGGTGGTCGCCACCAGCGTCTTGTCTTCCGTTGGTGCTGCGTGTCCCCGAGGCGGCGAAGCGCTTGGCGAGCTCGGCGTCCGGTGGCTGCCCAGATGGAAGTGCGGCACAGGTTGCGATGTTCCGGCAGCTCTTGATCTCACAGCAGCGGTCAGCTCCTTGGCCAAGGTCGTTCTGCATCGCAAGCTGGAGTCCAGAACCGCTTTGATAGAGCTCAACAGCGGACTGGTCGCGAGAGACGGTGTGGACGCACCAAGCTTCGCGGTGCCTCATGAAGGAACGGCTCTAAAGAAAAGATGGCGTGCGTTCGATGTCTCGTGCCGCTCGAGCGCAGAGAGCTCGAGCAGCCGACAAGAGCTGATAATGATGATATCTTAGGGCATAATGGCACATACCCACGGCGGTGTATTGGCTCGAGAAGTAGAGAGACCTCGAGACATTTTTCTTGTACTTCCAGTTTGTTTTGCGCGTGCACAAGAGAACATGCAGGCAATATTTCGGGGGTAGCTCGCGAATAAATACAGTGAGGGCATTCATTTCACGTCTACCTTGGCGGAACCTGGTCGTCGGTGACGTCCGCGGGCTTTTGCCAGGCCATGATAGAAGAAGGCCTTTTTTTAAAAGCCAGAACGTCATTCAATGAAAGTTAAAAAAATTAAGATGGAAATGAGCAAGAGAAGCAGCTCGAAAGTATACAAAGGATTTTATAGGAGTTCCACTAAGGAAGAGGCGAAAACAGGGGAAAAAGGGGATGCTTGCAGCTCCTGGTTTGCCATTGCGATGAGCTCTGTGAATTTTTGTGCTAGCACAAAATCCTTGTTTTCATGTGAGGTTGAAAAAAGATTTAAAAGAGGAAGAATATTAGACAAAGCAAAAGAATGCGTTCAAGATTCAATGCACACAATTTCGATTTCGCAGCTTCCGACACCCGACGCTTGTTGGCGTGCTTATGTGGACACAGCTAGAAGTAACGGCGCTGCAGTCGTGCTTTTCTACACACCTCGCGCGTCGTCTGCTACACCTCCGCAACGACAAGCAGCGCCGCGCCCATAGCTGCACGGCACAACAGTACACACAATAACTTTGAAAATAACATGATAATAAACAAGGAGCGCTTCTCGTCTTACGTGTTGTGTGTGTCATGCCGTCCAAGCACTTTAGTTTCTCACTATGATTTTCGTCGGTTATAGCAATTCACACCATCGGATGTAACGACAACACTGTTTTAGTGTACAAGCATCGAGCTGTGCCCTGTCATGCCACATGCTGATGACACGAACCCGAGGCGCTGCAAAGGCAGGAGATCGACCAGTGCTCTTGGGGTTCCTTGTCTTTAAATTCTGAGTTCTTCCTTCAGTGCCAGGACTCTTCTCTTTCTTCTCCCTCGCAGAAGTTGTCCCTAGTATCTGCTCCCATTTATTATGTGGCTGTCATCGTGAGGTGGTGTGAAAAAATTATTATCAGTGGCGTCATTTCTGTTGCCTCTTGTGCAGACGGGCGCAAAGCAGGATGGCATGTGTAACACTCACTTGAAGTCACCAAGTGCACAGATTTCAGCACAAGGAGGTTTTCAGTCACTACGAGCACCTTGCACGCAAAAACTAGCCTGAAAATCTGACTAGCCTGTCGTAACTGCAACTTCCGCGACTGCAGTCTGTGCACGTTAAAGATCCCCATGTGGTCGAAATTATTACGGAGCCCTCCACTACGGCACTTCTTTCTTCCTTCTCTTGTCCCTCCTTTCTTTCTTTCCTTACTGCGCAGTTCAGGCGTCCACCGAGATGTGAGTCAGTTACTGCGCCATTTCCTTTCCTCGAAATCCAATTTTCAATTTTAGTTTCAATTACTAATCACACGCGCAACCTGTACACCATTCTTACTGTGTAAATAGACTGTCTATATTACCTCTACCCAGATCCTTTCTTCCTGTTCCCCTTCGCCACTTTCATTTCATTTCTCATTCTGCCTGCTATCCTTTAATTCCGCTGCCCCAGCTCAACCCGCCGCGGTGGCTCAGTGGTTAGGGCGCTGGACTTTTGATCCGGAGTAACCGGGTTCGAACCCGACCGCGGCGGCTGCGTTTTTTTGGAGGAAAAACGCTAAGGCGCCCGTGTGCTGTGCGAAAGATCCCCAGGTGGTCGAAATTATTCCCGAGCCCTCCACTACGGACCTCTTTGTTCCTCTCCTCTTTCACTCCCTCCTTTATCCCTTCGCTTACGGAGCGGTTCAGGTGTCCAACGATATATGAGACAGATACTGCGCCATTTCCTTTCCACCAAACACCAATTATTATTATTATTATTATGCCCCAGCTCAGGTGCTTGAGCTTCGATGGCTGATGCCGGGGCTAGCAAAAACCTTATCCTACCATTTGATAAATATTTTAATAAACCACTACTACTACTAATTGCGAAGGCATTCACTACGGCACCTTTTTCTTCCTTTCTTCTTTCAATAGCTGTTTTATCCCTTCCCTTACAGCGTGTTTCGGGCGTCCACCGAGAATTGTGAGATAGCTACTGCGCCATTTCCTTTCCTAAAAAAATTTGCTGGTGGGTTAGTTCAGGTTAACACTGGTCGAAAGCGAAAACCTCCATCTCCATGGCTAAATTTGCAATTAATCAATTATGTTTTCAAACGGTAACGTTCAGCATAATTCATTTACTTTTTTCTGTGAATGATTGCCGGTACAAACTAAACACGAATGACACGAGATGGGAGGTTTATCGGTGTTCGTCCGCTTTAAAACTCCGCATCGCCAGACGAGAACGCCGGTAAAACGGAGCACATGATATCATAAACATCGAAGCAACACCAGCTAGAACTGACGATGTGCTAACGAGTTCCGCAATCGTTCATCAGCCGTCTCTAACGGAGTGGTTGTCGCCATTCCGAACCTTCCGAACGGTGTAGATATAAACACCGTACGGCAACTGAGACGGAGCGAGGTAGAATTGCTGCTGCTGTTCAAAAGAACGCGCCAGTGGAACTGTGTACCTTTATCTGTTTCGCTTACTTCCGGAACGAAGGAGCAAATTTTAGTTTCGGTCGGGATGCAATCGACAGCAGGCGGCGCAAAGGATCAGAAGACGGCGAGGGAGTCGTGAGTGCGTACGATGCGTCTGTCAGCGACGTAGGCGCTAGGCCTAGCAGCGCCAGCGGGGCCGTCTCGGATTGCGTCGCAGAATTGGGCACGGCGGGTTGTCTGCAGCCTCTCTTGGAACGGGTATCGTGAGCGGCGACTTCACGCTTGACACTGCTGCTTTTCGATGCGCGAAGGAGAAAGGAAAGATGGATGCTTAACCGAGTTCACTGAAGTGTATATCGTAAATGACGGCTGAGCTTGCCCCTCGGTCTGGCTTGCGAATGGCGGTATGGCGCCCCAGGTGAAAATCTTCAACTGGAAATTCAATTGGGAGTAACTGCTTTCAACTGGGAGTAACTGGTCCCAGTTGGATACCAACTGGTACCAGTTGGAAACCAGTTGGAGGCCAACTGGTACCAGTTGGAAGCCAACTGGTTCCACTTGGAAACCCAGATGGAGCCCAACTGGTCACAGTTGAGGACCAAGTGGGAGGCAATTGGTCAAGTGTGCCAACAACTGGGAAACATCAATTCCCAGTTGAGAACCAAGCAGTAGGAACTGAGGACCAACTGGGTAGTAAGTGGTTCCATTTGTGGGTCAAGTGGGAAGCAAAAATTCCCAATTGAGGGCCAAATGGGCAGAACTGGTCGTGGGTTAAAACCAAATGGTAAATTTTTTTACTGCTGCTGCGGCTCAGCACATTGCACAGTCATTAGGCGCAGAAGTGAACGTAATGCGAAATTACATGGAAGCTGGCTCGTTAGCGAACATCATTCCGATTGCACTGTGTGCACTGCATGTGAAAACGCCCGTAGGCGCTCTCCTGGCGAATAACACCACTTCCCTCAAAACATGTGTCGACACGCATATGCTGCGAAAATATCGTGTGCACGCATTACTGCTTAATTTTTTGTTTTATTAAGCCTGTTCTCTTTCTGTCTCAACCCGTTGTGACATAGGCGTTTCGGACATGGTAACATTAAATTTATTTATTTACAATTGCCGAACCATCCCAAAACAAACTTCTAAGACTGTGACTTCCGCGACATGTCGTGTCTCCAGCCATCAGCGGACCGGGTGCGGGTGTCATCCTCGATGTTGCCATCGCGTTGACGTTCGTAACGTATTTTGTCAATAATAGCACAAACTATGCTTGACAATTACAGCTATGAGAAAAATAATTTGTTACAATTTAAAAATTATTAACTTATTTTTTATGCTAGTGAAAAGATAGTAGTAATTAAAAAAAGTTGACGAAACAAGCGTCAGTTTCGCACACGCCGTCCGTGCTAGGGTAGCCATTGCGGCAATGGTCGCGCGGATGGCATGTGCAATTTTTCATCGTGTTTCGCGGGAACGTTGTGTTTGAAGAACCTCGACATAGAATTAATTTTTCGCATACTATTGTTGGCGAGATTGTTCAGCAGTTCTTTCCTTGATGGTGCTGAAGGAAGACAGTTTGCTTGCTTTGACTACTCGGCGAAGTGGACCCGTCAATACCAATTAGGACTACAAGTCGTTTTCACAGGATGCAATCATGCCCTTTCCAGGTGCGTACTCAGTTCGCTCATTTAAGTGTATTTTATGCTATTTTTGCGTTCGTAATGAAAAATTCTAACGCATTTAGTGGCACGTTATATTTTTATGCTAACTCCTTTGGCTGTTTTTCCAAACTCGCTGTTGATTGAAACAAAGGCTGGTGATGTATGCAACTGATCTCTACTATACGAGAAGTGGGCATGCGTTCGGATCGTGTGCCGAAGTGTATATGGAAGCGAACTCCGCTCAGCACGATTGCGTCTTAATGCTGCAGAGAGCACCCCTGGACACCTCATAGACTTGCGTGGGTAAAGAGCGTAAATTTTATTTGTACTTGCTGTGTGCTCTTCACCTATAAAAATGAACTATTATGTTTTGTTTTGCAGCAGCCCTGACCTATTGGGCTCGGCAGAAGAGTATTAATGCCACCGCAGCTGTCTTAAAATATGACGAACGGGCTCAGCGAGAAGATTCAAGATTCAGTGAAGGTGCAAAGGGCAATAAACATTGACGCACTCAAAACTTATCTTCAGTGTTTTGAACTCCTGTGACGACCATGTACACTCGCTTACTCAAATGTATTTGAGCTAGCTGGAGTGCTTGGACGTCCCAACGCTCCCGTGGAGACGTCTGTGAATGGGCTGACGCAGTTTGTGTAATTGATGATGTAGAAGTTGTTAACTTGATTACAGCGGCGATATGACGCGCAGCGATGCTATCTTATATTCAAATAATGCGGCAAAGCCAACTTAAAAAGGCATCAATTGCGCATTTTTTGGCGTTCGATATTTGAAAAAACATTGCCAATTAAGAAAATTTACAACCAAGGCTCCCCTTCTATTTGACGGCCATCAATTTCGGATTAAAACCGTGCCCATTAAAATAAAAAATAAAAATGTTACCTAATTGACGTTAATTAATCGTCTAATTTCTGATTCATATGAGGAGTATAATGTCTCCTCCTGTGCAATCCAGCTAAAGAGAGCAGACCGATGTATCACGAAGGTACTAAAATCAAAATGTATTAAAATTTAAAAATACGCCCTGTATACCTATTCGCGTGGATTCGCTGCAGAGTGCGTTTGAAAATGAAGCAAGTGCTTTCTTTCCTAATTCCGTGTTTCAGCTGCATCAGGGATACAATGCAGAATGAAATTATTTCTTCTGAACTTGCCTTCCATATTACTGCAACGCGTCATGAGTGCTGCTTGGAGCGCTGTAAAATATTCAGGGGCGTCCTGAATCGACGACACCCAAGCTCAATGACATCAGGAATATTAGTATTCGATTCAAGAACTTCGAGGCGAATGAATACACCAAAAATTTTGCATTATACTGATGTTTTATTGTCTTTCATCTTAATGTCTGCCCAGAGCTCCATGGGTCTGGCCATTGGCAAATGCCAAGGTCCGGTCGTTAATGCGTGTAAACATTGCCAATTAAGCGTTGGTCTGTACAGGATAGTCCTTTGTTTCTGACTTCGAACTGTCGGAGCGAGTCCTGGGTGGGTCTGGGTTGGTTTCAGTGTTTCGAGAGCAGAGCGAGTGTCATATCAACATATTCACCGAAAGTCATGAATAGCAGTTGTGGACACAGGAGCAGCAACAGAAGCCGATTCTCCGATTTTTTGACGTAAAGTGATTTATTTCTCCTGACCTGTGGATCATACAGCTGAATGATTGGTCTAGCATGCGTGGGTGCACTCAGTCTTTCTTGTCGCATCTCGAAGTATTAACGCGATAGCGTTAAAGGCCCCATTGTCCAGAAAATCTGCTGTCGGCGCTGTCGGAGTCGGTGTTGTGAGCGAAGATTCACGAGCATGACTCCGGCAGGTGATGCCCCGAGAGCGACCCAGGAGACAGGTGGGCCACCTAGGTCACGTGACCTTGCACTGTCATCCCAACCTGGGCACCTGAACCCGACTGTGAGAAAACTGCCCACCGTGGCTGCTGGCAGTTGAACTGATTGGTCGCTCGGAAAGATCAACCTGGGCCGCACACGAGGCACGCCGCTTGGAACGCCTTCCATCGCAGGACACCGACGCATCGCTTAACCGCTGCACCACTGCACCAGGAGGGGCATGGGGACTCCCCGGGATATATCAACGTAGAGAATGACCTCCTTCATATATAGGACTTTACCCATTCGGCTATGGCGTCATATATTTCAGACGGAGCTTAAAATGTTCCCTCCAGGCGTCCCTCATAGCCTGATTTGCTATGGGACGTCAAACCCCATAAACCAAACGAAATGTTGCCTCATTTTTTTTTATAAATTCTGTTCCACCTGCAGTTTGACCTTTTTTTGACGAATGAACAGTCCCCACGAGTAGATAAGTGCTCACAGAGCACTTATATGTGCTTGAAGGAATTATGGGACAAATAAGGCGTTCTTCACATTTAATAAATTACAACACAATTTACAATTACATAAAATTCACAAATATCGAAATAGCAGTAAAAAACGAAATCAAATCTGTCGCCGCGCCTTTCCATGGCGTAGCAGAACCCGACGAACTCGCGCAGGGCGCCCATAAACTTCAGGTTCAGCCGTCTGCGTAGGTGAGAAAACAGTGAATGAATGAGGGTGGTGAATCAACCAGGCAGACACAGACAACAGTCGCTTAGTAATCGTGTTAAAAACAGCAAATTGGTCACGAGTGACCGCTGAGGCCCACGTGGTCTTATAAAAAAAGGGAGACACTTCGGTAGAGCTCCAGCCAGAGTAAGGCATGCACACTCATAAATGATGGCTGCTCCTTCAGCGACACTCTACCGTAATGCGACAACGGAACTGCATTCCCTAGTCACCGCCTCGGATCCAGCACTTTGTGGCCGCATGGAACGATAGTTGAAGTTGATAGTTTATTTGTGATTTCAAAACAAGCTGCAAGAATAAACAGCGAGAGGTCAAATGGCACAAGACCGCAGGTGGGACCTGCCATGAGAGAACCTTGGCTCCGTTGCATGCTGTCGTTATATTCGACGGTACTCCCCGTGACCATTAAACAAACCGCTGTTGTGACATGGAGCGATGGTTGCAACCGTGTAGGGCGTCGTTCATAAAAACGAGCCAACTCTTCGAAAGGAGGACGCGACACAGATAATTGTTTCGTGCCTTTCATAAATTCCTATTTCGGTAAATCCCTGCAGCTGCCGACTGCCAGCATATTTTAAAGAGACACTGGGGACAACTCCACAGAACTTCCGTTCTTAGTACAAAGGTGATTTGTGGCTTTTTCTGGCTATGTTGATATCTGTCCAAAAGCAAAAAAGAAACATTTATTGCCGAGAAAATTTCGTCTAAAATTTTTCGTGCCACGCGATTCAAACCGGTGAGGTAAACACTGAAAAGGGCTCCGTGATGAACGTTTGGGAGTGAATAGCAGTGTTGCTTAGCATCGGGATCCGCGATAGGTAAATGGCACTTTACATGCGAAAATGGCTGGGGGTGGCGAAACCCGTGTTTAATTTTTATACAATTCCAGCTTTCTTGGATGTTGGTTCTAATCTCAAGGCAACTTGCCAATTGGCAAATTGTAAGATTGTAAAACAGTTAGATTGTAAGGGGCAAATTGTAATATACTTTTATGAACATATCAATGGGAATGGTCTAACCTTCGAATGTGTAACAAAAGCTTGCTTTTAAAGTAAGTCGCGGCTTCGAATCGAGTAGTTCAGACAGCCATAGAAAAGCAGGAGGGAATATGGTAGGGCATGGTTGGTCATGTTCGTGCATCGTTACCCAGGTACCATAGCACGTTAACTGTAGAGGGCAACTACAGCGCTTGTCATGTCCTCGCCTCCTCCTTGGTAGTTACCGCGGTATGCTTTCTGTGTACAGAAAACCAATTGGGCGTTGATAAATAACTTCTTGGTGAAAAAAAAAAAACGCTTGCCCAGAAATTCTGGTTATGACTTATCGAACTAATAAACTCTTCATTTTCATGGAATAGAGCCTCTTTTCAAAAGAGCGCGTTCATTTATCCATACTGTCTTCAGTCTTAACACGACTCGCCTGCTCCTAACGGCTGGCGTATTAAGCGCCGCTCCTTTCTAAAGATGGAATTGAGCTTTCAAGCAATGCGTGAGAGTTTCGCCGCTTGATTGATTGATTGATTGATTGATTGATTGATTGATTGATTGATTGATTGATTGATTGATTGATTGCGCCAGTGAAACAGAAGCGACAGTTTCAAAAGACTGAAGTGTCGATTTTTACTCGATCGTTGCACGTATCAGCAGCTCAGAGGTATTAAAGGGACCTACCGCAGCTAAACAGCAGAATACAGCGCACTGTGAGCAAAGCGCGATTTGAAAACTGCGAGAAACGAATTCGGCCACCGGCCTTCAAGTCGAGTTGCATAGCCAGACCTACTCTCGCGCATCCCAAAAGGCAAAACAAAAAAGAACTTTTTAAGGTACAGGTGACCCCTTGAGCTTGTTCCTTTGCAGCTTTTACTTTGTTTTCATCTCTCTACTACAAATATATTTGGACGACTGAGCCGAATGAACTCAACTTAAGCGTCGACGCTAACCTGGAGTTTTTTCTTCTAGTCTGTGTACAATTTTCTTGAAGCAGCCCTGAACGATACGGCAGTGCGGTCTGCGCAGGTGAAATGTTTAGGTAATTATTTTTAACCAAGTTTTTATTATTTTTTTACGGGCGCAATACTATTGGAAGAAGCGGAGAGGTTCAAAATCACAGAAAAATTGAGCTTTGAGACGGAATTGTGCGTGCAAAACGAACCCATACCACAACCAACCCGCGAGATGGGCCGGAAATAGTTTTATCGAGCTTCACGCCGGAGCGACGCGCTTGAAAGCAAAAGAAAAAGCGAAGCAATGCTCCTTGGGCGTCAGGCAGACCGAAGCCTTCCCTCTTGCTTCACAGGGAACAAATCGTCAACCTAAAGACGGCGGAGACGCTCTGAGCGGTGAGCCGCGACGCCAACAAACGCTGCTGTTTCAGCAATAAGTTGAGAGGCTGACAAATTGCTCAGCGTGGCTTTATGGCGGGCGAAAATGCATCGACGAGGATTACTTCGTAAAGCGGGAGACTATGCTGGCAGCATTTGCGGCCTCCTCCACTTCGATATAGCGATGAACGCAGCGGAAACCCCATATAGCTTGCGTCTGTGAGACCACTGTGAGACGCTTATGTCCAGTCGAGAGCCCCTAACGAAGAACGCTACCAGACAGGTGAGCGTGTCTCCTAACTCTACTTGGCGTGGTTTTTTCGTTGACCGAGTCCCTTAGCTTGAAGCGGCCCTATACCTCTTCCGGCGCATGTCGTGCGTCTATTTTGGTATCGGGTCATTTTGCGCACCTAATGCCACGTTCGATATCTCGAGCCACAATGCCGATTTAGAAATTAAAAAAAAAACTGAGTTCGCTGAGAATGTTGAAAGCCTGCTATTGCGCGATGTAAAATTGTGCCCTGAAATCATCAGTTAAAAAGTTAATCACTTTAAATAACTAATGAATTCTCTTAATTGCCTACTACCATAACATAATACCTGCCATAACGTACGATGCATTTGGAAACACCTCGCTGTTGTACCTTTATCGGCTTTGCAAGGAAAAATCTGTACGGATTAAAAAAAGAAACGAGAGGCACCCGGTTGCTCTCGACTGCCATGTGTAGGGAGACCGCACGGACGGGGTGAGACGCAATACTGTTTGCAAACTGAGAAGCATTAAAAAAAAAACGCCACAAGAAAGGCCAGCCATAAATAACAGGGCCCGTCGCGAGTGGCTGTCTCCGCCTGTGCGCGTGCTTTAATGGAAAGTGCGAAACCTGAGCCGGTTACGCATAAAGCCACTCTGTACAGCGGATACTGCGACGTTTAGCAGGGCGGCTTTCGTAGTTACTAAGCATTACAATATCTTTTCAATTCTTCAGGCGCATGTTCGCCATACAGCACTGTTGCACGACGACCTAACTGAATGCATGTTAAATAACAGCAGGTACCCAGTTTTGGAGCTGTAGGCTATATGCAACGAATCTTCATGATGAAAATTTCATTCTCGACAGTACTGCTCAATTTCGCATTTTAAGAACCCCTGCTTGAGTAACATCAGTGTTGGCTTCATTCTGCTGCGTGTAGAAAAATAGGTGCCCAAAATATTTACCCCGCACACAATAATCTAGATCATTGCACTGCGCAGGCCACCAATAATCAGGTCGATTCCCCGTCTCTATTGCGACATCCATGAAAGCATGCAATTCCTACCATCAAAAATGATATTTGATGTTGCGTTGTAAGCTGAACAGATTAGAGAACCGCACGCAACAAACACAAACAAAAAAACAGCCATACGAATCTGAAGTCAAAGCCTACTAAAACAATTGGTTGGGAAGCTTCTGTGGGAGCCACAAATTGTGGGATGAGATCGACTTGCGAGTTGCATCTGACTACCCAGCTTACGTGCACATGAGTGAAGTTTAAGACATTTGCGCACGCACTGTAAAGAGCGCAGGTGCGATTGCACCTTACTGAGATAAAGACACGTGAAAACTGCGGCGCTACGCTGACCTAGGATGCATGCACCCCAGTTCCTTGAGCGCTTCCAATAACACAGGCCACGCGCGTTCGCTCGGTCACCGGAGGGATTCTCAAATAAAGCGTGTTTACTCTTCGAATGCTTATTTCCACTCGCAGTGCAGAAGACTCGGCCTTCCACTCGCCTATCGCTGCCATCGCGTCTCAGCGCTCACTCTTTCTACACCCTACGGAAAGCGAAGACACGGCCGGGACTGCCAAAAGGTCGTGTATGCCGTAATTGCGGCCCCTATATTTTGCGGCGCGGCTGTTTTTTTTTGGCATGCAGATACAGCTACTGATTCGTTTCAAACATGCCTCATCTTTTCTAGAGTGGATGGCGAGGCGTTAGAGATGATGGACGCAATAAGGGAAGCCAGCAGAAATAATAACTAAGTATTTTTGTTCCCGTCGGTAAACCAGCGGAAACCTCACAACAGTCTAGCGGGCTCCGTGCAATCATCACCACCATACCAACAACGTACACTGCAGAACAAATGCCTATCTCACACTGTCCTGTGCCAGCCGCGGCTGCTGAGTAACCGCCATCTTCCTAATCTGATCTGTTCCAATGGCTCTGCCAAATTGAGCTACGTTTGCCTTGTCTTGGAATCTACTCCGTCACCCTAAGGAATCGTCAGACCTTTAACTGTCCGTACTACATGTCCTATACATGTATACTTCCCCTTGATGTTGATTTCATCTAGGGCATCATTAGCTCGCGTTTGCTCCCTAACCCACTGCTCTTTCTGCTCCACTGCCCCATAGCTCGCTTTGCGGTCCTGGGCTGCGCTGTCCTCTGCCTTATTTCAAGGATTTTCGTTAGCCTCCAGGTTTCCGCAACATAGGTGGGCACTGCCCAAATACAGCAGTGCACAGAGGGATACTGGAAAGCTGAAATTAATGACCTGTGAGTACCTTCCAAATGCATCGCAGCCATTATTTAAAGCAAAATCAGTCATCTTTCAACAAGGCACTTAGTAGAAGCGATATAAGGGGTACAAAGGCAGCCATATAATGCGTTACGGGTAACGTGTTAGGTGGACACCACTGCAGCGTACCACCAAATGAGACTGAGGTGTGCACTGACCTAGAGAGGCAGTTATGCGCCATTCTTTTGCTAAAAACCCACGAAGTCTAAGAACCCAATTGGGGCACGGACATCACCGCTACCTCTAAGCGCGATTCAGCTATCTACTGACCCAGAGACCATTTATGCGCCTTCCCTTTTCTCAAAGCGAGCTGAAGGTTTAGACTGCGAAAAAAACAATAACGCCGGAACCAAACTGCTTGCTTCGTGCAAGCGTGCCCTGGCGTGCGTTAAGTCAGCCGGGAACACGATCGAAGCGAAGGCCGCAAAGTAGTGGCGAGTCAGGCGTACCCTTTCATCTAACTACACCAGCGCACTACAAAAAAGCCAACCTCTCAAGAGGCATTTAAGGTATGTGGCAAAGCCTGTACCACAGGCGTGCAAAACACTTAAAATTTTAAAACGTTGTTGAAACGCAGCGAAACCTTGCTACCATGATGGCTGTGGCTCCGTTTGAAGCTTGGGGACGTCCGAAGTGCTGCAGGGACACTTCTCGTCAAATGCAATAACCTTTCCCTTTCTTTTGCCCATTTTTTCCATGTCACACATTTTTCAGTGTGCAGAGTAACTTGCGCGGTGTGTTTTCGATACGCGAGAACGGTTTTCTTACAGAAGCCTTGAAATCACGGAAATCGCCACCGAATTGGGCTATTTGAAAACTGCTGAGAATCCGCGCTAACGAACTACGCGACGGAGTGCGGGACATTAATTAGGTGCGTTGCCAACGCCTCTGCCCAGTACCTCAAGTACTACGGTACTTTTACGGAGAGCTCAAGGCTTAAACGCGAGTCAACGCAGGAAATTTGGACCTTTTCGCGTTTTTTTTGAATGACAGGGGGGTAAAGTCGCGCTTCTGAATTTCGTCTGTGCGCATCGCCGATCAGGTCAGCAGTGCCGTCTCACAAGCCCGTTTTAGCGTCTCACTGGCGCCTTCACCGTCAGCCGTCTACTCACGGCGAATGTAAAAAGAAATATAGGCCATAAGATGTCATAAGCTTAGCAGCTCCTTTATCTCACGTTATCTGGGGCAAAATACCTCGCGTCCATAAATATATACAAACGTGGCATACAAGAAAGCGGACATAAATCATAAGTGCATGCCATATGGCAAAAATGCGTTTTCTCTTCTACATAATCACAAGCGCAGATTGATGAAAAAAGGAGGAATCCCCGTAAATGCATTTGAAAGGAGCGCCAGGCATTTATTACTTCCGAGAGGAGCGCGAAATTACCGAGAGATTTTCAGCAGCGTGCACTGTTTTGTTCACCATCTTGCCAAGGTGAGAAGTGCTCCTATCAATGTTTCAGGGCCCCGGAGATCAGTTATTAGAGACTTCGGCAAACTCAAAACAGACTTCCTCATTTTAATTACTGTTTTTCTTGGCCCGAAGGTGGCCTTATAGTGATGGAATGTTCGACAACATGTTGGTGGAACTGGCATGACCGGCCTCACTAATCCAAATTATTCGCGCGCGTCAAGTGCGCTCTGTGGGCGATGTGAAGATTCACTGGGAATAATGACAAACTGAGGCCAGCGAGGAGCCAATTACCAATTTATATCGCTCTTTCGTTCTCCCGTTGGCCGTCAATAGCGTCGCAAAGAGCAGCCGCACCGCGCTCAAACCGAGGTATCTACCTAGGCGTACACAATTGATTCGCGCGCTTGTGTGCTCTTTCAGCAAGTTCTGAGCCTTCTCTCGACAAAATGGCCTTACAACGAGAAACGTATAAAGCCCTTGAAAGTTTCCAATGGTGTTTTGCTCAGTGCGCGATATCGGTGAAAAACGGGAATAAGCGCGGATTCTCAGTTGCTTGGAAACGGCCAAATTCAGGGGCGGTTTGCATGAGTTCTTTGGCTTCTGTAAGACAACCGCTCCCGCGTGTCGAAAGCACACTGCGCGAGCTATTCTGCACATTGGAAAATATGTGGTAGGCAAAGAAAGGGCAAATAGAATTCGAAGGAGATTGAAGTTGGCCAGAAGTTGGCGAGCAGAGCTTCGGACGTCCTGCAGTAAGAGCTTCGCCACACAACATAAATGTTTTTTGAGTGGTTGGCTTCAGTGTAATCCATTAGTGTAGTATGGTGAATGGGTACGCCTGACTCAAAACTACCGGCTGCTGCAGAAAGCCGGGTATTCACGGAGCGTATAGGCGCCAACACTAGCATATCTAAGACGCCCAACAGGGCTATCGCATGTGAAACGGCAAAATGGGCCTGCCACTTTAGACCTCTCGGCCGCAAATGCCAATCAGCTTTCACTAATTAATGCGTTAATCTGGTAAGCTTAGATCATAAAACTTTTTTCTCTCCAAGTTCCATCTAATAATCCGGATCTGCAGTCACTGTCTGGTCCACAGTTACACTGCCCGTATACCCGTGCCATCTGCCACTGTGATTGTTCCAGATGCCACGGTGATATATGCCTAAATAGTTGCCGCTGGGTGCCGAACTCTTTACATGTAAGACGCGCTCGCTCTAATTGCGTCATTGTTCAACCAGGCGTATCGGCACAGACACAACAGCTGCGTGTAATAACTGCTAACGCCAGTTCCTCGTGGCGTGTTTTGCCCGTGACGCTGCGGAAAACCGTAGTATAAGGAGTGCCCAGGGGCTTTTGAGACTACTTACTGAACCAGCTGGCAGAGGCAGCAGTACTGTATACCTCGGTCGGACGCCCTCCGAGCGACAGCAGCTCGGCTCACATGACGATGCGCGGAGCGCAAGCTTATGTCCTGCTCCTCAGCAGATGCGGTGCGAGGGCTGCGTCGTTGGCTGCGCTCGAAAACAAGAGTGCAGCAAAATTCAGGTAAACGGAAAGCCACAATGAATTTCGGTTCGTAAACGCCAAGAAAAAACATACATACATCAAAAGTGGGTGAGTAGACAGACGGATAAAAGCGAGCGTGCCCATGGAATTTGGGATCTTTAAACAGTGCTGATCGATTGGGTGAAGTGTATGAACAAGGAAAAGCAAGTGCTGATCGATAATTATAGACTTTAGTGCACCTCTAACACCCCTAATGGTGTTATTCTATGTGCTCTCACAAAAACAACTGCATATTTATAATATGGTATAGAGTTGAGCCTTCAAAGCTCGAATACTTTCGCTGGAAGTGCAAAATATTAGGCAAATGAAAACTGCTGTCACTATCAGCAGAAACTCTAAAAAGTAAGGAATAAATACAATGGTGCATACACGACAGATGGGCGTTGGGTCGCGAGTAAAAAGAATCAGCACAATGACGTCACCAGAACGGCGACAATCACCACGCGGTTGGCGAGGCGCGGCGCCGTTCTCTACGAAGGCAACTGGCGCTTTCGTTATCGGCGTGTTCGTAACCACAGCGACGAGCGTTGCTATGGGATCAGGTGGAGGAATAAAGATGAATATCTTCTTGCCCTCAATTACATCGTCGCTTTGTCGTCCGCCTGTGCTGAGCGTGGCACTTTCGCAGCTGGAGCGCACTGAAACCTTAGCCTAATGGCTTACTCACCGAGAGCAAGCGTCAGTTACAGCGAGATTAAAACCGCTCGAGCTAACACAGAATGCTCTGAGACAAGTTCAGTTGTCAGTGACGCCACGTCTAAAAAACGAAATGATGATCATAGCCTAACTACAGTACATTAAACTGGTGGTCAGAAGGTAAGTTTATAATAACCGGGTAGAAAGTAGTCGTCCCGAGTCAACTGATTCAAATAAGCGACCATGGCCACCGACACGTTTTTTTTAAAACTTAAGCGCTCTCCAGGAGGCATCCTGTTTCCTGAGATGCAGCAAGACAACACTGTGAGGACTTTCCTTCGAGAAGGCACACTGAATGAAACGCAACAAAACTCCGTCGAGGATCGCTTTTCTCTGTATTTTTGCCCTTCACACGCAGGTATCATAAATAGTAATGAACTGCTGATCGAGCACCGCTTCGCACCGCAGGAGTCATGATCAACTAGCGCGCGTTAGAACGCCTGAGTTGGTATTCTCGCGCAAGCCGCTAGTTAGGCAGGAATATTCTGGATTTGGGGAACTGTGAGCGCATGGCACCATTGTTCATGTGTCAAACTCGGCAGCCTCGAATCATTTTTTTTCCGCGTTAGTTCTTAGGGCTATGGCTCCGTTTATGCCGCGTCATTGTCCTTGTTGTAAAGCAGAATGAGCTGACGTCACGCATGCGTCATTGCAACGCATCAGGCTGATGGGCCAGAATACTGATCACTGATTAGTCTGAAAACAACGGATGACAGTTGCGGTCTCCGTCTCCCTCTACAGCCTCTTCTTCCCTCTCTTTCACTGTATCTGACCTGCCGAACGGCCCTCTTATATAGGGATCATGCTCGACCGTGCGTGACCTGCAGATGAACGCCCACCCCATCCCCACACATCTCCCCGACTCCACCTACGCACGCATCGACTGCTGACTGCATCTGGCTACTCCCACCCTGTCGCAAAAGGGCACCCCTTCCCAAAATGACAAAACCATTTCTGCATTTCCCCTCAAGCCCCCTGTCTAAGGAGTTAACGTCCCGTAGTTTTCTTTCTTTATTTGCACGTATTACAGGTTTAGACCCTGCTGTTTTTTGAAATCCGGGGCCGCAGCTGCCATCAGAAGCCCGTCGTCAGGCCTAACCGCAAGCTGCTAGCTTTTGCTCATCATGCAACACATGGTACCCCCATGTCATTACGTTCTTAAAAAGGTTTCTAGTATCGAGACGCCCGTTCTAAGCACAAGGCGTGAAAATGTAACTGTGCTTTGCTAATAAATCTGCTCACTTGTAAAATGTCATCTGGGGCCTGATTCTCGATATTCGCAAATGCGCCCAGAGCGGGGAGTACCCGTGTGTCCGTGACATATGCATCGGGGCGGCGCCAAAGTACGTAAACGCAGAATAAGATGACGAAAGTGCAAATAAAAAAAAATTAGGAAAAAATATATACTGTCGCCAACTACCTAGCACCGAGTGCAAAAAAACACCGATGCTCTAAAGACGTGCCTCAAGACAGCTGCTAATGGTGCTGAATGCGACGCGAAAGGCCCTGCAAGTTGGTCGCAATTCAAATAAAGGGCTTAGCGGTAATTATACTGCATGAAGCAATCTTTGCTACGCGGTCGCTGGTTCATCGGCATAAAGCGAGGAGACTTGGTGGCAGAGCGGCGCGTTTCAGCCGCGTTGCTCAGTTGTGGCCGCTTCTGTGTTCAGTCACCTCGCGTTATGAGACATTAAGGTTGCGGTAGCAACCCGTTCAGACGTCCGACAGCATCAAGCGCAATGAAGGGATGCCATATACAACAACTTTCCCGTTCCACAGCTCCTCCCAGGCTTTCACTTCAACGTTAAGAACCATAGATATTGATTAAGCGGTGTCGGCAACTTCGAGGCAACCGCTCTCACCTCACCGTCCAAAGCCATCGCGCAGCACGTCGCGTCGAATTATCGCCGTATGCGGCGATTTCGTACATGTCAGGTCGGATCAGAGTCACGGAGAGACGAACTGGCGGAGAAACGGCTGGCTATCGGCTGCCGATCATAACCTCAACGCATCAGTGTAATTGGAAAGGTTAACCTCAATATGTCATTTTCAGCGGTGTAGCGCGTGGGGTGGAACGGTGTAGTGCGCGCAGGAGATCGGTCTAAACAAGTGGGGCCTTAAACAGCGAGTGTTGGCTGCGAAAAAACTATGCTTAGCACGGCAATCCCATATAGATTTTAGGAATCCAGGTGCATCGAATTTAACGCTATCCTTGGTTACGCTTGCCACAGGCTGCATACGAAACACGTCTGCGATACGCGTGAAACGCAACGTTTCGAACAAGTATAGTGTCTTATAGTCAAATGCTTGAAATTCGAAAGCAAAACAGGAAGATATTCACTATATGAGGACTCATCCTTTGCTTTGTAAACTTTAAATATAAGGTGTGCCTGCATGCACACCTCACAAAAAAATGATACAGCACGACGCATATCCATTGTTTACAGTGGCAGGTACACTATTTTATTTAAAAAGGGCTCTCAAGAATGCTACTTGCTTTTCAATGTTTGGAAATGCCCTCAATCTTATTAATTCTGTCTGACATGAGCACATAGCACTTACCAAAAGCATTTTGGCAGCTACACTGCGCGTGTGATGCAAGTACGCACAAAAACGAGAGGTGAAACAAAGTTTGTCATGCACAGCCCTACAAGTCCTTTGCTGTAGAACAACTGCAATGTACCAACTGCAGCGGCAGGCAGCTCCTTTCAATGCAGCAAGACTCCTCACCTCGTAAAATGGAAAGGTTTACTATCAGGAAGGTGAAGTCGGCTTGAAAAAATATATTCACATATGCTACTAAACATTGGGGAAGGAGAGGAACATAGAGGAAGGTGAAGACCTATTACAATGGCTTTAATTTGTTACTGCTCAAAGACACTTCTCATGTGTGACAGCAGGGGCAGGGTTCAAGCAAAGTTCTGTTTTCATGACCATGGTTTTGGTGAGCAAAAAAACAGTTCAGGGATGAACAATAAGGAAAACGGTTCGAGTTCACGGTGGTAGCCCGCGGTAACTCGCCACTCTTCCATGGGCGCTCGACTACTGATCCGGAGTTCCCGGGTTCGAACCCGACCGCGGCGGCTGCGTTTTTATGGAGGAAAAACGCTAAGGCGCCCGTGTGCTGTGCGATGTCAGTGCACGTTAAAGATCCCCAGGTGGTCGAAATTATTCCGGAGCCCTCCACTACGGACCTATTTGTTCCTCTCTTCTTTCACTCCCTCCTTTATCCCTTCCCTTCCGGCGCGGTTCAGGTGTCCAACGATATATGAGACAGATACTGCGCCATTTCCTTTCCACCAAAAACCAATTATTATTATTATTTTGAAACTTAGCCCCAGGCTTCGTTTTCAATTTTCTCGCGACGCTTGGCTCCGGTCACACTGCCAGTTTCTCAAATTTGGCGCCACGCTTGGCTCCGCCCACTTCCGTTGTCTTCAAATTTGGCCCCACTTTTGCTTTGGCCCCGCCCACTTTTTGGACATGTTTGGCTGTAATTATTCAACTAAATAACGCACCTCAAGCCCCCATTTGGTTTGGTTTCGTTTATGGGGGTTTAACGTCCCAAAGCGTCTCAGGCGATGAGGGACGCCGTAGTGAACAGCTTCGGAAATTTCGACCACCTTGGGTTCTGTTTCGTGCACTGACATTGCACAGGACACGGGCCTCTAGAATTTCGCCTCCATAGAAATTCGACCGCCGCGGCCGGGATCGAACCCGCGTCTTTCGGGCTGGCAGCTGAGCGCCATAACCACTCAGCCACCGCGGCGGCTCAAGCCCCCATTTCCCATGCAAGACTTTTTGATGCTCTGTCCGATGGTGCCATTCTTTGTCCCATAAGCCCAATTCGTTTTTCAAATTTGGCGCCATGCTTGGCACCGCCCACTTCTGGTATTTTGAAATTTGGCGCCACTTTTGCTCAGGCCCGGCGCAACTTTTGGACATATTTAGCTGTAACTAATGAACTAATGAACCCACCTCAAACCCTTGACTTCCCGCACTAGATTTTTTGATGCTGTATCTGATGGTACCATTCTTTTTCACATAAACCCATTCGTTCGGACGTAATCGTGTGGACAAGCTCGTGATGACACGAAACCACAAACATAGCCATACAATGTTTTCGCATTTATAGAGGGCTAAGGGCATCTGTGAAAGGACAGAAAGAAGCGTCCACCAGATCATCGAAAATCAAGGAAGGCAAAATGCAGTGGCGAACAATAAGTCTCGTGCGTACAAAAGATTGCAGAGCAGAGAATATCTCCATCTGCAGTTCAGATGAAAAGAAGTATTAATAAAATATGGCAAGGCACATGTGTACAGTGAGGCCGGACTTAAATGCAAACATCCTCTATGAACAAAACTAAATACTCCATCTGCATGCTTTTCAGCTGCAGTATGCAACTAGCCTGATTCATGTTTCTGAGCAAAGGATCAAGCAAAGTACACATTTATAAACTCTTCCTAAATGGATATCTCACTGCAAAGTAGAAAAGTAGACCATATGCACATTCACGATTCCTTCCGGCCTTACTGTACACAGCTGTCTGACTAAATATAGAGCATACCGCCCTTCACGAATTCCATAAGCACCTGCAACCACAGAACCCAGGCTTTCTTGTTTGTACACTCAACACAAAAAAAAGTTTTTTTGTTATACTACCAGATAATATCACCAGTGCTGTGTGGCATGTGGCACCAGCAGAAGTGCTAAGAAGCGACTTTGCCAGATGTGCAACTGTAGAAAAACGGTATGGAAAGCATGTGCACATCACAGTAACGGAGTGTTTTTTTGGTAACAAGACAAGCTGCTACGCCTAAGAGTAGTGAGGTATGTTTTTCGCCCACAGTGTACACTTTGTGGGAGGAAAGACAACTGAAGTTATTTATTTTATCACTGTCTTTCATGCATGCGGGAATACATTATGCAGCCTAATTGCAGTTCATTATCAAGTGCAACATCACATAGTGACTAGTATGGCTTGCACACAGAGCCATTACTTTTTCGACAGAGCTGCATTCTATAAACGTCAAAATGGTGAAGCCAACAGCCACTTTTGTTTAACAGTAAAATAGCAACATATTCATCATCGATGGCCCAGTCATACTAAGAGTGTAGAGGGTAAGGAGGTTGTCTGCAATTTTTCCTAAAATCACCAAACAGCATCACCAACTTCTAGGAAGCAAAGTGCAAATGCCTGAGTCAGTGAAAGTTGGATCTAACGAAGTGCCACTGGGGGCACAGGCAGAGAGTAACCTTGTGTCACATGCATGCAAGGTTGACAGCTCAGGTAAAAAAAAAAGGATCCCATTTCAAATTTGATTACTGAGGTAGAAATCATATCCTGCCAGCTTGAAACCAATTAATTCCAGCTGCAAAATGTGTTTTGTAGCTTAGTTATTTACCCAGATATGTCCGACTGGAAAAATTATAATTCCAGTTAACTCCAGCGGAATTAATGTAGAATTTGTAGCTTTCCGTCAGGAGTACCCACTCTGACTAGAAAAGCTGGGAATGGTTAGCCTATGAAATCTCTGCCCAAGACTTGCAATTTCATCAGGAATTTAGTAACCATGAAACAATTGCCTGACTTTTCTCTTAAGAAAAATAGTTCTTTGCTGTGTAACTACATGCAGCATGGAGGAAAAAAAGCTTATGAGGGAGCGCGACACCAAGCGGCCGGCCTTCGCAAGCCAAGCGCTGGTGAAGCCGTTCCCTCCCCCGTTTTTTCGCTCTCCCAGTCAGTACTTTATATTTTGGTGTAGGTATGTCTTAGTGCGCGCGTCTGCGCGGCCCGTGGCGCAGCCGTCTACAGCGAGGAAGTTCATCTACAATCAGTCTGCCGCCCTACTCAGCGCATGCGCGCCCAGCGGCGCTAGATATCACCGCACGCTATCACGTGGCGTGGTCACAGGGGGGCGGGGGGTGACCGAGTCCCTTCTTTTTAATGCATTTTTACTTTTTACGACTAGGATTCAAAGGTCTCGCCGGATGAGCCCTCCTCAGTTTTTTTTTCCTCCATGTCTCAAACGCTGTTCATTTCAGGTGTGCCCTTATGAAGCCAATTCAGTGCATTGTGCAATGAAAACAAGACTTTTATAAGCTTAGTTTTGGCATCACTTAAATACCTGTTAAACTGCGGCGGCCTAATGCCGTATAAATCAGCGTTACAATAACTCATTCGCATGATTCGGGTAGTTTGCGGCACGGCTAAATTATGGCGGCTAATTCGCAGTTCCCGGGTTCGAACCCAGCCGCGGCGGCTGCGTTTCGATGGAGGCGAAACGCTAAGGAGCCCGTGTGCTGTGCGATATCAGTGCACGGTAAAGATCCCCAGGTGGTCGAAATTATTGCAGAGCGCTCCACTACGGAACCTCTCTTCCTTTCTTCTTTCACTCCCTCCTTTATCCCTTCCCTTACGGCGCGATTCAGGTCTCCAACGTTATATGATACAGATACTGCTCCATTTCCTTTCCCCAAAAACCAATAAAAAAATAAAAACATCGCTACCTCCTTTATCCCTTCCCTTACGGTGCGGTTCAGGGGTCCAAAGATATGAGACAGATACTGCGCCATTTCCTTTCCCCAAAAACCAACTATATTAAAATAGTTAATATTAAACACCCCGCCGTGGAAGCTCAGTGGTTAGAGTGCTCGGCTACCGATCCGGAGTTACTGGGTTCGAACCCGACCGCGGCTGCTGCGTTTCAATCGAGGGGAAACGCTAAGGCGCCCGTTTGCTGTGCGATGTCAGTGCACATAAAAGATCCCCAGGTGTCGAAATAATTCTGGAGCCCTCCACTACGGCACCTCTTTCTTCCTTTCTTCTTTCACTCCGCCGCCGCGGTGGCTGAGTGGTTATGGCGCTCGGCTGCTGGCCCGTAAGACGTGGGTTCGATCCAGGCCGCGGCGGTCGAATTTTGATGGAGGCGTAATTCTAGAGGCCTGTGTATTGTGCGATGGAAGTGCACGTTAAAGGGGCTGCGAAACACGGCTTGAACGGATAATGGTTGCACTTAAAATGAATTCTTTATGTCCCACAGATGCTGACTAAAAAAGAATTACGAGAATCGATGCATACGAACGGAAGTCATTCAATGAAGAAATTTCAAAATGCAAGCAAACAAAATGGTGCCCTCAGCTCGATTTTCCCGCAGCTTCCCATTCCCATTTCACTCTCCCGCGGACGACACTTAATGCGACCAATAAAAAAACAGCCTATATGAGCGCGTGGCGGAAGTTTACACTCCATGGTTGTCTGTTCTTCGTAACTCGTTCATGCCAAAGCTGGCAGCGCCGTTTGCATGGTTACAACAATCATGTGAACGCCCAGCTGACCCAGCGATGCTTCATCGTCACGTCGACGGCGCAGAAGGGAAAACTGACCAGTGACGCTCCTTACTTATGGATCCGAACTCGAGCGCGAGATACTGCGACGGTGTGACGGCCTGCGCAAGATATCAGGCACATTTAGCATTGCACGCACAGCTACTGCTTACCGCCTACAATCGCCCGTCGCTCCTAGCGCGCTGGTTGGTCACGGCGAACAAGGATCGCGCGCTGTTGACGGCAGCGTGGCGCCATCTGGCGCCGCCGTCTGGTGATCCTCCACAAGCTGACGATGCGCACTGTCCGCTAAATGTGAAACGAACGCATCCTTCCTTGTGACCGAAACGAACGCTTATAGAGTGCAATGGCTCGATCGGATCGGTTCCGCAAAGCCACTCTCAGATACATAGAGAGTAGCCATCAACGTTGAGGGCTAGGTCGTAGGATGTTTACAGAGAGGCGCAAAGTCCTTCGATGCAAGAAGTAGCCTGAGTCTGGTGGTGTATTTTTGTTTTACTCAATTGGTTTACAGCGCTTTTATCTAAGGCAAACAAGTTTCTTTTGTGAATGTAATATAAAATACAAGCTTGACAACACGTATCTTTAGTTATTAACACAAATTGCTGTATATTTACTTTTGTCAAAAGTGATGTCATAAGTGATGTCATATACGCTGCTAAAAACCGCCACTGTATGGTGACACAGTCAGGGCCAAGAGTTTGCTTTTGCGAGCTAATTAAAATAATAAAAACCAGTATACGCGGTACGACCGATGCCAATAACATCACTATGAGTCATTCTATGCAACCAACAGGCAAAACAATGCACTGAAAATGCATTTCGGAGCCTCTAAAGAACGACCGAAGTGGTCGAAATTTCGGCAGCCCTTCACTACGGTGTATCTCGTGCAGCACGCGTGCGAGGTGGCCATGACCAGTGGAGCCCTGGAATGAGGGACCACCCTTGCTAAGGAGCCCCCGACGGCGGCGGCGGCTGCGGCAAGCGCCAAGACGCAGCTGCAAGGAGACTCTCCGGAACTGACCAAAAGAATTCAATAAAGTTTTTCATTCATCTCATAGCCTGAGTCGTTTTGGGACTTTAAACCCCCTTAAACCTAAACCATCTTTCATTCCCTCCTTTATCCCTTCCGTTACAGCGCAGTTCAGGTTTCCGCGATATGTGAGACAGATGCCGCGCCATTTCCTTTCCATAAAAACCAAATTTCATTTCCATTTTTGCCAATGGTGGCACAGTGTATATATGGCGAAAGGTCAGTTTGACATCACTCCATAATACGTGCAAATCACTTTTTTCTCGTGATATTATTGCAGTCAGATTTCAGGAAGCGGCCAATAATTGTATGCAACTGCTTTCTCCAAATTGGCAAGTCGAGCACATGTGTTTTCATCCGTACGGCCTGTAGCTTCTTTTAACGCAACAGCGTTAAGGAGCTCGTGTGTCGCAGAAAAGCCGGTGTCGTCGGCGTCTTTGGCCGTGAGCGAAAAATGGCGCATCTTATTGGAGACATGAACCACGCCGTAAGAGAAGGGTTTTTCCTTCGCTTACAGTGCGAGAATTGTGAGGCAGGCGTCATTTCCTTTCCTTAAAACCAATTTTCATTTCAATTTCCTTCCCTTACGGCCCTTTACGGGTGTCCACCGAGATATGTGAGACACGCGTCCTTTCCTTAAATTGTCCAACGGGCCACGCGTCGCGCCGAACAGGCGTTGGCGTTCTCTGGACTCCTAGACAGCGCTGCAATACGCTGTCGCCTCTCACTATTAAAGACGAAGATTAAGCGTCCTCCAAAATTTTGCTCATCATAATCATACATAATTACCAGCTGGGCACCAAGAATAGCGCTGCTAAATATCTATTTTCGACGCCAGGTCAATTTCACGTCGACGCGAAAAGAGCGTCTGTAACTGGCGGCGAGTGACGCACACGGTGACACTGACTGACACATCTGAGAGCCAATCAGAGAGGCAACATGGCACCGACAGGTGAATGTGAACATCGAGATTCGGGCAAATAAATACTTTTCTGAAATAGAGCTGGTGGGACCTGCATGTCGCCCGCCTGAACCTTAACACGCGCCCTGACCGAAGGTATTGAATACAGGGTTCGGAGAAGCAGCCTAGGAGTATATCCTGCAAGTGCATCAAAGCCATTCGGGAGAGAAAAGGCATAGAAGCCAACTCACCGTGCAGGTAGTGGGGGAAGGCTGACGGCTGTGACCGGCTGCGTGCATTTCTGCGCAGGCGCTTCTCGGAGCTTAAGCATCTCTTCGCCTTTGTCAGGGAGGTGGTGGTGGTCGCCACCAGCGTCTTGTCTTCCGTTGGTGCTGCGTGTCCCCGAGGCGACGAAGCGCTTGGCGAGCTCGGCGTCCGGTGGCTGCCCAGATGGAAGTGCGGCACAGGTTGCGATGTTCCGGCAGCTCTTGATCTCACAGCAGCGGTCAGCTCCTTGGCCAAGGTCGTTCTGCATCGCAAGCTGGAGTCCAGAACCGCTTTGATAGAGCTCAACAGCGGACTGGTCGCGAGAGACGGTGTGGACGCACCAAGCTTCGCGGTGCCTCATGAAGGAACGGCTCTAAAGAAAAGATGGCGTGCGTTCGATGTCTCGTGCCGCTCGAGCGCAGAGAGCTCGAGCAGCCGACAAGAGCTGATAATGATGATATCTTAGGGCATAATGGCACATACCCACGGCGGTGTATTGGCTCGAGAAGTAGAGAGACCTCGAGACATTTTTCTTGTACTTCCAGTTTGTTTTGCGCGTGCACAAGAGAACATGCAGGCAATATTTCGGGGGTAGCTCGCGATTAAATACAGTGAGGGCATTCATTTCACGTCTACCTTGGCGGAACCTGGTCGTCGGTGACGTCCGCGGGCTTTTGCCAGGCCATGATAGAAGAAGGCCTTTTTTTAAAAGCCAGAACGTCATTCAATTAAAGTTAAAAAAATTAAGATGGAAATGAGCAAGAGAAGCAGCTCGAAAGTATACAAAGGATTTTATAGGAGTTCCACTAAGGAAGAGGCGAAAACAGGGGAAAAAGGGGATGCTTGCAGCTCCTGGTTTGCCATTGCGATGAGCTCTGTGAATTTTTGTGCTAGCACAAAATCCTTGTTTTCATGTGAGGTTGAAAAAAGATTTAAAAGAGGAAGAATATTAGACAAAGCAAAAGAATGCGTTCAAGATTCAATGCACACAATTTCGATTTCGCAGCTTCCGACACCCGACGCTTGTTGGCGTGCTTATGTGGACACAGCTAGAAGTAACGGCGCTGCAGTCGTGCTTTTCTACACACC
Organism: Amblyomma americanum; assembly: GCF_052857255.1. NCBI lineage: Eukaryota > Metazoa > Arthropoda > Arachnida > Ixodida > Ixodidae > Amblyomma > Amblyomma americanum. The sequence goes on from NC_135497.1 coordinate 245,373,949, forward strand.
TCGCGCGTCGTCTGCTACACCTCCGCAACGACAAGCAGCGCCGCGCCCATAGCTGCACGGCACAACAGTACACACAATAACTTTGAAAATAACATGATAATAAACAAGGAGCGCTTCTCGTCTTACGTGTTGTGTGTGTCATGCCGTCCAAGCACTTTAGTTTCTCACTATGATTTTCGTCGGTTATAGCAATTCACACCATCGGATGTAACGACAACACTGTTTTAGTGTACAAGCATCGAGCTGTGCCCTGTCATGCCACATGCTGATGACACGAACCCGAGGCGCTGCAAAGGCAGGAGATCGACCAGTGCTCTTGGGGTTCCTTGTCTTTAAATTCTGAGTTCTTCCTTCAGTGCCAGGACTCTTCTCTTTCTTCTCCCTCGCAGAAGTTGTCCCTAGTATCTGCTCCCATTTATTATGTGGCTGTCATCGTGAGGTGGTGTGAAAAAATTATTATCAGTGGCGTCATTTCTGTTGCCTCTTGTGCAGACGGGCGCAAAGCAGGATGGCATGTGTAACACTCACTTGAAGTCACCAAGTGCACAGATTTCAGCACAAGGAGGTTTTCAGTCACTACGAGCACCTTGCACGCAAAAACTAGCCTGAAAATCTGACTAGCCTGTCGTAACTGCAACTTCCGCGACTGCAGTCTGTGCACGTTAAAGATCCCCATGTGGTCGAAATTATTACGGAGCCCTCCACTACGGCACTTCTTTCTTCCTTCTCTTGTCCCTCCTTTCTTTCTTTCCTTACTGCGCAGTTCAGGCGTCCACCGAGATGTGAGTCAGTTACTGCGCCATTTCCTTTCCTCGAAATCCAATTTTCAATTTTAGTTTCAATTACTAATCACACGCGCAACCTGTACACCATTCTTACTGTGTAAATAGACTGTCTATATTACCTCTACCCAGATCCTTTCTTCCTGTTCCCCTTCGCCACTTTCATTTCATTTCTCATTCTGCCTGCTATCCTTTAATTCCGCTGCCCCAGCTCAACCTGCCGCGGTGGCTCAGTGGTTAGGGCGCTGGACTTTTGATCCGGAGTAACCGGGTTCGAACCCGACCGCGGCGGCTGCGTTTTTTTGGAGGAAAAACGCTAAGGCGCCCGTGTGCTGTGCGAAAGATCCCCAGGTGGTCGAAATTATTCCCGAGCCCTCCACTACGGACCTCTTTGTTCCTCTCCTCTTTCACTCCCTCCTTTATCCCTTCGCTTACGGCGCGGTTCAGGTGTCCAACGATATATGAGACAGATACTGCGCCATTTCCTTTCCACCAAAAACCAATTATTATTATTATTATTATGCCCCAGCTCAGGTGCTTGAGCTTCGATGGCTGATGCCGGGGCTAGCAAAAACCTTATCCTACCATTTGATAAATATTTTAATAAACCACTACTACTACTAATTGCGAAGGCATTCACTACGGCACCTTTTTCTTCCTTTCTTCTTTCAATAGCTGTTTTATCCCTTCCCTTACAGCGTGTTTCGGGCGTCCACCGAGAATTGTGAGATAGCTACTGCGCCATTTCCTTTCCTAAAAAAATTTGCTGGTGGGTTAGTTCAGGTTAACACTGGTCGAAAGCGAAAACCTCCATCTCCATGGCTAAATTTGCAATTAATCAATTATGTTTTCAAACGGTAACGTTCAGCATAATTCATTTACTTTTTTCTGTGAATGATTGCCGGTACAAACTAAACACGAATGACACGAGATGGGAGGTTTATCGGTGTTCGTCCGCTTTAAAACTCCGCATCGCCAGACGAGAACGCCGGTAAAACGGAGCACATGATATCATAAACATCGAAGCAACACCAGCTAGAACTGACGATGTGCTAACGAGTTCCGCAATCGTTCATCAGCCGTCTCTAACGGAGTGGTTGTCGCCATTCCGAACCTTCCGAACGGTGTAGATATAAACACCGTACGGCAACTGAGACGGAGCGAGGTAGAATTGCTGCTGCTGTTCAAAAGAACGCGCCAGTGGAACTGTGTACCTTTATCTGTTTCGCTTACTTCCGGAACGAAGGAGCAAATTTTAGTTTCGGTCGGGATGCAATCGACAGCAGGCGGCGCAAAGGATCAGAAGACGGCGAGAGAGTCGTGAGTGCGTACGATGCGTCTGTCAGCGACGTAGGCGCTAGGCCTAGCAGCGCCAGCGGGGCCGTCTCGGATTGCGTCGCAGAATTGGGCACGGCGGGTTGTCTGCAGCCTCTCTTGGAACGGGTATCGTGAGCGGCGACTTCACGCTTGACACTGCTGCTTTTCGATGCGCGAAGGAGAAAGGAAAGATGGATGCTTAACCGAGTTCACTGAAGTGTATATCGTAAATGACGGCTGAGCTTGCCCCTCGGTCTGGCTTGCGAATGGCGGTATGGCGCCCCAGGTGAAAATCTTCAACTGGAAATTCAATTGGGAGTAACTGCTTTCAACTGGGAGTAACTGGTCCCAGTTGGATACCAACTGGTACCAGTTGGAAACCAGTTGGAGACCAACTGGTACCAGTTGGAAGCCAACTGGTTCCACTTGGAAACCCAGATGGAGCCCAACTGGTCACAGTTGAGGACCAAGTGGGAGGCAATTGGTCAAGTGTGCCAACAACTGGGAAACATCAATTCCCAGTTGAGAACCAAGCAGTAGGAACTGAGGACCAACTGGGTAGTAAGTGGTTCCATTTGTGGGTCAAGTGGGAAGCAAAAATTCCCAATTGAGGGCCAAATGGGCAGAACTGGTCGTGGGTTAAAACCAAATGGTAAATTTTTTTACTGCTGCTGCGGCTCAGCACATTGCACAGTCATTAGGCGCAGAAGTGAACGTAATGCGAAATTACATGGAAGCTGGCTCGTTAGAGAACATCATTCCGATTGCACTGTGTGCACTGCATGTGAAAACGCCCGTAGGCGCTCTCCTGGCGAATAACACCACTTCCCTCAAAACATGTGTCGACACGCATATGCTGCGAAAATATCGTGTGCACGCATTACTGCTTAATTTTTTGTTTTATTAAGCCTGTTCTCTTTCTGTCTCAACCCGTTGTGACATAGGCGTTTCGGACATGGTAACATTAAATTTATTTATTTACAATTGCCGAACCATCCCAAAACAAACTTCTAAGACTGTGACTTCCGCGACATGTCGTGTCTCCAGCCATCAGCGGACCGGGTGCGGGTGTCATCCTCGATGTTGCCATCGCGTTGACGTTCGTAACGTATTTTGTCAATAATAGCACAAACTATGCTTGACAATTACAGCTATGAGAAAAATAATTTGTTACAATTTAAAAATTATTAACTTATTTTTTATGCTAGTGAAAAGATAGTAGTAATTAAAAAAAGTTGACGAAACAAGCGTCAGTTTCGCACACGCCGTCCGTGCTAGGGTAGCCATTGCGGCAATGGTCGCGCGGATGGCATGTGCAATTTTTCATCGTGTTTCGCGGGAACGTTGTGTTTGAAGAACCTCGACATAGAATTAATTTTTCGCATACTATTGTTGGCGAGATTGTTCAGCAGTTCTTTCCTTGATGGTGCTGAAGGAAGACAGTTTGCTTGCTTTGACTACTCGGCGAAGTGGACCCGTCAATACCAATTAGGACTACAAGTCGTTTTCACAGGATGCAATCATGCCCTTTCCAGGTGCGTACTCAGTTCGCTCATTTAAGTGTATTTTATGCTATTTTTGCGTTCGTAATGAAAAATTCTAACGCATTTAGTGGCACGTTATATTTTTATGCTAACTCCTTTGGCTGTTTTTCCAAACTCGCTGTTGATTGAAACAAAGGCTGGTGATGTATGCAACTGATCTCTACTATACGAGAAGTGGGCATGCGTTCGGATCGTGTGCCGAAGTGTATATGGAAGCGAACTCCGCTCAGCACGATTGCGTCTTAATGCTGCAGAGAGCACCCCTGGACACCTCATAGACTTGCGTGGGTAAAGAGCGTAAATTTTATTTGTACTTGCTGTGTGCTCTTCACCTATAAAAATGAACTATTATGTTTTGTTTTGCAGCAGCCCTCACCTATTGGGCTCGGCAGAAGAGTATTAATGCCACCGCAGCTGTCTTAAAATATGACGAACGGGCTCAGCGAGAAGATTCAAGATTCAGTGAAGGTGCAAAGGGCAATAAACATTGACGCACTCAAAACTTATCTTCAGTGTTTTGAACTCCTGTGACGACCATGTACACTCGCTTACTCAAATGTATTTGAGCTAGCTGGAGTGCTTGGACGTCCCAACGCTCCCGTGGAGACGTCTGTGAATGGGCTGACGCAGTTTGTGTAATTGATGATGTAGAAGTTGTTAACTTGATTACAGCGGCGATATGACGCGCAGCGATGCTATCTTATATTCAAATAATGCGGCAAAGCCAACTTAAAAAGGCATCAATTGCGCATTTTTTGGCGTTCGATATTTGAAAAAACATTGCCAATTAAGAAAATTTACAACCAAGGCTCCCCTTCTATTTGACGGCCATCAATTTCGGATTAAAACCGTGCCCATTAAAATAAAAAATAAAAATGTTACCTAATTGACGTTAATTAATCGTCTAATTTCTGATTCATATGAGGAGTATAATGTCTCCTCCTGTGCAATCCAGCTAAAGAGAGCAGACCGATGTATCACGAAGGTACTAAAATCAAAATGTATTAAAATTTAAAAATACGCCCTGTATACCTATTCGCGTGGATTCGCTGCAGAGTGCGTTTGAAAATGAAGCAAGTGCTTTCTTTCCTAATTCCGTGTTTCAGCTGCATCAGGGATACAATGCAGAATGAAATTATTTCTTCTGAACTTGCCTTCCATATTACTGCAACGCGTCATGAGTGCTGCTTGGAGCGCTGTAAAATATTCAGGGGCGTCCTGAATCGACGACACCCAAGCTCAATGACATCAGGAATATTAGTATTCGATTCAAGAACTTCGAGGCGAATGAATACACCAAAAATTTTGCATTATACTGATGTTTTATTGTCTTTCATCTTAATGTCTGCCCAGAGCTCCATGGGTCTGGCCATTGGCAAATGCCAAGGTCCGGTCGTTAATGCGTGTAAACATTGCCAATTAAGCGTTGGTCTGTACAGGATAGTCCTTTGTTTCTGACTTCGAACTGTCGGAGCGAGTCCTGGGTGGGTCTGGGTTGGTTTCAGTGTTTCGAGAGCAGAGCGAGTGTCATATCAACATATTCACCGAAAGTCATGAATAGCAGTTGTGGACACAGGAGCAGCAACAGAAGCCGATTCTCCGATTTTTTGACGTAAAGTGATTTATTTCTCCTGACCTGTGGATCATACAGCTGAATGATTGGTCTAGCATGCGTGGGTGCACTCAGTCTTTCTTGTCGCATCTCGAAGTATTAACGCGATAGCGTTAAAGGCCCCATTGTCCAGAAAATCTGCTGTCGGCGCTGTCGGAGTCGGTGTTGTGAGCGAAGATTCACGAGCATGACTCCGGCAGGTGATGCCCCGAGAGCGACCCAGGAGACAGGTGGGCCACCTAGGTCACGTGACCTTGCACTGTCATCCCAACCTGGGCACCTGAACCCGACTGTGAGAAAACTGCCCACCGTGGCTGCTGGCAGTTGAACTGATTGGTCGCTCGGAAAGATCAACCTGGGCCGCACACGAGGCACGCCGCTTGGAACGCCTTCCATCGCAGGACACCGACGCATCGCTTAACCGCTGCACCACTGCACCAGGAGGGGCATGGGGACTCCCCGGGATATATCAACGTAGAGAATGACCTCCTTCATATATAGGACTTTACCCATTCGGCTATGGCGTCATATATTTCAGACGGAGCTTAAAATGTTCCCTCCAGGCGTCCCTCATAGCCTGATTTGCTATGGGACGTCAAACCCCATAAACCAAACGAAATGTTGCCTCATTTTTTTTTATAAATTCTGTTCCACCTGCAGTTTGACCTTTTTTTGACGAATGAACAGTCCCCACGAGTAGATAAGTGCTCACAGAGCACTTATATGTGCTTGAAGGAATTATGGGACAAATAAGGCGTTCTTCACATTTAATAAATTACAACACAATTTACAATTACATAAAATTCACAAATATCGAAATAGCAGTAAAAAACGAAATCAAATCTGTCGCCGCGCCTTTCCATGGCGTAGCAGAACCCGACGAACTCGCGCAGGGCGCCCATAAACTTCAGGTTCAGCCGTCTGCGTAGGTGAGAAAACAGTGAATGAATGAGGGTGGTGAATCAACCAGGCAGACACAGACAACAGTCGCTTAGTAATCGTGTTAAAAACAGCAAATTGGTCACGAGTGACCGCTGAGGCCCACGTGGTCTTATAAAAAAAGGGAGACACTTCGGTAGAGCTCCAGCCAGAGTAAGGCATGCACACTCATAAATGATGGCTGCTCCTTCAGCGACACTCTACCGTAATGCGACAACGGAACTGCATTCCCTAGTCACCGCCTCGGATCCAGCACTTTGTGGCCGCATGGAACGATAGTTGAAGTTGATAGTTTATTTGTGATTTCAAAACAAGCTGCAAGAATAAACAGCGAGAGGTCAAATGGCACAAGACCGCAGGTGGGACCTGCCATGAGAGAACCTTGGCTCCGTTGCATGCTGTCGTTATATTCGACGGTACTCCCCGTGACCATTAAACAAACCGCTGTTGTGACATGGAGCGATGGTTGCAACCGTGTAGGGCGTCGTTCATAAAAACGAGCCAACTCTTCGAAAGGAGGACGCGACACAGATAATTGTTTCGTGCCTTTCATAAATTCCTATTTCGGTAAATCCCTGCAGCTGCCGACTGCCAGCATATTTTAAAGAGACACTGGGGACAACTCCACAGAACTTCCGTTCTTAGTACAAAGGTGATTTGTGGCTTTTTCTGGCTATGTTGATATCTGTCCAAAAGCAAAAAAGAAACATTTATTGCCGAGAAAATTTCGTCTAAAATTTTTCGTGCCACGCGATTCAAACCGGTGAGGTAAACACTGAAAAGGGCTCCGTGATGAACGTTTGGGAGTGAATAGCAGTGTTGCTTAGCATCGGGATCCGCGATAGGTAAATGGCACTTTACATGCGAAAATGGCTGGGGGTGGCGAAACCCGTGTTTAATTTTTATACAATTCCAGCTTTCTTGGATGTTGGTTCTAATCTCAAGGCAACTTGCCAATTGGCAAATTGTAAGATTGTAAAACAGTTAGATTGTAAGGGGCAAATTGTAATATACTTTTATGAACATATCAATGGGAATGGTCTAACCTTCGAATGTGTAACAAAAGCTTGCTTTTAAAGTAAGTCGCGGCTTCGAATCGAGTAGTTCAGACAGCCATAGAAAAGCAGGAGGGAATATGGTAGGGCATGGTTGGTCATGTTCGTGCATCGTTACCCAGGTACCATAGCACGTTAACTGTAGAGGGCAACTACAGCGCTTGTCATGTCCTCGCCTCCTCCTTGGTAGTTACCGCGGTATGCTTTCTGTGTACAGAAAACCAATTGGGCGTTGATAAATAACTTCTTGGTGAAAAAAAAAAACGCTTGCCCAGAAATTCTGGTTATGACTTATCGAACTAATAAACTCTTCATTTTCATGGAATAGAGCCTCTTTTCAAAAGAGCGCGTTCATTTATCCATACTGTCTTCAGTCTTAACACGACTCGCCTGCTCCTAACGGCTGGCGTATTAAGCGCCGCTCCTTTCTAAAGATGGAATTGAGCTTTCAAGCAATGCGTGAGAGTTTCGCCGCTTGATTGATTGATTGATTGATTGATTGATTGATTGATTGCGCCAGTGAAACAGAAGCGACAGTTTCAAAAGACTGAAGTGTCGATTTTTACTCGATCGTTGCACGTATCAGCAGCTCAGAGGTATTAAAGGGACCTACCGCAGCTAAACAGCAGAATACAGCGCACTGTGAGCAAAGCGCGATTTGAAAACTGCGAGAAACGAATTCGGCCACCGGCCTTCAAGTCGAGTTGCATAGCCAGACCTACTCTCGCGCATCCCAAAAGGCAAAACAAAAAAGAACTTTTTAAGGTACAGGTGACCCCTTGAGCTTGTTCCTTTGCAGCTTTTACTTTGTTTTCATCTCTCTACTACAAATATATTTGGACGACTGAGCCGAATGAACTCAACTTAAGCGTCGACGCTAACCTGGAGTTTTTTCTTCTAGTCTGTGTAGAATTTTCTTGAAGCAGCCCTGAACGATACGGCAGTGCGGTCTGCGCAGGTGAAATGTTTAGGTAATTATTTTTAACCAAGTTTTTATTATTTTTTTACGGGCGCAATACTATTGGAAGAAGCGGAGAGGTTCAAAATCACAGAAAAATTGAGCTTTGAGACGGAATTGTGCGTGCAAAACGAACCCATACCACAACCAACCCGCGAGATGGGCCGGAAATAGTTTTATCGAGCTTCACGCCGGAGCGACGCGCTTGAAAGCAAAAGAAAAAGCGAAGCAATGCTCCTTGGGCGTCAGGCAGACCGAAGCCTTCCCTCTTGCTTCACAGGGAACAAATCGTCAACCTAAAGACGGCGGAGACGCTCTGAGCGGTGAGCCGCGACGCCAACAAACGCTGCTGTTTCAGCAATAAGTTGAGAGGCTGACAAATTGCTCAGCGTGGCTTCATGGCGGGCGAAAATGCATCGACGAGGATGACTTCGTAAAGCGGGAGACTATGCTGGCAGCATTTGCGGCCTCCTCCACTTCGATATAGCGATGAACGCAGCGGAAACCCCATATAGCTTGCGTCTGTGAGACCACTGTGAGACGCTTATGTCCAGTCGAGAGCCCCTAACGAAGAACGCTACCAGACAGGTGAGCGTGTCTCCTAACTCTACTTGGCGTGGTTTTTTCGTTGACCGAGTCCCTTAGCTTGAAGCGGCCCTATACCTCTTCCGGCGCATGTCGTGCGTCTATTTTGGTATCGGGTCATTTTGCGCACCTAATGCCACGTTCGATATCTCGAGCCACAATGCCGATTTAGGCGAACTCACGCTGAGAATGTTGAAAGCCTGCTATTGCGTGATGTAAAATTGTGCCCTGAAATCATCAGTTAAAAAGTTAATCACTTTAAATAACTAATGAATTCTCTTAATTGCCTACTACCATAACATAATACCTGCCATAACGTACGATGCATTTGGAAACACCTCGCTGTTGTACCTTTATCGGCTTTGCAAGGAAAAATCTGTACGGATTAAAAAAAGAAACGAGAGGCACCCGGTTGCTCTCGACTGCCATGTGTAGGGAGACCGCACGGACGGGGTGAGACGCAATACTGTTTGCAAACTGAGAAGCATTAAAAAAAAACGCCACAAGAAAGGCCAGCCATAAATAACAGGGCCCGTCGCGAGTGGCTGTCTCCGCCTGTGCGCGTGTTTTAATGGAAAGTGCGAAACCTGAGCCGGTTACGCATAAAGCCACTCTGTACAGCGGATACTGCGACGTTTAGCAGGGCGGCTTTCGTAGTTACTAAGCATTACAATATCTTTTCAATTCTTCAGGCGCATGTTCGCCATACAGCACTGTTGCACGACGACCTAACTGAATGCATGTTAAATAACAGCAGGTACCCAGTTTTGGAGCTGTAGGCTATATGCAACGAATCTTCATGATGAAAATTTCATTCTCGACAGTACTGCTCAATTTCGCATTTTAAGAACCCCTGCTTGAGTAACATCAGTGTTGGCTTCATTCTGCTGCGTGTAGAAAAATAGGTGCCCAAAATATTTACCCCGCACACAATAATCTAGATCATTGCACTGCGCAGGCCACCAATAATCAGGTCGATTCCCCGTCTCTATTGCGACATCCATGAAAGCATGCAATTCCTACCATCAAAAATGATATTTGATGTTGCGTTGTAAGCTGAACAGATTAGAGAACCGCACGCAACAAACACAAACAAAAAAACAGCCATACGAATCTGAAGTCAAAGCCTACTAAAACAATTGGTTGGGAAGCTTCTGTGGGAGCCACAAATTGTGGGATGAGATCGACTTGCGAGTTGCATCTGACTACCCAGCTTACGTGCACATGAGTGAAGTTTAAGACATCTGCGCACGCACTGTAAAGAGCGCAGGTGCGATTGCACCTTACTGAGATAAAGACACGTGAAAACTGCGGCGCTACGCTGACGTAGGATGCATGCACCCCAGTTCCTTGAGCGCTTCCAATAACACAGGCCACGCGCGTTCGCTCGGTCACCGGAGGGATTCTCAAAAGCGTGTTTACTCTTCGAATGCTTATTTCCACTCGCAGTGCAGAAGACTCGGCCTTCCACTCGCCTATCGCTGCCATCGCGTCTCAGCGCTCACTCTTTCTACACCCTACGGAAAGCGAAGACACGGCCGGGACTGCCAAAAGGTCGTGTATGCCGTAATTGCGGCCCCTATATTTTGCGGCGCGGCTGTTTTTTTTTGGCATGCAGATACAGCTACTGATTCGTTTCAAACATGCCTCATCTTTTCTAGAGTGGATGGCGAGGCGTTAGAGATGATGGACGCAATAAGGGAAGCCAGCAGAAATAATAACTAAGTATTTTTGTTCCCGTCGGTAAACCAGCGGAAACCTCACAACAGTCTAGCGGGCTCCGTGCAATCATCACCACCATACCAACAACGTACACTGCAGAACAAATGCCTATCTCACACTGTCCTGTGCCAGCCGCGGCTGCTGAGTAACCGCCATCTTCCTAATCTGATCTGTTCCAATGGCTCTGCCAAATTGAGCTACGTTTGCCTTGTCTTGGAATCTACTCCGTCACCCTAAGGAATCGTCAGACCTTTAACTGTCCGTACTACATGTCCTATACATGTATACTTCCCCTTGATGTTGATTTCATCTAGGGCATCATTAGCTCGCGTTTGCTCCCTAACCCACTGCTCTTTCTGCTCCACTGCCCCATAGCTCGCTTTGCGGTCCTGGGCTGCGCTGTCCTCTGCCTTATTTCAAGGATTTTCGTTAGCCTCCAGGTTTCCGCAACATAGGTGGGCACTGCCCAAATACAGCAGTGCACAGAGGGATACTGGAAAGCTGAAATTAATCACCTGTGAGTACCTTCCAAATGCATCGCAGCCATTATTTAAAGCAAAATCAGTCATCTTTCAACAAGGCACTTAGTAGAAGCGATATAAGGGGTACAAAGGCAGCCATATAATGCGTTACGGGTAACGTGTTAGGTGGACACCACTGCAGCGTACCACCAAATGAGACTGAGGTGTGCACTGACCTAGAGAGGCAGTTATGCGCCATTCTTTTGCTAAAAACCCACGAAGTCTAAGAACCCAATTGGGGCACGGACATCACCGCTACCTCTAAGCGCGATTCAGCTATCTACTGACCCAGAGACCATTTATGCGCCTTCCCTTTTCTCAAAGCGAGCTGAAGGTTTAGACTGCGAAAAAAACAATAACGCCGGAACCAAACTGCTTGCTTCGTGCAAGCGTGCCCTGGCGTGCGTTAAGTCAGCCGGGAACACGATCGAAGCGAAGGCCGCAAAGTAGTGGCGAGTCAGGCGTACCCTTTCATCTAACTACACCAGCGCACTACAAAAAAGCCAACCTCTCAAGAGGCATTTAAGGTATGTGGCAAAGCCTGTACCACAGGCGTGCAAAACACTTAAAATTTTAAAACGTTGTTGAAACGCAGCGAAACCTTGCTACCATGATGGCTGTGGCTCCGTTTGAAGCTTGGGGACGTCCGAAGTGCTGCAGGGACACTTCTCGTCAAATGCAATAACCTTTCCCTTTCTTTTGCCCATTTTTTCCATGTCACACATTTTTCAGTGTGCAGAGTAACTTGCGCGGTGTGTTTTCGATACGCGAGAACGGTTTTCTTACAGAAGCCTTGAAATCACGGAAATCGCCACCGAATTGGGCTATTTGAAAACTGCTGAGAATCCGCGCTAACGAACTACGCGACGGAGTGCGGGACATTAATTAGGTGCGTTGCCAACGCCTCTGCCCAGTACCTCAAGTACTACGGTACTTTTACGGAGAGCTCAAGGCTTAAACGCGAGTCAACGCAGGAAATTTGGACCTTTTCGCGTTTTTTTTGAATGACAGGGGGGTAAAGTCGCGCTTCTGAATTTCGTCTGTGCGCATCGCCGATCAGGTCAGCAGTGCCGTCTCACAAGCCCGTTTTAGCGTCTCACTGGCGCCTTCACCGTCAGCCGTCTACTCACGGCGAATGTAAAAAGAAATATAGGCCATAAGATGTCATAAGCTTAGCAGCTCCTTTATCTCACGTTATCTGGGGCAAAATACCTCGCGTCCATAAATATATACAAACGTGGCATACAAGAAAGCGGACATAAATCATAAGTGCATGCCATATGGCAAAAATGCGTTTTCTCTTCTACATAATCACAAGCGCAGATTGATGAAAAAAGGAGGAATCCCCGTAAATGCATTTGAAAGGAGCGCCAGGCATTTATTACTTCCGAGAGGAGCGCGAAATTACCGAGAGATTTTCAGCAGCGTGCACTGTTTTGTTCACCATCTTGCCAAGGTGAGAAGTGCTCCTATCAATGTTTCAGGGCCCCGGAGATCAGTTATTAGAGACTTCGGCAAACTCAAAACAGACTTCCTCATTTTAATTACTGTTTTTCTTGGCCCGAAGGTGGCCTTATAGTGATGGAATGTTCGACAACATGTTGGTGGAACTGGCATGACCGGCCTCACTAATCCAAATTATTCGCGCGCGTCAAGTGCGCTCTGTGGGCGATGTGAAGATTCACTGGGAATAATGACAAACTGAGGCCAGCGAGGAGCCAATTACCAATTTATATCGCTCTTTCGTTCTCCCGTTGGCCGTCAATAGCGTCGCAAAGAGCAGCCGCACCGCGCTCAAACCGAGGTATCTACCTAGGCGTACACAATTGATTCGCGCGCTTGTGTGCTCTTTCAGCAAGTTCTGAGCCTTCTCTCGACAAAATGGCCTTACAACGAGAAACGTATAAAGCCCTTGAAAGTTTCCAATGGTGTTTTGCTCAGTGCGCGATATCGGTGAAAAACGGGAATAAGCGCGGATTCTCAGTTGCTTGGAAACGGCCAAATTCAGGGGCGGTTTGCATGAGTTCTTTGGCTTCTGTAAGACAACCGCTCCCGCGTGTCGAAAGCACACTGCGCGAGCTATTCTGCACATTGGAAAATATGTGGTAGGCAAAGAAAGGGCAAATAGAATTCGAAGGAGATTGAAGTTGGCCAGAAGTTGGCGAGCAGAGCTTCGGACGTCCTGCAGTAAGAGCTTCGCCACACAACATAAATGTTTTTTGAGTGGTTGGCTTCAGTGTAATCCATTAGTGTAGTATGGTGAATGGGTACGCCTGACTCAAAACTACCGGCTGCTGCAGAAAGCCGGGTATTCACGGAGCGTATAGGCGCCAACACTAGCATATCTAAGACGCCCAACAGGGCTATCGCATGTGAAACGGCAAAATGGGCCTGCCACTTTAGACCTCTCGGCCGCAAATGCCAATCAGCTTTCACTAATTAATGCGTTAATCTGGTAAGCTTAGATCATATAACTTTTTTCTCTCCAAGTTCCATCTAATAATCCAGATCTGCAGTCACTGTCTGGTCCACAGTTACACTGCCCGTATACCCGTGCCATCTGCCACTGTGATTGTTCCAGATGCCACGGTGATATATGGCTTAATTAGTTGCCGCTGGGTGCCGAACTCTTTACATGTAAGACGCGCTCGCTCTAATTGCGTCATTGTTCAACCAGGCGTATCGGCACAGACACAACAGCTGCGTGTAATCACTGCTAACGCCAGTTCCTCGTGGCGTGTTTTGCCCGTGACGCTGCGGAAAACCGTAGTATAAGGAGTGCCCAGGGGCTTTTGAGACTACTTACTGAACCAGCTGGCAGAGGCAGCAGTACTGTATACCTCGGTCGGACGCCCTCCGAGCGACAGCAGCTCGGCTCACATGACGATGCGCGGAGCGCAAGCTTATGTCCTGCTCCTCAGCAGATGCGGTGCGAGGGCTGCGTCGTTGGCTGCGCTCGAAAACAAGAGTGCAGCAAAATTCAGGTAAACGGAAAGCCACAATCAATTTCGGTTCGTAAACGCCAAGAAAAAACATATATACATCAAAAGTGGGTGAGTAGACAGACGGATAAAAGCGAGCGTGCCCATGGAATTTGGGATCTTTAAACAGTGCTGATCGATTGGGTGAAGTGTATGAACAAGGAAAAGCAAGTGCTGATCGATAATTATAGACTTTAGTGCACCTCTAACACCCCTAATGGTGTTATTCTATGTGCTCTCACAAAAACAACTGCATATTTATAATATGGTATAGAGTTGAGCCTTCAAAGCTCGAATACTTTCGCTGGAAGTGCAAAATATTAGGCAAATGAAAACTGCTGTCACTATCAGCAGAAACTCTAAAAAGTAAGGAATAAATACAATGGTGCATACACGACAGATGGGCGTTGGGTCGCGAGTAAAAAGAATCAGCACAATGACGTCACCAGAACGGCGACAATCACCACGCGGTTGGCGAGGCGCGGCGCCGTTCTCTACGAAGGCAACTGGCGCTTTCGTTATCGGCGTGTTCGTAACCACAGCGACGAGCGTTGCTATGGGATCAGGTGGAGGAATAAAGATGAATATCTTCTTGCCCTCAATTACATCGTCGCTTTGTCGTCCGCCTGTGCTGAGCGTGGCACTTTCGCAGCTGGAGCGCACTGAAACCTTAGCCTAATGGCTTACTCACCGAGAGCAAGCGTCAGTTACAGCGAGATTAAAACCGCTCGAGCTAACACAGAATGCTCTGAGACAAGTTCAGTTGTCAGTGACGCCACGTCTAAAAAACGAAATGATGATCATAGCCTAACTACAGTACATTAAACTGGTGGTCAGAAGGTAAGTTTATAATAACCGGGTAGAAAGTAGTCGTCCCGAGTCAACTGATTCAAATAAGCGACCATGGCCACCGACACGTTTTTTTTAAAACTTAAGCGCTCTCCAGGAGGCATCCTGTTTCCTGAGATGCAGCAAGACAACACTGTGAGGACTTTCCTTCGAGAAGGCACACTGAATGAAACGCAACAAAACTCCGTCGAGGATCGCTTTTCTCTGTATTTTTGCCCTTCACACGCAGGTATCATAAATAGTAATGAACTGCTGATCGAGCACCGCTTCGCACCGCACGAGTCATGATCAACTAGCGCGCGTTAGAACGCCTGAGTTGGTATTCTCGCGCAAGCCGCTAGTTAGGCAGGAATATTCTGGATTTGGGGAACTGTGAGCGCATGGCACCATTGTTCATGTGTCAAACTCGGCAGCCTCGAATCATTTTTTTTCCGCGTTAGTTCTTAGGGCTATGGCTCCGTTTATGCCGCGTCATTGTCCTTGTTGTAAAGCAGAATGAGCTGACGTCACGCATGCGTCATTGCAACGCATCAGGCTGATGGGCCAGAATACTGATCACTGATTAGTCTGAAAACAACGGATGACAGTTGCGGTCTCCGTCTCCCTCTACAGCCTCTTCTTCCCTCTCTTTCACTGTATCTGACCTGCCGAACGGCCCTCTTATATAGGGATCATGCTCGACCGTGCGTGACCTGCAGATGAACGCCCACCCCATCCCCACACATCTCCCCGACTCCACCTACGCACGCATCGACTGCTGACTGCATCTGGCTACTCCCACCCTGTCGCAAAAGGGCACCCCTTCCCAAAATGACAAAACCATTTCTGCATTTCCCCTCAAGCCCCCTGTCTAAGGAGTTAACGTCCCGTAGTTTTCTTTCTTTATTTGCACGTATTACAGGTTTAGACCCTGCTGTTTTTTGAAATCCGGGGCCGCAGCTGCCATCAGAAGCCCGTCGTCAGGCCTAACCGCAAGCTGCTAGCTTTTGCTCATCATGCAACACATGGTACCCCCATGTCATTACGTTCTTAAAAAGGTTTCTAGTATCGAGACGCCCGTTCTAAGCACAAGGCGTGAAAATGTAACTGTGCTTTGCTAATAAATCTGCTCACTTGTAAAATGTCATCTGGGGCCTGATTCTCGATATTCGCAAATTCGCCCAGAGCGGGGAGTACCCGTGTGTCCGTGACATATGCATCGGGGCGGCGCCAAAGTACGTAAACGCAGAATAAGATGACGAAAGTGCAAATAAAAAAAATTAGGAAAAAATATATACTGTCGCCAACTACCTAGCACCGAGTGCAAAAAAACACCGATGCTCTAAAGACGTGCCTCAAGACAGCTGCTAATGGTGCTGAATGCGACGCGAAAGGCCCTGCAAGTTGGTCGCAATTCAAATAAAGGGCTTAGCGGTAATTATACTGCATGAAGCAATCTTTGCTACGCGGTCGCTGGTTCATCGGCATAAAGCGAGGAGACTTGGTGGCAGAGCGGCGCGTTTCAGCAGCGTTGCTCAGTTGTGGCCGCTTCTGTGTTCAGTCACCTCGCGTTATGAGACATTAGGGTTGCGGTAGCAACCCGTTCAGACGTCCGACAGCATCAAGCGCAATGAAGGGATGCCATATACAACAACTTTCCCGTTCCACAGCTCCTCCCAGGCTTTCACTTCAACGTTAAGAACCATAGATATTGATTAAGCGGTGTCGGCAACTTCGAGGCAACCGCTCTCACCTCACCGTCCAAAGCCATCGCGCAGCACGTCGCGTCGAATTATCGCCGTATGCGGCGATTTCGTACATGTCAGGTCGGATCAGAGTCACGGAGAGACGAACTGGCGGAGAAACGGCTGGCTATCGGCTGCCGATCATAACCTCAACGCATCAGTGTAATTGGAAAGGTTAACCTCAATATGTCATTTTCAGCGGTGTAGCGCGTGGGGTGGAACGGTGTAGTGCGCGCAGGAGATCGGTCTAAACAAGTGGGGCCTTAAACAGCGAGTGTTGGCTGCGAAAAAACTATGCTTAGCACGGCAATCCCATATAGATTTTAGGAATCCAGGTGCATCGAATTTAACGCTATCCTTGGTTACGCTTGCCACAGGCCGCATACGAAACACGTCTGCGATACGCGTGAAACGCAACGTTTCGAACAAGTATAGTGTCTTATAGTCAAATGCTTGAAATTCGAAAGCAAAACAGGAAGATATTCACTATATGAGGACTCATCCTTTGCTTTGTAAACTTTAAATATAAGGTGTGCCTGCATGCACACCTCACAAAAAATTTATACAGCACGACGCATATCCATTGTTTACAGTGGCAGGTACACTATTTTATTTAAAAAGGGCTCTCAAGAATGCTACTTGCTTTTCAATGTTTGGAAATGCCCTCAATCTTATTAATTCTGTCTGACATGAGCACATAGCACTTACCAAAAGCATTTTGGCAGCTACACTGCGCGTGTGATGCAAGTACGCACAAAAACGAGAGGTGAAACAAAGTTTGTCATGCACAGCCCTACAAGTCCTTTGCTGTAGAACAACTGCAATGTACCAACTGCAGCGGCAGGCAGCTCCTTTCAATGCAGCAAGACTCCTCACCTCGTAAAATGGAAAGGTTTACTATCAGGAAGGTGAAGTCGGCTTGAAAAAATATATTCACATATGCTACTAAACATTGGGGAAGGAGAGGAACATAGAGGAAGGTGAAGACCTATTACAATGGCTTTAATTTGTTACTGCTCAAAGACACTTCTCATGTGTGACAGCAGGGGCAGGGTTCAAGCAAAGTTCTGTTTTCATGACCATGGTTTTGGTGAGCAAAAAAACAGTTCAGGGATGAACAATAAGGAAAACGGTTCGAGTTCACGGTGGAAGCCCGCGGTAACTCGCCACTCTTCCATGGGCGCTCGACTACTGATCCGGAGTTCCCGGGTTCGAACCCGACCGCGGCGGCTGCGTTTTTATGGAGGAAAAACGCTAAGGCGCCCGTGTGCTGTGCGATGTCAGTGCACGTTAAAGATCCCCAGGTGGTCGAAATTATTCCGGAGCCCTCCACTACGGACCTATTTGTTCCTCTCTTCTTTCACTCCCTCCTTTATCCCTTCCCTTCCGGCGCGGTTCAGGTGTCCAACGATATATGAGACAGATATTGCGCCATTTCCTTTCCACCAAAAACCAATTATTATTATTATTTTGAAACTTAGCCCCAGGCTTCGTTTTCAATTTTCTCGCGACGCTTGGCTCCGGTCACACTGCCAGTTTCTCAAATTTGGCGCCACGCTTGGCTCCGCCCACTTCCGTTGTCTTCAAATTTGGCGCCACTTTTGCTTTGGCCCCGCCCACTTTTTGGACATGTTTGGCTGTAATTATTCAACTAAATAACGCACCTCAAGCCCCCATTTGGGTTGGTTTCGTTTATGGGGGTTTAACGTCCCAAAGCCTCTCAGGCGATGAGGGACGCCGTAGTGAACAGCTTCGGAAATTTCGACCACCTTGGGTTCTGTTTCGTGCACTGACATTGCACAGGACACGGGCCTCTAGAATTTCGCCTCCATAGAAATTCGACCGCCGCGGCCGGGATCGAACCCGCGTCTTTCGGGCTGGCAGCTGAGCGCCATAACCACTCAGCCACCGCGGCGGCTCAAGCCCCCATTTCCCATGCAAGACATTTTGATGCTCTGTCCGATGGTGCCATTCTTTGTCCCATATGCCCAATTCGTTTTTCAAATTTGGCGCCATGCTTGGCACCGCCCACTTCTGGTATTTTGAAATTTGGCGCCACTTTTGCTCAGGCCCGGCGCAACTTTTGGACATATTTAGCTGTAACTAATGAACTAATGAACCCACCTCAAACCCTTGACTTCCCGCACTAGATTTTTTGATGCTGTATCTGATGGTACCATTCTTTTTCACATAAACCCATTCGTTCGGACGTAATCATGCGGACAAGCTCGTGATGACACGAAACCACAAACATAGCCATACAATGTTTTCGCATTTATAGAGGGCTAAGGGCATCTGTGAAAGGACAGAAAGAAGCGTCCACCAGATCATCGAAAATCAAGGAAGGCAAAATGCAGTGGCGAACAATAAGTCTCGTGCGTACAAAAGATTGCAGAGCAGAGAATATCTCCATCTGCAGTTCAGATGAAAAGAAGTATTAATAAAATATGGCAAGGCACATGCGTACAGTGAGGCCGGACTTAAATGCAAACATCCTCTATGAACAAAACTAAATACTCCATCTGCATGCTTTTCAGCTGCAGTATGCAACTAGCCTGATTCATGTTTCTGAGCAAAGGATCAAGCGAAGTACACATTTATAAACTCTTCCTAAATGGATATCTCACTGCAAAGTAGAAAAGTAGACCATATGCACATTCACGATTCCTTCCGGCCTTACTGTACACAGCTGTCTGACTAAATATAGAGCATACCGCCCTTCACGAATTCCATAAGCACCTGCAACCACAGAACCCAGGCTTTCTTGTTTGTACACTCAACACAAAAAAAAAAGTTTTTTTGTTATACTACCAGATAATATCACCAGTGCAGTGTGGCATGTGGCACCAGCAGAAGTGTTAAGAAGCGACTTCGCCAGATGTGCAACTGTAGAAAAACGGTATGGAAAGCATGTGCACATCACAGTAACGGAGTGTTTTTTTGGTAACAAGACAAGCTGCTACGCCTAAGAGTAGTGAGGTATGTTTTTCGCCCACAGTGTACACTTTGTGGGAGGAAAGACAACTGAAGTTATTTATTTCATCACTGTCTTTCATGCATGCGGGAATACATTATGCAGCCTAATTGCAGTTCATTATCAAGTGCAACATCACATAGTGACTAGTATGGCTTGCACACAGAGCCATTACTTTTTCGACAGAGCTGCATTCTATAAACGTCAAAATGGCGAAGCCAACAGCCACTTTTGTTTAACAGTAAAATAGCAACATATTCATCATCGATGGCCCAGTCATACTAAGAGTGTAGAGGGTAAGGAGGTTGTCTGCAATTTTTCCTAAAATCACCAAACGGCATCACCAACTTCTAGGAAGCAATGTGCAAATGGCTGAGTCAGTGAAAGTTGGATCTAACGCAGTGCCACTGGGGGCACAGGCAGAGAGTAACCTTGTGTCACATGCATGCAAGGTTGACAGCCCAGGTAAAAAAAAGGATCCCATTTCAAATTTGATTACTGAGGTAGAAATCATATCCTGCCAGCTGGAAACCAATTAATTCCAGCTGCAAAATGTGTTTTGCAGCTTAGTTATTTACCCAGATATGTCCGACTGGATAAATTATAATTCCCGTTAACTCCAGCGGAATTAATGTAGAATTTGTAGCTTTCCGTCAGGAGTACCCACTCTGACTAGAAAAGCTGGGAATGGTTAGCCTATGAAAACTCTGCCCAAGACTTGCAATTTCATCAGGAATTTAGTAACCATGAAACAATTGCCTGACTTTTCTCATAAGAAAAATAGTTCTTTGCTGTGTAACTACATGCAGCATGGAGGAAAAAAAGCTTATGAGGGAGCGCGACACCAAGCGGCCGGCCTTCGCAAGCCAAGCGCTGGTGAAGCCGTTCCCTCCCCCGTTTTTTCGCTCTCCCAGTCAGTACTTGGTATTTTGGTGTAGGTATGTCTTAGTGCGCGCGTCTGCGCGGCCCGTGGCGCAGCCGTCTACAGCGAGGAAGTTCATCTACAATCAGTCTGCCGCCCTACTCCGCGCATGCGCGCCCAGCGGCGCTATATATCACCGCACGCTATCACGTGGCGTGGTCACAGGGGGGCGGGGGGCGACCGAGTCCCTTCTTTTTAATGCATTTTTACTTTTTACGACTAGGATTCAAAGGTCTCGCCGGATGAGCCCTCCTCAGTTTTTTTTTTCCTCCATGTCTCAAACGCTGTTCATTTTAGGTGTGCCCTTATGAAGCCAATTCAGTGCATTGTGCAATGAAAACAAGACTTTTATAAGCTTAGTTTTGGCATCACTTAAATACCTGTTAAACTGCGGCGGCCTAATGCCGTATAAATCAGCGTTACAATAACTCATTCGCATGATTCGGGTAGTTTGCGGCACGGCTAAATTATGGCGGCTAATTCGCAGTTCCCGGGTTCGAACCCAGCCGCGGCGGCTGCGTTTCGATGGAGGCGAAACGCTAAGGAGCCCGTGTGCTGTGCTATATCAGTGCACGGTAAAGATCCCCAGGTGGTCGAAATTATTGCAGAGCGCTCCACTACGGAACCTCTCTTCCTTTCTTCTTTCACTCCCTCCTTTATCCCTTCCCTTACGGCGCGATTCAGGTCTCCAACGTTATATGATACAGATACTGCTCCATTTCCTTTCCCCAAAAACCAATAAAAAAATAAAAACATCGCTACCTCCTTTATCCCTTCCCTTACGGTGCGGTTCAGGGGTCCAAAGATATGAGACAGATACTGCGCCATTTCCTTTCCCCAAAAACCAACTATATTAAAATAGTTAATATTAAACACCCCGCCGTGGAAGCTCAGTGGTTAGAGTGCTCGGCTACCGATCCGGAGTTACTGGGTTCGAACCCGACCGCGGCTGCTGCGTTTCAATCGAGGGGAAACGCTAAGGCGCCCGTTTGCTGTGCGATGTCAGTGCACATAAAAGATCCCCAGGTGTCGAAATAATTCTGGAGCCCTCCACTACGGCACCTCTTTCTTCCTTTCTTCTTTCACTCCGCCGCCGTGGTGGCTGAGTGGTTATGGCGCTCGGCTGCTGGCCCGTAAGACGTGGGTTCGATCCAGGCCGCGGCGGTCGAATTTTGATGGAGGCGTAATTCTAGAGGCCTGTGTATTGTGCGATGGAAGTGCACGTTAAAGGGGCTGCGAAACACGGCTTGAACGGATAATGGTTGCACTTAAAATGAATTCTTTATGTCCCACAGATGCTGACTAAAAAAGAATTACGAGAATCGATGCATACAAACGGAAGTCATTCAATGAAGAAATTTCAAAATGCAAGCAAACAAAATGGTGCCCTCAGCTCGATTTTCCCGCAGCTTCCCATTCCCATTTCACTCTCCCGCGGACGACACTTAATGCGACCAATAAAAAAACAGCCTATATGAGCGCGTGGCGGAAGTTTACACTCCATGGTTGTCTGTTCTTCGTAACTCGTTCATGCCAAAGCTGGCAGCGCCGTTTGCATGGTTACAACAATCATGTGAACGCCCAGCTGACTCAGCGATGCTTCATCGTCACGTCGACGGCGCAGAAGGGAAAACTGACCAGTGACGCTCCTTACTTATGGATCCGAACTCGAGCGCGAGATACTGCGACGGTGTGACGGCCTGCGCAAGATATCAGGCACATTTAGCATTGAACGCACAGCTACTGCTTACCGGCTACAATCGCCCGTCGCTCCTAGCGCGCTGGTTGGTCACGGCGAACAAGGATCGCGCGCTGTTGACGGCAGCGTGGCGCCATCTGGCGCCGCCGTCTGGTGATCCTCCACAAGCTGACGATGCGCACTGTCCGCTAAATGTGAAACGAACGCATCCTTCCTTGTGACCGAAACGAACGCTTATAGAGTGCAATGGCTCGATCGGATCGGTTCCGCAAAGCCACTCTCAGATACATAGAGAGTAGCCATCAACGTTGAGGGCTAGGTCGTAGGATGTTTACAGAGAGGCGCAAAGTCCTTCGATGCAAGAAGTAGCCTGAGTCTGGTGGTGTATTTCTGTTTTACTCAATTGGTTTACAGCGCTTTTATCTAAGGCAAACAAGTTTCTTTTGTTAATGTAATATAAAATACAAGCTTGACAAAACGTATCTTTAGTTATTAACACAAATTGCTGTATATTTACTTTTGTCATAAGTGATGTCATAAGCGATGTCATATACGCTGCTAAAAACCGCCACTGTATGGTGACACAGTCAGGGCCACGAGTTTGCTTTTGCGAGCTAATTAAATTAATAAAAACCAGTATACGCGGTACGACCGATGCCAATAACATCACTATGAGTCATTCTATGCAACCAACAGGCAAAACAATGCACTGAAAATGCATTTCGGAGCCTCTAAAGAACGACCGAAGTGGTCGAAATTTCGGCAGCCCTTCACTACGGTGTATCTCGTGCAGCACGCGTGCGAGGTGGCCATGACCAGTGGAGCCCTGGAATGAGGGACCACCCTTGCTAAGGAGCCCCCGACGGCGGCGGCGGCTGCGGCAAGCGCCAAGACGCAGCTGCAAGGAGACTCTCCGGAACTGACCAAAAGAATTCAATAAGTTTTTCATTCATCTCATAGCCTGAGTCGTTTTGGGACTTTAAACCCCCTTAAACCTAAACCATCTTTCATTCCCTCCTTTATCCTTTCCGTTACAGCGCGGTTCAGGTTTCCGCGATATGTGAGACAGATGCCGCGCCATTTCCTTTCCATAAAAACCAAATTTCATTTCCATTTTTGCCAATGGTGGCACAGTGTATATATGGCGAAAGGTCAGTTTGACATCACTCCATAATACGGGCAAATCACTTTTTTCTCGTGATAATATTGCAGTCAGATTTCAGGAAGCGGCTAATAATTGTATGCAACTGCTTTCTCCAAATTGGCAAGTCGAGCACATGTGTTTTCATCCGTACGGCCTGTAGCTTCTTTTAACGCAACAGCGTTAAGGAGCTCGTGTGTCGCAGAAAAGCCGGTGTCGTCGGCGTCTTTGGCCGTGAGCGAAAAATGGCGCATCTTATTGGAGACATGAACCGCGCCGTAAGAGAAGGGTTTTTCCTTCGCTTACAGTGCGAGAATTGTGAGGCAGGCGTCATTTCCTTTCCTTAAAACCAATTTTCATTTCAATTTCCTTCCCTTACGGCCCTTTACGGGTGTCCACCGAGATATGTGAGACACGCGTCCTTTCCTTAAATTGTCCAACGGGCCCCGCGTCGCGCCGAACAGGCGTTGGCGTTCTCTGGACTCCTAGGCAGCGCTGCAATACGCTGTCGCCTCTCACTATTAAAGACGAAGATTAAGCGTCCTCCAAAATTTTGCTCATCATAATCATACATAATTACCAGCTGGGCACCAACAATAGCGCTGCTAAATATCTATTTTCGACGCCAGGTCAATTTCACGTCGACGCGAAAAGAGCGTCTGTAACTGGCGGCAAGTGACGCACACGGTGACACTGACTGACACATCTGAGAGCCAATCAGAGAGGCAACATGGCACCGACAGGTGAATGTGAACATCGAGATTCGGGCAAATAAATACTTTTCTGAAATAGAGCTGGTGGGACCTGCATGTCGCCCGCCTGAACCTTAACACGCGCCCTGACCGAAGGTATTGAATACAGGGTTCGGAGAAGCAGCCTAGGAGTATATCCTGCAAGTGTATCAAAGCCATTCGGGAGAGAAAAGGCATAGAAGCCAACTCACCGTGCAGGTAGTGGGGGAAGGCTGACGGCTGTGACCGGCTGCGTGCATTTCTGCGCAGGCGCTTCTCGGAGCTTAAGCATCTCTTCGCCTTTGTCAGGGAGGTGGTGGTGGTCGCCACCAGCGTCTTGTCTTCCGTTGGTGCTGCGTGTCCCCGAGGCGACGAAGCGCTTGGCGAGCTCGGCGTCCGGTGGCTGCCCAGATGGAAGTGCGGCACAGGTTGCGATGTTCCGGCAGCTCTTGATCTCACAGCAGCGGTCAGCTCCTTGGCCAAGGTCGTTCTGCATCGCAAGCTGGAGTCCAGAACCGCTTTGATGGAGCTCAACAGCGGACTGCTCGCGAGAGACGGTGTGGACGCACCAAGCTTCGCGGTGCCTCATGAAGGAACGGCTCTAAAGAAAAGATGGCGTGCGTTCGATGTCTCGTGCCGCTCGAGCGCAGAGAGCTCGAGCAGCCGAAAAGAGCTGATAATGATGATATCTTAGGGCATAATGGCACATACCCACGGCGGTGTATTGGCTCGAGAAGTAGGGAGACCTCGAGACATTTTTCTTGTACTTCCAGTTTGTTTTGCGGGTGCACAAGAGAACATGCAGGCAATATTTCGGGGATAGCTCGCGATTAAATACAGTGAGGGCATTCATTTCATGTCTACCTTGGCGGAACCTGGTCGTCGGTGACGTCCGCGGGCTTTTGCCAGGCCATGATAGAAGAAGGCCTTTTTTTAAAAGCCAGAACGTCATTCAATGAAAGTTAAAAAAATTAAGATGGAGATGAGCAAGAGAAGCAGCTCGAAAGTATACAAAGGATTTTATAGGAGTTCCACTAAGGAAGAGGCGAAAACAGAGGAAAAAGGGGATGCTTGCAGCTCCTGGTTTGCCATTGCGATGAGCTCTGTGAATTTTTGTGCTAGCACAAAATCCTTGTTTTCATGTGAGGTTGAAAAAAGATTTAAAAGAGGAAGAATATTAGACAAAGCAAAAGAATGCGTTCAAGATTCAATGCACACAATTTCGATTTCGCAGCTTCCGACACCCGACGCTTGTTGGCCTGCTTATGTGGACACAGCTAGAAGTAACGGCGCTGCAGTCGTGCTTTTCTACACACCTCGCGCGTCGTCTGCTACACCTCCGCAACGACAAGCAGCGCCGCGCCCATAGCTGCACGGCACAACAGTACACACAATAACTTTGAAAATAACATGATAATAAACAAGGAGCGCTTCTCGTCTTACGTGTTGTGTGTGTCATGCCGTCCAAGCACTTTAGTTTCTCACTATGATTTTCGTCGGTTATAGCAATTCACACCATCGGATGTAACGACAACACTGTTTTAGTGTACAAGCATCGAGCTGTGCCCTGTCATGCCACATGCTGATGACACGAACCCGAGGCGCTGCAAAGGCAGGAGATTGACCAGTGCTCTTGGGGTTCCTTGTCTTTAAATTCTGAGTTCTGCCTTCAGTGCCAGGACTCTTCTCTTTCTTCTCCCTCGCAGAAGTTGTCCCTAGTATCTGCTCCCATTTATTATGTGGCTGTTATCGTGAGGTGGTGTGAAAAAATTATCAGTGGCGTCATTTCTGTTGCCTCTTGTGCAGCCGGGCGCAAAGCAGGATGGCATGTGTAACACTCACTTGAAGTCACCAAGTGCACAGATTTCAGCACAAGGAGGTTTTCATTCACTACGAGCACCTTGCACGCAAAAACTAGCCTGAAAATCTGACTAGCCTGTCGTAACTGCAACTTCCGCGACTGCAGTCTGTGCACGTTAAAGATCCCCATGTGGTCGAAATTATTACGGAGCCCTCCACTACGGCACTTCTTTCTTCCTTCTCTTGTCCCTCCTTTCTTTCCTTACTGCGCAGTTGAGGCGTCCACCGAGATGTGAGTCAGTTACTGCGCCATTTCCTTTCCTCGAAATCCAATTTTCAATTTTAATTTCAATTACTAATCACACGCGCAACCTGTACACCATTCTTACTGTGTAAATAGACTGTCTATATTACCTCTACCCAGATCCTTTCTTCCTGTTCCCCTTCGCCACTTTCATTTCATTTCTCATTCTGCCTGCTATCCTTTAATTCCGCTGCCCCAGCTCAACCCGCCGCGGTGGCTCAGTGGTTAGGGCGCTCGACTTTTGATCCGGAGTAACCGGGTTCGAACCCGACCGCGGCGGCTGCGTTTTTTTGGAGGAAAAACGCTAAGGCGCCCGTGTGCTGTGCGAAAGATCCCCAGGTGGTCGAAATTATTCCGGAGCCCTCCACTACGGACCTCTTTGTTCCTCTCTTCTTTCACTCCCTCCTTTATCCCTTCGCTTACGGCGCGGTTCAGGTGTCCAACGATATATGAGACAGATACTGCGCCATTTCCTTTCCACCAAAAACCAATTATTATTATTATTATTATGCCCCAGCTCAGGTGCTTGAGCTTCGATGGCTGATGCCGGGGCTAGCAAAAACCTTATCCTACCATTTGATAAATATTTTAATAAACCACTACTACTACTAATTGCGAAGGCATTCACTACGGCACCTTTTTCTTCCTTTCTTCTTTCAATAGCTGTTTTATCCCTTCCCTTACAGCGTGTTTCGGGCGTCCACCGAGAATTGTGAGATAGCTACTGCGCCATTTCCTTTCCTAAAAAAATTTGCTGGTGGGTTAGTTCAGGTTAACACTGGTCGAAAGCGAAAACCTCCATCTCCATGGCTACGTTTGTGGTCGAGCGACGGGCGGCCTCCACGGCAGGCGCCACATCGAACACACCTAGCGTTACGCTGAACGCATCACAGTGCAGTGGCGTTTTATAATAACAATTTATAATAAATGGTTTTTAGGGAAAGGAAATAGCGCAGTATCTGTCTCATATAACGGCGGACACCTGAACCGCGCCGTAAGGGTAGGTATAAGGGAGGGAGTGAAAGAAGAAAGGAAGAAAGGTGCCGTTGTAGAGGGCTCCGGAATAATTTCGACCACTTGGGGATCTTTAACGTGCACTGACATCGCAAAGCGCATGGGCGCCTTAGCGTTCTGCCTCCATAAAAACGCAGCCGCTGTGGTCGGTTTGGAACCCGGGAACTCCGGATCAGTAGCCGAGCGCACTAACCCCTGAGCCACCGTGGCGGGTGGCGTTTTATGCAAGACCCATTTTGATGCCTTGAGCACGCGATTCCAGCAGAGGCTTTTCCGCTCCGCTCGGTCAAGGTGCATGACGTCACGGAGGGAGTAGGCAGCACACCTAATGGTGGCTGCCGATATGGGGCACCGCGGCCTTCGACCACTGAGGCGATCGCCGCACCCGACGTGCCGCCGCAACAAGGAAACAGCTGATGAAGTTGCGATAGCGCTCGGTTGCTTTGGAACGGAAGCGAATTATATAATAAGCGAAAAGGAAACGACTGTGTATAATTTTGGAAAGGGCAGGATCTCACCGGAAGCGAAGGTGCGATATGACTAACTGGGACCAATTCGTGTAGCCTTTCTTTGTGATGTTCGTGTTGGCGTCGGATGGGAAATTTTGGCGAAAGGTGGTCCAATTGGGGATGTGTGCTTGTGTGGGGCTTGTCGAAACGTCGAGCAAGGGTGGGCTACTTCCCTGGCTTATCGCATCTATCAAAATTGTAGCCGAGACTCCGATCCTGCGCACCGAGCTATTATTTGGGCTCCAGGTCACCAAGGCCTCCACGGAAACGAAGCAGCCGACGCCGCCGCCCGCGCGCTCTCTCTCCGGGCGTTTCCCTCGGGACCCGACGATGACCAGGACTCCGATTTCAATCCGGTTTACACTTTTAAGGAAATATGCGATTACTACAAATCCACCCACCAAACTCTTCCCACTCCTTGCAAAGGGCTGGGGAAGGCCAACGAGCGGGTACTCCTGCTCCTGCTCACTAACACGATGCTGTGCCCGGCAACTCTAAAGCATTTCAATCCTCAATTCGACGGGCGGTGCTCTCACTGTGGGGAGGTGTCGGACACCTACCACATGGTGTGGGCCTGCCAGCAGAACCCATCCCTACCCCCTATCCCAAACCCCACCCGAGAGGACTGGGAGGCGACCCTGTCTGGCTGCTGCACCCTCCAGGCCCAATGGGCCTTAACGCAGCGTGCCCGGGCTGCGGCAACCGCCAATGGGGTGCCTGACTAGGCATCCCCACCTAGTGGTTGTAAGGGCGTGACCCTTCAGGTCACGGACCCCAACACCTCTCTCTATAATTAATAAATGTTTTTACCACCACCACCACCGGAAGCGGCAGCGGATGCGCCTCCTGAAGCGGCCAAAGCGAGACTCTCTATACTCCAACTGCGCTTGACGCGAGAACGAGGAACGCGGTGTGACGTCATACCAAACGGCGGCGGCGAGCCGCGCGGTTTGACATCATGCCAGATGGTGAGGCGAGCGCTCGAAGCAGAGTAACAATCTGACATATCTCGGTGGACACCCGAACCGCGCCGTAAAGGAAGGGATAAAGGAGGGCGGGAAAGAAGAAAGAAAACATAAAATGAAAAGTTGGATTTTGGGGAAAACCGCGGCGATGCGCAGCGACGGAACTCCTGTGGCTTGGTGCTACTAGTGGCGCGTGCGCAGTAGCGACTAGGGAGGAAGAGAGAGAGTAATATCCGCAGCAATACGCGCGTGGGGACGTCATATGCCTCCCCGGAGCACCGCTACGGCGAAATCGCAAGTTCGCGGCCAGAAAAGCTTTCGCTTTAAATGTAGCCTAATTCTGACTCCCGTAGACGCGTCCGTTCCTTGCAACGACGCGGCTCCTAATTACTTTTAGGTCCTGATTTCAAGTTAGTCCCTATCTCTAATACCTTTCCAAGAATTCTGGTTTCAAATGCTGTTTATTGTCCTCCATTTAAAAAAAAATAAAATTGTAATCTACAGATATTTGTGACCTTTTGTTCATTTTACGCAGGCTCTTCAATTTATTTTCAATTGAATAAGCTTTACATGTTAAGCAGCTTTTTAATGCTTCTGGTGTTAATATTTCAGTTATGTGTGTAGGTTAGTAACTGACATTTGTGATAATCCAGTGCTATTTGTAGCGGTGGTCTGTGTAATTCAGTGTTTTCGAACATCCAATGGAATGAATGTAAGTCGCATGCACAAGCTAAATTGCGAACAGTGTTTTGAGGACGTGCTAGTAACAAAGTTCTGTGAAGTGCCTAAAACTGCAGTCTCGGAAAAAAATGCCTAAGAAAATTACACTGCTACGTTGCACTATGCAGGTAAAATCCAAGAACTATATTTTTGTTCGAGAATAACACCACAGTCACAAGCTATATGCTATGTTTTTGTGTAATCCTTACTGCGAATCTTTCTTCTTTTATCAACTTTGAGGACTTATAGACCGGATAAAGATAGTGCTCGAAAAATATTTTCAATGCGCGAGTGCAGTACGGAATTCGAAATTTTCTTTAAAAAGGTTCATTATGGACTGCAAAAATAAGTGACCGTAATGAACGGATTTTAAGGATACAATATACAAATGCATTATTTTTAAAAACTTCTAAAGGCATAGAGATAGCAAACATTATTTGTCCAATGTGGAGCTTTCCGCAAGTGGCTTGTGTACCATTCAGGTTCTTTAACTTCAGGGATTTGGTTTTTTGACCACAGTGAAGAGATGGTATATTTTACGAGAAGAGAAGATGAAAAAGTGTGTTGCAGGAATTTGGCACCTAGAAACGTTACCACGGTCTCGCTTTCAGTTTCATTGCCGGTCGTCTCCCCAACTCTGCTTTTCTTGCCCATTCCAAACCACCCCGTCAAGATACTTTCCGCTAGCGCCGGAGTCATGGTTTGTGTATTTTTTACAGAAGTGCCGTACACACAGCAGAGTCAGATTAAAGACGTTTCCTTGCAGCCGCCGCTGGTCTCGTTTTGTTTCCGCGATGTACGGAAGTACCCTGCAACGTGACTGCGACGTCGTGTGTATGTATCGCGCCACGATCGTGCAACCCAAGCATCCAGGAGGAGGTGAAGACAGCGGTCCGATGCACTTTGTATCCAGCGTTTTTCCCTGTTCCTTACAGTACTACTTCGTAACGGCATGGACGGAACGGGGCCAGTTGTTATATCTCAACATTGAAGTTCGATTGGGCTTTGTTCGTGATTACAAAGCGCATTCGAACCTGATTATAGTCATTAACGAACTAGCACCGTTCCGCCTATATAGTTAGTAGTTCTAGTACCCCTGTAGGAAAGAGCAAAAATGCAATATGGAAAAACGAACCGGTGTCATCACCTCCTCCTCCTGGATGCCGGCGTTGCGAAATCTTGGCGCCTGCATACAGACGACACTGCAGCCACCGCTCAGCGTATCGGCGCAGTTGAAACCTCCCATTGCTAACCGGAAGTGCTTCGTATTTTCTGGTGTAAAAATCTACACCTAATATGCTCCCATTGTCAACCGCAAGTGCTAGTATTTTTTGGTGTAAATATCTACACCAAATCTGCTCCCTTCGCCAACCGTAAGTCCTTCGTATTTTGGGGGGTTGAAATCTACCCCAAGTCTAATGGTGTATATCGAACCTCGATTTGAGAGGTCGCTAGAGGACAAGCTAAAAACACCATCTGCATTGATTTGTGTTTAGTGTGTAATCACTTTTTCTCTAAATGATAGTAACCAACAGCACAATATTGAGAACCTCTACATGACGGCAAATACCGGTGCTAGCGGCGAGGTTCCCTTCGTTAAAGAGCAAGAACGAACTGGCTGTAGAGGAGCATCGTGAGAGATCATGTCGCTACCACAGCCGGGTGACCACCGTCCTCTACGGCAATTCTCGCCCCGAGAAGTATCACGTGAACACTCTGTAGGCACTCCCCACCGTGTCACATGGCGCCGGAACTACACCGAACTCGGCGGCTTCTTCCAATTTTTCCTTCAAGTTGTTAATTTTCAAGAGCAGTTGTTTTTTAAAGTTGTATTCGCTGGTCGAACTTCAAAAAACAACTCCTCTTGAAAATTAACTTTGAACATATATTGGAGGGGGCACTTAAGCTCCTCCTTAAGGGTATGACGCGATAGCGTTAAGGGGGCGTTAATTCTCATGTGTGCGGGATTAGTCATTCTCGACTTTACATTCACAGATCCCTGGGAATGCGCATACCACTCGCGGCGCAGGGATTGCAGCGGTTAAGTCATGCACCACTGCCCTGCGATGGCAGGTGCTTCCACCGGTGGCGCTTTTGCGACGCAGGCCGCCCTTACTGAGCAAGCTCTAGCGACCTGTCATTAATTTAACTGCCACCTGCCGCGGTGGTGGTGAGTTGGCTCACAATCCAGTGGGCAGGTTGAGATAACACGACAAGGTCACGTGACCTAGGTGGCCGAATTAGGTTGCTTCTCCGGTGATTTTTCGCTCACAGCGCCGACGCTGATGACGCCAGATTTTCTACGGAACTGGAGCCTTAACGCTATCACGTTAGCATATTGAGCAATTGAGCTTCAGTGGTTCATTTTAGCCTCAGTAAATATGTGCCGTGGCAATAACCTTTCGAAGGCAAATAACGCAAGAATAATCAATTAATATTCTGTAGTTTTTCAATTACTATTTTGTGGCTATAATTGACCACTGTAATCAGTTATATTTCAGTTGGAGCAACGCTAATTGCCATAGGTTGCTTATTTTCTGTAATGTGTTCAAGATAACCTACGACTAGCACCGAAAACTCCTAAATGTTGGCTTCTACCGCGTTCGTGAAACCGGTCATGAGTATGCAAACATTGTTTAGTTCCCACAATCAGTTACTAACAAACACAATGTACCTAGAGAGGCTTCAACGAAAAGTAGTAAGGCTCAACCATGACAAATACAAATATTCAGGTTCTCTTACCAACCTTGCAGCCTTCTCTAATCATTATCTAAGGCGAGCAAAGATTGTCTTAAGATTTTATTCTTGTTGCTACACAATCTTTAGAACATAATCCCGCTGAAATATGTGTCTCTTTCAAAGTTATGGCAAACAGGACATAAACACGAGCATACACTGAACGAATGCTCATGTCGTACCGAGACCTTCAAGCATTAATTTTCAGCTTTAGTCCTACGCAAATTAAACCAACTGGATTCATACATCACCAGCTCAATTTCCCCTTTTAACCTCAAGGCAATGGAATCTGTCCCAAAGCGGTAACCCGGTGATCGTCGTCCATCCTTCCAGCCGGTAGTGCAACCTGTTCACGTTCCATCCCCATGTAATTTTCATTTTGTTTTCGTGCATGTGCGTGTCCTGCTCGAAGAGGCCATCTTTTTTTATTTTTGTTGGCTTGTTCATTGATACAGATGTAAAATATTATACCTGCTGGACTAACTGCTACTATGAACCACCATTATTAGATTATGAAATTAGGATTGTTTTCCAACGCAGGGTTTTGAGTTTGATGTTTTGAATGTTAACCTGCTAATTCGTTTGTTATAATTCTTGACTAGTTTATTTCTAATATGTAATTATGATGCATTTTTGGTTACTCTAAACTCAAAGTACGAATGATTGCCCACCTGTTATGGTCTCATAATGAGACTTGCAGTATTGGAAATAAAAAAAATAAATAAATAAAAATATTGATGTCATTTAGATGTCCGAAAGGTTCTCACTGCGCCTGTTTGCAGATACATTTTGAGCGACGGAACGCAAAGCAGGGATCAGGGAGACTACAGCGATTGTCTAGCACCGCCATACAGAAAGACACACATTAAACAATTGCATCCGCTGCTATGTGCAGCTGAACGCGGGGCATACACTTGCTCGAAGTGGCCTTGTGAGACACCGTCTTAACTCCCCTTCCCCCTCCTCCAGCCATCCCCTTTCATACCTTCACCATTTTCAAATGCGACTTCCTCCAGAGCTGCCAGAAAAATGATCATCATCATGACGGACATCGCATATGTGTAGTACGAGAGCACGCACACCATGTATAGGGGGAACTCACAACGCTCCTCGTGTGGCTGTATTTTAGATTTCTCTAATCTATGAATTCAGGTGCAACGAGGCACTGCTCCGTCAATTTTCTCACTGATGGCTAATAACTAGCACGACAAAGTTCATTTTCGTAATTTCTGTCACATCTTATTGCGACAAGAAGGCCTCGTTTTCCATGCGGCCTGGGTTAATCCCTGAATGCCATGTAGTGAAAGGTCAAGCTGGCTTTGTAGCGGACGTTGCGCATTCTCCGGAGAAGGCTCTGCCAACGGACATCCCAAATCCACGCCATTTACAAACTCCGCCGCACATCATCGGAGCCGTAAGGGCAAAAACTCCGCCTAACAGCCCGAAAGCAAAATGCATCGGGCGAGGTATAATATCTGGCATGCACCTTTGTAACGTAGCCCAAGATTGTGTTTTTTTTTTGATGTCCCAGGCGTAAAATTCTGTCTTTTTGAAAATGCGCTTTGAGATTTTCAGGACGGCGCTAAATGATAACTGCGCATTCATATCTATCAATGCAGGTCTCCACATTTTGAGCGGGCATGCACCTATCTCTATCGTTGCAAGCAGTCAGAGTACAAGTTGAAAATTACAGCCTTTGCAGTGCCTAACACCTTTTACATGTCCAGGAAAGAAAATAACAACTCTGTTCACGCCTGTCACTGAATCCTTTCGGAGCACGACTGAACGTTCACTGAAAGCACAAGCCACCGCTGATGTGCACGCGTATACTTACTGCCGCGTTTCGTTTAGCTTCGTCGCATTTTCGGAATAAAACGGCGCCTTGAAGAGGCATGCAAAGAAGCAGCGTCTTAAAGTCCGCGGCAAGCGTTCCCACCTGGCAATCGTTCACGGGCACCCTGCAACTGTCTTTCCCGAAGCTCATCTGCGCGTCGTTGCGGCCCCGGAAGCGAAGAGCGCGTGCGTGGTCTTTGGTACGCTGGCTGTACCAGGCGTTCACGTTGTTGCACACGAAGGTAAAGTTCCGGTACTCGCCAGTGCTCAGGAGGCTGAGGAAGCGCAGCTGCACGTCCCCCACGGTTCGGTTGCGCAGCCGGAAGCCACCTTTCAGGCTGCTGAACCACGAGGACGCGTTGCTGGCAGCGGAGGCGGACGCTGGTTTAGGAAACATTGCAATCATACGCGCTGCCTTCAGAGGCTCTGATAAGTTGTCGCGTGCAAAGTTAGCCGCTCAAGAATTGTTTATTTCACAACTTTCGGCATTTAGCTGGCAACACTCGGGCTTCGCATCCCTCGGTAGGCACGGGGCCTATTATATTTATTCCTTTCGTGTTGCCGAACATACTCTTTGTACATACAGGGTGATTTTATTAACCTTTGGATATTTTTTTTTGGGGGGGGGGGGTGAAGAACTGTGAAAGATACATCGGTGCGGTCTGTTAAGCTAGATTGTACAGCAAGATTGACACTGTGTACCTCACAAGGATCAATAGTTCGACGATTAATTGGCTCCAATAAAATCATTAGCTTCTTGCTTTTTTTTAATTTTAGGAGTCAAGATTATGCTGCGAAGTTGATAGCTGTCAGTAAGCAATGCGGAAAAGCCAACTCAACAAGCTTTCAAATGCGTATTTTGGACATAGACTATTTCGAAACACGCTGCCTTTCCAGAATATTCATAAACGCAGCTCACCTTAGATGCTGACGGACATCAATTTTGCAATATAATCTTGGCTCCTAAAATAAAAGATAAAAAAGTTTATTCGTTAGTGTTAGTTTACTAATATGTTAAAAACTGAAATATACGCTCTGACATAAACCCTTTTGGTCGGGAATGTCTAGTCGGGAATAATGAGCCACTTCACACATTGTTTCTATTTTTTTTAGGGGCCAGCTATAGCTCTAAATGACTGTCTTTTCTGCTTCTCGCTTTTTCCTGTCATCGTTTTCTTTGCACGTTCTTTGTCACCACTACCAAAGAAAAGGGCCCAAGATGAAACCTTTGCATTTATGTTATCTTGGTCTCCTTGCGATAAGAAGGCCGTCTTCAAATACCACAATTTTCGGTCCGGCTATGAGAGGCACATTCGTTTATCTCGCACACCGAAACAATTTCGCCGCACACATATCGCGGAAGAAGAAAAATAACTGTCCGTTATTCTGAAAAAAAATGATCCCTTGGATAGAAGGCGAACGAGAATTAACCTGATAAAACTACTCAAAGAAAGGCCATGGTTATGCGCTGCACTGGCCAACACACTTCTCCGGCCGACCCACCTGGACAAGCGCGCCGAGTCCGTGTCCCCGTCGACGAACACGCAGGTCTCTCCGCCGGCGCGCATGCCACAGAAGACGCGCACTGCGTCGTCTGGCACGCCCCAGTTGGGGTCCACCCAGTGCCACCCATCAGATGAGTCTGGATGCGCGAGCCACGGGTCGCGGCACGATCGAGACGGGTTGGGCCTGGAGCCCAAGAGGCGCCGGATCTGCTCTATCTCGGGCCGCAAGATGTACACTTTAGCGAAGATGTGCGTCAACGTTCGGCTGATTTTTTTCGTACGCCACTACGTCCACTGGCTCCGCGGCGGCCGTAGAGTTCTTGTCATCGTCGTCATTGCCGTCGTCTCAAGTGATGACCGCGTAGTCTTCTTCCGTGCTGGCGTTGTCTACTTTTTCGAGGCTACGTGTGAACCTGTTGTGCAGGTCCCTCTGCAACAGAATCTCTGGGGGAATCTGAGCGCCTTCACCCAGCGGACCCTGAGAATCACGCACGCGATGCGAGTTATGAAGGAATCACGGTATCTAGTTTGACTAACCTGTCCGTTACACTGAGTGCCGTACAGAGTGCCTGTTCAAGGCTCTTTGTTCGCACCTCCAAACTTGTCCCTATGCTTGAAAATAACAGTCTGATTGCATAGGATTTGACTCCCGCGTGCTGCAACGTACGTGAAGAGAGAGACATACTTCTTACACACGCACCGTATTCACTAATTCGCAGCGGTCATTACTGAAAGATGTGTGAACAACCCTGAGACCAGGTCGATTATCTTTCTGCTCCGACAAGAACGCAGATCCTGGGTACTTGTTCCCACAGTGCAGCATGCTGCAACGTGGTGTTTGTGCGGTGCTGTGGACTTCAGGTTCTCCAGGAAAGTGCGCTCACTTCACAGCATTATATGTTCATGAACATCGTGAAGTTTGGTTTCACGATTACTTTCAAGGTTTGCCGACACAAAGTTCAGCAGAATGCGGCTATTTCCTTATTTTCAACCTACAGGTGACACTGCCTGTTTCATCATAGTGGGATCATCACCAAGACAGATGTAAAGCGGTAACCGCATGACGCCGTCTTCCTGGCAACGTGACATACGATGGCGACGGCATTCGCATACCGCGGCCGCTGGTACACCCGCACGAAGCCACGAGACTTGGCGACAGAGCGGCGCATTTGCAGTGCCGCTATGTTGCCGCCGCATCACCGTTGTCACCTCGTGTCATCAGGGGACTATTACGATGCTAGTACCCCCCCTCCCACCCCCTTTTAAGACTAAACAACGATAAAAGCCCTTATGAGAATTCCTCTGGCAACACATCGCATTTCTAAGAGACACGGCGCAGTGGTGCCAAACTACTTTCTACGGTGCTGACACTTGCAATAAGTGACGTTTCTCTTTGCATAATAAATAACAATACATACTACACAACAGGATTTCTTGTTCTATTCCTACCAATTATTTACTGAACTATTTGCATGCATGGCTCAGACGTAGTAAGCGTGAGCGGCTTCTCCCGCTGAAACCATGCTAGAAAAACAATCTTTACTCTCAAAATATCTAGATTGGAAGTTACGTACCCTCAAAGCATTCTGTCATTGGCCAGTCTCGTGAGGTACTTTCGGGCTATAAGCGAAATTTTCTGCAAACCCAGAAGCTGAGCGACGCAATGAGTGACAGTGTCGCCGCGAATTATTGCCACATGCGGTTGGCGCTTCGCAGCTCTCCCGATATTCTTTCCGTTCCTACACTACACAACGCTTCTTGAAGAAAAAGCACGGCAAACATTGAGTTTGACACGAATAGACAATTCAAGCTATATAGTTAAACCTAGCTATAACAAAACTGTTTATAACGAAACAATGGATATAACAAAAGAATACCTGTTCCCCTTCGAAGCTCCTATAGGTGATCATGTATTAATTACCTCGTTTTTACGAAGAAAAACTTCCTACGACGTGACATAATGAAAAAAATTGAGCATCACTGGCCATTTCGTGCTGAGTTTATCCGTTTGTAACGATACGCCGCCGTTCTGTAGCCATTCGATGCGAAAAATTGAAATGGCCGCGCATAACGGGCTCGCTACAACGCCGCACAAACATACTTTTCGCATGAGGCCCGCATGAGCGTTTCCCTTCACTGTTCGTCGGCTTCGGCGTGAGATGCCCGCGCACCCATTTTTACCGAAACTCGAGCCCGCGGCCCAGTCAAGAATGCCACTTCAGGCGGCGCGCATTGCATGTTGCGTCTCGACAGAGTCGCCAAGGTCATTGGCGCTCCCCGCTCTCCAACCCACTCGATCTGCTTGGCTCGCTGGGAGCGTGCTGTGCTTCTTAGGTGCCGTGTGCTCACCAGTTTCGGTTTTCGCGGCCTGACGACATCGACACGCCGCTTGTTTCACAAGGTCAAAATTAGTGACAGCGGCTGAAAACAAAAAGCCTAAGTTGACTTCCGTTCACCAGAACACGGCCACAATCGAAGCGGTCGCATCGGGTACAAAGTGTCAGGTAGCGAGGGGCTTTGACGTCGCCTCGCGCCAGCCGTCTGCAATATTCGGCAACAAAGAAGCAATCACTAGTGCCGTCACCCGCAGTGTGCAAGGAACAGGAAATAAGGTAAGAGACATATGTATCCGAAGCAATTGAGGGAGCTTTCAGAAATTATGAACGGTTCTGCGGTAGACTTCAGTCTACTGTAGTCGTCCCCAGATATTCAGTTCTGTCATGCAGTGAAGCCTGCGAGCTCATGTGTCATGCGGGGAAGAAAACAAAATCGGCCACTACAGCCGGGGAATCACCGCCGCGCCCTCTTTCACCTGTGTTCGTATCTGCTTCAGAACCGAGAACATTGGGCCAAATATTCTAGATGAGTTTCATCCCGTCCTCTATGACAACATTGCTTCAAGAGTCATTAGCTAGGCCCCGCGGGAAAAAAAATGCGCCTGTGATGAGAAGGCTGACATGTGTATATCGTGTACCTATATTGGGCCGCGTCGGGAGCGTTTGGTGCGAGTTTTGGAGACTGCCCAAACACAGATCGGTGGCAGACTAAACGCCACACATGTTGTCCTCGGTCTACACCTTGCCAGGATACCTGTTGACATGTGACAGCTGCGGCCAATTTTAATGCGCCTGTAATGAAGTAGCGGTCGTAACGAAATGATCTTGGACCCCCTTCGACTTAGCCATAGCGAAGTTCCGCAGCATACAAAAAAAATGGTTGCCTCCACTGAAAAGGGCTGACGTCGTAAAATAAAGGTGTCAGCGGTTATTGACCTTGCACAAGATGTTTCGTTGCCACCGCCATGGCTCAGTGGTTTTACCGTTCAAGTTGTGAGCCTACGATCGCGGGACAAAATCTCGGCTGCTGCGGCCATATTTCGGCGCCAGGTAAATGCAAAAATATTATAATGTGGTACAGATGGGCAATGAATGAACGCCAAAGTTGGGGACCGAGTATTAATTTCGACCACCTTGGTTTGTTTAAGATGCACTCTCATCGCACAGCACGCGGCCGCGCTGTTGCATTTCGGCTCCATTACCGCCAGGTCAGGATTCCAACCCGCTCATTCGGGCACA
The DNA here is from genome assembly GCF_052857255.1 of Amblyomma americanum. Classification (NCBI taxonomy): domain Eukaryota; kingdom Metazoa; phylum Arthropoda; class Arachnida; order Ixodida; family Ixodidae; genus Amblyomma; species Amblyomma americanum. The sequence continues at coordinate 245,412,966 of NC_135497.1, forward strand.
GCCGCCGGGCACCAAAACCACTGAGCCACCGTGGCGGGTCGAAATGGAAACTCGTGTGGTTTGCGATATCAGGTCTGGTTAAAAGCTTCCGGACGTTAAGGGAATACTGAGTAGGTGCGTTCCTTAGCCGCGAGAGCCCAGAGATTGTCGCTTTAAGCTATGCTCTAGCTCCTGACATTTCAAAGAGCATTAGTGATTAGTTGTGTATAAACAGTTTTCATTATGGTCGTCTGCTGACTATACTGTGATGTTTGTCTCGTTATACCTAAAATGCCGCCAGGATACATCTCTCCTCTTCACGCTTCCACTTTCAGCTCAGGTCAAAGCTTCCGGCACCCACAGTTTCCGATTGGAAGAAAGACAACGGCTTCAAACAGTGCTACCTTTCGACGAACAGTTGAATTCTTGTAATAATATGGTTTGCATTTTGGAATGATATGGCCTAGTATTTAAGCAAGCTCCAGGAGTCTAGAATTAATAGCCACTTCGGCATATATAGAAGTTAACTTCGGCGAGTTTACCAGGTGAAATTGGTCCTGCAATGGGCGAAATGATTTCCAGAGCTATTGCGCTTCTTTAAATGCACTGTTCGTTTCCAGATGTTACGTTAGTATAACCTTCAAGATACTATTTACGTAACCGTTCTCTCTTCCGAGATGCGTTTTCGTCTGAGAACATATTAGCAGCGCGCCTAAATAATAGATTTTGCCTTTCGGTTATTGTCAACATCATGCTAAATATTTTGAGCGAAGTCCATCATTGGTGACAGTGACCATGCACACATATATGAACAAAAAGCAGATGAAAGCAAAAACGTACTTCACTTGGCAAGAGTAAGAAATCACATCACGCATAGCTATCATGCTAGTAGAGATTTCTTAAACGGTATACTCACGGGGGACCTGCGAGTCCGTGTAACAAATAAAAAAAGCAGGAAGTTCAAATTACCGGTTATGGTCGGAGAACCAAAGTGGTATTTTTTCGCTAAAATATTATACTTCCTTACGTGAGGTCCAGTTTCACCTTTCATTCCGGCTAGCCCCTGCATCAAAAAAGAAAATGATAACATTATTTTGCGCCGCAGTGTCTGCTGTGCTGCAGTGCCAGCTGTGGAAAATGGGATTTATTTAGAATAACAGCCTGACGGGTGAGTTGGTGCATGATGAAATGAACGGCGGTGCTAACAAGGACACGATCAAGAAAGACAGAAATCGCTAGAAAACGGAGGCGGGCCGAATTTGCCTCCCCATTGTAAAGAATGAATGTGTGAGCCAAGGCTTAACGGAATAAGGATTCTGGACTCGAGTTGCGATCAGGTGGCACGTGAAATACTTGAGGCTTTTATGAATAAAAATAAGGGAAACACTTTTTTTAGCACTCTTTGGTATCCCTCCGTAGAATTGAAGTTTCATTTCTTGATAACTTTTTGCGACCTCTTGTACTCTGCGACTTTCAGCCCTCCATTTCTAGCGGCCGTCTGTTGTGTTTGTTTGTTGTTGTTCTTTAGGAGAATGTTTGTTATTGGTTTTATCCTTTTTAGTGCCTGTCGTTTTTCGGTTTCTGACTGCTTTTGCTTCTCATGTATAAGTGCTTTTGTTACGATTGTTTGTCATGCTTTTGATAAGAGATGGTCCCCTCCTTTTAGATTTTTTATTCAATTTATCCGTTTATTTTTCAGTTTTTTTTTACTTCTTATATGTTACTTTATCTGCAGGGGTTAAATTTTCTTGCTCGTTATCCTGATGTTGCTGCTTTTTTTCCCACATGCTGGGTTTGGAGCGAGTATGCGATGAGTCTCATGCTTGAGCTGAATGTTCAAATATGCCACTTTTCCCTGGAATAAAAAGTTGGGATTTATTTACCTGAACGCCTTTATGTTCCGGAATTCCTTCAGGTTTCTGCAGTCGCTTTCCCCCCAAAGAAATGAAAATATAATACCTGCTCAAAAGCCAACGGCATTTGCACACAAGACGCAGCACGCGTACGAAAAAAAAAGCGAGACAAAAATCGGCATTCAAGTAAGGGAAATTCAGAGCGACCAATTAACTGAGATATTTATTTTTGTACTGCAAAAACTAGGTCAACGCAATTATTCTTTGTTTTCTTGCATTTATTATCCACCTTTTCATTTCAAAACAGAATGATACACGCTACAATTCTCTGGAACCAATATTTATTGAAGGTTGAAATGTTGCGCGATTCCATGCGGGGGGCGAGGGGGGATGAGAAGGGGCACAGCCAATTTTAATGGCGGGCTTCTTGGATTCGAGAAACCGAAACCATTAACGTCATACTCATGTCGTTCCACCTCTATCCACCATATAGGACCGTGACGTCATCATTGGCACGCGGCACGTGGTTAATTGTTTATATTAATGCTATTGTAGATGGCGCTGCAAGTCTCAATCCGAGATGCGCTGTTTTCTAGTTGCAGCCACAGATGGCGCTGGTATCAAGAGTGGCAGCAGACCCAACGAAATCTCGAAACGTGATGAGTAAGAGCTAAGGCTCTTTATACGTTTAACGTCGGCTCCAACTGACAGCGAAGGCTATAGCCAACATTAAAAACTGACAGAACTAGCGGTTAAATACATACACCCTCTCTCTTTGGTCCGTCCGAGCCTTTGGGCCCTTCCATCTAACAGGACCCTGTAAAAGCAAGTAGGATTGAACTCAAAGCTACCCTGCCTCTTCTCGTTGAAAGCCCCACTTTCAGCCACAGAGGCAGAAAAAATAAAAAACATATTATAGTGCCAACTGATTCGCATCGAAGACACGTCTGAGAGCAATGCACACTGTAAAGATCATTTATGCAAATAGAAATGTACTTTGAAAAATGTACTACTAAAGAAAAAGAGTTCTGCATAATTGGTGAATGAAGGTATATGAAGAAATCTCAATTAGGATGCGAAAATTGCATAAAGGCAAAACCTGGCTGGGCTTGCGAGTGCTTGCGAAGTCGACGTTAAAGCCGCTTTAAATACTCCCACATTTTTCGGAATACCCGGCGGAGGGGCAGTGAAATATCTGCAGCGCAGAACCCCCGCCCCACCTCTGCACTGGGTTCCAGGTGCACCTATATCACGTGACTGAAGCCGGCGCACTCCCAAGAGCCCCCTCTCCCAGGCTCACAAGTCCTCGTGGCCCGAGTACACAGGGATAATATTGTCTTTCCGCGAACGCTAGATTCATTGATTACGCCTCTCTATGACGCGAATGCCGCAGCTGTTTACCCTGGAGAAAGAATCGCAAACAGCTCCCGCTAAAAAATAAAGAGAATAATAGTTCTTCATTCTGTTTTAATAATGTAAGTGTTTTAATAATCTAAGGTGTAGAGGTGCAGGAATTTCTCTTCGTAGGGCATTTCAAAACAAGTTTCTCGACAGCCTGTTATAATTTGCATTGTGTTTTCGTTCTGCCTTCAGGTTGATTCCAAGGCATAATTGCCGCAGTAAGAGATGATATCACTGCAAAGAAGATTATATCTCAACAGCTGAGCTCGAAATTTGCACTACAAAAAGTGTAATTGCCAACATGTTTTTTAATATTCCTGTATGCGTACAGTGGAAGCCAAAGTAATCCAGCGTGATGTTGGCATTTGTGCTTGTTATGATGCCAATGGGTTTTTTTTGAACTACGGGGTATACTGAAAGGGAAACCCTGAAACCACCTGATAAGTACACAACTTTTAAACGTTTGTTCGGTTTATTGGGTTTAATGTCCCAAATCTACTCAGGCTGCGAGGGATGCTTTTTCGAAAAGTAAAGGAAATTTCACAGTCCTCACCAGACATGACAAACTTTCTCTTATCATTGAACTAGGACTTGTGTCACATAGTAGCTGCCGAAGCATTCTATTACTTTCAAGACGCAATAAAGATTGCTGTACTTTCATTATGCTCAGGGGAAACAGCAAGTGAGGGGCCCCCGTGGCTGAATGTTGATTTCCTGTGAATTTCTTTCTTCCGTGGAGAACTGTGCCATGCCAGATATTTGTAGTGCGGCTGTTCTCTCTTAATGCTGCTTTGTTTTTAACACTTTTTGTATCGCCTCTCAGTCATCAGTTTCTCTGCCCACTTCTCTTTCCATTACAAACTGAAAACGTGACTGCAGCCTTGTGTACAATGTAAACCAGCATAAGCCTCATCTTTGTACATTTTTTCTTTAGTAAATCAACCTCAACCCATTTGGCATTTTTTGGTTTCATTCTGTTGCAGGGGACTCTATCGATGGCTCTTTTTTTTAAAGATGTCCTGTTTTCTGTGATTGAAAAGTGTGAAGCGGCTGGGTGTCACGTGGATGCTGTGATTTCTGACATTAGGCCCAGCAACAACGGACTGTGGAAGAGATTTGGGATCTCTGTAACTCGCTCAGTCAAGCCCTTGGTGTCTTTGCCGGCATCCGTGTGCGGCCAACGTGGTCGACAGCTGTACTTCTTGGCTGATGCCCCGTACGGTCAGGGTAATCAGGCTGCCAATCTGTATTGAGGAACCTAATTCTCTAATGATGGACTTAGTGGGCATGATTGAATGCCACATTAACTTGCATTTTACTTCAAACTTCAGTTTTGTTCAAAATCACATTTGACTTTGCAGTGAAACAGGGACATTGTGACATTGCTTAAGCTGTGGTCTTTTAAACTACGGCAAGGTTTAAACCGTTTTCAAATCTGTTTTGTGCTTCTCGCAGGTGTCTGTGAAGCACATTAGGGAACTTTCTGTAATCGACGCAGAACGGGACCTTAAGTTGGCTTCTCACCTGAAACCTGCACAGCGTGACCCTGGTCATTTTGCCAAAATGAATGTGGCTTCTCCGGCTGCAGTTCTGAACCACAGTGTTGGTGCGGCTATGCGTACCCTAGTGAGCCTTCGGCTCCTGCAATCATAGGCTCTAACCACAGCTTGGTTTGTAGAAGGTGTGTTCCGGTGGTTTACACTAATCAAATCACGGTATATCGGCACTGCAATTACCCTTTTCAAGCAGGATGCGCATGATGAGGCAGTGGCTTTTCTCAAGGAATTCATAGAGATTTTTGCACACGTTTCCATAAAATCCCGTAACGCGAAGGAAATGTCGAAGCCTCTCCAAGCTGGTGTGCTCATCACAACGCCTAGTGCACTCCACATTCAACACCAGCTTCTAAGTGGGCACAAGTTCAAGTTTGTGTTGTGCAGGATGACACAGGGTGCCCTGGAGAACCTCTTCTCCTGCATTCGCTCGAGACACGCAGTGCCGAGGCCACTAGAGTTTAAACTGATGCAGAGGCTCATAATGTTGAGCCAGTTCTTTAAACCAAGCACAAAGGGCAACTATGACATCGATGACTCAGTAGACCTTATTGAGTTTGTTGAAATAAAAAAGCAGCTTTGAAGAACAGTGTGAAGGCAGCAGAAGATAAGCTCTTGGATGGCAGCCTTCTTGACGATGATGCTCCCCCCCCCCCTTGACGAGGTGCAAAATTAATCGCTTGTTTATGTGTCCGGGTACATCACCCATAGCGTGACCAAGAAGTACAAGCTATGCAACACATGCAAGGAGAGTCTTGAAGCGGAGCCTGTAGAGCAAAACAACCAGCTTTTAAAGCTGAAATCGTATCGGTCGCAGCCACAACCGAGCCCCCTCACTCGTCCTTCACGTCACGTTGTGAGCCTGCTGCAACATGCCGATAAGGTGTTCCGTGACCACGAGCAAGTGGCCTTAACTGTTTCCCTCTCCTCGCTTACGAATGCTACCTTGGACACGTGCAAACTCGCATACAGCTTTGCACATTGCCATGATCTGTAAAGGCGCCTATCCCAAGCTTTCCCCATGCTGCGGCTACGAATTGCACTACGGAAGCTCAGCAGCAAGGAGAAGGCCGCAAAGGCGAAATATGGATCCAAAAGTGTAGGGATGAGAGCGGCTATGTCTCAGATTCGCTAAAATGTTTGTTGACTGCAGAGCACAGAAGTGAAAGCAAACAAAAGGCATTCCGCAATGAACGGCCTGGGATTAATTTAGGCCACCTCGAGACGTTTAACATATGCCGAAATTTCGTCCACGTGGGTGCTTATGTTTCTTGCCTCCATAAGAATGTGATCGTGATCAGGTGCCCTGGAGCAGCGCACATGCAGAAGAGAGCGATGAAGAAGTGCACGTGGCAAAGGCAGATAAAGAATATTCTAGGCTTTATTTTGTCGGCCTCACATTTTTAAATATGGCGCAGCCATCTACGGACGTGGATACAAGCCCCGTTGTTGACCTCCGGAACAAAATAAAGGACATCAGGGTGCAGCTGCACACGCTACTGCAAGCATTGAACTTGAGCAACGATCACGGACTAGATCAAACAGCCAATGGAGCACTACATGTTCCGCGACTACTGCTTTAAGAGTCCAGCAAGACAACAAGAGGCGACTATGGTCCTAGCTGTACACATAAGCCACGACTCCACCCATATAGAGACGAAGACAGCGGGACACGTCCCTATTCTTCAACTGGCATCTTCGGTGTGATTGCAGAAATGCAATGCCAATTCGCCCAAGCTCTGTTACGGAACACACATGCACTTCAAATGCATTTGTTTGGAGACACTACAACAGCAATTCGCACCTTTGAAGGTACCATGCGAGAGAGCCTGACAGGGTCCTTGAAGAGGCCGAATGCGTCGCCTCCCTCGCGAACTGGATGGAACGTCTCACTATGCTGAAGGCCATCACGACATCGTGGTGCAGCACTCGACTGGCACAAGTCCTACAGAACCAACATATATGATTGGTGCACCTGGGTACAAGCAATCGCTAAGCGATTCAAGCGCAAGATGTCCTAGTGACGCAAGGTTACATAGTGGATGTTATTGAAAAGGCCTTATTTGTGAGGCTGTTTGCTGACGATTGTTTTCAAAGAGGAAGGAAGCAACCATGACCTTCTGTGACTACAAAAATCCGTGGCAGCAGTTGCCGACTCGTGTGAGCGCTGGAGTATGGACATTAGGCAAGAGAAAGCTGTATTGTAACAAATCACAAAGAAAGAGCCCAGGCTTCATAGTTATACACTTCGCAACTGTCTTATTTTGTAGGTAGAGAGTTACAAATACTTCGCATTAACCCTCACAAACAAAGTTACTTGGTCCTTTCATATTGATGACTTCAGCTCATCAGCATGAAGAAAAGTATGGTTTATTAAAAGCTTTGAAACTGAATTGTGTGCGTACCTGACTTGTGTGAGGTCTCAAAGAATAATTACAGAAAACACATTTTCGAGACTAAAGTGTGAAACGGCGGAAGCCTCACACCATTGCCAATGGCAATTTGTTGCGTCGGAAACAGCGCGGAGGCAAACAACTCGGACGCGCCTCGCCGCCCTGATACATGCGACCGTATACGCTCAGCCTCTCTTGAGAGCTGCTTGCGTTCAGCCGCTGCTGCACGTCGCGTGTTGGGAGACTTGTTTGGCGAGACGAGGGGTCCTTCCCGCACGATACCGCAAAGTAAACTGCCGTCGCAGCCACACCACACCCAAGCAGACGGTGACGTCAGGCCACACAGTGCCGAATCGGGAGGCAACCTCAATCAGTGACGTCACAACAGAGAGGAGACCAGTCAGGAGGCCGGAAAGCTGTGACAGTTTCTGCTAACAGCAGATGACCTTGACAATGAGCGATTAGAGGCTTCTGCTTTAACATGCGGAAGCAGTGTGGCATGCGCATAATAAACAGAACATCGCACAAGTGGAGTGCACGCAGCAAAAAATATTGGACAGATTCTCCTAATGCATTAACTGAAAACAGTAATTAACAGCCTCTAGCAATAAGAAGAAAAGTTAGCTGTCTCGTACTTCTTCACAGTTACATCTCTAACAATTTGAAAGCAGATATTCCTAATTGTATCGAATTGGCCTGTACTAAAACAACACGTGTACGCGAGCTTTTATTAGCCCCAATTTTTGCATGAGCCAATAGGTTTAAGTGAAGTTCTCTTCTGGAACTGTCACGGAGTGGAATAGTCTTTCTTCATGTTTATGCTGGTCTGAATTGTTTGTGAAGAAATGGAGGATTTATTATGCGCCACCTAGAATTGTTCTGATGACTGTTGACCTGGTCTATATTATGACTTGCGGCGGTTGTGGCTCATTGTTTTTATGGATTTTATAATTTAGTTGAATGACCCTCTTTTTCGTTGCGATCATATTCTTGAAAGGCCTGTTTTCCTAGATCCGCAGCATGATGTGACTTCAGCCATGTGTTTACATATTTTCAAAAGTAACATGGCCTTTTTTATGTGTACATGTGCCCGCACAAAATTTTTCTATGTGTTACCTTGGAAGTGTATTTACTGATATTCTCCCAAGCGCCTGGTCACTTTGTGTGCGTGTGTGTGTGTCTGTGTGCGTGTGCACGCACACAAGTGATATTGCAATGATGTCCTTGCTATAGTCTTAAGTTCAGCAGTGGAATAAAAAGGCAGAGGCAGTTGCCTGTTCGTATGGCAATCATTTTTTCTTGCTTCATGCAAAAGTATAAAATTGCTTTTTTTTTTACATGAAGAAGTTTGGTTTCATCTGATGCTATTTTAGTTCATGTAATCTCGAACTATATGAAGCATTGGTTGTGTAGCAGCTGCAGTGTTCTCAAAAGGCTTCACATTGTTCATGCTGTCATTTGTCCACATTGTTTTTAACACTGACTGAATTTGTATTTTATGTAAGGTGTTATCTCGTGAATAAAAATATTCTGTTGGGATGTTGAATTCGTAGCGCTGCTTTCACGCGGTAAGTGCTTTTGGCTCCTGAAAGTGGTTATTTTTTATAGAGTTGAGTCTCAGTAAATGAAAACTGCTTAATGAAATTGCAGAGAACAGTGTCGAGTTTTTGGTTAGTTCCACTGCGTTACAAACTAGATAAACTATCCAAGCTAGACTTAAGCTAAATAGCACATCATCATTGTTATTATGAAATAGTATACCGCACTTTATTTCCAGTATTCCTAAGTGAGGTAATCCAGCACCAGATGTTAGGGTTTCCCATAATTTCCTTGCGGTTCTTTCAATCAATGTGGAATGAAATACGTGTATGGATACTGCCCAGAACCACTATCAGTGAAGCATGCACTTTACAATTCGCTGTCTCTTTCTCCCGAAAAATAAAATCCAAAGCATGTGGCTGGTCCAGCGCGTGCTGAGCTGTGTTCCTTTCCGTACTTTCAATAAGCAATTTTTCCCCACATTTGAAAGCATTTGCGGTCGGGTGGCAAGGTTTTTCAAGTTATGACTAGCAGAAGCACGCTATGTGCTTCCCAAAATTCAGCCGGCGAGCAGGTGCATGCACGAAAACCGACGCTGAAAATCGAATGCCCGCGTTAGTGTATCGCACGATAATGCCATTACCTGTAACCAGCTCCCAAAGTTTCACATAATTATAGTGATTACTGTGCTCAGGAAGCGTACTGACCATCGAGTAACACCGGCTGCATGTTGAGAATACGCGTGCAGACGGCTCGCTGCCATTCGCTTCAAGATTAAGCCACTGTTTGAAGCAGTCACCAGCGCTCCCAGCGTTATTTTACCTCCAGCGGGGTTACCCTTGCCTTAATCACCGTGAATTGCTCAGCCAGAGCCCACGTAAATTTCTCCTGTAAAATTTTGGAGTCACCGCGAAGATACCCGTAGTAGCATTGCACTCGACCGCTTCCTACATTGAGCCATTAGCAACACTCCCGCAGTGTTGACACATTAGCTCCTAGGAAACAAAAGCAAGTTTAAAATTCAACCCATGAAGTGTTATAGCAACAGCCTCTACTGAGGAGGCGATCGCCTATCGCAATATATAATAAAGCATACGAACAGTGCAACGCCGATTGTGGAGAGTTAAGAAAAATTTGCCCAGAATAATCAACAATAACCTGGAATATTTAAGCTCATAATGCAAGGAGTGTCTCTCCACGACGAAAGCATAAACTGATGGTAACGGCTGTACCCTTCGCATCTGAGCAGTTCCAAGCCGCACGATTCCCGCAGCAGCGTCAGGATGGCTAGCAGCGTTGATTACGAAATGGTTGGGCAGAAATTAGCGGCGAAGTTGCAGAAGCGGCAATCTGACAACAATGATAAACACCAAAATGGCCGCCCCTGCTTACCGACGGGCTACAGTGTCGGTACTCTAAGTTTTATTTAGTGACTCTAGTTGAGCCCTTTTCATCGTCTTCGCAGTCCGGCCAGCGAGGAAGAGGAAGACCGCTGGAAGTGTGGGCACGGGCGGGGGCGTGCTGGACTCCGTATTATTTTAGGATGCGCCCATTATAACCCCTTCTAATCATCCAAGAGTTTAGTCTTTGGGCGCCTGCCCGTGGCCCATTCCTAATGCTGTTTTCAATGGGACATAAGGCACTGCAAGCGATACCGAAACAGAGAACGGAACGGGGACTATATACGCTTCCCTCGGGCCTTCAACGCCGCCCTCGGCAGCTGCCGTGTCTTTTGATCGTGCGAAAATACATGCGCTGCATTGGCTGCATCGGCTGCAAGCATGTAGGCAAAGCAAAAATACAAATTTTCATTAGCCAGAGCGGCGAGGGTGATCGCGTTTTCGTAATTCTGAAAACTGATATGGCAATGGCTATTAGAAACGGCAGGCTACAAGTGTCTAATTGCAACAAATAGCCTAAGTGTAATAGTCACACACACACACACGCGCGCACGCGCGCACACACACACACACACGCACACACGTATACGTATATAGCATTCCTGAGGTGCAGAACGGGGATTCACCAGCTGGAATTACTATCGTTGTGATTTTCCAAGCGGCGTTCTTGTCATGCAATAACAATCAGTCAGTGAAGTGCTGTTGATATACAGACATAGAGAGATGGAGACTGCTACAGACGGGATGGACGAAGCAAACGCTATAAAAAATAAGCACGTTCATGAGATATGAGCCCCTTACCCAAAACACTATACGCAATTTCATTTTGTGGCCGACTGCATAAATTTGCAAGTTGTATCACTGCGGCTGTGTCGCATGCCCCAACAATGCCTCGTCCTGGGGCAGACGTCGACGAGTAACGCGGAGAGTCATTCTTAAAGGCGATTGCCGCTCCACATGTGACTTGTGAGACTGAAAGACCGCCCGCCCTGTTCTGCTCTCTCATCCGGAACAGGCGACAACTTTGTTGCTGCTGCTGGCGCTGGCAGTGTGCAACACGAGCTGCCAAGGCCAGGGCAAGGGCCTCGTTTGCGGGAGAGGCCAGGGTCACGGCCAGGGCAGAGGGAAGCACGGCCGGCGGAAGCCCCGCTGTAGGCGTTCCCTTGGTTGCGGATGGCGGCCCTCTGCTCGGAGGCGGCGGCGGCCAGTTCTGCGAGTGCGGCGGCTTCCGGCAGACCCAGGGCCAGCAGGTCGAGGAGGGCTTCGAGCGGACGTACTTCTACAACCAGGCCCGCGGCAACGGCGCCGCCTTCCTGGGCACCAACTCCGGCGTGCTGCAGTCAGGCCTGCTGCAGGAAGTAAAGGGGAAGTTCAAGATCATGGGCAAAGTGCGCGGATACGCGGCCTCCAGCGCACTACAGCAGCAGCAGCAGGGGTAGCTGAACCGGCTTAGGGTGACCAGCTCCGCGGTTGTCACGCCGAGCGACTACTGCGGGTAAGCAACGCAAGCCTCAGATTAAAATACCTGTGGTGCAAACTAGGAACCTGCAAAGCTGGAGACATTTTTCGATCGCGCCGGCGTATTTGAGGCCGCACTGTTTTACCGGTTGCATCAAACTTCAAGTGCGCCGGTCAGTCTGAAAAGGGCGTTTGATGAATTGGTTACGCATTTTTCTTGTTGGCCGTGTTTTATGAATAAGAGAGAACCTGCTGAGCGTCCTGGTTCTTTTGATCGATGCGAACTGTGTAGCCCGTACAGCTCCTGAACAAAGCTAGTCACGGTCATTCTTTTTTCGGACAAGATATTTGCTCTGCTGTAGCAGCTGTGAGAATGGATCGTTATGCATGACGTTCAGATTTGTTGGAAAAGAAATAAAGATATATAGAAAAATCAATGGTCTCTGACACTGTTCGTTGCAACTTCCTTAACGTGCGTGGTGTACAGATTGGCCGAAGTATTCAGGGTGTTTCACCTAAGACTACGCAATCTTTAAAATTAGACTTCTTGAGTTAGAAGAGCGCTTTTCTTTTCGGCATACCCTTGTCAGCGGTGTAGTACATAATAATGGCATGCCAACTAGCAAGGTCATGAACAAATATTGAATAGTTAACTTTTTAATTATTACTGTTAGGCTCCTTAATAACTGGGAGGAGATCGCGCACCGTAGCTAATATCCATATAAGTTTTTAGAATTTCGATAACGCGGTTACCCTCGGCGCTATGGCGAAAAACATTTAGCCATTTCGATGAGTTACATGCACTGGATAGGTTGCTTTGCCTGCAAGCTTCCCGAAAGCGCGCGATGTCGCCAAACTTTGTTGGGGCACACTCCCTCCTTTATCCCTTCCCTTACGGCGCGCTTCAGGTGTCCAACGATATATGAGACAGATACTGCGCCATTTCCTTTCCCCCAAAACCAATTAAATAAATTAAATAAATTAATAACAGCGCCGAGGGTAATCGCGTTTTCGAAATTCTGAAAACCTATATGGATATTACATAAGGTGGGCTACACGCCTCTCAAAAATAAGGAGCCTAACTGTAATAGTTAAAAACTTAACTATTCAATTTTATTTAACCAGCCTGCTATTGAGCACATCTTAGCTATATTGTGATGAACTGTACTACCGATGACAATACTACGCCGAAACAAGCGCTCTTCTAACGCAGAAAACCTATTTTAAAAAATTGTGTAAAATCTTGTGTGAAACACCCTGAATGTTGCCTTCGCGATTGCATTTGGCAGTGCTGGTCGCAGAGAACAGATAATGCAAATATTCTATCTTCCCTATTTATATATTCTTGCATTATTCTTGTCAACGGTGAATATCTGTGCCAACGCCGCCGCATTGTTGCTATCGGTAATATTCAACTAAAGCAGTTACTCTGCATTCCGCGAGCAGATGTCTTATTGCCACTATTCTTTGAGTTTTTCCCCCGCTATCACACCCCGCTAAAGCTTTGGAAGGCGGAGGAAGACACCCGGGACAGTGACAGAGAAACGCGTGCATACTGAGCAGCGATAACAGGCATGGTGATAAGTGTCATGCCCAAGGCGCACGGCGATAACCGCGTTCTAAAGGCAATCGCTTGATCGACTGCTATGGTTACTGCCGCGCGGAATCTGGTCATAGGTGTCGAGTGTGACCTGTACTCGCGTGTGTGGCTGTATGCACTCCTATAACCGCAAGCAATATGGCTTCGATCCATACGGAGAGCCAATATTATTTGCGCAACAACGCCTCAAAAAATCCAGTTCTGTTATTGTTACACCTTATCGCTATTGCTAAGGAAAAATATCTAAATACCAACACACACATAAATGTAGCAGTTAAAAAGGTATCTGCTAGAAATAAGTCAACTGTACTGCCCAGCCATGCTCAGATGCATCAATGATTAAGCGGGCTTGTTACTATCAAGTACAATTGCTTGAATAAAAACTATTATTATTATTATTATTATTATTATTATTATTATTATTATTATTATTATTATTATTATTATTATTATTATTATTATTATTATTATCTCAAGCTGACTTAACAGAAACTAGAGTAGTCAGAAGAGGCGCGAGAATATGATTCATACCGTTCCTAAAGACGACATCAGCTGATTTAATTAAAAAATCCCAAAGGCAGAAAAACCTGTAAACATCGTCGAGGCTTTTGATCCATGACAACATTTCGAATCTCACACTAATTCTGTATATTTTCGTTTCGTAATGTAAGCAGGTGCAAACATAATTTCCCTTTTTATATTTCAGAATATCCTCTCTTTTGGTATCCGGTTCCTTGTTCCTTCTCGGAAATTCGCTTATTATGCCGAAACACCGCAGCACGAGACGAACGCACCAGCATAGCGGTGTTACAGCGGTAAAATATGCAAAACTATTATGAATGTATGGTGATGTGGTAGATGATTCCTTTACATTTTTGCAATAAAGATGTGGGAATAGAACTGATGACATGCTGGCGGGGTGCTGCTGAGTCGCTGTTTCAAACCTTATAATATGACGTTGAATGGGGCGAACTGTTGTTTTCTGTTTTTAATGTGCGATTTTTGTTTGTTTATTTCTAGTCATTCTTTTTTCTTTTCTCGTAGGGGATCAGTTAGGTTGGCGGCCTGCCTTGCAGACAACCAGGCGCTACACGTTATCTTTCCTTTAACTATTTTGCAGAGACCCATCGTTCAATTTAAAACGCTTCGCAGAATGCTCAAGCGGTGCCCACGGGTAAAAAACGTCGAGGATGCTGGCGTACCATTGATTAGTTCAGTTTGGATGGTTAGCAAGTGAATGATTTAAAGCAGCTTGTCTAAGAATTCTGTCGAGCGTATGAGTATTTAGGCGTTTTTTTTTTCAGGGGGGGGGGGGGGGGGTGCGCTCGAAAGAAGATTTCGCTGCCGGGAAATTTCAGCGGAGAGCCGTGGTACTCTTGACACAGAGAGAGGCCTAAGCTGCCTACTCGACGCCAGTTTGTTCCGACCTGTGCGATTTTAATAGTTGGCACGGTGTTCAAAGACGTAATCTACCCCTTACTTTTAAAATGCCGCGGGATCACCGAGTCATCGGACAATTCCCAGTATTTCGGAACCATTACCATCGCCACCTGGAGGGAAGTGGCGGAAACGGGGAGGGCCTTGCTCTCACAGTAACATCACCATCATCAAACCCTATTTATTAGCTGCAGGTATTCTTATTTTGCCGCACAATAATTGTCTTCGGTTGCTGGGTAATGTACAATATTTAATCATTATTCTGGCAACATTTGATTTGGTAGCCGTATATCAGACTTCCCCGGGCTGATAAAGATACATTGTTAGCATCATCGTCATCGCCATCATCTCAAAAGTCAAAGGCATGCGTCGTTGCATGATCTTTTCAGCATGTCATACATGAGAACTGGCGCGTTTACCTGTTGGACAATCCTAATATCATTAATGAGGACCCGGTTGTGGGCACTCTTTCTAATGCGTCATTGGCTTATGTGTAGTAATGGTTTTTGGTTTATGGGGGTTTAACGTCCCAAAGCGAATCAGGCTATGAGAAACACCGTAGTAAAGGGCCCCGGAAATTTCGACCACCAAGGGTTCTTTAACGTGCACTGACATCGCACAGTACACGGGCCTCTAGAAATTTGCCTCCATCGAAATTTGACCGCGTCAGCCGAGCGCCATAACCACTCTGCCACCGCGGCGGCTGCATGTGTAGTAATGTGGAATCCATATAGACCTTGAAATGGGGGTGGAAGGAGGTTGGATGGCAGCCGGTTATGACGAGAAATTACATCGTTGTCACGTGAGTAGGTGTGATGTCATATTACAGCATCGTCACGTGATTAGGTTTGGTGACATAATACATCGCAGTCACGTGACCTGGTATGACGTCGCACTCATATGATGTCATCACCAGTTATACAATTAGTCTTAGCGCTGTCTAATTATAATAATTGTCATTATTATGTGACATCATCATCTTCGTCGCATGAATCGTCGGCTCGTGACGTCACCTGGTGCCGTTTCTTGCGGACACTTTTTTGCGGATATGACCTTGAAAGGGAATCATTTATTGCTTTCACATTAATAAAAGAACCCGCTCACTTCTACACAGGCATAAACAAAAATTGGGTGACGCTCAAGCTTTGGTTTTAAGAGTGGAACGCAACAGCGTGTTGCAGCACTGTCAGGGAGTCCACGGAACGACACCGCCTGTTCGGCGCGACGCCTTGCCCGTTAGACAAATTGCTCTGCTACGTACGGTTAACGGACGCGCGGAGCGGCAAAGCACAACAAAGCGTTGCCAGGCGCCTTGCCGCAACGCGCGAGACTCAAGTTGCAGTCGTAGTTCGTCGGCAGACAGTTCTCGACAAACCCGATGCCACGAACGCCAGAATAGCTTCCGCGCCGAGAGAGAAAAAAACTTTATTGGCGCCAAAAATTGGTCGATTCAGCGGGACCCGGGTGTCTTCATGTTGAAGTTCCGAGTCTTCCAGGGGTGGAGCCCTTATTCCCGGGCCCCACTGAGTCTTGCTACCTCATACGCATGCTGGACCAGTCCTTTTGAACCGCCAGCACGCTGCTGGTGAGCAGATTCTCCAACTTTTCCGCATTGGGCTCTTTTAGTTTATGGAATGAATAATTGTTTTTACACTCCCATGTAATATGGCATAAAGTGGGGGTGGCTCCACACCACTTGCATGTGTCCGCGTACTGGTTCGGAAACATTTTGTGAAGTATGTGCAAGTTAGGAAAGCTTCCTGTTTGCAGTCTATGCCTACCGACCGCCTCATATTGCGTTAATAGCTGGTGTGGTGGAGGATACGCTATCCTGTGTCCTCTGTAGTAATTTAGGATTTCCGCGTACGATGGTTCCCCCGTTGTGGTGGGCCCAGGGTCACTTGACGTATCTTCTCGGTTCGTAAGCTCGCGAGATAGAACGTCGGCCCTCTGATTCCCAGTCACCCCGGTATGCCCCGGCACCAAGAAAATTTTGTGCTGAATTTCTTTGTTCGGAGGTCCGGCCTAGAGGATGATGCGTAGCGCTCCCTTGCGTATCCTACCTTTAGTGTAGCGCCTACATGCTTCTTTGGAGTCAGTGATTATTGTGAGCGATTTATTTCTGCGGCATCCTTCAGCTACTGCTAGCGCAACAGCAGCTTCTTCCCACTCGGATACTCTGCAGCCACTCTGTGATATAGTGGTGACTAGGTCCCCTTGATGATTCACCACCACCGATACTACTCTGTGTTCCTTCGTGTTTCTGTTCCATCGATGCAAATCCGCATCTGTGTATACTACATTTGCTTTTTTCAGCTAAGTGCTTTTCTACATACTCTGCTCTCGAAGCTCTTCTCCCAGCGTGCAGATTACGGTCCATGTTGCGAGGGATTGGGTACACCCTGAGTGTTTGGCGAATGTTATCAGGTATGCCCGCAACCCTATCTTCCACTTCTTCACTTAAGTAGCCCAACCTTCGGAGGAGCCCTCGACCGGTGGTTGACTGCTGGAGCCTGTACATTTGGGCCCCTATTTGAGCTTCCTTTAGCTCGTCAAACGTATTGTGGAATCCCAACTTGAGGAGCTTCTCGTTTGACGTATATCTTGGTAGATTTAGAGCCGCCTTGAAAGCCTTCCTGATTCAAGTGTCTGCTTGTTCTTTTTCGTGCTGTGTCATCTTGTGATAGGGGAGTGAGTATGTTATGCGGCGGACCACCAGGCTCTTGACTAACTTGATCGTGTCACTCTCCTTCATGCCAAATCTTCTGTATGATACTCTGGGGATCATTCTGCTGACCTGTTGCATTGATTGTTGGAGATGGCTCAGGGTGTGGCTGCACTTCCCGCTGCTTTGGATCCACATTCCCAACACTCTGATCATGTTGCGTTCCGGGACGACCTCCCCTTCAATTTTTATGTTGTATATTTCTTTGGATGGTCTCTTGCACACTCGTAGAATTACGGACTTCTCGTTGGATCATGCCAGGCCTCTCTCTCTGACGTATTTCTCCACGCATGTGACTGCCAGCTGCAGGAGATCTTGTTTTTGCCCTGGGGAGCCCTGGCTGATCCAGATCGTTATTTCATCGGCGTACATAGCGTGCTGTATCCCCTCTATCTGGCTCACCTGTCTGCCTAGCCCAATCATGGCTATGTTGGAGAGGAGCGGCGAGATCACTGATCCTTGCGGGGTGCCTTTGTTTGGTGTTTCGAATACCTTGCTGCGTAGGTCCCCCAGTTCAACCGTAGCTGTGCGGTTTGACAGGAAGGCCCTTACGTAGTCGTGTACTCTTCTTCCGCAGTTGGTGGTGGTTAGCCCTTCCATGATGGCGTCATGGCTGACGTTATCGTACGCGCCCTTGATGTCCAGTACCATGATGATGTTCTCCCCTGTTTTTGGGGCGGCTTCTTCCTTTTAGTATTATCTGCTTCAAGGGTGACCTTGATTATATAGTGGTCACTTCCCAGGTTCTCCAGCAAGTTCTCCCACTCGGCCTGTCGCGCTCCTCTGACAAAAGTCAGGTCTGGGCACGTGTCTAGGCTAACGCTGTTCCCTAGTCGCGTTGGTTGGTTCTCATCTGTTAGTAGGGTGCAGTTTGCATTTTCCGCTGCTATACAGATTAGTTGTCCTTTTATCTCTCCTTTCTGGTGGCCCCAGCTGGGGTGTCTCGCGTTGAAGTCTCCCGCGATAAGCAGAGTGTTGGATTTAGCTAGTCTTCCCACCTCCATGAAAAGCTTATTGAAATTGCATGTCTTCTGTCTGGGTGGGCTATATATGTTTACTATGAAAGTGCTTTTGGCTTTATGCTTCTTTGATGAATTTGGTGTCCTCGTGGTGCTGGTGACTTGTTGTTCTCGATTCTCCCAAAAATTTGGGTTGTCCAATGATTAGTCGAGTTGGAGTTGCGTAAATTTGCGGAGCCCATGCGACACACGTCCGCACGCCTCGCTTGCGCCCAGCGTTTTCTCCGCGCCGAACGAACGCGCAGCAAGCCGCAAGCTTCGTGGTGAACGCGCTTCGGATGTGATGAGTGGGTGGGAGTGGTTATGTGTGGTTATGAGTGAACGTGTTTGGGGACTGGAGTTGAGCTGCGAGTGCACGAGACAGCGAAGTTTGTCGCGTGTTTCGTCACGACGGCATTCGCTTAGCTACTTTAATGTTGATGACAGCTGAGAGAAGGAAATATCCACTGCCAAGGGTGCTCGAGGCAGTACAAAACATCAAGCCGGTGTCATTGAGCGACCGAAGCAGGGGATTCCGCTGGCGTAGGAAAGGCAATATTTAGTTGCTGATCCGGAGTTCCCGGGTTCGAACCCGACCGCGGCGGCTGCGTTTCTACGGAGGAAAAACGCTAAGGCGCCCGTGTGCTGTGCGATGTCAGTGCACGTTAATGATCCCCAGGTGGTCGAAATTATTCCGGAGCCCTCCACTACGGTACCTCTTTCTTCCTTTCTTCTTTCACTCCCTCCTTTATTCCTCCCCTTACGGCACGGTTCAGGTGTCCAACGATATGTATGAGACAGTTACTGCGCCATTTCCTTTCCCCCCAAAAGAACCAATTAAAAAAAACACTGCGCCCGAACGAGACGAGCGGCAGGCGCTGCCGTCGTGCGCTATCTTTTGCGACAGTGGCGTACATTTCAAGGAAAAGGAGAAGGGAGTGTTCGCTCACGGCCAACGCCGACGTCACCGGCTTTTCTGCGACACACACGAGCTCCTTATCGCTGTTGCGTCAAAAAAGTTACCCGTCCGGCCCTGGACACCGCTCACAGCCTGCTGAAAAGGGAGGAAGATGACCGCGGTCAAGACTCAAGACTTCACCGCCCTCTGATTCCTTGACGGGTGCAGTTGAAGTTATTTGATCAACATTCCCTTACAGCGCAGTTCGGGTGTCCACCGAGTCATGTGAGACTTACTACGCAAATACCTTTCCTCAAAAACCAATTTTCAATTTTGCGTTTCGCACACTGAATAGGCAGCGCGCCCACACTGCCAGACCACCAGGCGGCACTTAATGTTGATCGCGAGAGATTGGTCTAGCAATGAACGCTGCGGCCATTGCTGGAGTGCCGAGTGTGTACCACAACTTTGTCAGCGCTAATGCACGCAGCACACATCTCCCTCTCAGTACCCGGCTTCGTACCACGCGTATAGATAGATAGGTCGGGTGTGGGCAACATTGAGCTTGTCTGTAGCGACTAGCAAACGGAAACATGCCGTGACCGGGTTACACGACCACGGCAGCCACGTTGATGGAGGCGAAAATCTGTAGGTTCCCGTCTGCTGTGTCTATCTGTCTGTTGCTGCCAGGAAGAAAAGAAAGGGGAATGCACAGGCCTGCTCACTTGCTCAAGTCGAGCCACAATCGCTACCCTGTGCAGATAGTAGGAGAGTTGACAGGTGAGATAGAAAGACAGGATAGTAAAGACGCGCTAAAGAAAAGGCCGGTCCCTGAGGTAGTGCAATACCGGGACAACCAGTGGCGGATGTTAAGGGGCCTTCAAACTCCCAGCCACATTTCCAAAAATACGTCCAATTGGACCCGTAAAAGATACTCTACGAGGCCCGGACATGCGTCTGCTCTGCAGTGTCAGTGTACGTTATATATCCCCAGCTGGTCGAACTTATTCCCGCGCCCTCCACTCAGGCACCTCTTTCTTCCTTTGTTCTCGCACTCTCTCCTTTCTCCATTCCTTTACAGCGCGGTTCGTGTGTTCACTGAGATATGTGAGAGAGTTATTCGGCCATTTCCTTTCTATGTAATAAAAATAATATTACTTGGTTTTTAAGGAAAGGTAATGGCGCAGTATGTCTCATATATCGTTGGACACCTGAACCGCGCCGTAAGGGAAGGGATAAATAAAAGAGTGAAAGAAGAAAGGATGAAAGAGTTGCCGTAGTGGAGGGCTCCGGAATAATTTCGACCACCTGGGGATCTTTGACGTGCACTGACATCACACAGCACACGGGCGCCTTACCGATTTTCCTCCATAAAAACGCAGCCACCGCGGTCGGGTTCGAACCCGGGGACTGCGGACAGTAGCCGAGCGCCCTAAACATTGAGCCACTGTGGTGGGTATGGCTCAGTGGTTAAGTAAACTCTCCTGTGTAGATAAACGTTTTCACTAGGTGCAATAATAATAATAATAATATTAATTGGTTTTTGAGGAAAGGAAATGACGCAGTAGCTGTCTCATATCTCGTTGGACACCTGAACCGCGCCGTAATTGAAGGGGTAAGGGAGAGTGAAAGAATAAAGGAAGAAATAGGTGCCGTAGTGGAGGGCTCCGGAATAATTTCGGCCGCCTGGGGATCTACATCGCACAGCACATGGGCGTCTTAGCGTTTTTCCTCCATAAAAACGCAGCCGCAACGGTGGGGTACGAACCCGGGAACTCCGGATCAGTAGTCGAGCGCCCTAACCACTGAGCCACCGCGGCGGATCACTAGGTGCAACCTTCCTCGATTTCGAGTCAGGTGCTTCTGTGGCGAGGGTTGCGTGTGTCGGTTGAGCCGATGGTGTTGAAAGAATGCGCAGTACTGTAAGGACACCGGCTCTGATGGTCTGGGGCCGTCGCGCGGGACTCGGTTAGAATAAGCTCAGGCGACAGCGCGCGCGCTGTTTTTCTTCGGAGGTAGTGTTGACCAGGTGCAAAAATAACATCGGCTGGTTGGTGTGCTCTGCTCTCGAGGATATGATGTGCGCGGGCACATATTCTACAACTGCCGTAATTACGGCACAAAGCTCGAGAGCTGTCGGACGCTTTCTCCCCCGCCCAAATGACCGTCACACAAAAGAAGGGCCCAAGCGGTTGTATACAAGATTTTCTGCTCTGTCTGCCTGGCCTCGTACGTGGGGGAAACGAAGAACTTCGCCGAAAGAATGAGGCAACACAAAGCGGACGTCCGACAAATGAACCGTCAGCGCAGCGCGGTGGCCAAACACTGCGCGGAATGTGACCGCGAATTGACTTTGACGGCACTATTCCACTGGAGACCGAAGCTAACCACCGCAGGAGGCTTATGCTCGAGTCGTGG
The DNA here is from genome assembly GCF_052857255.1 of Amblyomma americanum. Taxonomy (NCBI): domain Eukaryota; kingdom Metazoa; phylum Arthropoda; class Arachnida; order Ixodida; family Ixodidae; genus Amblyomma; species Amblyomma americanum. The sequence continues at coordinate 245,434,618 of NC_135497.1, forward strand.
CACATACAGCAGACACGAAGGAATGTTAATCACTCCCTGGGGACAGTTCCTTCTTCTTACATCCATCGTTTGCGGCCATTTACCCGACACGAGGGCTTAAAAAGCCAAGCTGCGCCTTGCCCGTACCCGGGTTCGAACCCGACCGCGGCGGCTGCGTTTTTATGGAGGAAAAACGCTAAGGCGCCCGTGTGCTGTGCGATGTCAGTGCACGTTAAAGATCCCCAGGTGGTCGAAATTATTCCGGAGCCCTCCACTACGGTCCTATTTGTTCCTCTCTTCTTTCACTCCCTCCTTTATTCCTTCCCTTACGGCGCAGTTCAGGTGTCCAACGATATATGAGACAGATACTGCGCCATTTCCTTTCCACCAAAAACCAATTATTATTATTATTATTGCCCGTATTCACACGGTGAAAAAGGGACCGAGCCGGTGCCGAAACGTCGTTTTTTTTAAAAAAAATAACCTGGTTGGCGTCAGTCATCTTGCTTCTCAATTAATTTTCCCAACCAGACAGACTTCTGTCAAATGTTTTCTTTTGAGCTTGAGAGCTGGTGGTGAAGTAGACTTGTTTCTGTTTCTGTTCTGTTCTGCAGTATCTGTTTCACATATCGGCGGAAACCTGAACTGCGCCGTAAGGGAAGGGATAAAAGAGGGAGTGAAATAAAGGAAGAAAGAGGTGCCGTAGTGGAGGTCTCCGGAATAATTTCGACTAACTGGGGACCTTCAACATGCACTGACATCGCCGAGCACACGGGCGCCTTAGCGTTTCGCCTCCATCGAAGCGCACCCGGCGTCGCTTATGTGCCTACACAAGCCAGTGTAAAGGCAGCTTCCTCGGCAGTCTCTGGGTACCTTGAAAGCTGTACCTGAGTGACCAAAAATTTTCTTTCAATGCACTTTAAATTTAGGGCAGTGGCAGGTTTCATTAACAAATTGATGCAGCACATTAAAAGGAATGTTACATAACAAAGAGAGAGAGTTTAATTTTATAATCTGTGAATATTAATTCTTGATTTGCTGATGCACGGCACCAGCTTTTGTGCGCTGGTGACGGCAGCATGCTTTACGAAACTGCTTGGGAAGTAGATTAATTCTCAGTCGAATATCTGTCTTATGTAGCTCTGGTTATGAGAGCACAACTTGCTAAGCTGGTCTGCAAGTGTATGATTTAGCAATCCATTTCTTTCAAAACAAGAAACGAAATGAGAATGTGGACCTCTGTAAAAATAGACTTACAGAATACGCCCAGCCTTCCTACATGCTTAACAACACATTCTGCACGATGCACGAACACCTTCACTCTGCTATCATGATCAGCTCACAAAGATAAAAAGGCTCAGCCGCATATCTAAACTGTCTGTTTAGAACAGTTCAAAAATACTGCACTCGCGCTCTCACCACTGGCAGTCCACCGTTGCGCAGTATTATTTCTAGTAATTACAATTTACCCCAAAAACATAGGGCACACAAAAAACATTTTTTTTTCAACTTACAATGGACTTACAGCTACAGCAGCTGTCACCCAGGCGAAGGTCAATCAGAAAAAAATTCTCATCGACATAGACAACACCTCTGACAAAGACTACAGAATCGAACTTATGGCACTCCTAACTTGGACGCAGAAGTCGAATTCCTCGAGTTAATTAACCATCTTCTACATGCATTGATTCCCAGGATGGCCTCTCCTGCAATGACGGCGGCGTTGCTTTTCTGCCGCTCCTTTGAAGTGCATTTGTTTTCTGTACACGTGCACTGTCTTCGCTGCTGTAGCATGATAGCTTTTCTTTGTCTGTCTGATAATAGTGAAGTTACATGGTGCGATGGCGTCTGGAGCCAAAGAGCGCCATTCCTCAAGATATTTTCGTTTCATCAAGGTGGAGTCAAAGTCGCTTTTCCCAAGCATTCCACCACGAATAAGCTGAACACCAGGCTAAGAGAACCTTGTACCCATTGCATCACCAGTGGGTACCCGGCAGCACTGGCCATTGAAGCCTGCACCTCCCGGATGCGATCATTTATCTGTCTACTGGGCAACACAGTTAACCGCAGCGTTGGGCCGATGTCGAAAGAACAGAGCATAAATTTTCTCACTTCGAACAGATTATTACACTCGAGATATTCGGCTTTTTGTGCAAGGTGATCGAAGGTTGTAAGTTTGATTTTGTGGCCAATATTAGGAGGGGTATAGCCAATTTTAAAAATAATACACTGGTATTGGGTGGTAATTTTCGTAATAAACAAAGAAGTTCTGTGTACGTGCTCTTATTATAGAGCGGCTAACTGTATGAATTAAACATTTGATGACAGCCGCCGCGGTTGCTCACTGCTTATGGTGCTCGGCTGCTGACCCGAAAGACGCGGGTTCGATTCCGGACACGGCGGTTGCATTTCGATGCTAGAGGCCCGTGTACTGTGCGATGTCAGTGCACGTCAAAGAACACCAGGCGGTCGAATTTTCCGCATCCCTTTACTACGGCTTCCTTCATAGCCTGAGTCGGTTTGAGACGTTAACCCTCATAAGCCAAACCAAACCAAACAGTTTCATAAAACCTATTAAGTGCATGGATAAAGATGAAAGCGGCAATAATTTTTCGATGGACACTTTCCATGGTAGTCCTTAATTTGCAACTGAAGCACCGCAACTTTGAGCGTCACTTTAGATAGTATGCTTTACAAAGGTTATATCCAAGTAGCTCAATCAGCAGGCAGTAAAACAAAACAATTGGCTGTGGCTTAGCTGAGCTAGGCCAGGATATGCGTATCGAGAGCTACGTACGCACGCTTAGCCGTTCAAGCTTCATTCTTACGCTGACGGGCCTCTTCACGCCATGGAACGATTTCGAGGTCGTCTGAAGCAGGTTCTAGTTGCCGACGAAGATGCCGCTTGCAGTACACGCGCTCACCGTCTGCTTTTTCACCCATGGAGCACCTTATTAGCAATGCGTTGTTGTTGTGACTGCACGTAGTAGGAAGAGGAATGTGCATGAGCCTGCCCACTGGCTCAAGATGAGCCAGACAGTAGGAGAGTTCAAAAGATATACGGGAGGAGAGATGCAAAGAGGGCGTGCGTCGCAAGAACCACGTCATCTAAAGCAATCGATACAGCTTAGCAGCAGATACCCCTGGAGACAAAGAGCCCTCCCCACATATGCGACAGCGTTTAGATCCCAGCCTTGTAAGGCCAGGAAACCGCCTCTCGTCACTAGATATGTGCATACGCATATAATCAGTGCATTTATACGTCAAGCTCGACAGCCGTGTGCAACTGCAACACAGGCGGTACGGCGCAGCTGGTTGCCTTGATAACAGCGCATGCGCGGTAGTGAGGCGTGACGTCACGCCTCTCTGCCGCGCATGCGCCGTACATCTCAGCGTGGTTGATAACACTGAGGTCACCCAGTGACATCACTGGGATTTCATCTACACTTGCGATATCTGTTGCTCGAACCAGCATCGTCGCATAATAATAATAATAATTGGTTTTTGGGGGGGAAAGGAAATGGCGCAGTATCTGTCTCATATATCGTTGGACACCTGAACCGCGCCGTAAGGGAAGGGTAAAGGAGAGAGTGAAAGAAGAAAGGAAGAGAGAGGTGCCGTAGCGGAGGGCTCCGGAATAATTTCGACCACCTGGGGGTCTTTAACGTGCACTGACATCGCACAGCACACGGGCGCCTTAGCGTCGTCGCATGGGAATATTGAATTTTGGGGAGAGGAAATGGCGCAGTATCGGTCTCTCATCTCGGTTTTACCTGAACCGCGCCGTAAGGTAAGAGATAAAGGAGATAGGGAAAGAAGAAAGGAAGAAAGAGGGGCCGTGGTGGATGTCTCCAGAATTTTTTTCGACCACCTGGGGACCTTTAAGGTACACTGACATCGCAGAGCACCGGGGCGCCGCGGTCGGGTCCGAACCCGGGAACTCCGGATCAATAGCTGAGCGCCCTAACCCCTGATCCACCATGGCTGGTGAACCGGATAGTAAGGAAAGTGAAAATGAATATTGGTTTTTGGGAAACCAAATGTTGCAGTATCTGTCTCATATATGGGTGGGCACCTGAACCGCGCTAGAAGGGTGGGAATAAGGCGAGACTGAGAGAAGAATGGAAGAAAGAGAAGCCGTATTGGGGGGCTCTGGAATAATTTCAGCCACCTGATGATTTTTCACGTGCACTGACAGCATACAGCACATGGGCGTCTTAGAGTTTCGACTGCATCGAACGCGGCCGCCGCGGTCGGGCTCGAACCCGAGTACTCCTGATCAGTAGCCGAGCGCTCTAGCCACTCAGCATCAGCAGCGGGTAACAAAAAATAAAAAAACGAAGGTAGAATGTGCACAGAGAAAGGCTTTCGCTTTTGCGCTCTTAAGCCGACACAAGTACAATCTTGTAATTTTTCCACACCACGTCGCCGCTCGCGGCGTACACAGATATCCATGGTGAAAAAAGAGCATAAATCGACGCTATCTGTGGACCCTAACCATATGCACGCTTACGTAGCTTAAACGCAGGCACATTTCCACTTTTACTTTATCGTATGCAAGCAGACTCGCAACGATAAGCCCGGCCTAGTGGTAAAACGCCAAAGTTTAGTCAATTATCTAGCAAGGCAAAATCAGTTCACAATTGACAGCGAGGCGCTGGAAGTGATCAAGGAATGGGTCTACTAAGGGCAGGTAGTCACAGCTGATCCGGATCATGAGAGGAAAATAACGAAATATAAAAATGGGATCGAGCCCATATGGAAGGTTCTCTCAGAACATGAATGGCAGCTAAGCAATATCCGTCAAGCGAAAAGTGTAAAACAGCTGTATCTTACCGCTACCCACCTACGGGGTAAAAATGTGGTGGCTAACGGAAAGGGTTCAGCTAAATTTAACGAAAACGCAGTGAGCCATGGAAAGAAAAATGATAGGCGTAGCGCTAAGAGGCAGGAAGGGAGCAGAGTGCGTGAGCGAACAAACGCGGGTTAATGACATCCTAGTTGAAATCAACAGAAAGAAATGTGCTTGGGCAAGGATTGTAATGCGAATGAGACATGACCGCTGCTCCTTAAGGGGAACGGAGTGAATGGCAAGTGTAGCAAGGGGCGGCAGAATGTTGGGTGGTCGGATGACATTAAGAAGTTTGTAGGCATAGGGTGGGCGCAGCTGTCAAAGGACAGGGTTAATTGGAGAAAAATGGAAGAGGCTTTTTCCCTGCAGTGGGTGTAGTCAGGGTGATGAAGAGTGGCGCCATCTTCTTGTCAGAACGGGAACCATTAATGTCAACAAACCGACGCTCCTAAGCCTAGTACCGGCAGAATCGTGCCTCTAATTAAAAAAATTAAGCACATATAGAAATGAAAAATAAAAATTGGTTCTTGAGGAAGGGAAATGGCGCAGTAACTGTCTCGCATATCTCCGTGGACACCCTAATCGCGCCATAAGGACAAACAGACAGACAGAAAAACTTTATTGAGCAAGTGAGTTTTAGACCCAGCTGGGTCCCTGTGCCACTGCGCGGTCCCGCACTGCATCAAGTAGGTCATGCCGGGACATGACGTCGGCAGCCCGAGTCACCGTAGCAAGCTGTGATGTCGGGTCTGCAGACATAAGCAGGACCTCTCAGTCCTCCCAGCTCGAGATGGCGTACTGTCCCCGCGGGGGAGGGTAAGCAGGGCAGCCGAAAAGGATATGGGAGAGTGTGGCATAAGGGTCACCGCATAGGGAGCATGCAGGGGATGTGCCGCAATAGTGGGATAAAAGCTGAGGGAATGACAGAGAGCGGATCTGGAGGCGTCTGAAGAGGATCTGTTGGGAGTGCGTAAGAGAGGGGTGGGGAGGAGGGTAAGTCCGACGGTCCAAACGGGGTATTTGCGTGAGCTCCGCAAAGGTGTGCGCCCGCTCTCTTGAGAATCCTGGATCGAGACTGTCCTGAGCCCGGCAAATCAAACCTCGGGCCAATTTTTCGGCAGCCTCGTTCCCAGGGTTCTCAGAGTGAGCCAGCACCCACTGAAGCTCTACCCTGCGCGGTAAATTTTGGGTAAGGGTGTTCAACAATTGCCAGGCAGGGGCGTGAATCCTGCCCCTGGCAAAGTTGGACAGAGCCGTTTTGGAGTCGCTGAAGGTGTATGGGGCGTCCGAATGTGCAAGGGCTAGGGCGATGGCGGTCTCCTCTGCCTCCTCAGGCGTAGAGCCCGAGGGAAGACGGTGAGTTAGGGGGTGAGGTAGGGTTGAATTGTAGGCAACTGCTACCGCTTCATGCGCTGTACATGCGGCGTCTACCCAAACGGCATCGTGGGCTTGCCCATAATACTTATGGAGGGCATTAGCGCGAGCTACGCGGCGAGGGATGTCATATTGGGGATGGACGTTTCGAGGAAGGGGTTTCACAACGAGGTGTATGGATGTGTCGAGGGATGGCTATAAGGGTTGACTGGTTAGCGGGCATGTTGATGCGAAGGGAGGAGAGTATATGGCGGCCAGTGGCGCTCTTGGCAAGTCTAAGGTATACTGTGTCTGAAGGTGCGCGTCAACTAGTTCCTGAATGGTGTAATGCATGCCTGGTGCAAAAAGTTTGGCTGTAGTGCTACGAGGTAGGTTTAGGGCTGCCTTAGTCGCAAGGCGGATCATTGCGTTCACGCGTTCGGTTTCCGTGCGGTTCAATTTGAGATATGGGGTTGCGTATAGAATGCGGCTAAGCGTAAATGCATGCACTACTTTCATGCTGACCGCTTCGTCTAAACCCTTGTTTAGGGAGGACACTCGGCGTAGAAGGTGCAACATGGATTGCGTGGAGGTCTTGAGTCTTTTAAGGGTGTGTTCATTTCGTCCAGAATCCTGCAAGTGGAGGCCAATAATGCGGAGGGCGGGTGTGATGGGGATAGGGATGCTTTTAAATTGATTTGAATGGGCGAGTTAGCGCCAGATCTTGGCCTAATTAGGAAGAGCGCGGACTTAGATGGGGAACATTCGAGCCCAATGGATGACGCGTGGGAGTAGATGGTGTTTGCTGGTAACTGAAGAGTTTCCTCAATTTCCCCGTCAGAGCCATGAGTGGTCCATGTGGTAATATCATCAGCGTACAGGGTATGCTTTAGGTGTGGGATTAGAGCCAGTTTGTGAGCTAGGGGGATGAGAGCAACGTTGAAGAAAAGGGGAGAAAGGACCGCCCCTTGAGGGGTTCCGAGCTCTCCGAGTGTATAAGGGATGTGGTAACCTGATCTATGTGCAGGGAGGCAGTGCGGCCCGAGAGAAACGCGCGAGCGTAGTAGGTTTCAGGGCCTACCTGTAGAGCCTGCTGTTCCCGTAAGATGGCATCGGGTCGAATTCTGTCAAATGCCTTGGTGAGGTCAACTGCCAGGATAGCTTTAGTGTGATGGGGATGGTATGATCAAGCACGTCATGCATAATTTGAAGTAGGGCGTCCTGCGCAGATAGATGCGCACGAAAGCCGAGCATACTGTGGGGGAAAGGGTGGTTGTCTTCCATGTACGTTGTTAAACGAGCAAGAATTATGTGCTCGAAGACCTTGCCTAGACAGGATGTAAGAGAAATGGTGCGGATGTTGTCTAGGGTGATAGGCTTGTGGGGTTTTGGAATAAAAATAATTTTTCCATGCTTCCACGAGGCAGAGAGAGTATCTGCCTCCCAACATTCGTTAAAGTAGTTGACTAAGTAAGAGATGGAAGCATCGTCAAGATTTCTGATAGCTGCATTGGTAATTTGATCATCTCCTGGAGCGGTATTCCGTAAATTCAATAGGGCAGCCGAAATTCTGATTATCTAATAAGGGCGTCAAGCTCGGGCTGGGGTGGGCCTGCATAATCAGGATAGTTGCAAGGGAGACCGGGGGTTGTATAGGTGCATTTCACCTGGGCGAGGAAGGCGTCGGTGTCCTGTCGATGGTTTTGAGCGAGGCGGCGGATGCTAAGGCGCGTCTGAGATTTGGATTGCGTGGGGTCTATCATGTGCCGTAACAGATGCCAAGCGCGGGTTGTGGAGAGATTGCCGCGAAGACGTCACAAAACTGAGCCCAGTTAGCTTCGCAAAGAGTGGCACTACATTGTACTATTTGGGATTGAATCTGGGCAAGTTTGAGTTTTAGTCTCCTATTGTGCTTCTGAGTCTTCCACCTTTGCGTTATGTTGTCCTGTGCTTGGAGTAGGTGGGCGAGCTTGCTGTCAATAACAGGGGTGTCTGAGGTAGGGTCGAGCGTTTGAGTGTTTTGGCGAATGTCTTTTTGCAACTGAATAATCCAGGGGTCTAGGTCGAAGAGAGCCTGTATTCGCTGCGCTTGTCTAAATTTGCGGAGCGCGTCCCAATTATTGTGTGTTTACGGTAAATTTGCGCTGAGATCGGCGGTAGTTTAGCGTTATTTGAATTAGGTGATTATCGCTGCCTAGTGTGGAAAGTATTCTTTCCCACTGCAGGTGGTCAAAGTTTCTACCAAGCGTGAGGTCTGGGCTATTATCGGCAGTAACACTGTTAACTATCCGCGTAGGTAAGCTGAAATCATTAAAGATGGTCAGGTGGAGCGCCAGCGTCTCATTGTATAAAACTGTGCCTCTGTGGTTGGTGCGCCGATAGCCCCAGTTCACGTGAGCGCAATTAAAATATCCGGCAATAAGTAGGGGGTTTGATCCGGCCAACAGGGTTGCGGATTTGAGAAGTGAGGGGAGTAAGTTAATTGGCTGACGTGGGAGAAGGTAGCAGTTAAGAAAGAACAGGCGTGATTTTGCAGGGGTTGGCGGTAAGACTTCAATAAGGCTGTTAGCGATAGGGGAGGTAATTACGTGCTCCACGTAATGCAAGGATGTACTGACATATGTGACCACCCGAGGAAGATCAGTGGGGTCGGAGGGGATATAAGCGTATCCTGGCAGCTGCCTGCAAACATTGGCGTCCTGAATGGCGATAATGTCTGGTGGGGATGACGCACTTGCGATAATTTGCTGCAGAGAATCGCGCTTTCGCCGAAAGTGCCCGCAATTCTACTGAATAATCTGTAAATAATTAAGGCCCGTCGGAGGAGATATATTGTTGGGTAGTGAGGGGAAGGAGGGGTGTGGAGAGTGGGACTATGGGAGGATAGTCCGTTGAGAGTCCAGGAGTGAGGCGAGTTAAGCGCTCCTCTACCTTGGTCATGATGCTACATATGACACTATCCATTAGACGGGTAATGGTAGATTCTATCATAAGCTGGCACTGTGCAGTGAGCTGCGCAGTAATGCGCTCTGTGAGCCTGGCTTCCAAGCTTTGGGCGAAGACCTGAAATTTGGCGTCTAGGTCTATTGGTTCGACTGGGCTCTCATCAGGCCTTCTTTTTTAGGGGGAGGTTGGGCGGGTTGAGTGGGTGAAGGGGAGGGGGTGGAGGATGGGGAGATACAGCAGAGGTGGCGGTAGAGAGGGCTGCCCTGAGCTGCTTTACCTCCTCTCGCAGAGCCTTCACGTCCGGGTCCTAGGAGGTCCTGGTGCTCGTCCCGGCAGCCTTGGAGGCCCATGTTGCAGTAGACAGGAGGGTCGTTTTCAGCGGAGGAAATTCGTTCTGGTTCGTTTGCAGAGGAGGAAAGTCATCCTTGTTTGGGGGCATTGCCTTTTTGGGGCGATGGGTTGCGTGGTTGGGCGGTGCGATTTCTAGCCATGCACGAGCCGGTGCCCGTGAGGTGCTGGCCTCCGCAGAGAATGCAGGTCGGGATGCAGGAGGGCACATCTTGCGGGTCATGCTTGTCTCCGCACCGCGGGCAGAGACCAGTCTTGGGGTGCGAGCACACGTCTTACCTATGGCCCGGCCGACGACAGTTCGTGCACGCGTCTGGACTTCCCTTGTACGGCGTGCATCTGTACACTACACTCATGTAGCGTATGGTATGCGAGACTGGTCCGTGCGGAAAGGTGATCAGTACGGAATGATTCCTACCCATTCTGCGGGCTGCAATGATATCAGCGTACGGGTTACGGGTCTGGAGGTTCCGTAGCATCTGCTCTGGCGTCTCCTCCCAGTAGGCTTGCGAGGTGACTCCACGCACAGCAGCCGCCGGCGGTGCAATGTAGGCTGCAACAGGATAAGCGGTCTCTTGGAGGACCACTTCCCTGAGCTGGGCGAGGTGAAAGGCGCTTGTTTCATGTGGGGTAGCGACAGTGAAGGTGTTATTCGTAGGGTGGATCCTCTGGTGAATTCCCTGAGGTCACGGCCAGCAGCGCTGACTTGCAGGGCTTGCAGGAGTGGCTGCGCCCTGGCGCCTTTCGAAGCGAGGCCTCCTCTTGGTCGGTAAACGACACGTATAGTGCCGGGAGGGAGTGAAACAAGTTGTTTGCTTCGGTGTGCAACTGCGTGCCTCGCGCGCAGCTGTTCTTGTTGAGGCCTGTATGTAGGGGTAGCAGACGCAAGGGTCGCAGGGGTAGAGGACGCGGACGCCGTAGGCTTAGATGGAACAGACGCTGCTTGATGGGATATGGTCAGCGTTTCCGCGCTTGATATTTCACCCTTGAACGCGCGGAGCATCGGGGTCCACTCACTGGGACGAAGGTCTTCCCTCTGTGCTTGCACCTCCATGGCTGCTGGGGCTACGTGCACTGCCGGTGAGTGAGGAACGCAGCGCGCCGGCGAGGCTCGCCTCGATGAGGCGAGGCTTAGCGCTGTTGTGATCGCGCTTCCTTCCTGCTGTGGAATTCGGCGAAGAGACGTGACTGCAGGACTGCCAGAGGGAACGACAAAAATAGCGTCCCATGTGTTCGAACAGGAGTGCCGGAAGCAGCGACGATAGCCTCCCCATAGCAACGACAGTGTTCAACAGGAATGCCAGTGACGACCATAAGCGTATTCGTTGCGGTCACCAGTGTAGGATCTTTCGACACCTGCGGGGAGACAGCCAGCATTCCTGTGTCATGCAGCTGTCCTCCGGACGCACGTGCGCGGCCACCTGGAAACCGCGGGGACGACAACGTGACCGGGTCCTGTTCCCTTTCCCTCAACCGATCTGCGAAGAAGCATCAGGACCGCCCTGCCGTGGGTGGTACCATCAGTGCCATCGTGTATTGGACATCATTCTTCGAACTGTATTCCCCAGCTAGGGATCTGGGGAATACGAAGAGTATTTAAAGAGCTGCTGGTTTGATGCCAAAAGAGCCCACTTCTTGAGAGGTATCAGAGACTCCAGACTCCTAAGAATCTCTCTTTACTGAGAAGCCCTCTCAGTTGCCCGTACTTGTACATACTGTAAATAGTCCTTGTATAAAGTTTTCCCAGTTTTCTTCTTCCGATCGTCCTCGTCTCTTCTCCGGCCCAGTCACGCTACCTGAATCCCAACAACTGGTGGCAGCGGTGGGATGCTGCTAGCTGAATTCCAACAGCGCAGTGGCACAGCAGGCGGAGACGTTTTCACTTGCCAGTTCTTGTAAATCATCGGGCACATCCAAAAGATAATAACGGTTAGGGCCCGTGTACCTTCCTGGATCTGTTGAGGGTCTTGACGGGTCCTTGGGAAGATTGAGCTGGGCACAGGAGCCAGAAATTGGCGGAGTCGCTGCGAGACGCGTCCGCTCACTCGGGCCCCTAGCGGCGATTCTCCGCCATAAGGAATGGATACAGGAGGGAGTGAAAGAAGGGACAAAGAGGTACTGTAGTGAAATGCTCCGGAATATTTTCGATCACATGGGGATCTTTAACGTGCACTGGGATCGCACAGCACAAGGGCGTCTTGGCGTTTCGCCCCAATCAAAAGGGGTCCGCCGTGGTCGGGTTCCAGCCATAGTACTCGGTCTCAGTAGAATAGCGCCCTAACCACTGAGCCACCGCGCTTATGTCGTCTTCTTATAGATGAGGTAAATCAAAGCGAAAGATCAGTGCGCCATTTGTGTCCAGTGAACGCGCTGAAAAAGTCAGCAACAACAACGCATTCACCCGCCGCGGTGGCTCAGTGGGTAGAGCGCTCGGCTACTGGTCAGGAGTTCCCGTGTTCGAAAACGAACAAGGCGGCACATTCCGAGGCAAGAGCCCCTCCTTTATCCCTTCCCTTACGGCGCGGTTCAGGTATCCATCGATATGTGAGACAGATACTCGTACTGCACCGTTTCCTGTCCCTAAAACCAATTTCTAAATTCCTTCATCAGGGACTCCAATAATAATAATAATAACAATGTTCGGTTTTGGGGAAAGGAAATGGCGCATTATCTGTCCCATATATTGTTGGAGCTTTGCCTTCAAGAGTGGAGCGCGACAGCGTGTTGCAGCACTGCCAGGGAGTCCACGGAACGCCACCGCCTGTTCGGCGCGACGCCCTGCCCGTTACACAAATTGCTCTGCTACGTACAGTGAAACGGACGCGCGGAGCGGCAAAGCACGTAGAAGCGCTGCCAGGCGCCTTGCCGAAACGCGTGGGACTCAAGTTGCAGTTGTAGTTCGTCGGCGCATCGTTCTCGACAAACCCGATATACCACGAACGACAGCATAGCTTCCGCGCCGAACGAACGGGCATCAAGCCGCAAGCTTCGTGGTGAACGCGCTTCGGATGTGCGCTGCGTGGTTCGCCGCTCACCGCTTGATTCCCGCGGGCCCGCACGGCCCCACTGCGCCCGAACGAGACGAGCGGGAGGCGCTTCCGTCGCGCGCTATCTGTTGGGGCAGTGGCGTACATTGAGAGGAAGAGGAGGAGGGATTTTTCGCTCACGGCCAACGCCGACGACACCGGCTTTTCTGCGACACACGAGAGCTCCTTAACGCTGTCGCCTTAAAAAAGTCATCCGTCTGGCCCTGGACACCACGAAAGCCTGCTGAAAAGAAAAGAAGGTGACGGCGGTCAAGACTCGACTTCATCGCACTCTGATTCCTTGACGGGTGCAGTTAAAGTTATTTCATCAACGTTCCCTTACAGCGCGGTTTGGGTGTCCGCCGAGTTATGTTAGACTTACTACGCAATTTCCTTTCCTCAAAAACCAATTTTCAAGTTTGCGTTTCGCACACTGAATAGGCAGCACGTCCACCCTGCCAGACCAGCAGGCAGCACTTAATGTTTGATCGCGAGAGATTGGTCCCGCAATGAACGCTGCGGCCATTGCTGGTGTGCCGAGTGTGTACCACAACTTTGTCAGCGCTAATGCATGGAGCACACATCTCTCTCTCAATACCCGGCTTCGTACCACGCGTGTAGATAGATAGGTCGGGTGTGGGCAACTTTGAGCTTGTCTGTAGCGCCTAGCAAACGGAAACATGCCGTGACCGCGTTACCCGACCACGGCAGCCACGTTGATGGAAGCGAAACGCTGAAGGTGCTCTTGTGCTGTGCAATGTCAGTGTACGTAAGTATTCCCAGCTGGTCGAACTTATTCCCGAGCCCTCCACTCAGGCACCTCTTTCTTCCTTTGTTCTCTCACTCTCTCGTTTCTTCATTCCCTTACGGAGCGATTCTTGTGTTCACCGAGATATGTGATACAGTTACTCGGCCATTTCCTTTCTATTTATTAAAAATAATAATAATTGGTTTTTGGGGAAAGGAAATGGCGCAGTATCTGTGTCATATATCGTTGGACACCTGAACCGCGCCGTAATGGAAGGGATAAAGGAGGGAGTGAAAGGAGAAAGGAAGAAAGAGATACCGTAGTGGAGGGCTCCGGAATAATTTCAACCACCTGGGGATCTTTAACGTGCACTAACATCGCACAGCACACAGGCGCCTTACCGTTTTTCCTCCATAAAAACGCAGCCGCCTCGGTCGGGTTCGAACCCGGGAACTGCGGATGAGTAGCCGAGCGCCCTAAACATTGAGCCACCGAGGTGGGTATGGCTCAGTGGTTAACTAAACTCTCCCGTGTCCATTAATGTTTTTACCAGGTGCTACCTTCCTGGATTCCGCGTCAGGTGTTCGTGTGGCGAGGGGTGCGTGTCGGTTGAGCCGATGGTGTTGAAGGAATGCGCAGTACAAGAACACCGGCTCTGGTGGTCTGAAGCCGTCGCGCGGGACTCGGTTATAATTAGCTCGAGCGACAGCGCGCGCGCTGGTTTTCTTCGGAGGTAGTGGTGACCAGGTGTAAAAATAACATCGGCTGGTTGGTGTGCTCTGCTTTTGAGGATATGATGGGCGCGGGCGCATATTCTGCAACTGCCGTAATTGCAGCAGACAGCTTGAGAGCTGGTGATGATGTAGGCCTGTTTCTTGCTCCTCAATGGAGAGTATTGCGAGAGAGATGGCTGTCTGTTATTCCTCCAGAGTGCTCATTGTTCATGGGGGGAGGGGGGATAATGCCTGCAGAGTGCGATAAACGTTGGTGGCCGCTGATGCATAGCGCGATGCAGTTTGTCGCGACGGCATATATGTGCGGGTTGCACAAGCTCCAGAGCCAACCCGACAGGTTTGGAAGGTTTTAAAGCAAAAAGCTTAAGTACGCCAGCTTTTCGAGCCGTGGGCGGGGCCGCAAGTTTGACCTTTAATGCAGCTAGAGGTCAGTGTGGCCGCAAGTTTAACCTTGAATGTAGGTAGAGGTCAAACCATGGGAAATGACGGCTGTCTCACATATCTCGGTAGACACCCGAACCGCGCCCGTAAGGGAAGGAAAGGGAAAAAAATTAATGTGGATCAGCTCGGCTAATCCAAGATATACAAAGCGAAAGATGTCGGCGTTCACTGTGTTCATTAGCGTTGGCGTTGATAATGTTCTAGACGTCGATAGCTTTGAGGAAAGGAAGGGCGCATAACTGGCTCCCTGGATATGCGGACGCCTCATTCCTGCTTTGTTACATGTGGCGGTGGTGAGAGATAGAGATGGCACCTGAATGCATTAGCGCTGACAGCGTTGTGGCTGACATGCGGCACTGCAGCAATAGCTAGGCGGCAGCGTTCATTTGGTGATCAATCTCTCGCCATCAACCATTTACTGCAGGCCACATCTGAATGTTCCGCCGCGGTGGCTCAGTGGTAAGGGCGCTCGACTACTGATCCGGAGTTCCCGGGTTCGAACCCGACCGCGGCGGCTGCGTTTTTATGGAGGAAAAACGCTAAGGCGCCCGTGTGCTGTGCGATGTCAGTGCGCGTTAAAGATCCCCAGGTGGTCGAAATTATTCCGGAGCCCTCCACAAAGGCACCTCTCTTTTCCTTTCCTCTTTCACTCCCTCCTTTAACCTTCCCTTACGGCGTGGTTCAGGTGTCCAACGATATATGAGACAGATACTGCGCCATTTCCTTTCCCCCCAAAACCAATTAAATAAATAAATAAAAACATCTGAACTGCGCCGTAAGGAAAGGGATAAAGGAGGGAGTGAAATAAAGGAAGCGGTGCCGTAGTGGAGGTCTCCGGAATAATTTCGACCACCTAGGGATCTTTAACATACACTGACATCGCACAGCACACGGGCGCTTAGCGTTTCGCCTCCATCGAAACGCACCCGGCGTCGCTTTTGTACCTACACAAGCCTCTGTAGAGGCAGCTTCCTCGGCAGTCTCTGGGTGCCTTGAAAGCTGTACCTGAGTGACCAATAAATTTCTTTCAATGCACTTTAAATTTAGGGCAGTGGCCGGTTTCATTAACAAATTTATGCAGCACTTAAAATGAATGTTACATATCAAAGAGAGAACAGTTTATTTTTATAATGTGTGAATATTAATTCTTGATTTGCTGATGCACGGCAGCAACTTTTGTGCGCTGGTGACGGCAGCATGCTTTACGAAACTGATTGGGAAGTAGAATATTTCTCAGTCGGAGTAATCTATACCGGTGCGGATTATGAGAGCACAACTCACTAAGGTGGTCTGGAAGTGTATGATTTAGCAACCCATTTCTTTCAAAAAAAGAAAATAAGTGAGAACGCGGAGCCCTGTAAAAAGAGAATTACAGAATACGTCCAGCCTTCCTCATGCTTAACAACACATTATGCACGATGCAGGAACACCTCCACTCTGCTATCACGATCAGCTCACAAAAATAAAAAGGCTCAGCCGCATATCTGAACTATCTGTTTGGAACCGTTCAAAAACACCGCACTCGCGCTCTCACCACTGGCAGTCCACCGTTGCGCAATGTTATTTCTAGTAATTACTATTTACCCCTAAAATAGAGGGCACACAAAAAAACATTTTTTTCAGCTTACAATGGACTTGCAGCTACAGCAGCTGTCACCCAGGCGAAGGTCAATCAGAAAAAAATTCTTTTCGACATTGACTACACCTCTGCCAAAGACTACAGAATCGAACTTAAGGCACTCCTAACTTCGACGCAGAAGCCGAATACCTCGAGTTAACCATCTTCTACATGCATTGATTCCCAGGATGGCCTCTCCTGCAATGACGGCGGCGTTGCTTTTCTGCCGCTCTTTTGAAGTGCATTTGTTTTCTGTACACCTGCACTGTTTTCGCTGCTGCAGCATGATGGCGTTTGTTTGTCTGTCTGATGATAGTGAATTTTCATGGTGCAATGGCATCTGCTGCCAAAGAGCGCCATTGCTCAAGATATTTTCGTTTCATCAAGGTGGGGTCAAAGTCGTTTTAACCACGCATTCAACCCTGAATAAGCTGAACACCAGGCGAAGAGATGCTTGTACCCATGGCATCACCAGTGGGTACCCGGCGGCACTGGCCATCGAAGCCTGCATCTCCCGGATGCGAGCATTTTTTCTGTCTACTGGGCAACACTGTTAATCGCAGCGTTGGGCCGATGTAGAAAGAACAGAGCATAAATTTTCTCAGGTCGAAGAGGTAATATCTACTCGAGATATTCGGCTTTTTGAGCAAGGTGATCGAAGGTTGTAAGTTTGGTTTTGTAGCCAATTTTAGGAGGCGTATAGCCTATTTTAAAAATAATACACTGGTTTTGAGTGTGGTCATTTTCTTAATAAACGATAAAGTTCTGTGTACGTGCTCTTAATATAGAGCGGCTAACCGTATGAATTAACAATTTGATGACAACCGCCGCGGTTGCTGACTGCTTATGGCGCTCGGGTGCTGACCCGAAAGACGCAGTCTTGATTCCAGCCACGGCGGTTGCATTTCGATGCTAGAGGCCCGTGTACTGTGCGATGTCAGTGCGCGTCAAATAACCCCGGGCGGTCGAAATTTCCGGATCCCTTTACTACGGCTTCCTTCATAGCCTGAGTTGCTTTGGGACGTTAACCCCCATAAACCAAACCAAACCAAACAGTTTGATAAAACCCACTAAGTGCATGGATAAGGATGAAAGCGGAAACAATTTTTTATTGGACACTTTCCATGATAGTCCTTAATTTGCAGCTGAAGCACCACAACTTTGAGAGCCACTTTAAATAGTATCCGTTACAAAGGTGATATCCAAGTAGCTCAATCAGCAGGCAGTGAAACAAAAAAAAAATTGGCAGTGGCTTAGCTGAGGTAGGCCAGGATATGCGTAGCGAGAGCTACGTACGCACGCTTAGCTGTTCAAGCTTCATTCTTCCGCTGACTGGCCTCTTCCCGCCATGGAACGATTTCGGGGTCCTCTGAAGCAGGTTCTAGTTGCCGAAGAAGATGCCGCTTGCAGTACACGCGCTCACCGTCTGGTTTTTCACCTATGGAGCACCTTATTAGCAATGTGTTGTTGTTGTGGCTGCAGGTAGAATGAAGAGGAATGTGCATGAGCCTGCCCACTGGCTCAAGATGAGCCAGACAGTAGGAGAGTTCAAAAGAGATACGGGAGGAGAGATGCAAAAAAGGACGTGCGTCGCAAGAACCACGTCATATAAAGCAATCAGTACAGCTTAGCAACAGATACCCCTGGTGACAAAGAGCCCTCCCCACATATGCGACAGCGCTTAGATCCAAGCATTGTAAGGACAGGAAGCCGCCTCTCGTCACTAGCAATGTGCATACGCATATAATCAGTGCATTTATACGTCAAGCTCGACAGCCATGCGCAACTGCAACTGGTTGCCATGATAACGGCGCATGCGCGTAAATGGGACGTGACGTCACGCCTCTCTACCGCGCATGCGCCGCACATCTCAGTGTGGTTGACAACACTGAGGTCACCCAGTGACATCACTGGGATTTCATCTACACTGGCGATATCTGTTGCTCGAACCAGCGTCGTCGCATGAGGAAATTGGATTTTGGCGAGAGGAAATGGCGCAGTATCGGTCTCACATCTCGGCGCACACCTGATCCGCGCCGTAAGGGAAGGGATAAAAGAGATAGTGAAAGAAGAAAGGAAGAAAGAGGTGCCGTAGTGGAAGTCTCCAGAATTTTTTTCGACCACCTGGGGACCTTTAAGGTGCACTGACATCGCAGAGTACAGGGGCGCCTTTGCGTTTCGCCTCCATCGCAACGCTGCTGCCGCGGTCGGGTCAGAACCCGGGAACTCCGCACCATTAGCCGAGTTCCCTAACCGCTGATCCACCGCGGCTCGGGTGAACCTTATAGTAAGGAAAGTGAAAATGAATATTGGTTTTTGGGTAACCAAATGTTGCAGTATCTGTCTCATATATCGGTGGGCACCTGAACCGCGCTAGAAGGGAAGGAATAAGGCGAGACTGATAGAAGAAAGGAAGAAAGAGAAGCCGTTTTGGGGGGGCTCTGGAATAATTTCAGCCACCTGATGATTTTTCACGTGCACTGACAGCATACAGCACATGGGCGTCTTAGAGTTTGGACTGCATCGAAACGCGGCCGCCGCGGCCGGGCTCGAACCCGCGTACTCCACTTTTAAACACTTCAAATACAGATAAACAATGCAGCTCGAATTTATTTTTATGCTTCACGGACTCACAACGCTTTATGGGTTCCAGCTTGTTAGCCGTGATAATACATGGGTCCTTAATCACACTTCATTCAAGTCTAAGCACCCACCGCAGCCACCGCGCTACGGTGTCCACAACACTAATGTGGCTGTACTGCGATCAATTACGAAAGGCAAAAATCATGGCGCGGGAAGAGGGGTACAATATGTTAATGATATTTTTCCGGTCTTTAAGCATGGCTTTTAAAGTCTTGTGTTGAGGTTGAGCGCAAGCACATTGACGTGTTATGAAAAAATCAGAATTGCGCTTTAAACTTCTTTCAACCGACAGCAGTGAGATGGTTGTCACGGCTGTATAGGTTTAGAGTTCTTTTCCTCCACAGCCAGGGCCTTCCAGTTCCACCGGGAACCGTCGGACCACCAGGAGAGGACTCCGACGAGGTGAATAAAAAAAAAGAGCTCGAGCTGCATTTGCGCAAGCGCGGAATTCTTCAGCACAAGGAGGTTTTCAGTCACTACGAGAACCTTGCACGCAAAAACTAGCCTGAAAATCTGACTAACCTGTCGTAACTGCAACTTCCGCGACTGCAGTCTGTGCACGTTAAAGATCCCCATGTGGTCGAAATTATTACGGAGCCCTCCACTACGACACCTCTTTCTTCCTTCTCTTGTCCCTCCTTTCTTTCTTTCCTTACTGCGCAGTTGGGGCATCCGCCGAGATGTGAGCCAGTTACTGCGCCATTTCCTTTCCTCGAAATCCAATTTTCAATTTTAATTCCAATTACTAATCACACGCGCAACCTGTACACAATTCTTACTGTGTAAATAGATTGTCTATATTACCTCTACCCATATCCTCTCTTCCTGTTCCCCTTCGCCACTTTCATTTCATTTCTCATTCTGCCTGCTATCCTTTAATTCCACTGCCGCAGCTCAGGTGCTTGAGTTTCTATGGCTGATGCCGGGGCTAGCAAAAACCTTATCCTACCATTTGATAAATATTTTAATAAACCACTATTACTACTAATTGCGAAGGCCTTCACTACGGCACCCTTTTCTTCCTTTCTTCTTTCAATAGCTGCTTTATCCCTTGCCTTACGGCGTGTTTCGGGCGTCCACCGAGAAATGTGAGATAGTTACTGCGCCATTTCCTTTCCTGAAAAAATTTGCTGGTGGGTTAGTTGAGGTAGGTAAAATCCAAGAACTATATTTTTGTTCGAAATTAAAACCACGGAGCACAAGCTATATGCCATGTTTTTGTGTAATCCGTACTGCGAATCCTTCTTTTAACGACTTCGAGGACTTATAGACCGGATAAAAATAGTGCTCGAAAAATATTTTCAATGCGCGAATACAGCACGGAATTCCAAATTTTCTTTAAAAACGTCCATTATGAACTGCAAAAATAAGTGACAGTAATGAACGAATATTAAGGATACAATATACAAATGCATTCTTTTTAAAAACTTCTAAAGGCAGAGAGATACCAAACATTATTGTGTCCAATGTGGAGCTTCCCGCAAGTGGCTTGTGTACCATTCAGGTTCTTTAACTTCAGGGATTTGGTTTTCGGACCACAGTGAAGAGATGGTATATTTTACGAGAAGAGAAGAAGAAAAAATGTGTTGCAGGAATTTGGCACCTAGATCCGTTACCACGGTCTTGCTTTCAGTTTCATTGCCGGTCGTCTCCCCAACTCTGCTTTTCTTGCCCATTCCGAACCACCCCGTCGACATATTTTCCGCTAGCGCCGGAGTCTTGGTTTGTGTATTTTTTACAGAAGTGCCGTATACACAGCAGAGTCAGATTAAAGGCGTTTCCTTGCAGCCGCCGCTGGTCTCGTTTTGTTTCCGCGATGTACGTAAGTACGCTGCAACGTGACTGCGACGCCGTGTGTATGCATCGCGCCACAATCGTGCAACCCGAGCATCCAGGAGGAGGTGAAGACAGCAGTCCGATGCACTTTGTATCCAGCGTTTTTCCCTGTTCCTCACAGTACTACTTCGTAATGGCATGGACGAAACGGGGCCTGTTGTTATATCTCAACATTGAAGTTCGATTGGGCTTTGTTCATGATTACAAAGCGCATTCGAACCTGATTATTGTGATTAACAATCTAGCACCGTTCCGCCTATATAGTTAGCAGTGCTAGTACCCCTGTAAGAAAGAGCAAAAATGCAATATAAGAAAACGGACCGCTGTCATCACCTCCTCCTGCTGGATGCGGGCGTTGCGAAATCTTGGCGCCTGCATACACACGACACCGCAGCCACCGCACAGCGTATCGCCGCGGTTGAAACCTCCCATTGCTAACCGGAAGTGCTTTGTATTTTTTGGTGTAAAAATCTACACCAAATATGCTTCCATTGTCAACCGTAAGAGCTTCGTATTTTTTGGTTTAAAAATCTACACCAAATCTGCTCTCTTCGCCAACCGTAAGTGTTTCGTATTTTGGGGGGTTGAAATCTACCCCAAGTCTAACGGTGTATATCGAACCTCGATTTATGAGGACGCTAGAGTGTGTAATCACTTTTTCTCTAAATGATAGTAACCAACAGCACAGTATTGAGAACCTCAACATGACGGCATATACTGGTGCTAGCGGGGAGGTTCCCTTCGTGAAAGTGCAAGAACAAACTGGCTGTGGAGGAGCATCGTGAAAGATCATGTCCCTACCACAGCCGGGTGACCGCCGTCCTCTACGGCAATTCCCTCCCCGAGAAATATCACGTGAACACTCTGTAGGCACTCCCCACCGTGTCACATGGCGCCGCAACTAACCTCCCACTACACCGAACTCGGCGGCTTCTTCCAATTTTTCCTCCAAGTTGTTAATTTTCAAGAGCAGTAGTTGTTTGAAGTTGGCTTCGCTGGTAGAACTTCAAAAAACAAGTCGTCTTGAAAATTAACTTTTAACATATATTGGAGGGGGCACTTAAGCTCCTCCTTAAGGGTATGACGCGATAGCGTTAAGGGGGCTATAATTCTCATGTGTGCGGGATTAGTCATTCTCGACTTTACATTCATAGATCCATGGGAATGCGCATACCACTCGCGGCGCAGGGATTGCAGCGGTTAAGTCATGCACCACTGCCCTGCGATGGCAGGTGCTTCCACCGGTGGCGCTTTTGCGACGCAGGCCGCCCTTACTGAGCAAGCTGTAGCGACCGGTCATTAAATTTACTGCCACCTGCCGCGGTGGTGGTGAGTTGGATCACAATCCAGTGGGCAGGTTGAGATAACACGACAAGGTCACGTGACCTAGGTGGCCGAATTAAGTTGCTTCTCCAGTGATTTTTCGCTCACAGCGCCGACGCTGATGACGCCACATTTTCTGCGGAACTGGAGCCTTAATGCTATCACGTTAGCCTATTGAGCAATTGAGCTTCAGTAGTTCATTTTTGGCCTCAGTAAATATGTACAACAATACAACAATAATAATAATAATCGTCCTTTCTTGTCCTCTGGCCTTGTGCCGTTGCGCTGTTTCACTGGAAGTAAATATGTGTTATGGCAATAACCGTTCGAAGGCAAATAACGCGACAATAATCAATTAATATTCTGTAGTTTTTCAGTTACTATTTTGTGGCTATAATTGACCACTGTAATCAGTTATATTTCAGTTGGAGTAACGCTAATTGCCATCGGTTGCTTATTTTCTGTAATGTGTTCAAGATAACCTACGACTAGCACCAAAAACTTCTAAATGTTGGCTTCTACCGCGTTCGTGAGACCGGTCATGAGTATGCAAACATTGTTTAGTTCCCACAATCAGTTACTAACAAACACAATGTACCTAGAGAGGTTTCAACGAAAAGTAGTAAGGCTCAACCATGACAAATACAAATATTCTGGTTCTGTTACCAACCTTGCAGCCTTCTCTAATCATTATCTAAGGCGAGCAAAGATTGCCTTACGTTTTTATTCATGTTGCTACACAATCTTTACAACATAAACCCGCTGAAATATGTGTCTCTTTCAATGTCATGGCAAACAGGGCATAAACACGAGCCTACACTGAACGAATACGCATGTCGTACCGACACCTTCAAGCATTAATGTTCAGCTTTAGTCCTATGCAAATTAAACCAACTGGATTCATACATCACCAGCTCAAGTTCCCTTTTTAACCTCAAGGCAATGGAACCTGTCCCAAAGCGGTAACCCGGTGATTGTCGTCCATCCTTCCAGTTGGTAGTGCAGCCTGTTCACGTTCCATCCCCATGTAATTTTCTTTTTGTTTTCGTGCATGTGCGTGTCCTGCTCGAAGAGGCCATCTTTTTTATTTTTGTTGGCTTGTTCATTGATACAGATGTAAAATAATATACCTGCTGAACTAACTGCTACCCTGAACCACCATTATTACATTATGAAATTAGGATTGTTTTCCAGCGCAGGGTTTTGAGTTTGATGTTATTGAATGTTAACCTGCTAATTCGTTTGTTCTAATTCTTGACTCATTTATTTCTAATATGTAATTATGATGCATTTTTGGTTACTCTCAACTCAAAGTACGACTGACTGCCCACCTGTGATGGTATCATAATGAGATTTGCAGTATTGGAAATAAAACGAATAAATAAAAATATTGATGTCATTTAGATATCCGAACGGTTCTCACTGCGCCTGTTTGCAGATACATTTTGAGCGACGGAACGCAAAGCAGGGATCAGGGAGACTACAGCGATTGTCCAGCAGCGCCATACAGAAAGACACACATTAAACAAATGCACCCGCTGCTATGTGCAGCTGAACGCGGGGCATACACTTGCTCGAAGTGGCCTTGTGAGACACCGTCTTAACTCCCCCTCCCCCTCCTCCAGCCATCCCCTTTCATACCTTCACCATTTTCAAATGCGACTTCCTCCACGGCTACCAGAGAAATGGTCATCATCATGACGGACATCGCATATGTGTAGGACGAGAGCACGCACCCCATGTATAGGAGGAACTCACAACGCTCCTCGTGTGGCTGTATTTTAGATTTCTCTAATCTATGAATTTAGGTGCAACGAGGCACTCTTCCGTGAATTTTCTCATTGATGACTAATAACTACACGACAAAGTTCATTTTCGTCATTTCTGTCACTTATTGCGACAATAAGGCCTCGTTTTCCATGTGGCCTGGGTTAATGCCTGAATGCCATGTAGTGAAAGGTCAAGCCGGCTTTGTAGCGGACGTAGCGCAAGTCCTCGTAGTGTGTGAGTCTTATTCTTTATTGTGTGCGTCTTCCCATTCTCCAGAGAAGGCAAGGCTCTGCCAACGGACATCCCAAATCCACGCCATTTACAAACTCCGCCGCACATCATCGCAGCCTTAAGGTCACAAACTCCGCCTAACAGCCCGAAAGTAAAATGCATCGGGCGAGGTATAATATCTGGCATGCACCTTTGTAACGTAGCCCAAGATTGTGTTTTGTTTTGATGTCCCAGGCGTAAAATTCTGTCTTTTTGAAAATGCGCTTTGAGATTTTCTGGACGCCGCTAAATGATAACCGCGCATTCATATCTATCAATGCAGGTCTCCACATTCTGAACGGGCATGCACCTATCTCTTTCGTTGCAAGCAGTCAGAGTACAAGTTGGAAATTACAGCCTTTACAGTGCCTAATACTTTTTACATGTCCAGGAAAGAAAATAACTTTGTTCATGCCTGTCACTGAATCTTTTCGGAGCACGACTGAACGTTCACTGCAAGCAGAAGCCACCGCTGATGTGCACGCGTATACTTACTGCCGCGTTTCGTTTAGCTTCGTCGCATTTTCGGAATAAAACGGCGCCTTGAAGAGGCATCCAAGGAAGCAGCGTCTTGAATTCCGCGGCAAGCGTTCCCACCTGGCAATCGTCCACGGGCACCGTGGGACTGTCCTTCGCGAAGCTCATCTGCGCCTCGTTGCGGCCCCGGAAGCGAAGAGCGCGTGCGTGGTCTTTGGTACGCTGGCTGTACCAGGCGTTCACGTTGTTGCACACGAAGGTAAAGTTCCGGTACTCGCCAGTGCTCAGGAGGCTGAGGAAGCGCAGCTGCACGTCCCCCACGGTTCGGTAGCGCAGCCGGAAGCCGCCTTTCTGCCTGCTGAACCACGAGGACGCGTTGCTGGCAGCGGAGGCGGACGCTGGCTTAGGAAACATTGCAATCATACGCGCTTCCTTCAGAGGCTCTGATAAGTTGTCGCGTGCAAAGTTAGCCGCTGAAGAATGGTCGTTTATTTCACAACTTTCGGCATTTAGCTGGCAACACTCGGGCTTCCCATTCCTCGGCAGGCACGGGGCCTATAATTTTTATTCCTTTCGTGTTGCCGAACATACTCTTTGTACATACAGGGCGATTTTATTAACCTTTAGATATTTTTTCTTTGGGGGGAGGGGTAAAGAACTGTGAAAGATAGATCGGTGCGGTCTGTTAAGCTAGACTGTACAGCAAGGTGGACACTGTGTACCTCACAAGGATCAATAGTTCGACGATTAATTGGCTCAAATAAAATCATAAGCTTCTTGCTTTTTTTTAATTTTAGGAGCCAAAATTATGCTGCGAAATTGATAGCTGTCAGCATCAACGGTGAGCCCTGTTTGTAAATATTCTTAATATGCAACATGGTTTCAAATATACAAACTGAAAAATATACATTTTAAAGCCCGCTGTGTTGGTATTCCCCCATTTCCTAGTTTTAAAACGGCGGCGCTGCGCGTGGTATCGTCATCGAAAAGTTAACTTCTTCAACATTATCAAATACACCAAATGCGTCTGTTTTGATGCATAAGAAATGCTAGAGACGCAAGTGCATCAGTAAGCAATGCGGAAAAGCCAACTCAACAAGCTTTCAGATGCGAATTTTGGACATAGACTATTTCGAAACACACTGCCTTTCCAGAATATTCAAAAACGCAGCTCACCTCAGATGCTGACGGATATCAATTTCAAAATATAATCTTGGATCCTAAAATCAAAAATAAAAAAGTTTATTCGTTAGTGTTAGTTAATTAACATGTTAAATACTGAAATCTACGCTCTGACATAAACACTTTTGGTCGGGAATGTCTAGTCGGGAATATTGAACCACTTCACACATTCTTTCTAATTTTTTAGGGGCCAGCTATAGCTCTAAATGACTGTCTTTTCTGCTTCTCGCTTTTTCCTGTCATCGTTTTCTTTGCACTTTCTTTGTCACCACTACCAAAGAAAAGTGCCCAAGATGAAACCTTTGCATTTATGTTATCTTGGTGTCCTTGCGATGAGAAGGCCGTCTTCAAATACCACAATGTTCAGTCCGGCTATAAGGGGCACATTCGTTTATCTAGCACACCGAAACAATTTAGCCGCACACATATCGCGGCAGAAGAAAAATAAATGTCCGTTATTCTGAAAAAAAAAGAGCCTTTGAATCGAAGCCGAACGAGAATTAACCTTATTAAACTACTCAATGAAAGGCCAGGGTTATGCGCTGCACTGGCCAACACTCTTCTCCGGCCGACCCACCAGGACAAGCGCGCCGAGTCCGTGACCCCGTCGGCTAACACGCTGGTCTCTCCGCCGGCGCGCATGCCGCAGAAGACGCGCACTGCGTCGTCTGGCACGCCCCAGTTGGGGTCCACCCAGTACCACCCATCAGTCGAGTCTGGATGCGCGAGCCACAGGTCGCGGCACGATCGAGACTGGTTGGGCCTGGAGCCCACAGGGCGCCGGATCTGCTCTATCTCGGGCCGCAAGATGTACACTTTAGCGAAGATGTGCGTCAACGTTCGGCTGATTTTTTCGTACGCCAATTCGTCCACTGGCTCCACGGCGGCCGTAGAGATCTTGTCATCGTCGTCATTGCCGTCGTCTCCAGTGACGACCGCGTAGTCTTCTTCCGTGCAGGCGTTGTCTACTTTTTCGAGGCTACGTGTGAACCTGTTGTGCAGGTCCCTCTGGAACAGCATCTCTGGGGGATTCTGAGGGCCTTCGCCCGGCGGACCCTGGAAATCACGCACGCAATGCGAGTTAGGAAGAAATCACGGTATCTAGTTTGACTAACCTGTCCGTTACACTGAGTGCCGTACAGAGTGCCTGTTCAAGGCTCTTTGTTCGCACCTCCAAACTTGTCCCTATGCTTGAAAACAACAGTCTGATTGCATAGGATTTGACTCCCGCGTGCTGCAACGTACGTGAAGAGAGAGACATACTTCTTACACACGCACCGTATTCACTGATTCGCAGCGGTCATTAATGAAAGATGTGTGAACAACCCTGAGACCAGGTCGATTATCTTTCTGCTCCGACAAGAACGCAGATCCTGGGTACTTGTTCCCACAGTGCAGCATGCTGCAATGTGGTGTTTGTGCGGTGCTGTGGACTTCACGTTCTCCAGGAAAGTGCGCTCACTTCACAGCATTATATGTTCATGAACATCATGAAGTTTGGTTTCAGGGTTACTTTCAAGGTTTGCCGACACAAAGTCCAGCAGAATGCGGCTATTTCCTTATTTTCAACCTACAGGTGACACTGCCTGTTTCATCAGAGTGGGATCATCACCAAGACAGATATAAAGCGGTAACCGCATGACGCCGTCTTCCTGGCAACGTGACATACGATGGCTACGGCATTCGCATACCGCGGCCGCTGGTACACCCGCACGAACCCACGAGACTTGGCGACAGAGCGGCGCATTTGCAGTGCCGCTATGTTGCCGCCGCATCACCGTTGTCACCTCCTGTCATCAGGCTACTATTACGGTGCTGATGCCCCCCTTATTAAGACTGAAGTACGATAAAAGCCCTTATGAGAATTCCTCTGGCAACACATCGCATTTCTAAGAGACACGGCGCTGTGGTGCCAAACTACTTTCTGCGGTGCTGACACTTGCAATAAGTGACGTTTCTCTTTGCATAATAAATAACAATACATACGACACAACAGGATTTCTTGTTCTATTCCTACCAAATATTTACTGAACTATTTGCATGCATGGCTCAGACGTAGTAAGCGTGAGCGGCTTCTCCCGCTGAAACCATGCTAGAAAAACAATCTTTACTCTCATAATATCTAGATTGGAAGTTACGTACCCTCAAGGCATTCTGTTATTGGCTAGTCTCGCGAGCTACTTTCTGGCTATAAGAGAACTTTTCTGCAAAACCAGGAGCTGAGCGACGCGATGAGTGACAGTGTCGCCACGAATTATTGCCACATGCGGTTGGCGCTTCGCAGCTCTCCCGATATTCTTCCCGTTCCTACACTACACAACGCTTCTTGAAGAAAAAGCACGGCAAACATTGAGTTTGACACGCATAGAAAATTCAAGCTATATAGTTAAACCTAGCTATAACAAAACTGTTTATAACGAAACAATGGATATAACAAAAGAATACCTGTTCCCCTTCGAAGCTCCCATAGGTGATCATGTATTAATTACCTCGTTTTTACGAAGAAAAACTTCCTACGACGTGACATAATGAAAAAAATTGAGCATCACTGGCCATTTCGTGCTGAGTTTATCTGTTTGTAACGATACGCCGCAGTTCTGTAGCCATTCGATGCGGAAAATTGAAATGGCCGCGCATAACGTGCTTGCTACAACGCCGCACAAACATACGCGAAACTTTTCGCATGAGGCCCGCATGAGCGTTTCTCTTCACTGTCCGTCGCCTTCGGCGCGAGATGCCCGCGCACCCATTTTTACCGAAACTCGAGCCCGCGGCCCACTTAAGAATGCCACTTAAGGCGGCACGCATTGCATGTTGCGTCTCCACAGAGTCGTCAAGGTCATTGGCGCTCCCCGCTCTCCAACCCACTCGATCTGCTTGGCTAGCTGGGAGCGCGCTGTGCTTCTCATTGTGCCGTGTGCTCACCAGTTTCGGTTTTCGCGGCCTGACGACATCGACACGCCGCTTGTTTTACAAGGTCAAAATTAGGGACAGCGGCTGAAAACAAAAAAAGCCTAAGTTGATTTCCGTTCACCAGAACGCGGCCACAATCGAAGCGGTCGCATCGGGTACAAAGTGTCAGGTAGCGAGGGGCTTTGACGTCGCGGCGCGCCAGCCGTCTGCAACCTTCGGCAACAAAGAAGCAATCACTAGCGCCGTCACCCGCAGTATGCAAGGAACAGGAAATAAGGTAAGAGACATATGTATCCGAAGCAATTGAGGGAGATTTCAGAAATTATGAACGGTTCTGCGGTAGTCTTCAGTCTACTGTAGTCGTCCCCCGATATTCAGTTCTGTCATGCAGTGAAGCCTGCGAGCTCATGCGTCATGCGGGGAAGAAAACCAAATCGGCCACTACAGCCGGGGAATCACCGCCGCGCCCTCTTTCACCTGTGTTCGTATCTGCTTCAGAACCGAGAACATTGGGCCAAATATTCTGGATGAGTTTCATCCCGTCCTCTATGACAACATTGCTTCAAGAATCATTAGCTAGGCCCCGCGGGAAAAAAAATGCGCCTGTGATGAGAAGGCTGACATGTGTATATCGTGTACCTATATTGGGCCGCGTCGGGAGCGTTTGGTGCGAGTTTTGGAGACTGCCCACACACAGATCGGTGGCAGACTAAACGCCACACATGTTGTCCTTGGTCTACACCGTGCCAGGATACCTGTTGACATGTGACAGCTGCGGCCAATGTTAATGCGCCTGTAATGAAGTAGCGGTCGTAACGAAATGATCTTCGACCCCCTTCGACTTAGCCATAGCGAATTTCCGCAGCATAAAAAAAAAATGGTTGCCTCCACTGAAAAGGGCTGACGTCGTAAAATAAAGGTGTCAGCGGTTATTGACATTGCACAAGATGTTTCGTTGCCACCGCCATGGCTCAGTGGTTTTACCGTTCAAATTGTGAGCCTACGATCGCGGGACAAAATCCCGGCTGCTGCGGCCATATTTTGGCGGCAGGTAAATGCAAAAATAGTATTATGTTGTACAGATACGCAATGAAGGGACGCCAAAGTTGAGGACCGAGTATTAATTTCGACCACCTTGGTTTGTTTAAGATGCACTCTCATCGCACAGCACGCGGCCGCGCTGTTGCATTTCGGCTCCATTACCGCCAGGTTAGGATTACAACCCGCTCATTCGGGCACAGCCGCCGGGCACCAAAACCACTGAGCCACCGTGGCGGGTCGAAATGGAAACTCGTGTGGTTTGCGATGTCAGGTCTCGTTAAAAGTTTCGGGACGTTAAGGGAATACTGAGTAGGTGCGTTCCTTAGCCGCGAGAGCCAAGAGATTGTCGCTTTCAGCTATGCTCTAGCTCCTGACCTTTCAAAGAGCATTAGTGATTAGTTGTGTGTAAGCAGTTTTCATTATGGTCGTCTACTGACTATACTGTGATGTTTGTCTCGTTATACCAAAAATGCAGCCAGGATTGATCTCTCCTCTTCACGCTTCCACTTTCAGCTCAGGTCAAAGCTTCCGGCACCCACAGTTTCCGATTGGAAGAAAGACAAGGGCTTCAAACAGTGCTACCTTTCGACGAACAGTTGAATTTTTGTAATAATATGGTTTGCATTTTGGAATGATATGGCCGAGTATTTAAGCAAGCTCCAGGAGTCTAGAATTAATAGCCACTTCGGCATATATAGAAGTTAACTTCGGCGAGTTTACCAGGTGAAATTGGTCCTGCAATGGGCGAAATGATTTCCAGAGCTATTGCGCTTCTTTAAATGCACTGTTCGTTTCCAGATGTTACGTTAGTATAACCTTCAAGATACTATTTACGTAACCGTTCTCTCAACCGAGATACGTTTTCGTGTGAGGACATATTAGCTGAGCGCCTAAATAATAGATTTTGCCTTTCGGTTATTGTCAGGATCATGCTAAATATTTTGAGTGAAGTCCATCATTGGTGACAATGACCATGCACACATATATGAACAAAAAGCAGATGAAAGCAAAAACGTACTTCACTTGGCAAGAGTAAGAAATCACATCACGCATGGCTATCATGCTAGTAGAGAGTTCTTAAACGGTATACTCACAGGGGAACTTGCGAGTCCGTGTAACAGATAAAAAAAGCAGGAAGTTCCAATTACCGGTTATGGTCGGAGAACCAAAGCGGTATTTTTTCGCTAAAATATTATACTTATTTACGTGAGGTCCAGTTTCACCTTTCATTCCGGCTAGCCCCTGCATCAAAAAAGAAAATGATAACATTATTTTGCGCCGCAGTGCCTGCTGTGCTGCAGTGCCAGCTGTGGAAAATGGGATTTATTTAGAATAACAGCCTGAGGGGTGAGTTGGTGTATGATGAAATGAACGGCGGTGCTAACAAGGACATGAACAAGAAAGACAGAAATCGCTAGAAAACGGAGGCGGGTCGAATTTGCCTCCCCATTGTAAAGAATGAAAGTGTGAGCCAAGGCTTAACGGAATAAGGATACTGGACTCGAGTCGCGATCAGGTGGCACGTGAAATACTTGAGGCTTTTATGAATAAAAATAAGGGAAGCACTTTTTTTAGCACTCTTTGGTATCCCTCCGTAGAATTGAAGTTTCATTTCTTGAAAACTTTTTGCGACCTCTTGTACTCTGCGACTTTCAGCCCTCCATTTCTAGCGGCCGTCTGTTGTGTTTGTTTGTTGGTGTTCTTTAGGAGAATGTTTGTTATTGGTTTTATCCTTTTTAGTGTCTGTCATTTTTCGGTTTCTGACTGCTTTTCCTTCTCATGTATAACTGCTTTTGTTACGATTGTTTGTCATGCTTTTGATAAGAGATGGTCCCCTCCTTTTAGATTTTTATTCATTTTATCCGTTTACTTTTTTCAGTTTTTTTTACTTCTTATATGTTACTTTATCTGCAGGGGTTAAATTTTCTTGTTCGTTATCCTGATGTTGCAGCTTTTTTTTCCACATGCTGGGTTTGGAGCGAGTATGCGATGAGTCTCATGTTTGAGCTGAATGTTCAAATATGCCACTTTTCCCTGCAATAAACAGTTGTGATTTATTTACCTGAACGCCTTTAGGTCCCGGAATTCCTTCGGGTTCCTGCAGTCGCTTTTCCCCCAAAGAAATAAAAATATAATACCTGCTCAAAAACCAACGGCATTTGCACACAAGGCGCAGCACGCGTACGAAAAAAAAAGCGAGACAAAAATCGGCATTCAAGTAAAAGAAATTCAGAGCGACCAATTAACTGAGATATTTATTTTTGTACTGCAAAAACTAGGTCAACCTTTTCATTTCAAAACAGAATGATACACGCTACAATTCTCTGGAACCAATATTTATTGAAGGTTGAAATGTTGCGCGATTCCATGCTTGGGGCGTGGGGGGATGAGAAGGGGCACAACCAATTTTAATGGCGGGCTTCTTGGATTCGAGAAACCGAAACCATTGACGTCATACTCATGTCGTTCCACCTCTATCCACCATATTGAACCGTGACGTCATCATTGGCACGAGGCAGGTGGTTGTTTATATTAATGCTATTGTAGATGGCGCTACAAGTCTCAATCCGAGATGCGCTGTTTTCTAGTTGCAGCCACAGATGGCGCTGGTATCAAGGGTGATAGCAGACCCAAGGAAATCTCGAAACGTGATGAGTAAGAGCTAAGGCTCTTTATATGTTTAACGTCGGCTCGAACTGACAGCGAAGGCTATAGCCAACATTAAAAACTGACAGAACTAGCGGTTAAATACATACAGCCTCTCCCTGTGGTCCGTCCGAGCCTTTGGGCCCTTCCATCTAACAGGACCCTGTAAAAGCAAGTTGGATTGAACTGAAAGCTACCCTGCCTCTTCTCGTTGAAAGTCCCACTTTCAGCCACAGAGTCAGCAAAAATAAAAAAAAATATTAAAGTGCCAACTGATTCGCATCAAAGACACGTCTGAGAGCAATGCACACTGTAAAGATCATTTATGCAAATAGAAATGTACTTCGAAAAATGTACTACTAAAGAAAAAAAGAGTTCTGCTTAATTGGTGAATGAAGGCATATGAAGAAATCTCAATTATGATGCGAAAATTGCATAAAGGCACAACCTGGCTGGGCTTGCGAGTGCTTGCGAAGTCGACGTTAAAGCCCCTTTAAATACTCCCACATTTTTCGGAATACCCGGCGGAGGGGCAGTGAAATATCTGCAGCGCAGAACCCCCGCCCCACCTCTGCACTGGCTTCCAGGTGCACCTATATCACGTGACTGAAGCCGGCGCACTCCCAAGAGCCCCCTCTCCCAGGCTCACAAGTCCTCGTGGCCCGAGTACACAGGGATAATATTGTCTTTCCGCGAACGCTAGATTCATTGATTACGCCACTATATGACGCGAATGCCGCAGCTGTTTACCCTGGAGAAAGTATCGCAAACAGCTCCCGCTAAAAAATAAAGAGAATAATAGTTCTTCATTCTGTTTTAATAATGTAAGTGTTTTAATAATCTAAGGTGTCGAGGTGCAGGAATTTCTCTTCGTAGGGCATTTCAAAACAAGTTTCTCGACAGCCTGTTATAATTTGCATTGTGTTTTTGTTCTGCCTTCAGGTTGATTCCAAGGCATAATTGCCGCAGTAAGAGACGATATCACTCCAAAGAAGATTATATCTCAACAGCTGAGCTCGAAATTTGCACTACAAAAAGTGTAATTGCCAACCAGTTTTTTAATATTCCTGTATGCGCACAGTGCAAGCCAAAGTAATCCAGCGTGATGTTGGCATTTGTGCTTGTTATGATGCCAATGGGCTTTTTTGAACTAAGGGGTTTACTGAAAGGGAAACCCTGAAACCGCCTGATAAGTACACAACTTTCAAACGTTTGTTCGGTTTATTGGGTTTAATGTCCCAAATCTACTCAGGCTGCGAGGGATGCTTTTTCGAAAAGTAAAGGAAATTTCACAGTCCTCACCAGACATGACAACTTTCTCTTATCATTGAACTTGTACCTTTTTTTTTATTGAATCAACATCAACCCATTTGACATTTTTTGGTTTCATTTTGTTGCAGGGGACTCTATCGATGGCTCTTTTTTTAAAGATGTCCTGTTTTCTGTGATTGAAAAGTGTGAAGCGGCTGGGTGTCACGTGGATGCTGTGATTTCTGTCATTGGGCCCAGCAACAACGCACTGTGGAAGAGATGTGGGATCTCTGTAACTCGCTCAGTCAAGCCCTTGGTGTCTTTGCAGGCATCCGTGTGCGGCCAACAGTGGTCGACAGCTGTACTTCTTGGCTGATGCCCCGTACGGTCAGAGTAATCAGAATGCCAATCTGTATTGAGGAAAATAATTCTCTAATGATGGACTTAGTGGGCATGATTGAATGCCACATTAACTTGCATTTTACTTCAAACTTCAGTTTTGTTCAAAATCACATTTAACTTTGCAGTGTAACAGGGACATTGTGACATTGCTTAAGCTGTGGTATTTTAAACTACGGCAAGGTTTAAACCAATTTCAAATCTGTTTTGTGCTTCTCGCAGGTGTCTGTGAAGCACATCAGGGAACTTTCTGTAATCGACGCAGAACGGAACCTTAAGTTGGCTTCTCACCTGAAGCCTGCACAGCTGGACCGTGGTCATTTTGCCAAAATGAATGTGGCTTCTCCGGCTGCAGTTCTGAACCACAGTATTGGTGCTGCTATGCGTACCCTAGTGAGCCTGCGGCTCCTGCAATCTGAGGCTCTAACCACAGCTTGGTTTGTAGAACGTGTGTTCCGATGGTTTACACTAATCAAATCACGGTATATCGGCACTGCAATTACCCTTTTCAAGCAGGATGCGCATGATGAGGCAGTGGCTTTTCTCAAGGAATTCATAGAGATTTTCGCACACGTTTCCATAAAATCCGGCAACGCGAAGGAAATGTCGAAGCCTCTCCAAGCTGGTGTGCTCATCACAACGCCTAGTGCACTCCACATTCAACACCAGCTTCTAAGTGGGCACAAGTTCAAGTTTGTGTTGTGCAGGATGACACAGGGTGCCCTGGAGAATCTCTTCTCCTGCATTCGCTCGAGACACGCAGTGCCGAGGCCACTAGAGTTTAAACTGATGCTGAGGCTCATAATGTTGAGCCAGTTCTTTAAACCAAGCACCAAGGGCAACTATGACATCGATGACTCAGTAGACCTTATTGAGTTTGTTGAAATAAAAAAGCAGCTTTGAAGAACGGTGTGAAGGCAGCAGAAGATAAGCTCTTGGATGGCAGCCTTCTTGACGATGATGCTCCCCCCCCCCCTTGACGAGGTGCAAAATTAATCGCTTGTCTATGTGTCCGGGTACATCACCCATAGCGTGACCAAGAAGTACAAGCTATGCAACACATGCAAGGAGAGTCTTGAAGCGGAGCCTGTAGAGCAAAACAACCAGCTTTTAAAGCTGAAGTATCGGTTGCAGCCACAACCGAGCCCCCTCACTCGTCTTCACGTCACGTTTTGAGCCTGCTGCAACATGCCGATAAGGTCTTCCGTGACCACGAGCAAGTGGCCTTAACTGTTTCCCTCTCCTCGCTTACGAATGCTACCTTGGACACGTGCAAACTCGCATACAGCTTTGCACATTGCCATGATCTGTAAAGGCGCCTATCCCTAGCTTTCCTCATGCTGCGGCTACGAATTGCACTACGGAAGCTCAGCAGCAAGGAGAAGACCGCAAAGGCGAAATATGGATCCAAAAGTGTAGGGATGAGAGCGGCTATGTCTCAGATTCGCTAAAATGTTTGTTGACTGCAGAGCACAGAAGTGAAAGCAAACAAAAGGCATTCCGCAATGAACGGCCTGGGATTAATTTAGGCCACCTCGAGACGTTTAACATATGCCGAAATTTCGTCCACGTGGGTGCTTATGTTTCTTGCCTCCATAAGAATGTGATCGTGATCAGGTGCCCTGGAGCAGCGCACATGCAGAAGAGAGCGATGAAGAAGTGCACGTGGCAAAGGCAGATAAAGAATATTCTAGGCTTTATTTTGTCGGCCTCACATTTTTAAATATGGCGCAGCCATCTACGGACGTGGATAAAAGCCCCGTTGTTGACCTCCGGAACAAAATAAAGGACATCAGGGTGCAGCTGCACACGCTACTGCAAGCATTGAACTTGAGCAACGATCACGGACTAGATCAAACAGCCAATGGAGCACTACATGTTCCGCGACTACTGCTTTAAGAGTCCAGCAAGACAACAAGAGGCGACTATGGTCCTAGCTGTACACATAAGCCACGACTCCACCCATATAGAGACGAAGACAGCGGGACACGTCCCTATTCTTCAACTGGCATCTTCGGTGTGACTGCAGAAATGCAATGCCAATTCGCCCAAGCTCTGTTACGGAACACACATGCACTTCAAATGTATTTGTTTGGAGACAGCAATTCGCACCTTTGAAGGTACCATGCGAGAGAGCCTGACAGGGTCCTTGAAGAGGCTGAATGCGTCGCCTCCCTCGCGAACTGGATGGAACGGCTCACTATGCTGAACGCCATCACGACTTCGTGGTGCAGCACTCGACTGGCACAAGTCCTACAGAACCAACATATATGATTGGTGCACCTGGATACAAGCAATCGCTAAGCGATTCAAGCGCAAGATGTCCTAGTGACGCAAGGTTACATAGTGGATGTTATTGAAAAGGCCTTATTTGTGAGACTGTTTGCTGACGATTGTTTTCAAAGAGGAAGAAAGCAACCATGACCTTCTGTGACTACAAAAATCCGTGGCAGCAATTGCGGACTCGTGTGAGCGCTGGAGTATGAACATTAGGCAAGAGAAAGCCGTATTGTTACAAATCACAAAGAAAGAGCCCAGGCTTCATAGTTATACACTTCGCAACTGTCTTATTTTGTAGGTAGAGAGTTACAAATACTTCGCATTAACCCTCACAAACAAAGTTACTTGGTCCTTTCATATTGATGACTTCAGCTCAGCAGCATGAAGAAAAGTATGGTTTATTAAAAGCTTTGAAACTGAATTGTGTGCGTACCTGACTTGTGTGAGGTCTCAACGAATAATTACAGAAAACACATTGTCGAGACTAAAGTGTGAAACGGCGGAAGCCTCACACCATTGCCAATGGCAATTTGTTGCGTAGGAAACAGCGCGGAGGCAAACAACTCGGACGCGCCTCGCCGCCCTGATACATGCGACCGTATACGCTCAGCCTCTCTTGAGAGCTGCTTGCGTTCAGCCGCTGCTGCACGTCGCGTGTTGGGAGACTTGTTTGGCGAGACGAGGGGTCCTTCCCGCACGATACCGCAAAGTAAACTGCCGTCGCAGCCACACCACACCCAAGCAGACGGTGACGTCAGGCCACACAGTGCCGAATCGGGAGGCAACCTCAATCAGTGACGTCACAACAGAGAGGAGACCAGTCAGGAGGCCGGAAAGCTGTGACAGTTTCTGCTAACAGCAGATGACCTTGACAATGAGCGATTAGAGGCTTCTGCTTTAACATGCGGAAGCAGTGTGGGATGCGCATAATAAACAGAACGTCGCACAAGTGGAGTGCAGACAGCAAAAAATATTGGACAGATTCTCCTAATGCATTAACTGAAAACAGTAATTAACAGCCTCTAGCAATAAGAAGAAAAGTTAGCTGTCTCGTACTTCTTCACGGTTACATCTCTAACATTTTGAAAGCAGATATTCCTAATTGTATCGAATTGGCCTGTACTAAAACAACACGTGTACGCGAGCATTTATTAGCCCCAATTTTTGCATGAGCCAATAGGTTTAATTGCAGTTCTCTTCTGGAACTGTCACGGAGTGGAATAGTCTTTCTTCATGTTTATGCTGGTCTGAATTTTTTGTGAAGAAATGGAGGATTTATTATGCGCCACCTAGAATTGCTCTGATGACTGTTGACCTGGTCTATATTATGACTTGCGGCGGTTGTGGCTGATTGTTTTTATGGATTTTATATTTTAGTTGAATGACCCTCTTTTTCGTTGCGATCATATTCTTGAAAGGCCTGTTTTCCTAGATCCGCAGCATGATGTGACTTCAGCCATGTGTTTACATATTTTCAAATGTAACATGGCCTTTTTTATGTGTGCATGTGCCCGCACAAAATTTTTCCATGTGTTACCTTGGCAGTGTATTTACTGATATTCTCCCAAACGCCTGGTCACTTTGTGTGCGTGTGTGTGTGTCTGTGTGCGTGTGCACGCACACAAGTGATATTGCAATGATGTCCTTGCTATAGTCTTAAGTTCAGCAGTGGAATAAAAAGGCAGTAGTTGCCTGTTCGTATGGCAATCATTTTTTTCTTTGTCATGCAAAAGTATAAAATTGCTTTTTTTTACATGAAGAAGTTTGGTTTCATCTGATGCTATTTTACTTCATGTAATCTCGAACTATATGAAGCATTGGTTGTGTAGCAGCTGCAGTGTTCTCAAAAGGCTTCACATTGTTCATGCTGTCATTTGTCCACATTGTTTTTAACACTGACTGAATTTGTATTTTATATAAGGTGTTATCTCGTGAATAAAAATATTCTGTTGGGATGTTGACTTCATAGCGCTGCTTTCACGCGGTAAGTGCTTTTGGCTCCTGAAAGTGGTTATTTTTTATAGAGTTGAGTCTCAGTGTCGAGTTTTTTGGTTAGTTCCACTGTGTTACAAACTAGATAAACTATTCAAGCTAGACTCAAGCTAAATAGCACATCATCATTGTTATTATGAAATAGTATACCGCACTTTATTTCCAGTATTCCTAAGTGAGGTAATCCAGCACCAGATGTTAGGGTTTCCCATAATTTCCTTGCGGTTCTTTCAATCAATGTGGAATGAAATACGTGTATGGATACTGCCCAGAACCACTATCAGTGAAGCATGCACTTTACAATTCGCTGTCTCTTTCTCCCGAAAAATAAAATCCAAAGCATGTGGCTGGTCCAGCGCGTGCTGAGCTGTGTTCCTTTCCGTACTTTCAATAAGCAATTTTTCCCCACATTTGAAAGCATTTGCGGTCGGGTGGCAAGGTTTTTCAAGTTATGACTAGCAGAAGCACGCTATGTGCTTCCCAAAATTCAGCCGGCGAGCAGGTGCATGCACGAAAACCGACGCTGAAAATCGAATGCCCGCGTTAGTGTATCGCACGATAATGCCATTACCTGTAACCAGCTCCCAAAGTTTCACATAATTATAGTGATTACTGTGCTCAGGAAGCGTACTGACCATCGAGTAACACCGGCTACATGTTGAGAATACGCGTGCAGACGGTTCGCTGCCGTTCGCTTCAAGATTAAGCCACTGTTTGAAGCAGTCACCAGCGCTCCCAGCGTTATTTTACCTCCAGCGGGGTTACCCTTGCCTTAATCACCGTGAATTGCTCAGCCGGAGCGCACGTATATTTCTCCTGTAAAATTTTGGAGTCATCGCGAAGATACCCGTAGTTGCATTGCACTCGACCGCTTCCTAAATTGAGCCATTAGCAACACTCCCGCATTGTTGACACATTAGCTCCTAGGAAACAAAAGCAAGTTTAAAATTCAACCCATGAAGTGTTATAGCAACAGCCTCTACTGAGGAGGC
Organism: Amblyomma americanum; assembly: GCF_052857255.1. Taxonomy (NCBI): domain Eukaryota; kingdom Metazoa; phylum Arthropoda; class Arachnida; order Ixodida; family Ixodidae; genus Amblyomma; species Amblyomma americanum. The sequence goes on from NC_135497.1 coordinate 245,473,678, forward strand.
GATCGCCTATAGCGATATATAATAAAGCATACGAACAGTGCAACGCCGATTGTGCAGAGTCAAGAAAAATTTCCCCAGAATAATCAACAATGACCTGGAATATTTCAGCTCATAATGCAAGGAGTGTCTCTCCACGACGAAAGCATAAACTGATGGTAACGGCTGTACCCTTTGCATCTGAGCGGTTCCAAGCCGCACGATTCCCGCAGCAGCGTCAGGATGGCTAGCAGCGTTGATTACGATATGGTTGGGCAGAAGTTAGCGGCGAAGTTGCAGAAGCGGCAATCTGACAACAATGATAAACACCAAAATGGCCGCCCCTGCTTACCGACGGGCTACAGTGTCGGTACTCTAAGTTTTATTTAGTGACTCTAGTTGAACCCTTTTCATCGTCTTCGCAGTTCGGCCAGCGAGGAAAAGGAAGACCGCTGGAAGTGTGGGCACGGGCGGGGGCGTGCTGGACTCCGTCTTATTTTATGATGCGCCCATTATAACCCCTTCTAATCGTCCAAGAGTTTAGTCTTTGGGCGCCTGCCCGTGGCCCATACTTAATACTGTTTTCAATGGGAGATAAGGCACTGCAAGCGATACCGAAACAGAGAACGGAACGGGGACTGTATACGCTTCCCTCGGGCCTTCAACGCCGCCCTCTGCAGCTGCCGTGTCTTTTGATCGTGCGAAAATACATGCGCTGCATTGGCTGCATCGGCTGCAAGCATGTAGACAAAGCAAAAATACAAATTTTCATTAGCCAGAGCGGCGAGGGTGACCGCGTTTTCGTAATTCTGAAAACTGATATGGCAATGGCTATTAGAAACGGCAGGCTACAAGTGTCTATTTGCAACAAATAGCCTAAGTGTAATAGTCACACACACACACACACACGCACACACACACACACACACACACACACACACACACACACACACACACACACACACACACACACGCACACACGTATACGTATATAGCATTCCTGAGGTGCAGAACGGGGATTCACCAGCTGGAATTACTATCGTTGTGATTTTCCAAGCGGCGTTCTTGTCATGCAATAACAATCAGTCAGTGAAGTGCTGTTGATATACAGACATAGAGAGATGGAGACTGCAACAGACGGGATGGACGAAGCAAACGCTATAAAAAATCAGCACGTTCATGAGATATGAGCCCCTTACCCAAACACTATACGCAATTTCATTTTGTGGCCAACTGCATAAATTTGCGAGTTGTATCACTGCGGCTGTGTCGCATGCCCCAACAATGCCTCGTCCTGGGGCAGACGTCGACGAGTAAACCGGAAAGGCATTCTTAGAGGCGATTGCCGCTCCACATGCGACTTGTGAGACTGAAAGACCGCCCGCCCTGTTCTGCTCTCTCATCCGGAACAGGCGACAACTTTGTTGCTGCTGCTGGCGCTGGCAGTGTGCAACACGAGCGGCCAAGGCCAGGGCAAGGGCCTCGGTTGCGGGAGAGGCCAGGGTCACGGCCAGGGCAGAGGGAAGCACGGCCGGCGGAAGCCCCGCTGTAGGCGTTCCCTTGGTTGCGGATGGCGGCCCTCTGCTCGGAGGCGGCGGCGGCCAGTTCTGCGAGTGCGGCGGCTTCCGGCAGACCCAGGGCCAGCAGGTCGAGGAGGGCTTCGAGCGGACGTACTTCTACAACCAGGCCCGCGGCAACGGCGCCGCCTTCCTGGGCACCAACTCCGGCGTGCTGCAGTCAGGCCTGCTGCAGGAAGTAAAGGGGAAGTTCAAGATCATGGGCAAAGTGCGCGGATACGCGGCCTCGAGCGCACTACAGCAGCAGCAGCAGGGGTAGCTGAACCGGCTTAGTGTGACCAGCCCCACGGTTGTCACGCCGAGCGACTACTGCGGGTAAGCAACGCAAGCCTCAGATTAAAATACCTGTTGTGCAAACTAGGAACCTGCAAAGCTGGAGACATTTTTCGATCGCGCCGGCGTATTTGAGGCCGCACTGTTTTACCGGTTGCATCAAACTTCAAGTGCGCCGGTCAGTCTGAAAAGGGCGTTTGATGAATTGGTTACGCACTTTTCTTGTTGGCCGTGTTTTATGAATAAGAGAGAACCTGCTGAGCGTCCTGGTTCTTTAGATCGATGCGAACTGTGTAGCCCGTACAGCTCCTGAACAAAGCTAGTCACGGTCATTCTTTTTCGGACAAGATATTTGCGCTGCTGTAGATGCTGTGAGAATGGATCGTTATGCATGACGTTCAGATTTGTTGGAGAAGAAATAAAGATATATAGAAAAATCAATGGTCTCTGAAACTGTTCGTTGCAACTTCCTTAACGTGCGTGGTGTACAGATTGGCCGAAGTATTCAGGGTGTTTCACCTAAGACTACGCAATCTTTAAAATTAGACTTCTTGAGTTAGAAGAGCGCTTTTCTTTTCGGCATACCCTTGTCAGCGGTGTAGTACATAATAATGGCATGCCAGCTAGCAAGGTCATGAACTAATATTGAATAGTTAACTTTTTAATTTTTACTGTAAGGCTCCTTAATAACTGGGAGGAGATCGCGCACCGTAATTAAAATCCATATAAGTTTTTAGAATTTCGATAACGCGGTTACCCTCGGCGCTATGGCGAAAAACATTTAGCCATTTCGATGAGTTACATGCACTGGATAGGTTGCTTTGCCTGCAAGCTTCCCGAAAGCGCGCGATGTCGCCAAACATTCTTGGGGCACACTCCCTCCTTTATCCCTTCCCTTACGGCGCGGTTCAGGTGTCCAACGATATATGAGACAGATACTGCGCCATTTCCTTTCCCCCAAAACCAATTAAATAAATTAAATAAATTAAAAACAGCGCCGAGGGTAATCGCGTTTTCGAAATTCTAAAAACCTATATGGATATTACATAAGGTGGGCTACACGCCTCTCAAAAATAAGGAGCCTAACTGTAATAGTTAAAAACTTAACTATTCAATTTTATTTAACCAGCCTGCTATTGAGCACATCTTAGCTATATTGTGATGAACTGTACTACCGATGACAATACTACGCCGAAACAAGCGCTCTTCTAACGCAGAAAACCTATTTTAAAAAATTGTGTAAAATCTTGTGTGAAACACCGTGAATGTTGCCTTCGCGATTGCATTTGGCAGTGCTGGTCGCAGAGAACATATATTGCAAATATTCCATCTTCTCTATTTATATATTCTTGCATTATTCATGTCAACGGTGAATATCTGTGCCAACGCCGCCGCATTGTTGCTATGGGTAATATTCAACTAAAGCAGTTACTCTGCATTCCGCGAGCAGATGTCTTATTGCCACTATTCTTTGAGTTTTTCCCCCGCTCTCACACCCCGCTAAAGCTTTGGAAGTCGGAGGAAGACACCCGGGACAGTGACAGAGCAACGCGTGCATGCTGAGCAGCGATAACAGGAATGGTGATAAGTGTCATGCCCAAGGCGCACGGCGATAACCGCGTTCTAAAGGCAATCGCTTGATCGACTGCTATGGTTACTGCCGCGCGGAATCTGGTCATAGGTGTCGAGTGTGACCTGTACTCGCGTGTGTGGCTGTATTCACTCCTATAACCGCAAGCAATATGGCTTCGATCCATACGGAGAGCCAATATTATTTGCGCAACAACGCCTCATAAAATCCAGTTCTGTTATTGTTACAGCTTATCGCTATTGCTAAGGGAAAATATCTAAAAACCAACACACACATAAATGTAGCAGTTAAAAAGGTATCTGCTAGAAATAAGTCAACAACTGTACAGCCCAGCCATGCTCAGATGCATCAATGATTAAGCGGGCTGGTTACTATCAAGTACAATTGCTTGGATAAAAACTATTATTAATTTTATTATTATTATTATTATTATTATTATTATTATTATTATTATTATTATTATTATTATTATTATTATTATTATTATTATTATTATTATTATTATTAATATTATTATTATTATTATTATCTCAAGCTGACTTAACAGAAACTAGAGTAGTCAGAACAGGCGCGAGAATTTGATTCATACCGTTCCTAAAGACGACATCAGCTGATTTAATTAAATAATCCCAAGGGCAGAAAAACCTGTAAACATCATCGAAGCTTTTGATCCGTGACTTCCCCTTTCGAATCTCACATTAATTCTGTATATTTTCGTTTCGTAATGTAAGCAAGTGCAAACATAATTTCCTTTTTTATATTCCCGAGTAACCTCTATTTTGGTCTCCGATTCCTTGTTACTTCTCGGAAATTCGCTAATTATCCCGAAACACCGCAACACGAGGCGAACACACCAGCATAGCGGTGTTACAGCGGTAAAATATGCAAAACTATAATGAATGTATGGTGATGTGGTAGCTGATTCCTTTCCATTTTTTGCAATAAAGATGTGGGAATAGAACTGATTACAAGCTCGCGCGGTGCTGCTGAGTCTCTGTTTCAAACCTTCTAATATGACGTTGAATGGGGCGCACTGTTGTTTTCTGTTTTTAATGTGCGATTTTTGTTTGTTTATTTCTAATCATTCTTTTTTCTTTTCTCGTACGGGATCAGTTAGGTTGGCGGCCTGCCTTGCAGACGACAAGGCGCTACACATTATCTTTCCTTTAACAATTTTGCAGAGACCCATCGTTCAATTTAAAACGCTTCGCAGAATGCTCAAGCGGTGCCCACGGGTAAAAAACGTCGAGGATGCTGGCGTACCATTGATTAGTTCAGTTTGGATGGTAAGCAAGTGACTGACTTAAAGCAGCTTGTCTCAAAATTCTGTCGAGGCGTATGAGTATTTAGGCGTTTTTTTTTTCAGGGGGGGGGGGGTGCGCTCGAAAGAAGATTTCGCTGCCGGGAAGTTTCAGCGGAGAGCCGTGGTACTCTTGACACAGAGAGAGGCCTAAGCTGCCTACTCGACGCCAGTTTGTTCCGACCCGTGCGATTTTAATAGTTGGCACGGTGTTCAAAGACGTAATCTAGCCCTTTCTTTTAAAATGCCGCGGGATCACCGAGTCATCGGACAATTCCCAGTATTTCGGAACCATTACCATCGCCACCTGGAGGGAAGTGGCGGAAACGGGGAGGGTCTTGCTCTCACAGTAACATCACCATCATCATCCCTATTTATTAGCTGCAGGTATTCTTATTTAGCCGCACAATAATTGTCTTCGGTTGCTGGGTAATGTACAATATTTAATCATTATTCTGGCAACATATGATTTGGTAGCCGTATATCAGACTTCCCCGGGCTGATAAAGTTACATTGTTAGCATCATCATCATCGCCATCATCTCAAAAGTCAAAGGCATGCGTAGTTGCATGATCTTTTCAGCATGTCATACATGAGAACTGGCGTGTTTACCTGTTGGACAATCCTAATATTATTAATGAGGACCCGGTTGTGGGCACTCTTTCTAATGCGTCATTGGCATATGTGTAGTAATGGTTTTTGGTTTATGGGGGTTTAACGTCCAAAAGCGAATCAGGCTATGAGAAACACCGTAGTAAAGGGCTCCAGAAATTTCGACCACTTAGGGTTCTTTAACGTGCACTGACATCGCACAGTACACGGGCCTCTAGAAATTTGCCTCCATCGAAATTTGACCGCGTCAGCCGAGCGCCATAACCACTCTGCCACCGCGGCGGCTGCATGTGTAGTAATGTGGGATCCATATAGACCTTGAAATGGGGGTGGAAGGAGGTTGGATGGCGGCCGGTTATGACGAGAAATTACATCGTTGTCACGTGAGTAGGTGTGATGTCATATTACAGCATCGTCACGTGACTAGGTTTGATGACATAATACATCGCAGTCATGGACCTGGTATGACGTCGCACTCATATGATGTCATCATCAGTTAGACAATTAGTCTTAGCGTTGTCTAATTATATTAATTGTCATTAATTATGTGACATCATCATCTTCGTCGCATGAATCGTCGGCTCGTGACGTCACCTGGTGCCGTTTCTTGCGGACACTTTTTGCGGATATGACATTGAAAGGGATTCATTTATTGCTTTCACATTAATAAAAGAACCCGCTCACTTCTACACAGGCATAAACAAAAATTGGGCGACGCTCAAGCTTTGGTTTTAAGAGTGGAACGCAACAGCGTGTTGCAGCACTGTCAGGGAGTCCACGGAACGCCACCGCCTGTTCGGCGCGACGCCTTGCCCGTTAGACAAATTGCTCTGCTACGTACGGTTAACGGACGCGCGGAGCGGCAAAGCACATCGAAGCGTTGCCAGGCGCCTTGCCGCAACGCGCGAGACTCAAGTTGCAGTCGTAGTTCGTCGGCAGACAGTTCTCGACAAACCCGATGCCACGAACGCCAGAATAGCTTCCGCGCCGAGAGAGAAAAAAACTTTATTGGCGCCAAAAATTGGTCGATTCAGCGGGACCCGGGTGTCTTCATGTTGAAGTTCCGAGTCTTCCAGGGGTGGAGCCCTTATTCCCGGGCCCCACTGAGTCTTGCTACCTCATACGCATGCTGGACCAGTCCTTTTGAACCGCCAGCACGTTGCTGGTGAGCTGATTCTCCCACTTTTCCGCATTGGGCTCTTTTAGTTTATGGAATGAATAATTGTTTTTACACTCCCATGTAATATGGCATAAAGTGGGGGTGGCTCCACACCACTTGCATGTGTCCGCTGACTGGTTCGGAAACATTTTGTAAGTATGTGTAAGTTAGGAAAGCTTCCTGTTTGCAGTCTATGCCAACCGACCGCCTCATATTGCGTTAATAGCTGGTGTGGTGGAGGATACGCTATCCTGTGTCCTCTGTAGTAATTTAGGATTTCCGCGTACGATGGTTCCACCGTTGTGGTGGGCCCAGGGTCACTTGATGTATCTGCTCGGTTCATAAGCTCGCGAGCTAGATCGTCGGCCCTCTGATTCCCAGTCACCCCGGTGTGCCCCGGCACCAAGAAAATTTTGTGCTGAATTTCTTTGTTCGGAGGTCCCGCCTGGAGGATGATGCGTAGCGCTCCCTTGCTGATCCTACCTTTAGTGTAGTGCCTGCAGGCTTCTTTGGAGTCAGTGATTATTGTGAGCGATTTATTTCTGCGGTATCCTTCAGCTACTGCTAGCGCAACAGCAGCTTCTTCCCCCTCGGATACTCTGCAGCCGCTCTGTGATATAGTGGTGACTAGGTACCCTTGATGGTTCACCACCACCGATACTACTCTGTGTTCCTTCGTGTTTCTGTTCCATCGATGCAAAGCCGCATCTGTGTATACTACATTTGCTTTTTTCAGCTAAGTGCTTTTCTACATACTCTGCTCTCGCAGCTCTTCTCCCAGCGTGCAGATTAAGGTTCATGTTGCGAGGGATTGGGCACACCCTGAGTGTTTGGCGAATGTTATCAGGTATGCCCACAACCCTATCTTCCACTTCTTCACTTAAGTAGCCCAACCTTCGGAGGAGCCCTCGGCCGGTGGTTGACTGCTGGAGCCTGTGCATATGGGCCCCTATTTGAGCTTCCTTTAGCTCGTCAAATGTATTGTGGAATCCCAACTTGAGGAGCATCTCGTTTGACGTATTTCTTGGTAGATTTAGAGCCGCCTTGAAAGCCTTCCTGATTAAAGTGTCTGCTTGTTCTTTTTCGTGCTGTGTCATCTTAAGATAGGGGAGTGAGTATGTTATGCGGCGGACCACCAGGCTCTTGACTAACTTGATCGTGTCACTCTCCTTCATGCCAAATCTTCTGTATGATACTCTGGGGATCATTCTGCTGACCTGTTGCATTAATTGTTGGAGAAGGCTTAGGGTGTGGCTGCACTTCCCGCTGCTTTGGATCCACATTCCCAACACTCTGATCATGTTGCGTCGTGGGACGACCTCCCCTTCAATTTTTATGTTGTATATTTCTTTGGATGGTCTCTTGCACACTCGTAGAATTCCCGACTTCTCGTTGGAGCATGCCAGGGCTCTCTCTCTGACGTATTTCTCCACGCATGTGGCTGCCTGCTGCAGGAGATCTTGTTTTTGCCCTGCGGAACCCTGGCTGATCCAGATCGTTTTTTCATCGGCATACATAGCGTGCTGTGACCTCTCTATCTGGCTCAGCTGTCTGCCTAGCCTAATCATGGCTATGTTGAAGAGGAGCGGCGAGATCACTGAGCCTTGCGGGGTGCCTTCGTTTGGTGTTTCGAATACCTTGCTGCGTAAGTCCTCCAGTCCAACCGTAACTGTGCGGTTTGACAGGAAGGCCCTTACGTAGTCGTGTACTCTTCTTCCGCAGTTCGTGGTGGTTAGCCCTTCCATGATGGCGTCATGGCTGACGTTATCGTACGCGCCCTTGATGTCCAGTACCATGATGATGTTCTCCCCTGTTTTTGGGGCGGCTTCTTCCTTTTAGTATTATCTGCTTCAAGGGTGACCTTGATTACATAGTGGTCACTTCCCAGGTTCTCCAGCATGTTCTCCTACTCGGCCTGTCGCGCCCCTCTGACAAAAGTGAGGTCTGGGCACGTGTCTGGGCTAACGCTGTTCCCTAGTCGCGTTGGTTGGTTCTCATCTGTTAGTAGGGTGCAGTTTGCATTTTCCGCTGCTATACAGATTAGTTGTCCTTTTATTTCTCCTTTCTGGTGGCCCCAGCTGGGGTGTCTCGCGTTGAAGTCTCCCGCGATAAGCAGAGTGTTGGATTTAGCTAGTCTTCCCACCTCCATGAAAAGCTTATTGAAATTGCATCCCTTCTTCTGGGTGGGCTATATAGGTTTACTATGAAAGTGTTTTTGGCTTTATGCTTCTTTGATGAATTTGGTGTCCTCGTGGTGCTGGTGACTTGTTGTTCTCGATTCTCCCAAAAATTTGGGTGGTCCGATGAGTGGTCGAGTTGGAGTTGCGTAAATTTGCGGAGCCCATGCGATACACGTCCGCACGCCTCGCTTGCGCCCAGCGTTTTCTCCGCGCCGAACGAACGCGCAGCAAGCCGCAAGCTTCGTGGTGAACGCGCTTCGGATGTGATGAGTGGGTGGGAGTGGTTGTGAGTGGTTGTGTGTGGTTATGAGTGAACGTGTTTGGCGACTGGAGTTGAGCTGCGAGTGTACGAGACAGCGAAGTTTGTCGCGTGTTTCGTGACGACGGCATTCGCTTAGCTACTTTAATGTTGATGACAGCTGAGAGAAGAAAATATCCACTGCCAAGGGCGCTCGAAGCAGTATAAAACATCAAGCCGGTGTCTTTGAGCGACCGAAGCAGGGGATTCCATTGGCGTAGGAAAGGCAATCTTTAGTTGCTGATCCGGAGTTCCCGGGTTCGAACCCGACCGCGGCGGCTGCGTTTTTATGGAGGAAGAACGCTAAGGCGCCCGTGTGCTGTGCGATGTCAGTGCACGTTAAAGATCCCCAGGTGGTCGAAATTATTCCGGAGCCCTCCACTAAGGTACCTCTTTCTTCCTTTCTTCTTTCACTCCCTCCTTTATTCCTTCCCTTACGGCGCGGTTCAGGTGTCCAACGATATATATGAGACAGATACTGCGCCATTTCCTTTCCCCCCCAAAAAAAACAGTTAAAAAAAAACACTGCGCCCGAACGAGACGAGCGGCAGGCGCTGCCGTCGTGCGCTATCTTTTGGGACAGTGGCGTACATTTCAAGGAAAAGGAGAAGGGAGTGTTCGCTCACGGCCAACGCCGACGTCACCGGCTTTTCTGCGACACACACGAGCTCCTTATCGCTGTTGCGTTAAAAAAGTTACCCGTCTGGCCCTGGACACCGCTCACAGCCTGCTGAAAAGAGAGGAAGATGACGGCGGTCAAGACTCAAGACTTCACCGCCCTCTGATTCCTTGACGGGTGCAGTTGAAGTTATTTGATCAACATTCCCTTACAGCGCAGTTCGGGTGTCCACCGAGTCATGTGAGACTTACTACGCAATTGAGTAAAGCAGAAATTTGGGCAAGTTGGTACGTATCCATTTTGAAACAGCGCAACAAAGACGGGACGTGGAAACTGAGGTGTAAAGACAAACATGCGCTGACTAACAACTGGGTTTATTGAAAAAAATACACAAAATATATACAGAGTTAGGAAAGATTAATCGCCACCATAGTCAACTCATGCCACATGTGACGCCAGATATCCAATCTCCCCATCGGAAAGGGCGACCGATGGGCAACTAATGCACGTTGCGCCTTTCTCACGTATAAGAAAAGCTTCAAAAACTTCTCGCGTCATCTTATCACAATGGCGAAACACGATATTGGTGTTCTTATAGTCGGGGGTACATTTGCATTTCTTGCAACGGAATGCACCTTTAGTGAGAGGGTCTCCTTCTGTTTTTCTTTTTTCGTACTCTTTTTCGTGTTTGCATTTGCACCTTCTGCAGTGGACCGCCACGTGTGACAGGGGGTCTTTTTTTCTGGTGTTCTCATGTTCTATGAGTCGCTTGTTGATGCATCTTCCTGTTTGGCCAATATATGTGGCGCCACAAGAGAAGGGAATTTGGTATACTACCCCTACCTCGCAAGGTACATAAGGGGAAACATGGCGCACCTGACAAGCCCTTTTGTTTCCCTCCTGCCTCTGCCTTACCTGTCTACACATTCTGCCTAATTTCTTCGGGGCAGAAAATACGACGTCAACGCCATATCTGCCTGCCACTTTTTTGAGCCCATGGGACATGCTGGGCGCATATGGAACCACTGCCGGCCTTTTATTTTTATTTTCATTTCTTGCACTCGGCCGAGCCCCATACTTCACGTGCCTAAGCAATTTTTCCGCTGCCCTGGAAATGAGGTGAGCCGGATAGCCATTCGCGCATAATCTGTTTGATTGGGCTGCAATGCTCTCCCCAATCATTTCATGGCAGGACTTCTTGAGTGAAGATTGGAGGCACGACAAAATAATGCCTTCTTTTATAAGCTTGGAATGACCTGACCTGAAGTTTAACAAGGGCTTAGCCGATCTTGGCCGATAACACCAGCACACGTGCTTGTCTCGGGAAAACAAAACCAAATCTAGAAACTGCAGTTCCTTGTTCGTGGGTACCTCTGTTGTAAACTTTAGCCCACGCCCGTACTCATTAAACACCTTAAGAACATCGACTAACATTCTAGGCAGGCTGTCTGGCGGGGTAAACACCAAATAGTCATCGACATAACGAAAAATACGCACCCCTAGCTCCTTCGAAGCTTTCTCAATCGCCCTGTCCACAAAACTCAAAAAAATGTTAGCCAATACAGGTGCAACCCTGGAACCAATGCATACACCGGATGCTTGCACAAATGACTTGCCCTCCCACTCAACAACTGTTGCCGACAGGTAGAAGGACAAAATTTCTAAAAAACTATCAACAGACACACCACATTTTTCAATGAATGCACTTTCGTCATTGTCCTGTGTGATGCACATTTTAACGGCCCTCATGAGCTCTCCGTGTGGCAATGAATAGTAAAGGTCCACTACGTCAACGCTGAAAAACTTGCAGATCCCAGGGTTATCCAGCTTAAGGTGCTCCACCAGCGCATCCGAATTCGGAATCACGAATGGGTCTGGCAGGGCCAGCGCCTCCAGTTGCCTTTGAAGATAACCTGAAACTACATGCTGCCAGGTCCCTCGTTCGGAGACAATGGAACGGAAAGGTTGGTCCGGCTTGTGTGTCTTAATGGTGAAAAAAACTTCGAGCTTCAGTCCTGCCGACTTATTCGCTGCGTCCGCCAGCTTGCTCAAATTGTGGTGTCTCAAAAGTTCGACCGCCCGCCATTTCACCTTAGAACCACTGAAGTCAACTTCCTTGAAGTTTCTCCCCAGGGCTTCTGAAGCTTTATCCGCATAGGTGCCTGCCGGAAGGACCACAAAGCAACCCTCCTTATCGGCCGTCATCAACGCGAGCCCACTTTCAGCCAGGAAATCAACCGTGTTCTTCATGTTCCCGCTCTTTCGTTGCATACCATGGGTTCTGCTCAGCACGGTAACACATTCCTCAGTGCACCTCGGGCGCATGTCCTCAGGAGCCAAACGAATGATGTTCCTTAAACAAGCTACCTCCTCTGCAGGGTTCAGGCGAGGTTCAAAGGCGAATTTTGGCCCCATCCGCAACACTTCTTTGTGTCTCTCAGGTATAACCTTGGTGCTGAGGTCAATGAACCGTCCTTGCTCCGTGCTGGATCGCTCCCTTTTAGGCAGAGTTGGCCGAACTGCATTCCAGAGGAATTCCGTGACTGACTCCGACGTAGTGCACCACTCCCGATAATCCCGCTGACACTTGCAGGCCACACGCAGCTGGTCCTTGAAGATGTCGACGACTATTTGGTGTTTACCCCGCCAGACAGCCTGCCTAGAATGTTAGTCGATGTTCTTAAGGTGTTTATTGAGTACGGGCGTGGGCTAAAGTTTACAACAGAGGCACCCACGAACAAGGAACTGCAGTTTCTAGATTTGGTTTTGTTTTCCCGAGACAAGCACGTGTGCTGGTGTTATCGGCCAAGATCGGCTAAGCCCTTGTTAAACTTCAGGTCAGGTCATTCCAAGCTTATAAAAGAAGGCATTATCTTGTCGTGCCTTCAATCTTCACTCAAGAAGTCCTGCCATGAAATGATTGGGGAGAGCATTGCAGCCCAATCAAACAGATTATGCGCGAATGGCTATCCGGCTCACCTCATTTCCAGGGCAGCGGAAAAATTGCTTAGGCACGTGAAGTATGGGGCTCGGCCGAGTGCAAGAAATGAAAATAAAAATAAAAGGCCGGCAGTGGTTCCATATGCGCACAGCATGTCCCATGGGCTCAAAAAAGTGGCAGGCAGATATGGCGTTGACGTCGTATTTTCTGCCCCGAAGAAATTAGGCAGAATGTGTAGACAGGTAAGGCAGAGGCAGGAGGGAAACAAAAGGGCTTGTCAGGTGCGCCATGTTTCCCCTTATGTACCTTGCGAGGTAGGGGTAGTATACCAAATTCCCTTCTCTTGTGGCGCCACATATATTGGCCAAACAGGAAGATGCATCAACAAGCGACTCATAGAACATGAGAACACCAGAAAAAAAGACCCCCTGTCACACGTGGCGGTCCACTGCAGAAGGTGCAAATGCAAACACGAAAAAGAGTACGAAAAAAGAAAAACAGAAGGAGACCCTCTCACTAAAGGTGCATTCCGTTGCAAGAAATGCAAATGTACCCCCGACTATAAGAACACCAATATCGTGTTTCGCCATTGTGATAAGATAACGCGAGAAGTTTTTGAAGCTTTTCTTATACGTGAGAAAGGCGCAACGTGCATTAGTTGCCCATCGGTCGCCCTTTCCGAAGGGGAGATTGGATATCTGGCGTCACATGTGGCATGAGTTGACTATGGTGGCGATTAATCTTTCCTAACTCTGTATATATTTTGTGTGTTTTTTTCAATAAACCCAGTTGTTATTCAGCGCATGTTTGTCTTTACACCTCAGTTTCCACGTCCCGTCTTTGTTGCGCTGTTTCAAAATGGTTACTACGCAATTACCTTTCCTCAAAAACCAATTTTTCAATTCTGCGTTTCGCACACTGAATAGGCAGCGCGCCCACCCTGCCAGACCACCAGGCGGCACTTAATGTTGATCGCGAAAGATTGGTCCACCAATGAACGCTGCGGCCATTGCGGGAGTGCCGAGTGTGTACCACAACTTTGTCAGCGCTAATGCACGCAGCACACATCTCCCTCTCAGTACCCGGCTTTGTACCACGCGTATAGATAGATAGGTCGGGTGTGGGCAACATTGAGCTTGTCTGTAGCTGCTAGCAAACGGAAACATGCCGTGACCGGGTTACACGACCACGGCAGCCACGTTGATGGAGGCGAAAATCTGAAGGTTCCCGTCTGCTGTGTCTATGTGTCTGTTGCTGCCAGGAAGAAAAGAAAGGAGAATGCACAGGCCTGCTCACTTGCTCAAGTCGGGCCACAATCGCTACCCTGTGCATATAGTAGGAGAGTTGACAGGTGAGATAGAAAGACAGGATAGTCAAGACGCACTAAAGACAAGGCCGGTCCCTGAGGTAGTGCAATACCGGGACAACCAGTGGCGGAAGTGAAGGGACCTTCAAACTCCCAGCCACATTTCCAAAAATACGTCCAATTGGACCCATAAAAGATACTCTACGATGCCCGGACATACGTCTGCTGTACAGTGTCACTGTACGTTATATATCCCCAGCTGGTCGAACTTATTCCCGCGCCCTCCACTCAGGCACCTCTTTCTTCCTTTGTTCTCGCACTCTCTCCTTTCTCCATTCCTTTACAGCGCGGTTCGGGTGTTCACTGAGATATGTGAGAGAGTTATTCGGCCATTTCCTTTCTATGTAATAAAAAAAATATTACTTGGTTTTTAAGGAAAGGTAATGGCGCAGTATCTGTCTCATATATCGTTGGACATCTGAACCGCGCAGTAAGAGAAGGGATAAATAAAAGAGTGAAAGAAAAAAGGATGAAAGAGTTGCCGTAGTGGAGGGCTCCGGAATAATTTCGACCACCTGGGGATCTTTCACGTGCCCTGACATCACACAGCACACGGGCGCTTTACCGATTTTCCTCCATAAAAACGCAGCCACCGCGGTCGGGTTCGAACCCGGGGACTGCGGACAGTAGCCGAGCGCCCTAAACATTGAGCCACTGTGGTGGGTATGGCTCAGTGGTTGAGTAAACTCTCCTGTGTAGATAAACGTTTTCACTAGGTGCAATAATAATAATAATAATAATTGGTTTTTGAGGAAAGGAAATGACGCAGTAGCTCTCATATCTCGTTGGACACCTGAACCGCGCCGTAATTGAAGGGGTAAGGGAGGGAGTGAAAGAATAAAGGAAGAAATAGGTGCCGTAGTGGAGGGCTCCGGAATAATTTCGACCGCCTGGGGATATACATCGCACAGCACACGGGCGCCTTAGCGTTTTTCCTCCATAAAAACGCAGCCGCAACGGTGGGGTACGAACCCGGGAACTCCGGATCAGTAGTCGAGCGCCCTAACCACTGAGCCACCGCGGCGGGTCACTAGGTGCAACCTTCCTCGATTTCGAGTCAGGTGCTTCTGTGGCGAGGGTTGCGTGTGTAGGTTGAGCCGATGGTGTTGAAAGAATGCGCAGTACTGTAAGGACACCTGCTCTGATGGTCTGGGGCCGTCGCGCGGGATTCGGTTAGAATAAGCTCAGGCGACAGCGCGTGCGCTGTTTTTCTTCGGAGGTAGTGTTGACCAGGTGCAAAAATAACATCGGCTGGTTGGTGTGCTCTGCTCTCGAGGATATGATGTGCGCGGGCGCATATTCTACAACTGCCGTAATTACGGCACACAGCTTGAGAGCTGTCGGATGCTTTCTCCCCCGCCCAAATGACCGTCACACAAAAGAAGGGCCCAAGCGGTTGTATAAAAGATTCTCTGCTCAGTCTGCCTGGCCTCGTACGTGGGGGAAACGAAGAACTTCGCCGAAAGAATGAGGCAACACAAAGCGGACGTCCGACAAATGAACCGTCAGCGCAGCGCGGTGGCCGAACACTGCTCGGAATGTGACCGCGAATTGACTTTGACGGCACTATTCTACTGGAGACCGAAGCTAACCACCGCAGGAGGCTTATGCTGGAGTCGTGGCACATACAACAGACACGAAGGAATGTTAATCACTCCCTGGGGACAGTTCCTTCTTCTTACATCCATCGTTTGCGGCCATTTACCCGACACGAGGGCTTAAAAAGCCAAGCTGCGCCTTGCCCGTATTCACACGGTGAAAAAGGGACCGAGCCGGTCCCGAAACGTCGTTTTTTTTTCAAAAAATAACCTAGTTGGCGTTAGTCATCTTGCTTCTCAATTAATTTTCCCAACCAGACAGACTTCTGTCAAATGTTTTCTCTTGAGCTTCAGAGCTGGTGGTGAAGTAGACTTGTTTCTGTTTCTGTTCTGTTCTGCAGTATCTGTTTCACATATCGGCGGAAACCTGAACTGCGCCGTAAGGGAAGGGATAAAAGAGGGAGTGGAATAAAGGAAGAAAGAGGTGCCGTAGTGGAGGTCTCCGGAATATTTTCGACTAACTGGGGTCCTTCAACATGCACTGACATCGCCGAGCACACGGGCGACTTAGCGTTTCGCCTCCATCGAAGCGCACCCGGCGTCGCTTTTGTGCCTACACAAGCCAGTGTAAAGGCAGCTTCCTCGGCAGTCTCTGGGTACCTTGAAAGCTGTACCTGAGTGACCAAAAATTTTCTTTCAATGCACTTTAAATTTAGGACAGTGGCAGGTTTCATTAACAAATTGATGCAGCACATTAAAAGGAATGTTACATAACAAAGATAGATAGTTTATTTTTTTAATCTGTGAATATTAATTCTTGATTTGCTGATGCACGGCACCAGCTTTTGTGCGCTGGTGACGGCAGCATGCTTTTCGAAACTGCTAGTGAAGTAGATTAATTCTCAGTCGAATATCGGTCTTATGTGGCTCTGAATATGAGAGTACAACTTTCTAAGCTGGTCTGGAAGTGTATGATTTAGCAATCCATTTCTTTCGAAAAAAGAAACGAGATGAGAAGGTGGACCTCTGTAAAAAGAGAATTACACAATGAGCCCAGCCTTCCTACATGCTTAACAACACATTCTGCACGATGCACGAACACCTCCACTCTGCTATCACGATCAGCTCACAAAGATAAAAAGGCTCAGCCGCATATCTAAACTGTCTGTTTAGAACAGTTCAAAAATACTGCACTCGCACTCTCACCACTGGCAGTCCACCGTTGCGCAATATTATTTCTAGTAATTACTATTTACCCTTAAAATAGAGGGCACACAAAAAACTTTTTTTTTTCAACTTACAATGGACTTACAGCTACAGCAGCTGTCACCCAGGCGAAGGTCAATCAGAAAAAAATTCTCATCGACATAGACTACACCTCTGACAAAGACTACAGAATCGAACTTATGGCGCTCCTAACTTCGACGCAGAAGTCGAATTCCACGAGTTAATTAACTATCTTTTACATGTATTCATTCCTAGAATGGCCTCTCCTGCAATGACGGCGGCGTTGCTTTTCTGCCGCTCTTTTGAAGTGCATTTGTTTTCTGTACACGTGCACTGTCTTCGCTGCTGCAGCATGATAGCTTTTCTTTGTCTGTCTGATAATAGTGAAGTAACATGGTGCGATGGCGTCTGGAGCCAAAGAGCGCCATTCCTCAAGGTATTTTCGGTTCATCAAGGTGGAGTCAAAGTCGCTTTTTCCTAGCATTCCACCACGAATAAGCTGAACACCAGGCTAAGAGAACCTTGTACCCATTGCATCACCAGTGGGTACCCGGCAGCACTGGCCATTGAAGCCTGCACCTCCCGGATGCGATCATTTATCTGTCTACTGGGCAACACAGTTAAACGCAGCGTTGGGCCGATGTCGAAAGAACAGAGCATAAATTTTCTCACTCCGAACAGATTATTACACTCGAGATATTCGGCTTTTTGTGCAAGGTGATCTAAGGTTGTAAGTTTGATTTTGTAGCCAATATTAGGAGGTGTATAGCCAATTTAAAAAATAATACACTGGTTTTGAGTGTGGTACTTTTCTTAATAAACAATGAAGTTCTGTGTACGTGCCCTTATAATAGAGCGGCTAACCGTATGAATTAACCATTTGATGACAGCCGCCGCGGTTGCTCACTGCTTATGGTGCTCGGCTGCTGACCAGAAAGACGCGGGTTCAATTACGGACACGGCGGTTGCATTTCGATGCTAGAGGCCCGTGCACTGTGCGATGTCAGTGCACGTCAAAGAACCCCAGGCGGTTGATTTTTCCGTATCTCTTTACTACAGATTCCTTCATAGCCCGAGTCGCTTTGAGACGTTAACCCTCATAAACCAAACCAAACCAAACAGTTTGATAAAACCTATTAAGTGCATGGATAAAGATGAAAGCGGAAATAATTTTTCAATGGACACTTTCCATGGTAGTCCTTAATTTGCTACTGAAGCACCGCAACTTTGAGCGCCACTTGAGATAGTATGCTTTACAAAAGTGATATCCAAGTAGCTCAATCAGCAGGCAGTAAAACAAAACAATTGGCAGTGGCTTAGCTGAGCTAGGCCAGGATATGCGTATCGAGAGCTACGTACGCACGCTTAGCCGTTCAAGCTTCATTCTTACGCTGACGGGCCTCTTCACGCCACGGAACGATTTCGGGGTCGTCTGAAGCAGGTTGTAGTTGCCGACGAAGATGCCGCTTGCAGTACACGCACTCACCGTCTGCTTTTCACCCATGGAGCACCTTAATAGCAATGCGTTGTTGTTGTGACTGCACGTAGTAGGAAGAGGAATGTGCATGAGCCTGCCAACTGGTTCAAGATGAGCCAGACAGTAGGAGAGTTCAAAAGATATACGGGAGGAGAGATGCAAAAAGTACGTGCGTCGCAAGAACCGCGTCATCTAAAGCAATCGATACAGCTTAGCAACAGGTACCCCTGGTGACAAAGAGCCCTCCCCACATATGTGACAGCGTTTAGATCCAAGCCTTGTAAGGCCAGGAAGCCGCCTCTCGTCACTAGCAATGTGCATACGCATATAATCAGTGCATTTATACGTCAAGCTCGACAGCCGTGCGCAACAGCAACACAGGCGGAACGGCGCAGCTGGTTGCCATGATAACAGCGCATGCGCGGAAGTGAGGCGTGACGTCACCCCTCTCTGCCGCGCATGCGCCGTACATCTCAGCGGGGTCGATAACACTGAGGTCACCCAGTGACATCACTGAGATTTCATCTACACTTGCGATATTTGTTGCTCGAACCAGCGTCGTCGCATGGGTATATTGGATTTTGGGGAGAGGAAATGGCGCAGTATCGGTCTCTCATCTCGGCGGACACCTGAACCGCGCCGTAAGGAAAGGGATAAAGGATATAGGGAAAGAAGAAAGGAAGAAAGAGGTGCCGTGGTGGATGTCTCCAGAATTTTTTTCGACCACCTGGGGACCTTTAAGGTGCACTCACATCGCAGAGCACAGTGGCGCCGCGGTCGCGTCCGAACCCGGGAACTTCGGATCAATAGCCGAGCGCCCTAACCACTGATCCACCATGGCTGGTGAACCTGGTTGTAAGGAAAGTGAAAATGAATATTGGTTTTGGGGAAACCAAATGTTGCAGTATGTGTCCGATATCTCGGTGGGTACCTGAACCACGCCAGAAGGGAAGGAATAAGGGGAGACTGAGAAAAGAAAGGAAAAAAGAGAGGCCGTATTGGAGGGCTCTGGAATAATTTCAGCCACCTGGGGATCTTTCAGATGTACTGACAGCATACAGCACATGGGCGTCTTAGAGTTCCGACTGCATCGAAACGCGGCCGCCGCGGTCGGGCTCGAACCCGCGTACTCCACTTTTAAACACTTCAAATACAGATAAACAATGCAGCTCGAATTTCTTTTTATGCTTCACGGAATCACAACGCTTTATGGGTTCCAGCTTGTTAGCCGTGATAATACATGGGTCCTTAATTACACTTCATTCAAGTCTAAGGACCCACCGCAGCCACCGCGCTACGGTGTCCGCAACACTAATGTGGCGGTACTGCGATCAATTACGAAAGGCAAAAATCATGGCGCGGGAAGAGGGGTACAATATGTTAATAATATTTTTCCGGTCTTTAACCATGGCTCTTAAAGTCTTGTGTTGAGGTTGAGCGCAAGCACATTGATGTGTTATTATGAAAAAAAGCAGAATTGCGCTTTAAACTTATTTTAAGCGACAGCAGTGAGATGGTTGTCACGGCTGTATAGGTTTAGAGTCCTTTTCCTCCACAGCCAGGGCCTTCCAGGTCCACCGGGACCCGTCGGACCACCAGGAGAGGACTCCGACGAGGTGAATAAAAAAAAAGAGCTCGAGCTGCTTTTGCGCAAGCGCGGAATTCTTCAGCACAAGGAGGTTTTCAGTCACTACGAGTACCTTGCACGCAAAATCTAGCCTGAAAATCTGACTAACCTGTCGTAACTGCAACTTCCGCGACTGCAGTCTGTGCACGTTAAAGATCCCCATGTGGTCGAAATTATTACGGAGCCCTCCACTACGACACCTCTTTCTTCCTTCTCTTGTCCCTCCTTTCTTTCGTTCCTTACTGTGCAGTTGGGGCGTCCACCGAGATGTGAGTCAGTTACTGCGCCATTTCCTTTCCTCGAAATCCAATTTTCAATTTTAAATCCAATTACTAATCACACGCGCAACCTGTACACAATTCTTAATGTGTAAATAGATTGTCTATATTACCTCTACCCATATCCTCTGTTCCTGTTCCCTTTCGCCACTTTCATTTCATTTCTCATTCTGCCTGCTATCCTTTAATTCCGCTGCCCCAGCTCAGGTGCTTGAGTTTCTATGGCTGATGCCGGGGCTAGCAAAAACCTTATCCTACCATTTGATAAATATTTTAATAAACCACTATTACTACTAATTGCGAAGGCCTTCACTACGGCACCTTTTTCTTCCTTTCTTCTTTCAATAGCTGCTTTATCCCTTCCCTTACGCCGTGTTTCGGGCGTCCATCGAGAAATGGGAGATAGTTACTGCGCCATTTCCTTTCCTAAAAAAAATTGCTGGTGGGTTAGTTCAGGTAGGTAAAATCCAAGAACTATATTTTTGTTCTCAAAATAAAACCACGGAGCACAAGCTATATACCATGTTTTTGTGTAATCCTTACTGCGAATCCTTCTTTTATCGACTTCGAGGACTTATAGACCGGATAGAAATAGTGCTCGAAAAATATTTTCAATGCGCGAGTACAGCACGGAATTCAAAATTTTCTTTAGAAAGGTCCATTATGAAATGCAAAAATAAGTGACAGTAATGAACGGATTTTAAGGATACAATATACAAATGCATTCTTTTTAAAAAACTTCTAAAGGCAGAGAGATAGCAAACATTACTTGTCCGATGTGGAGCTTCCCGCAAGTGGCCTGTGTACCATTCATGTTCTTTAACTTCAGGAATTTGGTTTTCGGACCACAGTGAAGAGATAGTATATTTTACTAGAAGAGAAGAAGAAAAAATGTGTTGCAGGAGTTTGGCACCTAGATCCGTTACCACGGTCTTGCTTTCAGTTTCTTTGCCGGTCGTCTCCCCAACTCTGCTTTTCTTGCCCATTCCGAACCACCTCGTCAAGATACTTTCCGCTAGCGCCGGAGTCTTGGTTTGTGTATTTTTTACAGAAGTGCCGTACACACAGCAGAGTCAGATTAAAGACGTTTCCTTGCAGCCGCCGCTGGTCTCGTTTTGTTTCCGCGATGTACGGAAGTACGCTGCAACGTGACTGCGACGCCGTGTGTATGCATCGCGCCACGATCGTGCAACCCGAGCATCCAGGAGGAGGTGAAGACAGCGGTCCGATGCACTTTGTATCCAGCGTTTTTCCCTGTTCCTTACAGTACTACTTCGTAATGGCATGGACGAAACGGGGCCAGTTGTTATATCTCAACATTGAAGTTCGATTGGGCTTTGTTCATGATTAAAAAGCGCATTCGAACCTTATTATTGCCATTAACGAACTAGCACCGTTCCGCCTATATAGTTAGCAGTTCTAGTACCCCTATAAGAAAGAGCAAAATGCAATATAGAAAAATGGACCACTGTCATCACCTCCTCCTCCTGGATGCCGGCTTTGCGAAATCTTGGCGCCTGCATACACACGACACCGCAGCCACCGCTCAGCGTATCGTCGCGGTGGAAACCTCCCATTGCTAACCGGAAGAACTTCGTATTTTTTGGTGTAAGAAGCTACACCAAATATGCTCCCATTGTCAACCGCAAGAGCTTCATATTTTTTTGGTGTAAAAATCTACACCAAATCTGCTCCCTTCGCCAACCGTAAGTCCTTCGTATTTGGGGGGGTTGAAATCTACCCCAAGTCTAACTGTGTATATCGAACCTCGATTTGCGAGGACGCTAGAGGAGAAGCCAAAACACCATCTGGGTTGATTTGTCTTTAGTGTGTAATCACTTTTTCTCTAAATGATAGTAACCAACAGCACAGTATTGAGAACCTCAACATGACGGCAAATACTGGTGCTAGCGGGGAGGTTCCCTTCGTGAAAGAGCAAGAACGAACGGGCTGTGGAGGAGCATCGTGAGAGATCGTGTCCCTACCACAGCCGGGTGACCGCCGTCCTCTACGGCAATTCTCGCCCCGAGGAGTATCACGTGAACTCTCTGTAGGCACTCCCCACCGTGTCTCATGGCGCCGCAACTAACCTCCCACTACACCGAACTCGGCGGCTTCTTCCAATTTTTCCTCCAAGTTGTTAATTTTCAAGAGCAGTTGTTTTTTGAAGTTGTCTTCGGTGGTAGAACTTCAAAAAACAACTCGTCTTGAAAATAACTTTTAACATATATTGGAGGGGGCACTTAAGCTCCTCCTTAAGGGTATGACGCGATAGCGTTAAGGGGGCGTTAATTCTCATGTGTGCGGAATTAGTCATTCTCGACTTAACATTCATAGATCCCTGGGAATGCACATACCACTCGCGGCGCAGGGATTGCAGCGGTTAAGTGATGCACCACTGCCCTGCGATGGCAGGTGCTTCCACCGGTGGCGCTTTTACGACGCAGGCCGGCCTTCCTGAGCAAGCTCTCGCGACCTGTCATTAATTTATTGCAGCCTGCCGCGGTGGTGGTGAGTTGGCTCACAATCCAGAGGGCAGGTTGAGATAACACGACAAGGTCACGTGACCTAGGTGGCCGAAGTAGGTTGCTTCTCCGGTGATTTTTCGCTCACAGCGCCGACGCTGATGACGCCAGATTTTCTGCGGAACTGGAGCCTTAACGCTATCACGTTAGCATATTGAGCAATTGAGCTTCAGTAGTTCATTTTACCCTCAGTAAATATGTGCCATGGTAATAACCATTCGAAGGCAAATAACGCAACAATAATCAATTAATATTCTGTGGTTTTTCAGTTACTATTTTGTGGCTATAATTGACCACTGTAATCAGTTATATTTCAGTTGGAGTAACGCTAATTGCCATCGGTTGCTTATTTTCTGTAATGTGTTCAAGATAACCTACGACTAGCACCAAAAACTTCTAAATGTTGGCTTCTACCGCGTTCGTGAGACCGGTCAAGAGTATGCAAACATTGTGTAGTTCCCACAATCGGTTGCTAACAAACACCATGTACCCGGAGAGGATTCAACGAAAAGTAGTAAGGCTCAACCATGACAAATACAAATATTCAAGTTCTCTTACCAACCCTGCAGCCTTCTCTAATCATTATCTAAGGCGAGCAAAGATTGTCTTAAGTTTTTATTCTTGTTGCTACACAATCTTTACAACATAACCCCGCTGAAATATGTGTCTCTTTCAAAGTCATGGCAAACAGGGCATAAACACGATCATACACTGAACGAATACGCATGTCGTACCGACACCTTCAAGCATTAATTTTCAGCTTTAGTCCTGCGCAAATTAAACCAACTGGATTCATACATCACCAGCTCAATTTCCCTTTTTAAACTCAACGCAATGGAACCTGTCCCAAAGCGGTAACCCGGTGATCGTCGTCCATCCTTCCAGCTGGTAGTGCAACCTGTTCACGTTCCATCCTCATGTAATTTTCTCTTTGTTTTCGTGCATGTGCGTGTCCTGCTCGAAGAGGCCATCTTTTTTAATTTTGTTGGCTTGTTCATTGATACAGATGTAAAATATTATACCAGCTGAACTAACTGCTACCCTGAACCACCATTATTACATTATGAAATTAGGATTGTTTTCCAACTCAGGGTTTTGAGTTTGATGTTATTGAATGTTAACCTGCTATTTCCTTTGTTATAATTCTTGACTACTTTATTTCTAATATGTAATTATGATGCATTTTTGGTTACTCTCAACTCAAAGTACGACTGATTGCCCACCTGTGATGGTCTCAGAATGAGACTTGCAGTATTGGAAATAAAAGAAATAAATAAAAATATTGATGTCATTTAGATGTCTGTAAGGTTCTCACTGCGTCTGTTTGCAGATACATTTTGAGCGACGGAACGCAAAGCAGGGATCAGGGAGACTACAGCGATTGTCTAGCAGCGCCATACAGAAAGACACGCATTAAACAAATGCACCCGCTGCTATGTGCAGCTGAACGCGGGGCATACACTTGCTCGAAGTGGCCTTGTGAGACACCGTCTAAACTCCCCCTCCCCCTCCTCCAGCCATCCCCTTTCATACCTTCACCATTTTCAAATGCGACTTCCTCTACAGCTACCAGAGAAATGGTCATCATCATGACAGACATCGCATATGTGTAGGACGAGAGCACGCACCCCATGTATAGGGGGAACTCACAACGCTCCTCGTGTGGCTGTATTTTGGATTTCTCTAATCTGTGAATTCAGGTGCAACGAGGCACTGTTCCGTAAATTTTCTCATTGATGGCTAATAACAAGCACGGCAAAGTTCAGTTTCGTAATTTCTGTCACTTCTTATTGCGTCAAGAAGGCCTCATTTTCCATGTGGCCTGGGTTAACCCTGAATGCCTTGTAGTGAAAGATCAAGTCGGCTTTGTAGCGGACGTAGCGCAAGTCCTCGTAGTGTGTGAGTCTTGTTCTTTATTGTCCGCGTCTTCCCATTCTCCGGAGAAGGCTCTGCCAACGGACATCCCAAATCCACGCTGTTTACAAACTCCGCCGCACATCATCGGAGCCGTAAGGGCCAAAACTCCGCATAACAGCCCGACAGTAAAATGCATCGGGCGAGGTATAATGTCTGGCATCCACCTTTGTAACGTAGCCAGAGATTGTGTTTTGTTTTGATGTCCCAGGTGTATAATTCTGTCTTTTTGAATATGCGCTTGGGGATTTTCTGGACGGCGCTAAATGATAACCGCGCATTCATATCTATCAATGCAGGTCTCCACTATTCTAAGTGGGCATGCACCTATCTCTATCGTTAGAAGCAGTCAGAGTAAAATTTGAAAATTACAGCCTTTGCAGTGCCTAATACTTTTAAATGTCCAGGAAAGAAAATAACAACTCTGTTCACTCCTTTCACTGACTCCTTTCGGAGCACGACTGAACGTTCACAAAAAGCACCAGCCATCGCTGATGTGCACGCGTATACTTACTGCCGCGTTTCGTTTAGCTTCGTCGCATGTACGGAGTAAAACGGCGCATTGAAGATACATGCAAAGAAGCAGCGTCTTCAAGTCCGCGGCAAGCGTTCCCACCTGGCAATCGTCCACGGGTACCGTGGGACTGTTCTTCGCGAAGCTCATCTGCGCCTCGTTGCGGCCCCGGAAGCGAAGTGAGCGTGCGTGGTCTTTGGTACGCTGGCTGTACCAGGCGTTCACGTTGTTGCACACGAAGGTAAAGTTCCGGTACTCGCCAGAGCTCAGGAGGCTGAGGAAGCGCAGCTGCACGTCCCCCACGGTTCGGTAGCGCAGCCGGAAGCCGCCTTTAAGGCTGCTGAACCACGAGAACGCATTGCTGGCAGCGGAGGCGGACTCTGGCTTCTCCCACCAGCGCGCCTTGGTAACATGGAGGAGACATTGCAATCATACGCGCTGCCTTCAGCGACTCTGATAAGGTTTCCGTGCAATGTTAGCGGCTGAAGTATTGTCGTTTTTTTCTCAACTATCGGCATTGAGCTGGCATCACTCGGGCTTCGCTTCCCTCTGCAGGCAGGGGGCTTATTATTTTTTATTTCTTTTTATTTTGCCCAACAGATTCCTTGTACATACAGGGCGATTTTATTAACCATTGGATATATATATATATATATATATATATATATATATATATATATATATATATATATATATATATATATATATATATATATATATATATATATATATATATATATATATATATATATATATATATATTAGCAGACAAGTTAAAGGAAATGAGGGGCCCGTTTGACAAATTTATGAAGGGAGCCAACAGTCACCGAAACCAAGGTGCATAGGGGAACGTTAATTTTTTTTAATGTGTTATGCTTATCAGTGGGATAATAATACTTAGATTAATAAATCGCTTAAAGAAAATTACTTATAAAGCAGCAGAAAAAACAACCATGCCGCCGGTGGGATCCGAACCCACGACCTCCGAATATCGCGTCCGGTGCTCTTACCAACTCAGCTACGGCGACGGCTGTCCAATCTGCTGCTCTTGTGGGTATTTATGTTTACTCGGTGTAAGCGAGCCTTCAGAGTGTTCACCAGCGCCACCCTCGACCATAGCGGCGGACGTAGCACGTCCTGTAATACCGCGAGCGTGACGTAGAACGTCATCTAACGGCGAGGGTGGAAACTGTGCGAGAGCCCTCTTATGCTTCTTATGGCATCAAGACTGCCAGAACCAAGACCCTCTTTAAGCTATTAGCAGACAAGTTAAAGGAAATGAGGGGCCCGTTTGAGAAATTTATGAACGGAGCCAACAGTCACCGAAACCAAGGTGCATAGGGGAACGTTAATTTTTTTTTAATGTGTTATGCTTATCAGTGGGTAATAATACTTAGATTAATAAATCGCTTAAAGAAAATTACTTATAAAGCAGCAGAAAAAACAAACATGGTTTCGGTGACTGTCGGCTCCCTTCATAAATATATATATATATATATATATATATATATATATATATATATATATATATATATATATATATATATATATATATATTGGGGTTGTGTTTAAAAACAGTGAAAGATACATCGGTGCGGTCTGTTGACCTAGACTGTACAGCAAGGTGGATATTGTGTACCTCACAAGGATCCATAGTTCGACAATTAATTGGCTCAAATATAATCACAATCTTCTTGTTTTTTTATTTTAGGAGCCAAGAATAATCTGCGAAATTGATGGCTGTCTGCATCAAATTTGAGCCCTGTTTTTTTAATATTTTTAATCGGTTACGTGGTTTGAAATATCCAACGTGAAAAATATCCTTTTGAAAGCCCGCTGAGTTGGCATTCCCGCATTTCCTAGTTATATAATGGCGGTGCTGCGCATGGTATATCGTCATCGAAAAGTTAACTTCTTCTACATCATGAAATACGCAAAATGCGGCTGTTTTGATGCATAAGAAGTGCAAGAGACTTAAATTTATCAGTAAGCAATGCGCAAAAGCCAACTCAACACGCTTTCAAATGCGTATTTTCGACATAAGCTATTTCGAAAGACAATGCCTATCAAGAAAATTTAAAAAGGCAGCTCCCTTCGATGTTGACGGACATCAATTTCGCAATATAATCTTGGCTCCTAAAATCAAAAATAAAAAGTTTATTCGTTAGTGTTATTTAACTGATATGTTAAATACTGTAATCTACGCTCTCACGGAAACCCTTTTGGTGGGGAATGTCTAGTCGGGAATAATGAACCACTTCACACATTCTATCTATTTTTTTAGGGGCCAGCTATAGCTCTAAATGACTGTCTTTTCTGCTTCTCGCTTTTTCCTGTCATCGTTTTCTTTGCACTTTCTTTGTCACCATTACCAAAGAAAAGGGACCAAGATGAAACCTTTGCATTTTTGTTATCTTGGTCTCCTTGTGATGAAAATGCCATCTTGTAATACCACAACGTTCCGTCCGGCTATATGAGGCACATTCGTTTATCTCGCACACCGAAACAATATCGCATCACACATATAGCGGCAGAAGAAAATTAAACAAGCTGTCCGTCATTCTGAAAAAAAGAACCTATGGATAGAAGGCGGAGGAGAGATAACCTTATTAAACTAATCCATGAAAGGCCAGGGTTATGCGCTGCACTGGCCAACTCTATTCTCCGGCCGACCCACCTGGACAAGCGCGCCGAGTCCGTGTCCCCGTCGGCGAACACGCAGGTCTCTCCGCCGGCGCGCATGCCGCAGAAGACGCGCACTGCGTCGTCTGGCACGTCCCAGTTGGGGTCCACCCAGTACCACCCATCAGCGGAGTCTGGATGCGCGAGCCACAGGTCGCGGCACGATCGAGACGGGTTGGGCCGGGAGCCCACAGGGCACCGGATCTGCTCTCTCTCGCGCCGCAAGATGTACACGTTAGCAAAGATGTGCGTCAACGTTCGGCTGATTTTTTCGTACGCCACTTCGTCCTCTGGCTCCGCGGCGGCCCTAGAGTTCCTGCCATCGTCGTCATTGCCGTCGTCTCCAGTGATGACCGCGTAGTCTTCTTCCGTGCAGGCGTTGCCTAATTTTTCGAGGCTACGTTTGAACCTGTTGTGCAGGTCCCTCTGGAACAGCATCTCTGGGGGAAACTGAGGGCCTTAGCCCGGCGGACCCTGGGAATCACGCACGCAATGCGAGTTAGGAAAAAATCAATTCACCTTGTTTGACTAACCTGTCCGTTACACTGAGTGCCGTACAGAGTGCCTGTTCAGGGCTCTTTGTTCGCACCCCCAAAATTCTCCCTATGCTCTCTAACAACAGTTTGCTTCCCTAGGATTTGACTCCTGCATGCTGCAACGTTCGAGAATAAAGTGACGTAGTTCTTACGCACGCACCGTATTGACTGATTTGCAGCGCTCATTACTGAAAGATGTGTGAACAACCTTAAGACCAGGTCGATTATTTTTCTGCTCCGACAAGAACGCAGATCCTGGGCACATATTCCCACAGTGCAGCATGCTGCACCGGGGTGTTTGTCCGGTGCTCTGGACTTCACGTTCTCCAGGAAAGTGCGCTCTCTTCACAGCGTTATATGTTCATGAACTTCATGAAGTTTCATCTCAGGATTACATTCAAGGTTTGCCGACACAAGCTTCAGCAGAATGCGCGGCTAATTACTTATTTTCATCCTACAGGTGACACTTCTTGTCTCATCAGAGTGGTATCATCACCGAGACAGATATAAAGGGGTAACCGCATGAAGCGGTGTTCCTGGAGACAGGACATACGATGGCGATGGCTGTCGTCTACCGCGGCCCCAGGTACGCCCGCACGAAGCAACGAGACTTAGCAACAGAGCGGCGCATTTTCAGTGCCGCTATGTTGCACCGCCTCACCGTTGTCACCTCGTGTCATCAGGGGAGTATTACGGTGCTAGTACCCCCCTCCCCCCCCCCCCCTTTTAACACTAAACTACGATAAAAGCCCTGATGAGAATTCCCCTGGCAACACATTGTATTTCTAAGAGACATGGCGCTGTGGTGTGAAACTACATTCCGCGGTGCTGAGACTTGCAATAAGTGACGTTTCTCTTTGTATTATTATTAACAATACATACGACACAACAGGCTTTCTTGTTCTAATCTTACCAATCATTTACTGAACTATTTTCATGCATGGCTCAGACGTAGTAGGGGTCAGCGGCTTCACCGCTGAAACCATGCTAGAAAAACAAACTTTACTCTCAAAATAGCTAGATTGGAAGTTACATACCCTCAAAGCATTCTGTTATTAGCTAGTCTCGCGAGCTGGTTTCAGGCTATAAGCGAAATTTTCTGCAAACCCAGAAACTGAGCGACGTGATGAGCGACAGTGTCGCCAACAATTATTGCCACACGCGGTTAGCGCTTCTCAGCTCTCCCGATATTCTTCCCGTTCCCACACTACACAATGCTTCTTGAAGAAAAAGCACGGCAAACACTGAAATTGACACGCTTAGCAAATTGAAGCTATATAGTCAAACATCGCTCTAACGAAACTGTTTATAACGAAATAATGGATATAACAAAAGAATACCTGTTTCCCTTCGAAGCTCTCTTAGGAGACCATGTATTTAATACCTCGTTTTTACGAAGCGAAATATGCTACGACGTGACTTCATGAATAGAAAGTGAACATCACTGGCCATTTCATGCTGAGTTTATCCATTTGAAACGACACGCCGCAGTTCCGTAGCCATGCGATGCGCAAAATCGAAATGGCTGCGCATAACGGGCTCGCTACAACGCCGCACAAGCATACGGAAAACTTTTCGCATGAGGCCCGCATGAGCGTTTCTTCGGACCATTCGTCGCCTTCGGCGCGAGATGCCCGCGCACCCATTTTTACCGAACCTCGAGCCCGCGGCCCACACAAAAATGCCACTTAAGACGGCACGCATTGCTTGCTGCATCTCGACAGAGTAGCCAAGTTTATTGGCACTCCCCCGCTCTCCAACCCACTCGATGTGCATGGCTCGCTGGGAGCGCGCTGTGCTTCTTCGGTGCCGTGTGCAGACGAGTTTCGGTTTTTGCGACCTGACGATATCAACACGCCGCTTCTTTCACAAAGTCAAGATTAGTGACAGCGGCGGAAAACAAAAGCCCTAAGATGATTTCCCTTCACCAGAACGCGGCCACAATCAAAGCGGTCGCATCGGGTACAAAGTGTCAGGTAGCAAGGGGCTTTGACGTCGCTGCGCGCCAGCCGTCTGCAATATTCGGCAACAAAGAGCCAATCACTAGCGCCGTCACCCGCAGTATGCAAGGAACAGGAAAGAAGGTAACAGACATATGTCTGCGAAGCAGTTGAGGGAGCTTTCAGAAATTATAAAAGGTTCCGCGGTAGACCTCAGTCTAGTGTACTCGTCCCCGGCAATACATTACTGTCCTACAGTGAAGCCTGCAACTCATGCGTCATGCGGGGAAGAAAACCAACTCGGCCTATATAGCCGCGGAATCGCCGCCGCGCCCTCTTTCACCTGTGTCCGTATCTGCTTCAGAACCGAGAAAGTTGGGCCAAATATTCTGGATGAGTTTCATCCCGTCCTCTATGACTATTCCTTCAAGACTCATTTGCTAGGCCCCGCGGGAAATAAATGCGCCTGCGATGGCAAGGCTGACATGTTTAGATCGTGTACCTATATTGGGCCGCGTCGGGAGCGTTTGGTGAGAATGTTGGAGACTGCCCAAACACCGATCGGCGGCAGACTAAACACCACACATTTGTTCCTCGGTCAACACGGTGCCAGGATACCCGTTGACATGTGACAGCTGTGGCGAATGTTAATGAGGCTGTAATGAAGTAGCGGTCGTACCGAAATGATCTTGGACCCCCTTCGACTTAGCCATAGTGAAGATTCGCTGCATACCAAAAAAAAAAATTGCTGCCTCCACGGAAAAGGGCTGACATCATAAAATAAAGGTGGCAGCGGTTATTGACCTTGCACAAGATGTTTTCGTTGCCACCGCCGTGGCTCAGTGGTTTTACCGTTCATGTTCTGAGTCTACGATCGTGGGATAGGATCCCGGCTGCTGCGTCCATATTTTGGCGGCAGGTAAATGCAAAAATAGGGTTGTGTGGTACACATGGGCAATGAAGAGACGCCGATGTTGAGGGCCGAGGATTAATTTCGACCACCTTGGTTTGTTTAACATGCACTCTCATCGCAAAGCGCGCGGGCGATGTTGCATTTCGCCTTCATTATCGCCAGGTTAGGACTCCAGCCCGCTGTTTCGGGCACAGCCGCCGATCACCATAACCACTTAGCCACTGTCGCGGGTCGAAATGCAAACTCGTGTGGTTTGCGATCTCATGTCTGCTCAAAAGCTTCGGGACGTTAAAGGAATACTGAGTAGGTGCTTTCCTTAGCCGCGAGAGCCCAGAGATTGTAGCTTTAAGCTATGCTCTAGCTCCTGACCTGTCAAAGATCAGGAGTGATTAGTTGTGCTTAAGCAGTTTTCTTTATGGTCGTCTACCGACTACACTGTGATGTTTGTCTCGTTATACCACAAATGCAACCAGTATACATCTCTCCTCTTCACGCTTCCACTTTCAGCTCAAGTCAAAAGCTTCCGGCACCCACAGTTTCCAATTGGAAGAAAGGCAACGGCTTGAACCAGTGCTACCTTTCGACGAACAGTTGAATTTTGTAATAATACGGTTTGCATTTTGTAATGATATGGCCTAGTATTTAGGCGAGCTCCAGGAGTCTAGAATTAATAGCCGCTTAGGTATCTTTAGAAGTAAACTTCGGCGAGTTTACCAGGTCCAATTGGTCCTGCAATGGGCGAAAAGATTTGCAGAGCTATTTCTTTGAATGCCCTGTCCGCTTCCAGATGTTACGTTAGTATAACCTTCAATATACTATTTACGTAACCGTTCTCTCATCCGAGATACGTTTTCGTATGAGGACATATATTAGCAGCGCGCCTAAATAATAGATCGGCACCTGTCATACACTTGGTGTTTTTGTTTAAAACAAAAAAATTCTAGTAAGTATATGCGTGAAATGGTGGGGATATTCCTCGAAATTGCAAACAGAATAAAATGCAGAAGGATACCAATGAAACTGCCTGAAGCTTGGCCATGTTAACCGCAGTTTTCTAAAAATGAGCTTTTTGAGTTAGAAGAACGGTTTTTTTCGGCATAGCATTGTCTGTGGTGTAGCACCCCAGAAAACAGCTGAGACATGCAAACTAGTAGGCTGGTTAACTATTATTCAATAGCTAACTTTTTATTTCTTACTGTTAGTCTCCTTACTTATCGAGAGGCGTGTAGCCCTTCGTAAGTAATATTCATATCAGTTTTTAGAATTTCGAAAACTCAGATGCCTTCGGAGCTGTGGCCCAGCAAATTCTGCCTATATTGCGCCAGAGTACATGCGCTTTCGAAAAGCTTTCAGGCAAAGCAACCTCTACATTGCACGTAACTCGTCGAAATAGACAAAATTTTCCCGGCCATAGCACCGAGTGCAACAGAGTTTTCGAAATTCTAATTCTCATACCAATAATACCTACGGCGGGCTACTCGCCTCTCAGTAATTGAGGAGCCTAACGGTAATAGTTAAAAAGTTAACTACTCAATATTAGTTAAGTAGCCTGTTAGCACGTCTTAGCAGCATATTCTGACAGCTGCACCGCTGACGATGCAATGCCACAAAAAGCACTCTTCTAGCTAAAAAAGCCGATTTATAAAAATAGCTGAATATATTAGGTGACACACCCCGTATGCATCATCTCTAATGCACTGACCTATTCAGCTTTGGTATGGTATGCCTGCAGTATACTGTCTAAATAAAGGCACGATAGCAAGGCCTGTGGCTTGGATGCTGTGACCAACCCTGTATTTAGAACCTCTGCTTTACATGCTTTTATACATTTTTGTTAATCTCCTGTGTAATGGATGGCGTATACACCTGGCGATTCGTTAGGTACTCTGTTAATTTGATAGATTTTGAGTCAAGTTTTAAATTTTGACGAAAAACTTGCAGGTTCTTTTCAGCGACTGAACAAATTTGCCAAACGTGGTTTTTCCAGTATACAGTCTGAGATACAAGGATTCCCAGATAAATGTGTAACTTCATCCACTGTGGTTAGTAGGGTAGATCCGAGTACACTGTCGAAATCGTTTCGTATTCGTGAGCGGCAGAGCCACTCTATTTCCTAGTTTACGTGCACTTTCCAATATATTTCGACTCCAGAGCATCCTGACTCGTATAGCGCATGCACCTGGCTGTCTGAGCGTCACTCGTGCTTATCAGCACAAATCGCACAGCCTTTGTCAGGAATTGTTCGCCTGGCGGCGTAATGCATGCGTGCCTCATAAACCAGCACACTTGTATTTTCCCCACTAACCCCATCATTACGGAGCAGCCTTGTGGCATGTTGCATTGTCGACAGAACACAAGCGAACGCGCAACGCCCAGCGGACTGTGTACACGGCGCAAATTCCGAATCTGCGGCTCATAAACATCCTTTTGCTAGTAGGCCTGGGTATCCTTTCAAAGGTAAACGTCCGCACAAACGTGAACGGAGCGCGCTATTGCCTTTCAACATTTATCACGAGTTACCTAATTGAAATTACTTGCTGGTGTTGGACGTTGATGCGCTCTCTCGTGGACAAAGTGTTTCTTCCCCTCCGATAGTAAATTCGCGATTGAATTTAAAACGCAACAGAGTGCACTTTTTGCTTATGTCCTTATCCGTACATTTCTCTAGTAGTTACGATTGTGTCAATAGTGCCTGTTGTGTTTCCAGAGCTGCGCTTTCCCCAAGTTACTGCGAGCGCGGGTAGTGCTGTCAAGCCGAACTGCACACGCGCACAGGTATCCAAGGTAATCCCACACACAACTGAGAGAGTCAACTGGGCGTGTTTTCCGTCATCTTCCCGTGTTTTTCGTGTCCATAAATTACTGGGCAAAATAAAACACTGAAAAATTAAAATGCGGTCAATCGTAAAAAAAAAAATAATTCGGGACAAAAATGCATCGAGTTGTGTTCCTGGTTATATTGTAAAGAAGTATAAACCTGCATTTTTCGTTATAACTGGCCGATTGCCCACCGTTTCCTTCGAAAATCATGCAGAAGCCTGATTACTTCCTAGTCACATGATTTCAGAAGAACAATGGCCTGCGGTAGATATGCTTCAGCAACATCCAGGTGCGGATTTGAAAAAACGTGCAATGTGTGGCTTAGGTCACACCAAATTTAGCCAACACCCGTTCACAGCCGAGGCGAAGCCCAGTCACTTGCAGATCTTACACTTCAAACACCTTGTGAATCCGTCTCCCTGTGCGTAAGTGAACATAAAAGTGCCCCACCTTTTCTCCTGGTTCCACCGGTGGCGCCTTTTCTCCCCATGGTCCTTCGAACCCCTGCGACAGATTCAAGAAAAATGTAGCGCACAAAGCAGGAGAGAAAGCAAAAGGCGAAAATGCTCTGCTCTAATAGCGAGGCGAAAAAGGCATAGCGCAGTCCTCAGCGAAGCCACCGGTCACGGCTTCGTTCTGAGCGCTGGCTGAGTATCTGCCTGGTGCTGCTAGATCGGTCCTGGGCCGCCCAGCCCCACAGTTAATCTTAATAGCTTCAATTTACCTCCACTGAACCTTGTCGTACGGCCTTCCCGAGGACGAAATTTTCGAAGAATGTGCCATATGTTCCCCGCAGAAGTTTCATTTTTGAATACCCAGAAATTCTAGACAAGCGAATGTGTCTACTGGAAATAGCTTATGAACGCCATTTTTTCATGTACAGTAAGATTTCACTATAGAAATCAATGTATCCGATTATCGCCCGTCGACAGACTTGTACTTTTTTTGCTGTTAACGTTTTTCTTATTCCCAAAAACGTTCCCCATTGGTTCTCTAAAGCAGTTTCAAATATTCGATGCGAGCGATGGACAAACTAAAATAAAAATTTTACTAGCATCGGAAGAGTAGACCGTTACCTTTTATATTTCTTTAGTAGTATCTTACAATATTTCCACAATTAAAAAAAATCTGCAAAAATTCTGAGCCTCGGAGAATGTGCCGCATAATGCCCGCAAACGTAGTTTATTTATTTATGTGTTTTTATTCATTTATCAGCACCTCTACAGCATTACAACGGGGGGGGAGTAAAATACACAAAGCAAGAGCGTAAATACAACAATTACATCAACAATAAAAATATGCAACACTGGAATCAATTCAGCATAGAAGCAAGAGAGTCATTTGATACGACAGTTGCAACAGCAACATCAAGTAGATTCCATTCCCTGATACTTCGGGGAAAAAGGACATTTTGAAGAGGTCTGTTCTATAGTATATTTCTTTAACCTTGTTCCTGTGATCATTACACGACGGAATGTAGTTGGGACAAAGTATGTACCGACCCGGCTTGGCCGGGCTTCCCACGTGGCTTGAAAAATTTCATCAATGTGCAAAATTGCATTGGAGTAGGCAGAAATATGGTTTCCTTGGCTCTGTGGTCCTTCAGTACACAGCCGTGCCAGAGAGTTAGTCGAATACCTTCGATTTTTTTCTTCCTTGTTGCAAGATCTCAGTTAAGTTCATAAGCGGCAAAAGCAAGCCGGCATCGCTAAAAGACCAAGTGTTGTTCGAATAATAAATACAAGCAGTGCGAATAGGGCTTGATGACTTTCGCAGCACCGCACCGTAACTAGGCTGTGCCTACAAAATAGCTACGCGGCTGACGTATACTTCCCTTCCGACCCTCAGGACCTTCTATCCCCTGGACACCTTCGATGCCCTGAGGCCCCGCGTCACTTTGCAGCCCATGGTCACCTTTCTGGCTGTCGGCCCCGGGTGAGCCCTGTGATAACGGGTAGCACGTGTCAGAACAAACGCTGCACCAATTTCGGCGTCACCAAGAAAGGTAAGGCAGGAAATCCATAGCGCTCCAAAAAATGCATAAAGCTCATAACGATAGCATTCCTGCCTATACAAATCACTGTTATAAAGTTGTGCATGCGTACGCGCGAATAAACACAATGACAAAAGCTCTTCATCAACGAGAACACTTTCCGCTGCGCCGCCAGAAAGACACTCACTTTGTCCCCTTTGTCACCAGGCAGCCCACGTGGACCGTCGTCACCTTGAATTTCTGAGGGGTAGAGAAGAAGTATAAACAGGAGTTGTCATTCATGACTAGAGCACGGCATTAATTCAGAGTCACAGTATCTCAAGACAGTTGCCTAACCTCTCGTGTCGCAGGAGATTCTTGATAGTTTCGTGTCAAAGGTACACTCAGGTCAAACTGAGGTTGGACTGCAGCTTACGGAATTCTGACAAAGAAGGGGCTATGAGAGAAAATGCCACTTTTATGAGCCTAAAAATGTTAAAAAATGAATCACAGGTGCCTCTACCATCGTCAGAATTCGTAGTCGAACAGCGGTGCGTCAAAGGTTTTTCAGTCAGAACCCTGAGGCTTGGCTACAACGCCAAGCCCTTCCAGTCTATGATCCCTGAGTATTTTTCTGCCTTGACCGCCATAGCCTGAAAATGCCATGGAATTGATTTGACTCCGTACAAATGTTGTATGAATTAGTGCTCAGTTTCCCTTTAAGACGCGTGTGCGGAAAACCACTTCATATTCACAGAGAAGCGCGCACGCAGGCACACACTTTGTGTCCGGGCAGGGCAGACCCTCAGCAGAAGCGGACATCGAGCAACCGGAGCGAGGCCTGGCATGCACGGAGAACAACACGCATACAGCACCCGGAAGCGCCGGGTCTGCCGGTGGGCGGCGAAACGTGTGTTACGTGGGCATAGGCACACCATCACTGAAACCTTATTCACCTCGAAAAGCGGTTTTCACATATATAATTCATTACATTAGCGACATGAAGCAACTGTCAACGTAAAAAAAAAAAGCTCCAGCAGTACGGCGAGCCCCTTCTCAGTCGCTATACAATAAAACCCGACCTTGCGCCTTGTGGTCAAATCATTTCATGCATTGCAGGGCACTAGTTACAGGTGCGCGGAAAAAAAATGGCCTTCTGAGGTGCGCTGCACGTGCTCTAGAAAAGGACGAAGTCAGCGACAGCAGCTCTGCACAGGAAAAGCAAAACAAAGCTTTACATCTCATTCCCCGCGTCCAATGGCGTCCAACGTAAAAACGCGAGGAGTGTGCGTACGTGGTATCATACATGGAAAGTGCTGCTGGTCGTCGCCATTGGTGCTCGTAAAAGGTGAGGATCAGGAGACCAGGAAGGGGTGGCGGTAGTACCGACTAAATTTAACAGGGGAAGTGGGGCTAGTTGGTGCTTTGTACTTCAATGCTTATTGTAACCAAGTGAAACACAAGGGACGAAGGAGGAAACAGGGAGAACGGTGCAAGCAACCTCAACTCTGCTTTATTGCACGGACACGTCACATTTATTAGACACGTCACACTCACACTGAAGTAACAGCGGTGGTCGGTGGCGACGCCGCCGGCGCGACAGGCGCCGTTTTTGGTTGATGCCCCAAAGAGCAGACTTGAGTCGAAAGAGAGAAATTGCTCAGAAAATTACGCAGCTTTGAATAAACGCCCTGATCCTGAAAGAACACTAAGTTATCACATTGAGCTGATGTGATAGCTTCAGACGTTAGTCCGCATCCCGGTGATAAAGGCGCAGCTTCGCTCGCTCAGTGTCGAAAATGATACGATGTCTCTTGACCATAACAATCGAAGGAGCCTATATTCTGATCGAGGGCTCCTATGTGGATTTCATGGCAGTTATAAAGAGCTGCGATCTGATCCGTGTTATGCCTGGATTACCCCACTGCAGGAATGCAGGCGTGGTCTGCCGCTATGTAGTCATGTGTAGACAGCAAGCATTCTCACTAAACAAACCCTTATGGGCTCGTTTAGTAACGTAAGTAGAGAGCAGTAGCGTGGCAAAACAGTGACGATGCATCTACGCAATGTCTTCATCTCTACCTCAGATGAAAATGAGTATCTGCCTTTTCTTCTACCCGGGGATGTCACACGTTCCATGGGAGGCCGTTATGCGTACGTAAGGAACGAGGACGTAGGGTGCGAACGGGCGCAGACATTTATTGCTCGTGACGTGGCAACCAAACACGAAGCACACCATCACAGAAGAAGGGGGGAAATGTGGAGACTGCAAGCCCGTGCGAGCGCGGACCCGAGTACGAGCTAAGGTGCCCACACTGTAGCGGTGACCAAGCTGTTAAATCATCCCCCCTCGCATCCGTTGGGTGCCTGGGTTCAATCTCCCGCACCGGCGAATACTCACCAAGTTTCAAATGTTTAAAAGATTTCACATTACCTGAAACACGGCTCTTCTGGGCTGAAGTGCATGGGAAAAGTCCTTTTTTTCTTTTAGAGTTAAGCATATCCAACATTTCTTGTGCCCTAGAAACATGCGTGCTTACAACTACACCTTCAAGTATGCTACATTTCTCTTAAGCCTGCAACCATCCACAGGTGCACTGGAAAACAAACCACACTGTTTTAAGTAACCTAGCATACTCAACATGCATGCAGAAGCGACGTTACGCAATATTTTGCAACGGGAGCTCTACTGGTGTTTTGCGAGATCGTGCCGTCGTCCGCGCTGTCCCCGCAAACTGCAACTCTTAAGTGGATGGATGATTGACCGTGCGTGGCGCCGCACGGGACGCATGCATACACTGCACCCCTACGCACCTCCCCCCTCCCCCTCCCATCCTACACTCACGCCCACACCCGCCGCGACTAATTAGTGCAGCCGGCCCCTCGAGCGATTTCAGCGAAGTGCATTCAATAAATCTTATCCGCATACGAAACGCAGTTACTACCCTCATACTATAGCCTCAGAGTTTGGCATCGCCTTAGAAATCTCGTGAATCTACATTACCAAAAGGCCTAAACTTCCAGTCACTTTTGCTTTCAACTTTTGAGGAACACTCATAAACCGCGACGTACTTGTCATCAGTGAGCTGGCGGACCGCGAGTGCGAGGTGCGCAGCGAGCCAGCAGGACTCTTGTAGTTTTAGACCAGCAGTCTGCAGTCTCGCGGGTAGCAGTCCGTTATGTGAATTGTCAAAATTTGAGAGCGTTCTATGCTCCGCGCCGAGGCGAAGAGGAAGTGATGGCTATTGTTTTCAGTCAGCTAGCTGCACGTCTTAACACCACGAAATTTTAGAACTTAAGCAAATAATTTTATTTCCACCCCAAACTCTTGGGCGCCCCTGTAACCAACACCGCTGGCGAATGCTTAGTGTTAAAGCGTACACGTGACGGCTTAGTGTGCACGTGCGCCTGCCCATATTTTCGTACCTAACAGAGATGGCGCCGGATGAGAATGCTGGCGCAATAAATTTTCGAATTTATTCGGCTAACTGCTTTTCAGCGAGGAACAATAAATAAAAAAAATATACTTCGGCTCAAAAGTAAATTGCCTTCCATCGGCATCTCTTTGGCCTGCAGCAAGAAGGCCTAGTCTGATATCCTGCTTTCCGCATCCGCGCTAAAATGACTGGTTCCGCCCCGTTACATTTCCACTAGTCTGGTTCGTGCAAAGATGGGTTGGCGAGACATGAGGGAAGACATCAGACAGCGTTATCGGTCCTTTGTTGCTGAAGAGATTGCCAAGTGGCTGTGTATAGCGGCGCGTTGGAACCTCGTCGCCGAGGCACGGATGTGAACAACCAAGAATGAAGAGGAAGAGCCGACAGCTATTAGAAAGGAAGAAACAGAAGCGTCAGAACAGGCACCGCGAAAAGATGGCGTCGGGAGGAGATGGCTATATCTCGGAAGAGGAGAGGGCGCGCATTTTGAACGAATTCTATCAACGAGCGACTCCGGAAGATATAGAAGATCATTCTGAAGAAATACGACGATTGGTCACCGGTAAATCACCTTACAAAAGATTCAAGAAGCCCTCTGATTGCCCCAACTCCTCCGCTCCAGCCGGCCAGCCGGGGCCATTAGTGGACGCGGACGGCTGCGAGCACTATGAAGGTGAAGGCGAGGGCTTGTGGCACCTGCCGGCTCTACCCCGCCTCGGGACCCTCACGCGTGGTGGGAACACAGCCCAAACCCTGCAGTAGGATCGGCGAACCAAGCCTCCGCGCACTGCCGCCGAGGGGAGTGAGGCGCCCACGCCGTAAGCCGCCCACATCACCAGAAGGTGGCTCCGAGTGCATCCCTCGTGAAACTCCGGACGAAGGTGCGGAACCCGCTGGACCATCCATGGAGGACCTCCTGGACCACCAGATTCCCATAAAACGCTGACGCGGCTGACGAGAAAGGGCTCGCCCGCGTTGGGGGTGCGCCACTACGAGGACGGAGACGGGCAACTTCGAGGGAGCTTCAGAGAGATCAAGGGCACCTACGAGAGGCGAAAGACTGGTGCACGCGCTTCAACCGGGCTCATTGACTGCTTCCGCTAAACCGTGATACATGGTGAACCCAAACTGGTTCCAAGATGGCCTAAACTAGACTGTTGAATTTCCGTGTTGTGTTAGTCTGCTGCCTCTTAATCAGAACAGCGCAAACTGACTCTCCTCCTCTCAGCGCCGCCACTATGTGATAGATTCTTTCAGCGTTCTTCTGAAAATAAAGGCGCCTCCCCCTCGCAGGTCCATCCCGAGGCCAACATGAGTCAGCCCGCCTGAATCTCACGTTCTTTTGCAGAAAGCCACCGTGGAAGGTTTCTATTACGTCATTCGATGATGTCGTTCACAACACTATAGAGACCTTCGTTAACATACTGGCAGCTGTAAAACTACCTTTAGTCTTTCAAAGGCCGTTTAAGGGATGCCATAATCAACATTTGTACCACGGCGTTCAAAAGCCGCCACTTCATGGCACATCTGGGTCTGCCACTCGTGACAAGGAAGACACCACAGCGGTACTAAGAATCAATTTTCCATATCTGTGAAGCCTGCCGCAAAGGCGAAATACTAGTACGATTTAGTAGGACTTTCTTGCAGGCGTGTTGATTCATTTCGAGGACTGTAAGTGAGCGCGCAAAAGGACGAAGAAAAGAACAACCACGACACCATGGGCCCAGACGGCGCAGTCTGCGCCTGCTGTGTCGTGGTCATTTCCTTACTTCCTGTGCTGTTCGTTTTGCGCAGTTTTAAACCTTGATTACTAGTACAAGTGGAATATTTTGCCAGTCGATTCAAGAAGAAATGCTGTTGCCAGAACGAGTTATCCGGATTCGAGGTTTATGCAACTCGAAAGCCGCGCTTTTTGTCCAGAACAGAAGGAAGGGTGAGATCAACCATATTTCTCCGGTTGTCTGCATCATTATAGACTGTCATGGCACCCAAAAATTTCAGGGGACATTAAACCCCTGTTTAAGGCTATGATGCGATGTTTAATGCGTCAATGCCCATAAATTCGGTGTTTGTCTGTCTCTACTTAACATTCATAGATCCCTGGGAGTCCTCATACCGCTCCTGACGCGTAGGTGCAGAGGTTAAGTTATGCTCCACTGCCCTATGATGGCAGGGGCTGCCTCCGGTGTGACTTGTGCGATCCAGATGGCTCTTCCCCAGGAACCGTTAATCAGTCATTAATTTAACCGTCACCTGAGAAGGTGCTCCGTGTGCTAATAATTAGGGGAGAAGGTTGTGATGACGCCGCCAGGTCATGTGACCTTGGCCCTGCTGCCTCGTAACGCGCGTAGAAGATGCGCGTACTCGTCACATCGCAGGCTGCGTACAAATGTGTTCGGTACTTGCTTCAAGCGTGGGCATCTTCGCTGCATTAACTAGCCAAGTTCAGCTGTTGATCGTTATAGAGAGCGCTGTGGTGATGGTAACATTTTCTTGGCCGAAATCTAAGCATTTTGAAGAAAAAGCGATACGGCACAAGGACCAAAAGAGCGCATATCGAGAAGGGCATTCTCCGCGTCACCGTCGCTGATTATGTGGACGACGGTATCTTTTCTCTCTTTTGTTCTTGCGCCGCTGCGCTGTTTCTCCGTCATATCAGAGGAACTCGCCCTTAAGTTCCCCTCATCTAAACAGGGCCTTGTTGTGAGCACGTTCAGTTTTCGCGATGCAAATTGTGAAAAAGTGGTATGTTAAAGGCAGAAACAAATAGAGAAAAGGCCTTTGTTTACGTCCTGTGAACATGAACAGCATGCAGACTTTGATAAAAGAAACAGGCAACACAACCGTCAGCAGTGCCGCATCCTGCGCTCCCATCTCCGGAAGTCTCTCATGGCGAGGAAGGAATTCTGTGCTTTCGTCCTCACTGATTATACTGATTATGTGGATGTAAGCGCACGATGGCATCTAGGGACAGTGACACATCTCGACTGGAGCGGTGCCCTGTCGCTCTCAAAGGAAAAGCTTGGCGCGAGAAGAGCACCTCGCGCAATCGACGTCATCGCATGCCGAACCGAAGAGTCAAGTGGGCACCCCGGATTGTCACGTCCTTGCACCACCGTACCGCGAATTAATGAGGCTTGTCACACGTCATGTTCTTCTTAGTCTTTTCATACGCCCTACGCCCTGCAAAATTCACTACTATATATGTGCTGGAGCTTACATCAAAATCGAGACGCTTCGGTAAATGCCGATTCAGCTAAAAACAAATTTCATGTTGTAGTTGTCTATTTTTTTAGTTCGGCGGCATTTGTCACCATGTTGATCGTCTGGCTCCCTCTGTTGGCAACAAAATCTGAACGTTGTGTTCGAAAATATCACAATAAAAATACATTGTTAAAACGAAAATATTCATTTTCGGTTGTTTTTTTCTTTTCATGCTGAATTCCTAGCCACGCAACTTGTGTTGCTTCGGCAATGAATCTCGGCAATTATGTCATGAACCTAAGGGTTGACCGCTCTTTCGGATAAACGTCACATTTAGAGGAGTGGTCTCACTTACGATATTTTCTGATGTTAACCGCGTCATTTCTGCAGGCATGTTGGCATCAGTAAATTCTGAAAAAGCAACTGATGAGTATATTGACACGAGGATTGGAAGTAGAAGAAGAAAGAGATCGCAGCCTCTAGAAGTAGACGACGCTGAAGTGTAGGTCCGTTTCTCTGGTGCCCTCGTTCAGCCGCTGCAGTTCCTTTTCAGTGTAACAACTGTTACACATCTTGTGGAGCAGTGCTGTGTACGCTTCCCGACCTGCGTACGCGTACGAGATAAAGACGGCACTCACACCGGTCCATCAGCGCCCAAGCCGCCGCCTCCGCGGTGAGACACCTGAGTTCGGGCCTCTTGACAACCCGACGAGGAAGACGCAGCCTCGACCGACGGTCCCACCGGAAATGGCCACAGACAGTAGGTTCCCGGCTCCCATCCTCTACCACATGCCGCGAACGCCGCCATCTTTTCACGGCGACGTGTACGAAGATGCGGAAGACTTGCTGGACACCTTCGAGCGGGTCGCCCGCTGCAACGGTTGGCGCGACGACCGTAAGCTCCATAATGTGTATTTTGCGCTCGAGGACTCCGCTAGGACATGGTACGAGAACCACGAGAGCAACCTGTCCACCTGGGAGACATTCCAAAATCTCATTGCTACATTCCCCAACGCAGACCGCCGGGAGAAAGCTGAAGCTGCGCTTCGCTCCCGTCACCAGCGGACTAACGAAAGCGTTTGCATGTATGTAGAGGACATGACGCGCCTCTTCAAGCGTGCTGACCCATCCATGGCGGAGGAGACGAAGCTTCGCCACCTCATGCGCGGGGTCAAGCAGGAACTTTTTCCCTGTCTTGTGCGCAGTCCACCGCGTACTGTTGCCGAATTCCTCACGGAAGCGACTACCATGGACACGACACTCCTGCAAGGAGCCCGGCAATACAATCGGGATGTAAGCACGCTTGGGCCCGCTGTTTCTTCGATGCCGCTAGGGAGTGATGCGGCCGTTTTGCAGGACCTAATCAGGTTGATCGTCAGGAGGAATTACAAGCCCTCCAGCTGCCTCCCAGCGCGCCGTCTGTTACATCGCTGTCTAAAGTCGTCCGGGACGAGGTGCGCCTAGCAGCACAGCAGCAACAACTGCCTGAGATCCCAAGACAGACTGAGGTCAGACCAACCTATGCATCTGTCCTCTGCCGGGCCCCAACGCCAGGCTACGACGTGAATACCGCGACTCACGCAGCGCAGCAGTCTGGTCTTTCCCCTGTGCCTGCTCGACCAGCTTATCAGCGGCCACGGAAGTGTGAAGTGTGGCGTGCACCGGACCGGCGGCCCCTTTGCTACCACTGTGGTGAGGCGGGACATCTTTACAGGGCCTGCCCGTACCGCCGAGTGGGTCTGCGTGGTTTTCGCGCCCGACGACCTTTGCCCCCCGGAATGGCGAACGACCATTTGAAACTGAAGCTCACCGGTCGGCCCGTCAGAGGCCTGGGACATACGGTCGCTAGGATCCTAGGTCGTCATCTCCGCTGCGTTACCGTTCCCCAAGCCGTCGCCGAGACGCCGGCTACCCTTAGCGGCGTTCTCCTAGTCCACGCCGGGAAAACTAATTCCAGCGGTCTCCGCAGGCAAGGCCGCTGCTGTTCGGAAAACTGAAGATCCTCCGCCGCCGATATACCGATACGCTGATTCCTCACCGGGGCAGGGTAGCGACAGCATCCGACGCGCTACTTCTGATTTCCGTGTGACGATTCACGGAACTGACACCATCGCTTTACTTGATACTGGGGCTGACTATTCCGTGATGAGCCACACCCTCGCCCAGGAATTGAGCAAAGTTTTGACACCATGGTTGGACCCTAGCATTCGCACGGCTGGAGGTCACCTCATTAGCCCGGCCGGAAGGTGTACAGCCCGAGTCGGCATCCGCGGTTTCGTCTACGTGGGTGAATTCGTCGTGTTGAGCGAGTGTTCGAGAGATTTGATCCTGGGCCTC
Source organism: Amblyomma americanum (assembly GCF_052857255.1). NCBI lineage: Eukaryota > Metazoa > Arthropoda > Arachnida > Ixodida > Ixodidae > Amblyomma > Amblyomma americanum. The sequence continues at coordinate 245,518,511 of NC_135497.1, forward strand.
GACTTTCTACAGGCAAACGGTGCTGTGATCGATCTACACGAGGCACGAGTCACATTTTCGACGAAGGAAGCCGTGGCGCACAGTAACACAGAAGGCCCAGGAGTCAACGCTCTGCGTATAGTCGAAGACGACGTCATGCTGCCACCACGGTCCACTGTACTGGTGTTAGTGAGGAACGACTCGTTTCACGACTACGAAGGTATTGCGGACAGTCACCCTTCGCTGTTGCTCGAGAAGGGTGTGGCTATCGCGCACGGCCTTGTTGAACTGAATGACGGCTGTGCGACAGTTTTTCTGACGAATTTCACGAACGAAATTCAGCACCTCGCCAAGGGAACGGCCGTCGCCTTCCTCGACGACATGGATAGGTTGCCGAATCTGTGCCCCGTACAGGTGAATCTTCACGACGATGCCGCACCAAGTAACGCCCTTCAGAAGGTTAAAATCAACCCGGAGTTGTCACCTCATCAGAAGAACCTTCTGTCGTCGCTGCTACTTGATTTTAAAGATTGATTTCGCGGCGAGCTCCAAGGTCGGACGTACGCCGGTAGCCAAGCATCGCATTGTCACCGATTCGGCCAGGCCACCAGTTTGTCAGCGTCCATACCGCGTTTCGCCTAAAGAGCGCGAAGCTATTAGGACGCAAGTCGATGAAATGCTTGCAGACGACGTTATACAGCCGTCAACAAGTCCGTGGGCGTCGCCGGTGGTCCTGGTGAAAAAGAAAGACAACACGTTGCGATTCTGCGTTGATTACAGGAAACTGAATAAACTTCAATAAAACGGAGAGTTGAGCGAGTTGGTACATACTGCTGGGAATAACAGCGCGTAGAACAGGTGCAGGGTCCGTTTCTCTGGTGCCCTCGTTCAGCCGCTGCAGTTCTTTTCAGTGTAACAACTGTTACAATATTATCTCGGTTTGGATATATTTTGCCAATTTCGCTTGTCATCATGCTGCTCCTAGCATGTGTTCAAGAAATAAGGCAGCGTGAGCCGTAATTTGGAAAATAAGTGGGCTGAGTAGAGACGGCACACTAAACGTGCAACAGAGCTCTTTCATCACACAAGTTGATAAGTCGCCCCTCCCGAACCTGGATATTCCCTGCGGCTACTACAGGCAGGTTAACAGACGGTGGCGCCGCCTATGAGCCGGGATGTCAGCTATCGGCGGCGCCGGGCAACCTGTTTTTGGTCTCTGCTATGCTCGCGTTTTGAGCACCGCTGAGCTGTTGGTGTGAATGCCGCAGGCGACGTAACAGTCTGCTAGTCTCTGAAATATGGCCCAATCAGTGGGTTATATTTCCATGCTCGTGTTCTATGGGTACTCCAGCTACTGGTATCATCAGAGAATGTACAGGTGTATGCCGTTCAATAAGTCATACCTTGACACCGCGAGGACCTGGGAACCCTTTGGGTCCCAGCTGGCCTGCATGTCCCTGAAAACAAAATAGGGAGCATGACAGAAAAGCATGACGTGATTGCAGCAGAAGCACGTTCTGATAAAGCCCCTTGTATACATGCATCAATAAAATCGAGGCCGTTAAACCTCATTGTGCCGCATGGCGACACCGTAACAAAACTGAATCGTCAGAACGCTCGAACAGGCGCCACTTTCGCATAGATTTCTCCCTACGGTGCCCATTATAACAACACATTCGCCTCCATTTGTCCACGAGAAATCCTTAAGCGTAGTGAAATAGTTGGCAACATATTCTTTTTCCTTTGTTCTGCAGCGATACCGCAAAATTTCGGGTGTCAAAATGTCGCCTAAAGATCTCGGTGTTACATCGCAGCACACAGCACTTGACAGCCCACAAAGGCGCAGGAAAGACCTCCCTGTCTTCCAAGGCGGCAGCTCAGAGGTGTGAATGCACTTTGAAAGTTGGATAACTACATGCAAAAGCATAGAAAAATGATTTCACTGAACAATGCTCCATACTTAGGCTGCCTCTGCATGTCGCAGTAGGTATGAGATAGCTTCACGCGGCAAGGCTGTCTACTAAATTTACATGTTCAAAACTGCGCCTGCGCTTCAGAAATTACGACCAAGTAGTTGCACGGGTTCAGTACTGCAACGGTGTTTTTCTTCTTATGTGCAGGTACTGTTCTGAATACGTAAGTACGGGAGTAGACCCAGCTTACAGATTTACAAAGAGGTCATTTCATTGGAGCACTCGAAAGAAACCTGACATGCTCAGAGGTGTACCTTTCAAACGCAGTTTGCGGCAGCAATGGATGATTGTTTTTAAAAATCCCCTATGTTCGCATTGGAAAAACAATGAAGCATGAACCCCTTTCTTTTAATTTAAATAATACTTGAACAATTTCCGCAATGACAAACACACGTGCTCTAGCGGCATATATATGTTCAATAAACCCAGCCGCCATTTCACTGTCTTGTTCGCCGAGGCTACTGTCGCCGAGGCGGCGCACTTATGACGCCCGATGACGATCCTGCAACATCGATCAGCTGGGAATCCGCATCGCGCACATCCACCGCCATGGAGCGCAGCGTTCGTTCTCTTTGGGAAGCATTATTCCGATATTTTGGCAGATGTACTCCAGGAAATAGTAGCCTGGAAATAGTAGCCTGCTGCTAGGTCACACACCGCGTGGCACAAAGACAGGCTCCGTAGCGCATGCGTATAGTGTATGCATATTACCAGGTCACCTTTGCTTCCGGGAAATCCAGAACTTAAGAGCGGTCCCTGCAATGATGAAGATATGCGCGCGATATTTAAAAAGCTTGGGATACGCACCTTCTGACCGCGGTTTCCCTCGGGTATAAGCTCAGCTATCTAATTGTTAAATGTCAATACAGTAACATGCCGCCTGATGTTACGATTTGAAAGGTACCTTGAAGGCGCAGTCATCTATGTGCTCAGCAAGTGAAACCTGTTCTCGTCCCTCACGATACTTACGTCATTGAAAGCTTGATTTATTGTTTATTTACTGTCGTATTGCCTGCACTAAGATCTGGTACGGGAAATCTTGCAGCCTTCTTTATCATGTCGCTGAGTGGATGTGTCCCTCGAGGTGATGCAGGCAGATATAGAATTCCCCATTCTTGTCTTCTCTGTAAGACCATGAAGTAAACAGGGAGACGTGAATAAAAACATAAAAACAAAACTTCAGGACATACTTTTCAAGGCTGCATTGTGGTTCTTCGTTCTCCTTGCGCACTGATATCCTAGAAAGCAGGGCTCGCGAAAAGAAAAACGGACACACTTTGTTTTCAAAAGGTGCACAGAGATGTTCTTTACTGTGACGTTTCTGGAACGGCTGTTGCCCAAAATCTGCATGCGTCTCATGCATTGTGTTCAAAGAAGCTTTAGCGAATGCAGTCTAAAAAAGGAAGAAAAAGAATTGCCCACTATGTGGACTCATCAAACTGTTTACTATCTATAGTTGGCTCTCTACTCACGGGCATTACGTCGGCTCCTGGAAGGCCTGGAAGTCAGGATTTTCTTCTAGGCCCCTAAGAAGTCCGTAAACATATTTGTATCATTGCGCTACACTAACGATTATGTTACTCTAAGAATTTTGCGAAGGCTCGCTAAAATAAACCAGTGACCGACACGCACGGATTTCTTGACATCAAGAGAGAGGTATCGAAATAGCCCCTTTAGTTCTGTGCGCACCGAAGCAGTGTTCAGCAGGCAATAAATGACGAATGCCATGCGTACCAGTGATTCTTATCGTAAGTATGTGAAGAATAAAATGCGTACAAATATATGCGCCATCTAACACGCACGGCAAGATTGTTTGAACCCCACTTCCCGATACCAAGTGCCTGCCATTTTTTCCTGCCTAGTTTGCATTTCCTGATTTCTTTCATTTAAAACATGATTTGTAATCTGAAACGTCTTCCTCACTTCTCTCGTTCAAAATGTTCAGTCTCCGGGTTCTCGAGCAACCTTGTGAGTTTTTCTCGAAATTACATTTTTCAACATTCCAGCCAACATGGTAATAAAGTTCTCTCTGTGTGTGCAACAGGAAGCAAAGCTAGTTGCATCCCTTCGTATACGCGACTATAATGGTTTCGCTGTGGTTGCCTCTCTGCAGCAACTGAAGCGCTGTGATAAGCAGCACTAAGCATTCTGCGACACCTAGGCACGCTTCGACTGGCAAGCTGAATAAGAACCTTCAGCGCCATAGAGCACGCATTTCGACAAGAAGGAAGCTGAGCGACCATATATCGTTTGTTGCGCGCCATATTGTTCAGCCCTGTCGTCAGGCATTCATAACTATCGCCGTCTTCTCTAGTTTCTTTTACCGTAAAACACGAACGCTGTGAGTACATTCGGCGGTGAACCGGCTGTTTCGAAAGCGTTGCTTTGAAGAGCATTCACCGATTCGCTTGCAGCGTGTCACTGACGCAGGTACTTACGTACCGCTTCGGTGTTCTCGAACGAAGCTTCGTTCCCTGCCTGATATATTTGAGATTAAAAGGCAAAGGAACAAAGGAAGCGGTTCCAGGAACCAGAACGCTCTAAGGGCAAAAATAACAACAAATGAAGGGCTCGATTGTGGTTGCTTGATCGAAAATTGAGAAGAATCGAGTAATTTATAAATAATACATAGGTCTCTTTGAAGGAAAACGCTGAACCGTTAGGCTATAACTGCGCAAAATCAAGCAAAACTTCCATTAATATTCAGTCAGTTTATATATGCATCCACGCTAAGTTTATATGTGTGCTTAATTTTTATTTGCATACAAATTTTTATTTGCATACATAAAAAAAGCTATAAATAAGTTTTACAACTCTTTTTTTCATCACTAATTAAATAAAATGGGAGAAATCACTGCTTTAATCTGTTGCATTATCACAATCGTCATCAAATTAATTAAGTCCACCACAGGAGCAAGGCCTTCTTCCAATGTCGCTACTGTGCGCCAAGAGCAACAAACACATATCAGCGAATTTCCTTTCCCAATCGGGCTTTAGTATCCTCTGCCAACCCCAGCTTTGTTTCTGCCCCATTGGTATTCACTGTCTCGTTCTCACACACAAACCTCAGTAAAGCAACGTATATGCACGTATATGCGCAGAGGAAGTGTAGCGTCCCGTGAAGTCTCGCGTTAACTGTCCTGCCTAAGTACTTCTCTTACTTTAAGCTATAATGTCGCCCGATCGCATTTGTTTTCCACACCATAGGTACTGTTCTCTTTCTATTCCTTAGCGTAACACATAGCAGAGTCCTTTATTTCACTCTGAGGGGCTGCCATCGATTAGCTTTCAAGCTCTTTGGCTAGCCTGTGGATCTCTTAGAATTATCGGACCTTTAGTTATATGTTACAGCTGAAGCTACCTCGCACCTCATAAGCTTGACGTGCACTCTACTTTAAACCAAGTATTCGTGCCAAAGGCAACATTTTCTTTATTCATTTTTTGTAGCATAACTAAACATACCGGAGGCCCAAGTGTTCCCGGTACGCCCTGAGGACCTGGGGAGCCCTGAAATAGGAAATGACAAAAACAATCAAAAAGAAGTTCATTATATATTTTTTAATTTGTAGAAACGCTTCGCTATAAGTATAACTGCAGACAAAATAGGACGCCCTGCAAGGTGAAAACGTTGAATGTCGTCATATCAAATCATTGGGTCTAGTCATTCCAAGAGCAAGGCGCATGCAGTGCAAATCCCGCATAGCACGCAACTGTGACCAACTCCGTGAGCGTTCGAACCTAATGCGTGTTGCAGAGGATTGTAAGGAATAGCTTTTGAGTGTCACTCACTGTAGTAAAGGAGAAAACAACCGACGGTTCTGGTTCCGAACTTGCTCACGATGAAGCGTTCCCTATTAGCGCAATTAAAAAACAGTTCCTTCTTAGAAAATAACTTAAATTGTACTACTACTTCGCCGGATCTTTTACAGATCTCGAATTAGTTTTTAAAACTCGGGCATAATCCAATTTATACACTGTACCGTATTTTATCAGAATGCTGCTGCCACTGGCAGAATGTTTTCAATACTTGGCCACTCTCTGCCAAATGTTTGACACTTGCCGCAGAAGAACCTCGCCTTATCTGCTCATAAAAATCTGTTACCATCCGCTGCAAGCCTATGAGCCCCCACGCCTTCTTTTCACAGAAGAAATCGTCGAGCACTGCAAGGAAACATTGACGTCAGCTGTCCGAAGCCGGGAGCAAGAAATGTTGCTGCACACAACTTTGCTGCGTCTGTTTAGCGTTGCTAAGTAGATTCAACACTTTGTATATCCTACTGACCGCTGTTTAGCACAGCAGATGCTGAATTCTGAGAACATGCACTGGCACGCGGAGAAGCAAAAGCAGGAGCAAAAAAGGATGAGAGCTCACCACAGGTAACTGCATCCCCTGCCGCACCGGCTGTCCAGCTATGCCCGGGGGACCCTGGGCAAAGTACAAGGGGACCGTATGTCATTGTTCCGCATGCCCAAGCCAATGTGAGATACAACTGAGCGAAAGAAAGTTTTTTCCATTCAGTGCTTCACTTGTTCAAGCCATATGTTCACTTGTGCTGACTCTCACCAAACATGGCATGGACCAGCAAACACACGGAGTGGACCATTTGGAGTGCATTTGCATGTGCAAGCAACAAACTAGTTTGCGGACCAGCTGTGCGTATAAAGAGATAACGCTGAGCTCGGCGTGTCCGTGGAGTTGGTTTGAAATTATTGCACTACACATGTAAAACTGTAGAATGACACGAAATAAGGTAATAAGATTGAGCGCACATATAAAGTAATAACATGCTATAACACGGAGAGCACCGCACGCGACATGCAGAGGTCGTGGGTTCAGACCCCACCGGCGGTATCGGTTTATTTTCTTCTACTTTCTAATCAATTTTCGTTGACTTATAATAATTAGCTGCGGTTTAGCTACTGCTTAACCTTGTTAGAGAGCGAAAGCTGCATCATATCGGGCAAGCAGTCGCGGCTTGGCGTCTGTAATGTTGAGCGCGTTCCGCACACTGGATAGGCAGCGCGCTCACCCTGTCACCCTAGCAGTAGCAGTTAAATTAATGGTTCATTGCGAGAGGCTGGTGATCCAATGAACGCTGCTGCCCATTGTACCGCCCCTACCGGCGAATCGAAAGGTCAAAGGTCAAGTGGTGCGACACCATGGTGGACCACATATGGCAAGGCCTGTAGCCACATTTCACCTCTGGCTCACTTGAAGGTCAACCGTAAACGCGCGGAGAAATCGGCTTTACCTAGCATAGTGAGCTTTCGTTTCAGAAATGGTCACGCAACTAATCTGCCAACGGTCAACACCGCAAATCAATAAAGAATAATAGAAGCCTTCCCCTGCGCTTTCGTCGATTTCAGTGATTGTTAGCTTCATATGTGTGTCGTCACGAGAACCTCAATTTACTCTCTTTGTCTTCTAACATGTGATGCTAATAATAGTAAACAACATACACCGCTAGAAAACAATCGGCAAGTTATATAGAGCAGAAGACAGCATGGGTCCAGATCATGAACTGACTTGACGTGCACTACGATTTTAGCGCGGAAGTGTTTGTCCTGACAGTAGCACAACCTGTGCAGTCACAAATCAAACCATTAGCTCGAGGTCCACAAAACCACGCCTTTTCAACGGCTTCAACGTCGCAGGTTGCATTCAGCTCCAAGTGCCTCCTGGATTCTGAACGTGAGACTCAGTGTCTAAATAAGAACGGTTTCTCTCTGAGTACCCTTGTATCAATGCCTAGATTTTGCTCGGCCGTACCAAAAGAATAAAGCTAAAAAAAAACAAATCTTATTGTGCAAGTTTTTCCGCATGCAAATTCCAGGAGATTTCAGAGTCAAAAGTCATTTCTTACTTCCGTAAGCAAGTCTTCTTCCGCCTAGATCGTTCCCTCTCTCACCTGTCACAATGTCATCAATAAGCGAGACAACCGTTGAAAGATCGCTTTGATGTCAAATTGAAACATGTAATTTCAAATGCGTAAATCGATACTTAACAAGGGCGGTTGTTTTAACGCACCGGACTCCCCTTGGGCCCCACTAGTCATTCGGATCCCGGTATGCCCTGTAATAAAACGGTTTCAACAAGGACATCTTGCGTACATAATTTGACACGATTAAGATAACAAGCTATATGAGTAATCACAGGTGGTCCAGGAAGTCCAATGAAGCCACGTGGGCCAGGGAAGCCCCTTGGACCCTGGATAAGAAACAGGAAAGGCACAAGTGAACACGCTTGCTAAAGAATGCAAAACAAACTTGATTTTAAACAACTCCAAGAGTGTACCCAAGTATAAGAGCGTACGTTGTTGGGCTAGTCGGTCAATCATGGTAAATACAAGGGGGGGGGGGTACTGCGCACAAAAAGACAAGGACAAGAAGATAACACACTGCCCTTGTTGTGTTATCTTCTTGTCCTTGTCTTTTTGTACGCAGTACCCCCCCCCCCCCCCTGGTATGTACCCAAGTAGTATAGCGCTGCTTTCTTTTGGCGTGTTGTCCCAAATTTTGTTTGTTTATTTCACTCATGGCAAAAAAAGTGCTCTACCCAGAACAAACGTGAGTAAATATTGAACTGACAAAGCCATTCTTTAAAAACTCCTGTGATGTCACCAGATTTCAACCGTGAGAAGTTTTTTAATCTAGCCATAAAAATTGGAGCGTGTTAAAGTGTTGAAAAAGTGAGCTTTTGTCAATACACTATTTCAATTGTAGCCGAATGGCGAGCTCCTTCACACCTGCTCAAAAAGAAAGCGCAAACAAACTTTCCAGTATCTGCTGCAGTGGCTAAGGGTCTACTGCATTCGGCTGCCTAACCAAACGTCGCCGGCTGAAATTCGGGCCGCGACGACCGCATTTCTATGGAGGCGCATTGCAAAAACGCCAGTGCTCTGCGCGACGTCAAAGCATCGTTTAAGAGCCCGCGGCAACTGAAATTAATCCAGAGCCCTCCAGTAACGACAGATTTTAGCACCCACATGTCATACCATACATATTGTACAGCGAGCAGTACCCGCAAGTTTTTTTGTAAAACAAAGAAAACTGATAAATAAAACTTCAAATCCTCATTTACCCCTTCTCCAGGAAGTCCTGGAAGCCCGTGAAGCCCGTCGTCACACTTGTGTTGGGAGACGTAAAAAAAGTACATCAGCCATTGTTAAAACTTGTAAACGGAGTTTTTCACCGGGAGTGGTCGCGTTATTCAGTTTTGCCTCGCTCCTCATTTGTATATAGCGTTTCCACACTCCAAAGAAGGCGACTTCTTTGTATTCGCATGCACTGCTGCGTTGTTAGTTATTAGAGAGAGAGAAAGCTTCATGTCGCTACCCAGGTCCGGGCGCCGTTTCAAGCTATAGAACGCGGAATACTTTGAGGTAGCGTTAATTTTACCGCGTATGTTATATCGCGCTTCGAATTCGTGAATGCCTACGCATGCTTATCACTATATGCGCGTAACAGTACGTAACAGCATTTGCTACGCAACCAAACCATGCTGAAATTCCCAATGCCATTGTAGATAGGCACTCTCACGCAGCGCCTTCAAATGCTGCTTGCCCTGAACGGAATGAGAGGCATATACAGTTAAAGCCATACAAAGCGCTCGCTCATTCCATTTGCCTATAGCTCGCAGCAGCCACCTTAAGTGAACTGACATGAACGCAACAAATCAAACCACGTCTGATGCTCCTGAAAGTGGTTGGTTTCCGCTAAAAGTGTGCGAATATTCCAAAGTTTCGAATAGAGAATCGAATGTGTTTGTGTATATATATATATATATATATATATATATATATATATATATATATATATATATATATATATATATATATATATATATATACACAATCACATTTGGTTCTCTATCCGAAACTTTCGAATATATATATATATATATATATATATATATATATATATATATATATATATATATATATATATATATATATATATATATATATATATTCGAAAGTTTCGGATAGAGAATCGAATGTGTTTGTATATATATATATATATATATATATATATATATATTCGAAAGTTTCGGAGATATATATATATATATATATATATATATATATATATATATATATATATATATATATATATATATATATATATTCGATTCACCTAATGAATCAAATAGAGCATGTGCAAAACTATTCGAAAAGAACGGAATCTGCTCTTAAGTTTTCGAGTAGTTTTCGAGTAACTGGCACGAAGTTTGAATAGGACGCATCGTGGTTTGTTTTCGACGACTGTTTCGAAAACAGGATCCACTCCTACTCCACAGAGCGTGCTGCCGCGATTGGTATGTGCGGGAAAGGAGGGTCCACCGCCGAGACGCCGTCCATTAGTTTTGCGGCGTTCGTAATGTTAGTTCATACGTGCTCCGAGATTAGAAGACACGGGTGGGTTCAGCCAGGTATAACGAACCCTTCCGTCATATCCGAAATCGAAGACTATGGCTCAAACTCTCGTCCTTGTCCTAAGCCGAGGTTTGGCGCTACTTTGCTGTCGTCATCAGCAGCAAAATATAATTCTCTTACGGCCGTATGATATTGCTGACTTAATGTAAAGCATATCGTGGTGGAGATCGGTGTTTCATCTTTTGACAGGTAAACTTTCACTCCATGACCCATGGTGCCGCTGCTCGCGTTCGCTGCTTCCCGTGGATATTAGTTTCGCGGGAAAATTCGCAAACATAGCAAATATTCGCACACATATTCGATTCTTAATCGATTCGGTTTATAATTACCATATTTTTGTTATATGTGGCAGATAGTTGCAATTATTCGTATTCAATTCGGTTTTGAAAAGGTACTATTCGCTCAGGCATAGTGTCCGTGTACATTAAACCATACTTCACACCACCGCTGCCGACAACAACTTAATCGCTGCAATTTCTTCTTAGCATGAGGAGGGACAAACGTACGATCGTTGAGCGTACTCGGCCGAGCAGACAACAGCCCTTCTCGTCGCCTTCAAGTCCTCACGATTGCCGAGTGCCACTAATCGAATGTCCATACTTACTTCTCGTTTACGTGTTTTTCTGCTTCTCAAATGTGCTGTCTGATCCCATATAAACAAAGGAAGCGAGAACAAAACCTGGAGACGACACTTAAGCTCCACCTTAAGTCTATGATGTGACAACGTTAATTAACGTAAGCGTTAATTGCTCATTCTTTACATTCATAGATCGCTCGGAGTCCTCATACCACTACTGCCGCAGGGGTGCAGCGGTTAAGCGATGCGCCACTGCCCCGGCAGGTGGCTTTTTCAAGCGCAGCCACCGGTCGGGCTTGTGAGACCCAGGTTGTTCATCCCGAGCAGCCTTCGCGACCAATCATTAATATAACTGCCATCTGCCATGGTGGGTTGCTTTTCTGGGGATCCTTCATAGATTTTTCGCTACGCCGGCTTTTGTGGGACACGAGCTCCTTAACGCTATCTCGTTAAAATGATTGCACTTTTGACGAAAGCTACTTTCACTTACCTGGCTGCCATTGGAAGCTGGCGGCCAGGCTCTCGCATTGTCGCTCGGCTGTTATTGATAGTTTATTCATTATTTAACTGTATTTATAAGTAAGTCATGATGACCTGCATCATGTTCTACGTCATCCGTGACACGATTTTAAATCTGCGCCCTCGGCATCAGCACATGCATGTCGTATGCACTGCATGAGCGAACGCATTTACAACGTACCGGATGACCTTCGTGTCCGACCAGTCCCTGATCACCCGGTGCTCCGACGTAACCCTGCGACAATCAGGATAAGCCTGAATACCACGTTTGCATATTCGGGTCACTTGGTCACGTCGTAAGAAAGCAAACGTTTCACTAAATAGGCTTGATTCAATGCTGGCCCTTTCACCTTCCTCTCCCGGCAGGCCTGGGACACCTGGCAGGCCGATGTCGCCCTGTGTCGCGAAGAGAAACAATGTTTGAAGCAAATTAAGACCACGACAAATATCGTGCAAATTCTATTTATAACTGTTGTGTCGGTATCTGGAATGCGACACGTGCGTTGACCGGTGTTTGATAAAGATATGATAGTGCGGTTGCCTTGGTTCTGCGCATGCTCGAGTGCAGCTGCCACCGAATAAATACTCGTTCATGGGCTGTACTGGGGGGAGTTGTTTTTCGTGCTGCCTGTATGCAGTACTCGTAATAAAGCTGTATTCATCAAGCCAACGTCTTCTGTGTGGATGCAACAAACTGGCGACGAGGATGGGATGCAACCAGAACTGGCGATGGCTTCCACAGGCGGCTAGCTACTGATCCCGACAGCGGAGACTTGGACGTCTTTATCTAACGCTTCGAGCTGTACATAACGGCTAACGACGTTTACGACGCCAAGAAACTGCATCTGTTCCTGAGCGCCATCGGAGAAAAAGCGTATGTGACGCTCCGAAGTCTACTGCTCGCTGGGACTCCCAGCAGATCGACGTACAAGAACGTTGTCACAGCGCTGCAGAAGCACTACAATACGACGCGTTCTGTGGTGAGCGAACGGTACCACTCTAATCAAAAGAAGCAAATGCCTCAAGAAAGTGTCACAGGCTTCGTGGTGCGGCTCAAGAAATCGGCAGCCTCATGCGACTTCGGCAGCTTCTTGGAACAAGCGCTTCGTGACCGCTTGATTGCTAGGCTTCATTCCGAGGCTATACGTTGCCGGCTGCGGTCCATGAGTGACACCGAGCTCACCTGGGACCGTGCCTACAGCATCGCTACTGCAATGGAAATGGCAGCTAAGGACACACTGGCAATGGTTTCGGAAACTACCTGTCAGTACTCGTCGAGCGGCTGCGACGTCCACTGGCCGAGCAAGTAGTCGGCGTCGCCAAAGGGCTCCGAAGTGCGTGTCTGCAGCTGCCTCGCCCCCGACAAGCCGAAACCGAAGACTTCGACTCAAAGGAATAAATCAGATTGCCATCGATGTGGTGGGTGCCATGCACGTGTAAATTGTCCGTTCTTAAACCGCGTGTGTTATAAATGCCAAAAGAAAGGTCATGTTGCGAAAATGTGCAAAAGTAGAGTTGTGCATCAGCTAGAACAGGAATCGTCAGACAGTGACCTGCTCACGCTTTGCCACACTGAAAATTGTACGGGCGTTCCTGCCATTGTATCACTGTGTGGTTAAACGGGGAAACGTAGCCATGGAGCGGCGGTTTCCATAATGTCGCATGCAGAGTGCGCTAAACATTTTCTAAACGCCAGTCTTAGACCCGCTGATGTCAAACTTGTCACGTACAATGGCACGCCGGTTGATATCAAAGGTATTATTGATGTTGAAGAGGTGTTTCTCTTCGCGACACACGGCGACATCGGCCTGCCAGGTCTCCCAGGCCTGCCGGGAGAGGAAGGTGAAAGGGTCAGCATTGAATCAAGCCTATTTAGTGAAACGTTTGCTTTCTTACGACGTGACCAAGTGACCCGATTATGCAAACGTGGTATTCAGGCTTATCCTGATTGTCGCAGGGTTACGTCGGAGCACCGGGTGATCAGGGACTGGTCGGACACGAAGGTCATCCGGTACGTTGTAAATGCGTTCGCTCATGCAGTGCATACGACATGCATGTGCTGATGCCGAGGGCGCAGATTTAAAATCTTGTCACGGATGACGTAGAACATGATGCAGGTCATCATGACTTACTTATAAATACAGTTAAATAATGAAGAAACTATCAATAACAGCCGAGTGGCAATGCGAGACTCTCGCCGCCTGCTTCCAATGGCAGCCGGTTAAGTGAAAGTAGCTTTCGTCAAAAGTGCAATCATTTTAATGAGATAGCGTTAAGGAGCTCGTGTCCCACAAACCCGGCGTAGAGAAAAATGTATGAAAGATCCCCAGAAAAGCAACCCACCGTGGCAGATGGCAGTTATATTAATGATTGGTCGCGAAGGCTGCTCGGGATGAGCAACCTAGGTCTCACAAGCCCGACTGGTGGCTGTGCTTGAAACAGCCACCTGCCGGGGCAGTGGCGCATCGCTTAACCGCTGTACTACTGCGGCAGTAGTGGTATGAGGTCTCCGAGCGATCTATGAATGTAAAGAATGAGCAATTAACGTTCACGTTAATTAACGTTGTCACGTCATAGCCTTAAGGTGGAGCTTAAGGGTCGCCTCCAGGTTTTTTTCTCGCTTCCTTTGTTTATATGGGATCTGACAGCACATTTGAGAAGCAGAAAAACGCGGAAACGAGAAGTAAGTCTGGACATTCGATTAGTGGCACTCGGCAACTGTGAGGACTTGAAGGCGACGAGAAGGGCTGTTGTCTGCTCGGCCGAGAACGCTCAACGATCGTACGTTTGTCCCTCCTCATGCTAAGAAGAAATTGCAGCGATTAAGTTGTTGTCGGCAGCGGTGGCGTGAAGTATGGTTTAATGTACACGGACACTATGCCTGAGCGAATAGTACCTTTTCAAAACCGAATTGAATACGAATAGTTGCAACTATCTGCCACATCTAACAAAAATACGGTAATTATAAACCGAATCGATTAAGAATCGAATATGTGTGCGAATATTTGCTATGTTTGCGAATTTTCCCGCGAAACTAATATCCACGGGAAGCAGCGAACGCTAGCAGCGGCACCATGGGTCATGGAGTGAAAGTTTACCTGTCAAAAGATGAAACACCGATCTCCACCACGATATGATTTACATTAAGTCAGCAATATCATACGGCCGCAAGAGAATTACATTTTGCTGCTGATGACGACAGCAAAGTAGCGCCAAACCTCGGTTTAGGACAAGGACGAGAGTTTGAGCCATAGTCTCCGATTTCGGATATGACGGAAGGGTTCGTTATACCTGGCTGAACCCACCCGTGTCTTCTAATCTCGGAGCACATATCAACGAACATTACGAACGCCGCAAAACTAATGGACGGCGTCTCGGCGGTGGACCCTCCTTTCCCGCACATACCAATCGCGGCAGCACGCTCTGTGGAGTAGGAGTGGTTCCTGTTTTCGAAACAGTCGTCGAAAACAAACCACGATGCGTCCTATTCAAACTTCGTGCCAATTACTCGAAAACTACTCGAAAACTTAAGAGCGGATTCCGTTCTTTTCGAATAGTTTTGCACATGCTCCATTTGATTCATTAGGTGAATCGAATATATATATATATATATATATATATATATATATATATATATATATATATATATATATATATATATATATATATATATATATATATACACACAAACACATTCGATTCTCTATCCAAAACTTTCGAATATTCGCACACTCTTAGCGGAAACCAACCACTTTCAGGAACATCAGACGTGGTTTGATTTGTTGCGTTCATGTCAGTTCACCCAAGGTGGCTGCTGCGAGCTATAGGCAAGTGGAATGAGCGAGCGCTTTGTATGGCTTTAACTGTATATGCCTCTCCTTCCGTTCAGGGCAAGCAGCATTTGCCACCGGTGGGATCTGAACCCACGACCTCCGCATGTCGCATGCGGTGCTCTCCGTGTTATAGCATGTTATTACTTTATATGTGCGCTCAATCTTATTACCTTATTTCGTGTCATTCGACAGTTTTACATGTGTAGTGCAATAATTTCATACCACCTCCACGGACACGCCGAGCTCAGCGTTATCTCTTTATATGCACAGCTGGTCCTCAAACTTGTTTGTTGCTTGCACATGCAAATGCACTCCAAATGGTCCACTCCGTGTGTTTGCTGGTCCATGCCATGTTTTGTGACAGTCAGCACAAGTGAACATACGACTTGAACAAGTGAAGCACTGAATGGAGAAAAAACTTTCTTTCGCTCAGTTGTATCTCACAATGGCTTGGGCATGCGGAACAATGACATACGGTCCCCTTGTACTTTGCCCAGGGTCCCCCGGGCATAGCTGGACAGCCGGTGCGGCAGGGGATGCAGGGACCTGTGGTGAGCTCTCATCCTTTTTTGCTCCTGCTTTTGCTTTTCCGCGTGGCAGTGCATGTTCTCAGAATTGGGCATCTGCTGTGCTAAACAGTGGTAGTAGGATATACAAAGTGTTGAATCTACTTAGCAACGCTAAACAGACGCAGCAAAGTTGTGTGCCGCAACATTTCTTGCTACCGGCTTCGGACAGCTGACGGCAATGTTTCCTTGCAGTGCTCGACGATTTCTTCTGTGAAAAGAAGGCGTGGGGGCTCATAGGCTTGCAGCGGATGGTAACGGATTTTTATGAGCAGATAAGGCGAGGTTCTTCTGCGGCAAGTGTCAAAAATTTGGCAGAGAGTGGCCAAGTATTGAAAACATTCTGCCAGTGGCAGCAGCATTCTTATAAAATACGGTACAGTGTATAAATTGGATTATGCCCGAGTTTTAAAAACTAATTCGAGATCTGTGAAACATCCGGCGAAGTAGTAGTACAATTTAAGTTATTTTCTTAGAAGGAACTGTTTTTTAATTGCGCTAATAGGGAACGCTTCATCGTGAACAAGTTCGGAACCAGAACCGTCGGTTGTTTTCTCCTTTACTACAGTGAGTGACACTCAAAAGCTATTCCTTACAATCCTCTGCAACACGCATTAGGTTCGAACGCTCACGGAGTTGGTCACAGTTGCGTGCTATGCGGGATTTGCACTGCATGCGCCTTGCTCTTGGAATGACTAGGCCCAATGATTTGATATGACGACTTTCAACGTTTCCACCTTGCAGGGCGTCCTATTTTGCCTGCAGTTTTACTTATTGCGAACCGTTTCTACAAATTAAAAAATATATAATGAACTTCTTTTTGATTGTTTTTCTCATTTCCTATTTCAGGGCTCCCCAGGTCCTCAGGGCGTACCGGGCCCACTTGGGCCTCCGGTATGTTTAGTTCTGCTACAAAAAAAATGAATAAAGAAAATGTTGCCTTTGGCGCGAATACTTGGTTTGAAGTAGCGTGCACGTCAAGCATATGAGGTGCGAGGTAGCTTCAGTTGTTACATATAACTAAAGGTCCGATAATTCTAAGAGATCCACAGGCTAGCCAAAGAGCTTGAAAGATAATCGATGGCAGCCCCTCAGAGTGAAATAAAGGACTCTGCAATGTGTTGCGCTAAGAAATAGAAAGAGAACAGTACCTATGGAGTGGAAAACAAATGCGATCGGGTGACATTATAGCTTAAAGTAAGAGAAGTACTTAGGCAGGACAGTTAATGCGAGACTTCACGGGATGCTACACTTCCTCTGCGCATATACGTGTATATAAGTTGCTTTACTGAGGTCTGTGTGTGAGAACGAGACAGTGAATACCAATGGGGCAGAAACAAAGCTGGGGTTGGCAGAGGATACTACAGCCCGATTAGGAAAGGAAACTCGCTGAGATGTGTTTGTTGCCCTTGGCGCACAGTAGCGACATTGGAAGAAGGCCTTGCTCCTGTGGTGGACTTAATTATTTGATGACGATTGTGATAATGCAACAGATTACAGCAGTGCTTTGTCCCATTTTATAAGCGATCATAAATTAGTGAAGAAAAAAGGAGTTGTAAAACTTATTTATCGTTTTTTTTGCTGCACAAAGTGCTAGTTGAGAAGATTAAAGTTTATTATTATTTATGAAGAAGTTTACAGCTTATGATTAAGTGTTATACTGAAGGAGGTATTGCGCGCCATATTACAGCGAGAGGTAGCAAAGTAGATACCGTAATGGGGCTTCTTTTCATCAGTGTGTAAGGAAAAGAAATAAGAGTCGCAGCGAGAAACTAAATAAAAAATAGTCCAGGAAATCAATCACACGTCAATATATTAAGTATACAAAATTGATTCAAGCGGTAGCAAATGGAAATAGTACGCAAATAAAAAATAAACCACAATTGATCACGGTATAAATCGTGAATTGATCTCCGCAATACCGGCCCTAGAGTCATTTCGATTCCTGAAATGCGAGGGCGGCTTGTCGGTATTTTTCAAGAGCCTGCGCTATTTGAACAGTTATCCTCTGTAGTTCTATTTACATAAAGTACATGCCTGTGTTGTTCCTCTGCTGGTGTTTTTTTTTTTTTTTTGAGGCGCCGATTGTCGTTAATCAGCGCTCGGAAGTGCGAAACCGGACGCGCGCCACCAGCCGCCCCAGACGCGAGCGGCCCGCGAACGGTATAGGTCACCGCGCCCCTAGCGGCGGCGGAAAGCGCGACTCGTAAAGCCCTCCTGTATGTTTGCAAACAAACGAGGTGGCGCTGCAGTCACTTGCGGGCGCGTGGTAGGCAAGAGGCGCGTCCGAATAAATACCGAGCTGAACCCAACTCTAAACCGTCCCTATGTTGTCTCTAGTTGAACCAAACCTGACACTGCCTGTTCTCTATAATTTTTTAGATGTCCCCAACCAATGTATATATCAGACCGCGAGGTGTGCGTTTTTCCACGTTTTCTACGTGAGCGAACTTCAGTCGTACCCACTGACGATCTATCATCGCGTTGCGAAGAGTACTCGTTGGTGATAGTCAGCTGAAGCGTTTGTGCAAATCTCGTCTACGGGTGCGCCCGTCGGTCGAGACCTGCACGTTCAGCTTGCAAGAGGCCAGGTAGCGGAGTGGTGTTGAGCGCGGGTTTTCACGGCTTGTTGGCGCGTTTTCTGCGAATCACAGCAGTGGTTGATGCTTTCAACTTAGTTATTTCTCGATGTACACTAGCTCGCGTTGGCCACGTACGCAGCATTCAGAGGAATAGTTCCGCACTGTGTATTGTATGCGTCGAAAACAGGAAGCGTTTCTACCGTTCTACGCTAGGAATTGAATAAAATATTAAGTGTTTGACACTCTGCTTTAGGTGGAATGATTTTATTTCGGGACAGTGCTGAGGGGCTGGCGCTGTTTCGGCGGAGCAGACTTGGGCTCACCGTCTGTTGATATACGTGTCACGCATTGCGAAAAGTGGGGACAGCATGGTGTCCCCGATCTTCTCTGCCTCGCGTAAGCGCTGTTTTTAGCCGCAAGATCGCGCACCAACCAGGCCGACTACCCCCTTGTTACACTGGTAGAAATTTATAAAATTACGCCTTTTAGATGTGTGTTCGTCGAAAATTGTGAGGTAATTGCACTTGTGATGGTCCCGGCACGTCACGAATTCCGCGGTTTTCCGAAGACGGAGCACCGCCATCTTAATATCACTACGAAGACGAGAGATCAGAGGTTACGTTGATTTCAGTGGCGCATTTTTTACGCGTTGCATATTGCAATCACTCAGTTCAGCCCTTGGGCGCGGCCGGGCAGCCACCATTGACCTTTAGCGCAACCACGTGACGTGACGTCACGACAGCCGGAGGAAAAGCTGGGCCCCAACTCGCGCGGTCGCGCGCGGCCGCAGCCACCACCTGACTCCCGCTCCATTTGGTTACATATCTCATGCATAAATAACGAAAACACTTTTCATTGCCGCGTCCCCTCTCAATCTCGTTACACGTCTCTGAGTACGCCTGCGGCTGCTTCTTTCTAGACAGGCTTCGTGATCAGGTACTACCTCTTTGAGGTACTACATCATATAAACTGTTTCTTATGACACAGCTTAGGACACATGCATGATGCAATGAAAAAGCAGGTGGCTTTTAGCGCACTTACGCTAATCTAAGCATGCCAACGTGACCGCGCAAGATTGCCACAATTAACTTACCAGATTTTTTCTACTCGAATCAAATAAATACGTCGGTCATAATAAGAAGTAGTTGCATGAAATACTAAACACTTTTAAATAATAAACGCGCTGTTATACGTTCGCATGACTTCTACACACGTTAAAACATGCTGTGCTATCAACAAAAGAACGCATTCCTTCATGGCGAGTGAACCTGCGGGCTGCCCGTGCACACTGGCTCAAGGTGATAAATATGCTCGCAGCTAAATATGTGCTTTCTTTTTCCTTGCGCAATTTTAAGCGTACTATGCTGATGTTCTGGTGAATAAGCGCCGCAGCTTCCCTGCTAAGAAGCACACTGACAGGCAGCGCCGATCGACACCCAGACTTCGCGCTTTACTACCGCGGCCCATTTCCTAATGCGTTATTTGTTTTCGACAAACCTACCTAGGCTAGTTTAATTTTCCTTTTTATGCTACTACGGGGATCCAGCAGTGACGTAGCTGGCCAATACATGCTGTTTCTGCAGCGCGCAGGCATGATGCAGCCGCCGGTAGCTGCGGTAGGCACGATCAGGCGGAACCTGTTTTGCCTACCGTGTGAAAGTCGCTACTGACATCAGCGCCACCGTTTTTTCGTGGCGTCGCGGTGTGAAGGAGGTCTATATCAAGTACAAGTTCAAATAACAAAATAAATGCGCGGGAACGAGGACGGACTTCGACATCAAGATACCCGCTATGTGTGGCTCTTTTGAGCGTTATTTATGCGGCTCGAGGCGATGGATAATAAGGCCCACATTCGGGCGGTACTCAATACAAGCAGAAATTTGTGTGAAGTGAATGGTGAAACGCCGCGACCGCAGAATATATCGAGGTTTCCTCTGATCCTCGGAGCCTTCTTGGTACGCTTATGTCAGCCTTGTTTAGTTTGAAATGCGTACTTAACTATTTCCGATGTCTTGATAAAATGGGGGCAACTTTCTGTGGCGCTGTAGTAGAAGATACGAGTGCGGCGATGATACGAGTGCCACAAGATAGCCAGCATATTCGGCGACTAGTATCCCTTCCCATGAATATCCGTGTTTTCAAGTCAACTCGGGAGCCGACACAAGCCGGCTGACTCTCAACAACTTTGAGGACGACGGTTTGAATCATCGTTTATATAGGCCAAACGTTCGATATGAGGCGATGACGTAGTTTGGTGCTATCGCGAGCTAATCTACACCCCTGTCAGCACGTGCAGAAACCATGCCCAACTGCATGCGGGCGCAACATGCCTGGTGTCGAGAGCAGGCGCGCGCCCGCGTGCGCCGGTCTCGACAAGGCCCGATTGCTCGCACGTTTAAAGGGTCCCTGAAAAGGGTGTTTGAGGTTGTCTATAAAATGCTCGCATTATGTAGAGTATGCGCCAACGAGCGTTCATGCCGCGTATAAGACCCCAAAAGCGAGCCGATAATTTGGAATACAATTTTAAAAACTCCCGCTTCCGCACCCGGCGGCGACCTGCGGTGAAGGGCTTTCGCCCGAATCCGCGCTCGTTATTTCAGCATCCGCGCTTGTTACGTCATGCAGCGCTCGTTACGTCGGCAGCAGACTACTAGCTGGTTCGCGCGTGTCGGCAGCGGGCGGAGGGGGCGAGTGTGAGGAGCTGCCGGAGGAGCGCCGACCACGGTGCAATTATGTTATTCTTACACCGTGGCGCCGACATTTCAGCGTGCAAAAAGTGACGAGAGGAGAGGGAAAGGCGCGAAGACACGGAAATTCAATTTCTGAGTGCAAATAACTCAGCATCCACAAAACACATAAAAAAATCCTTGCTGGAGGTTATTTGTGAAGAGGCATCTTTTAGCATCCCAGGCATATCCCCTTTAAGTTCCCGCCTAACACAAGTTAACGATCACGGACTTGGATATATAAGGTGAAGCGAGTCGTCAAGTTAGCCAAGCTGACTTGATCATCTTATCTATGGAATCTGGGGTTTATCTGAGTCTGCTTTGCTTGAATGTGAGGAATTCAGCACTGGCCTACCTTGAAGGTTTAAATTATAACTATCCCTTTGGCCACATTCTTGACGTACAAACTTAGATCACACATCAGTGGACTGAAGAAGCGATTTTCGCTGTGTTGTGCAGCGTGCATGTTCTGTAGGCCCAGGCTACTGCACATCGATCAGCTGAGGAATGAACGCGAAAATAAATAAAATATATATATATATATATATATATATATATATATATATATATATATATATATATATATATATATATATATATATATATATATATATATATGGTATACATATACATATATACACACACACCATGTGTTTCAAGGGAGGTGATCACACATTGTGAAAATTACGGTTTTAAAAGTAAGGAATTTTTCGGCATAGTAATATGAGTGTTGGCGGACGTCAAAAAACAGGAGAATCACACACACACACACACACACACACACACACACACACACACACACACACACACACACACACACACACACACTTATATATATATATATATATATATATATATATATATATATATATATATATATATATATATATATATATATATATATATATATATATATAGCAGATAAGTTAAAGGACAAACTTATGAAGGGAGCCAACAGTCACCGAAACAATGGAGCATAGGGGAATGTTTTTTTTTATGTGTTGTGCTTATCAGTGGGATATTATAGTACATAGAATAATAAATCGCTTAAAGAAAATTGCTTATAAAGCAGCAGAAAAACAACCATGCCGCCGGTGGGATCCGAACCCACGACCTCCGAATATCGCGTCCGGTGCTCTTACCAACTGAGCTACGGCGACGGCCGTCCAACCTGCTGCTCTCGTGGGTATTTATGTTCATTGGGTGTACGCGAACCTTGAGAGTATTCACCAACGCCATCCTCGACCAGCGCACCCTCGACACCCTCGACACATAAAAAAACATTCCCCTATGCACCTTGGTTTCGGTGACTGTTGGCTCCCTTCATAAGTTTGTCAAACGGGCCCCTCATTTCCTTTAACTTATCTGCTAATAGCTTAACGAGGGTCTCGGTTCTGGCAGTGTTGATGCCATAGGTAGCTTACGAGGGCTCTCGAACAGTTTCGGCCCTCGCCGTTTGATGATGTTCCACGTCACGCTCGCGGTATTACAGGACGTGCTACGTCCGCCGCTATGGTCGAGGGTGGCGCTGATGAACACTCTCAAAGCTCGCTTACACCCAATGAACATAAATATCCACAAGAGCAGCAGATTGGACAGCCGTCGCCGTAGCTCAGTTGGTAAGAGCACCGGACGCGATATTCGGAGGTCGCGGGTTCGGATCCCACAGGCGGCATGGTTGTTTTTTCTGCTGCTTTATAAGTAATTTTCTTCAAGCGATTTATTAGTCTAATTACTATAATATCCCACAGATAAGCACAACACATAAAAAAAACATTCCCCTATGCACCTTGGTTTCCGTGACTGTTGGCTCCCTTCATAAGTATATATATATATATATATATATATATATATATATATATATATATATATATATATATATATATATATATATATATAGGGTGCCTCATACTTAATTTATCCTGAATGATGAAACCAATTGGTATACCTTCCAAAATAATCAATTGGGTTATATCGTACTTGACTAATAGAAAACAGTATGTAGACATAGACGCCTCTTGTTCTGAAAATTTAGATGTCTACTCGGGAATGCCCCAAGGATCTGTTATAGGA
This sequence comes from Amblyomma americanum, assembly GCF_052857255.1. Classification (NCBI taxonomy): domain Eukaryota; kingdom Metazoa; phylum Arthropoda; class Arachnida; order Ixodida; family Ixodidae; genus Amblyomma; species Amblyomma americanum. The sequence goes on from NC_135497.1 coordinate 245,541,774, forward strand.
CCAGTCTTATTTAATATTTATATCAATGATTTGGTCGACTGTCTGGCTAACTGTATCAGTTAAACTGTTTGCAGACGACTGTGTCATTTTTAAAACCATAAATTCTGTTACGAATCAACTCGTGCTGAAAGCAAATCTAAAATTACTAGCAAAGTGGTGTGATTAATGGGATATGACGATTGACATTGAAAAGACTGTGCATATGTGTGTTACTAATAAAAAAAAAATTTGAATTTTCATATAACATGGGCGGCAATATGATTAAACAAGTATTGGAATACAAGTACTTAGGTGTCACAATTACAAAGAGGCTTAAATGTACGGCGCACATCGATCACATATGCTCTACAGCTCGCAAAAAGTTAGGCTTCATAAAACAGAAATTAGGAAGATCATCAAGTGAACTGAGAAGCAAGGCGTACAAAGCGCCAGTAAGACCTTCGTTGGAGTACGCTATTATTGTGTGGGACCCTCACACAACGGTAGATATAGAAAAAATTAAACAAATTCAGAGGCTTGCTGCGCGTCTAGTATACAACTGCTTCAAACGCCGGAACTCTCCATCTGTCATGTTACATGATGCAAAGCTTGAATACTTAGGTGAACGACGAAAAACGACTCGAATTAAATTTCTTGGTTGTTTGTATTTTTCAAAACTAGGCATAGACCCCCAGGATTTCATAACTAAGTAGTCATCTAAGAAATCTCGTCATAAGCATAAGCATTACATTGAACCCATTTTTGCCCGCACGGATGCCTATAAGTACTCATTTTTTCGTAATACGATTACTGATTGGAACGCACTGCCTCATGATTCTCCTTTGCTTGCCTGCCCTGAGTAATTTCAACCGTCGGTTGGCGTCGCCTGTGACGCGCTGTGTTGTTGACACTGCGTGTTGCTTTTTTCCTAGCTCCTGAGCCTATTTAGCCTTGTATAAGTGTTGGTCGCCCTTTTGAAGCTAAAAGCTTTACTACGCTGGTCAACAGCGCGCTTCGCGCGAGCCGGCATATGTCCAGTTCCAGTTCCAAAAAACTTTTATTTCCATCAGAAATGGAGGCCCTCTACTCCCTACCCTATGGCGCGCAGGCCTAGGGGCAGAGGCCAGGGCCTCCGCGACTAGATACAGGCAAAGAGTTGTTGGCTCTTCGCGGCCTCTGCCGCCAGATGGATGGCTTTCTTCTGGGTCGCGGGGTCCGCGCTTTGCAGAAGGGTTTCCCAGGCTTCTCTACTATCTATTCCTTTCCTCACCCCTGGGGAGTGTGCACACTGCCAAATTATATAGTCGAGGGCCCCCTCTCTTCACATTTTTTACATTTATCTTCTATGTCCTCGTCTTGTAGGACATGTGACGGCCATACCGGGTTTATGAAATTTCCGGCCTGTAGAATTCTCCAGGTTACTGCCTCTCTGTTCCCGAGCTCCTTGTCTGGAGGAGGGACAGTTCTTCTCTGCAGTCTGTAATTCTCTATGATTTCTGTGTACGTTTGTAGTCTCTCGTCTAGTTCCTTGCAATCTGGTGGTTACGCTGCTGCACGGAGGTAGAGATCGCGAGCTAGAAGGTGCGCCGCTTCATTGCCTGGTACTGACGTATGAGCTGGTGCCCATATTAGGCTAATTTTTCTATTCATTTTTTTCCCCGTTAGAATCTGCACCGCTTCTGATGCGACTCTACCTCTTACATAATTGTAGATGGCTGTTTTACTGTCACTTATTATATAGTTTGTCTCTGTTCCCACGCAAGCAAGCGCTATTGCTATCTGTTCTGCTACTTTCGAATTGCGGCTGTATATCGTAGCTGCTGATATTGATGTACTCTTGCCATTCACCACTGAGGCTACAGCTGCTCCCAGTCTACCGCTCGCCGCATCTGTGTGTGCTACCGTCTCCTTATTCATTTCGTTGAAGCGTCTCATGAGGGCTTCCGCTCTCTTTTCTCTCCTCCCACTGTTGAACGTTGGGTGCATGTTTCTCGGAAGTGGGTCTATTCTGAGATGTTCCCTGACCTCCTTCGGGATGTCTTGTTTTTGCTGCATGCCTCTGTGTGCCTGCAATCCTACCATGCCTAAAATGGCTCTGCCTGTATATGTCTGGCAAAGTCTTTCCTGCTGAGCTGCTCTGACCGCCTCGGCCGTTTCCTTCCACGTATTGTGTATCCCCATAGCTAGGAGGCTTTCCGTTGAGGTGCTTATGTGTATTCCTAACGCTCGTTTGTAGCACCTCCTAATTATTGAGTCCAACTTATCTCTTCCTGGGGCCCGGATGTTAAGGTATGGTGTAGCGTAGCTGAGTCGACTGATTATGTTTGCTTGCACCAATTTTATTAGTCTCCTTCCTTTGAGCCCTCTCCCTTTGAGCGCTATTCTTCTGAATATTCCAGTTACTTGCGCTGCATATCCTTCCAGTTTCTTTATTGTTTCATCATTGTATCCATTTTCTTGAATAAAAAGGACTAAAATTCTTCTCTTGTCAACCCTAGGCACCGGTTTGCCTCCTACCGTAATGCTAAGATTGCTATCTCTTTTTAATCTTAAAGATTTCGGGTTGTATATTAAGAGTTCTGACTTCTCTGGCGAGCAGGCTAGCCCCCTTCCTGCCGCGTACTCCACTACTGTGTCTGCCGTTGTTTGAAGTTTGTTTTCTATCTCTGCAATGCTGCCCTTGTTTATCAAGACATTTATGTCGTCCGCATACATGCTAAAGTGTAAGTTCTCGATTCCTCCCAGTTTCGCTGGGAGGCCTCTCTTGGCTAGGTTGTAGAGGAGCGGGGATAGGTCCGATCCCTATGGTGTACCTCTCTTGCCTAGCTCTATTTCTTCTGACTCCAGGTCCCTGTATCTTATTTTGGCGGTCTTATTTGACAGGAAGTCCTTAATGTAGATGTATATCATGCCGCCTACACCGATCTCCTGAAGTTCCGATAGGACCGCCTCATGTTTTACATTGTCGAAAGCTTTCTTACGACCTAATCCCAAGATTGCCTCTGTGTGCTTAGTCCGAGAGTTTATGATGTCATGTTCTAATCTCAACATAACGTCTTGAGTACTTAGGCCTGGCCTAAATCCGACCATCTCGTTTGGCCATAATTTCTTGTCCTCCATGTATCTGGTTAGCCTCGTTTGGATTACATGTTCCATCAACTTCCCTACGCATGAGGTGAGGGAGATTGGTCTGAGGTTCTCCAATTTTAAGGGCTTTCCAGGTTTAGGAATAAGAATGATGCTTGAATCTTTCCATTGTTTTGGCACCTCCCACTTTTCCCACACCTGCTGTATGTATTTAGTTATAGCAGTGATCGACTCATCATCCAGGTTTCTTAGCATTTTGTTGCTTATTCCTTCCGGGCCTGGAGCCGATTTAGTTTTGAGCTTGATTATCTCCGCTCTCACTTCCGCCTCCGTTATGGGCGTGTCTAGTTCTTGATTGCCCAGTCCCTCATAATCTGACAGGTTAGTGCGTGCTATGTTTCCTATGTATGTTTGTTTGATTGCCTCTATGAAGCTATCATCTGTTCCCTCATATTTGTGCCGTATTTTGGCCAATCTAATGTTCGTCTGTGACTTTGACTGGGTTGAGTCTAGCAGGTGTCTCAGGATGTTCCATGTTTTCGCTAGGCTCATTCCCTTCTCCATGTCATCGCATTTACTGCACCAGTTTTGTTCGCACAACTGCATTGCGTACTTTTCGATTTCTCGGTTTAGCCTAGCTATTCGTCCCTTCAGGGTCCGATTCCATCTCTGTTTTTTAAGTTGGTTCTCTAAGCCTCTTTTTGCCTCCCACATGAGCAGAAGTTTACTATCTGCCACTAACGGAGCTTCTAGGCCTTCTAGAGTTGCCGTCGCTTCGGTAGCATGTCTTTTAAGTGTATTTGTCCACTCCTCTAGGTCCGTGATTGTAGTAAAGGCGGACTCTTCCCTTCGCTTCCTGAATTTGTCCCATTCTGTAACTTTTGGTTCCTTCAGCCGTTTTTTCTTGATACCTTTGGTCGTTGTTGTAGCTATTATATAGTGGTCACAACATAGGTCTCGCCCCGTACTTTCCCAGGACACCGCCTTGGTGTTCTTCGACAGTATAAGGTCAGGTGTGGTGCCTGCAGTGACACTTATCCCTTTCCTCGTCGGGGTTTCTGGATCAGTGTGTTGTCAGACTCAGTTCTTGTATATCCTCCCAAAGCTGTCTTCCATTACTAACTTTTCTATTGTATCCCCACTCCTCATGCATTGCGTTTATATCTCCTACTATGAAGAGGGGGTTTCTTCCTGCTGCTTTCAGGGCTTTTCTGAATATGGCCCTGAACCTTACTTTTTTTTTGTTTGGGACTTGAGTAGATATTAACTAGGAAGAGGCTAGGCTCTTCTTTTCTACCCGTGAGCATTTCTAACAAGACTCCTTCTATGTCCCTGGATTCAATCACATGTTCTATCGTCGCTATGTTTCTCTTTACTAGAGTCGTTACTCTCGATTTCTCTCCCCTGTCGCTGTGTAATGCCTGATATCCTGGCAGGGATGCTGGTTTCCAGGTCTCTTGTATCGCTATCGCTAGCGGCTTCTCTTCTAACGTATCCACGTAATTTTGCAATAACGCTCGCTTGCGTTGGAATCCTCGGCAATTCTATTGCCAAATAATGGACTTATTTCGTGTGTTTCTGGCCATATTGAATTTGGGTAAAAGCGTCCTCCAAGTTTTTCTGTCGTTCCCCTAGGGCAACAAGCTCAGTTCTCTGCGTTTGCAATTCAGCTCTTTGCGCCTGTAATTCTGCCGCCATGCTCTCAAATCTCTGATTCATGTTCTCCTGTATCTGGTTGAGTGCTGCCTTGACCTGTGCCATGAAGTCTCTCTGTTCTGTTTGTATCGCCTTTATGTCATTCCAATTTTCTTCACATTCCTTCTTTACCTCTACCCATCTATCTGTTTCGTTGTCCCCCTTTCACTTAAGCGGGGGTCCCCTGACTGTTTCTGCCTCCTCCACTTTGTCCTCTACCGTTTCCTGCCGCTTAGGTTTCGAGGGGGTACTTTGTTGTGCTGCCTGTACGGGCTGTATAGGTAGCATGCGAGGGAGAGGGGGCGCTGCCTTCTCTTTTTCCTTTATTGCTTTCGTAAGGTTACTTATTGACCCTTGGAGCTCACTCACTTTCTTTTTCAACTGTTCTATTTCTTTATCTTTATCGTCTTTAGCCTGGGAAGACCCTTCTAGAAAGCTTACTTGTTTGGTTTCTTTGTTCTGGGTCCTGCTTCTGCTCTGTCTCCTGCCCCAGGGATTCTTTGGGTCCCTTAATCTCGATACTCTTGTCCCTTACGGTGTCGCTTGCGCCCCGGGTGTTGCCTGGTCTTTGCTCTTGTTTTCCCCAGTCTCGAGACGCTGTCGTCCCTGCGACGTTCCTTCATCTCGCCTGCTCGTGGTGTTTAGGGCCTGTGCTCATTCTTTTTTCTTCTCCCATATCTTCTTCTTTACTTCGTACGGTGTTCTGTACATCTCCTTGCATTTCTTGTCTCCCAATGGGTGCTCCTTTGCACAGAGCTGGCACTTGGTCTTGCACTGATGACTTCCCTGTGGGTTTTCTTCCCCACAGTTTCTGCACTTTTTGTTGTCTGGGTCCGGGCATACGTCCTGCCTATGGCCCATCCGGCCGCATGCGTAGCATACTTCGAACCGTTTCTTGTATAGTTCGAGTCTATTTAGGATCTTTCTTCGTCCAAAAAATCGGTGCATTATATATCACCCTTTTCCGCAGTTCTCCGGCGCTGCCATATAGGCGATTACCGTTGTCTTTACGTCGCCCACTATGAGTTCGGTGAGCGACGCGTACTTGTTTCTTCTCGACGCATCTCCCGTTGCCACGACTATAGACTGCTGCTTCGTGTTGAACGGGATTACGTCTCCCGCTCCTCCATCTTCGTTGCCCGCCATTTTGCTGTTTGCATCAGCCAGGAACGCGCCCCCATATTTGATCAGCCTTGCGAGTCCTCCTTGGGGCCTCAGAATGATATTGTGAAATCCTTTCGGAATCCTCATATGTCTCTCCACGGACTTTTCCGCGCGTTTTCTTCCCTCGCATCTCTCCGTCGCTCTTCCTCCGCCTTTCGAGCCATCCACGTGGCTCCCTGTCTCCGCTTTTTCTGGGATTGCTTTCCCATTTCTCTTCGCTCTGAACCACTGTCCCGGAATCTTCAGTTCTTCGGGATCCATTTCTCTCCCCTCTACCACCTCCATTATGTACGAGGTCGCTTAGGCGTGGCCGTAGGCCTAGCCCTCTTTGTCCTTTCCGCTAGGCCTCGTTAGGCCTAGCTCTCCTCGCCTCTCCTGACGCCTCGCTGGCTCGGTATCGTAAAAAGTACGGCCCACCTTGCGCTGTAGCGTTCGGTCCACCGTCTTTACTTATTCCGTCGTTGATCCCAGCCAGTTTCGCCCACACTCATGTCCTTGAGTGCGTTGCAGCCCCTGTTGTCGGCAGAGCGCGCCAGGCGCACGTCCGATCACTTCGACAGCCGGCGGAGGAATCCCCGGCATATGTCGCCGCACGAGTGACGTCACGCACGGCGAACGTGGCCGTCGCCGACTCCGTCGCCTGACCTTTCGCCGCTGTTTGTAGCGAATAGCTTCACTGCGCTATAGGGTAAAGCAGTCGTTGGGTGAGCCAGAGAATGGCCTTGAACGACCTTCAGCCCAAGCACGTGTATCCCTTCCTTACGGCGCGGTTGGGGGTCCACCGATATATGAGAGAGCTAATGCGCCATTTCCTTTCCTCAAAACCAATTTTAAAAACCAATCTTCAATTTTCTTGGAGGAAAAACGCTAAGGCACCCGTGTGCTGTGTGATGTCAGTCCACGTTAAAGATCCACAGGTGGTCGAAATTGTTTCCGCGCCCTCCACTACGGCACCTCAATTTTCCTTTCTTCTTTCACTCCCTCCTTTATTCCTTCCCTTACGGTGCGGTTCAGGTGTCCGCCGATATATGAGACAGATACTGCGCCATTTACGTTCCACAAAATTCAATTAATTCCTCTAAAGCAAAGGAAAGGTGTATAACTGGTGCCCTGGGACAGTCGACACCTCAGTCGCGCCTTAACCTATGCATTCACAGCGTTGTTGGAAAAGTGCGGCACTGAACCTATATACCGTCAGGCGTCCGTTGTGTTCACTGCCGTTGGCGTTGACAGCGTTTTAGACTCCGATTATTTTGAACAAAGGAAGGCGCATAACTGCCTCCTTGGGGCAGTGGTCGCCTCAATATATATTATAATTGGTTTTGGGGGAAAGGAAATGGCGCAGTATCTGTCTCATATATCTTTGGACTCCTGAACCGCGCCGTAAGGGAAGGGATAAAGGATTTGAGGTTCGCGGCGGTGGGGAGAGAGAGATGTGGACTGCATGCATTAGCGCTTACGACGTTGGGGCAGACGCGCAGCACTGTAGCAATAGGTCGCAGTGTTCACTAGGTGACTAACCTCTCGCGATCAACCATTAACTGCCACCTGCCAGTGTGGCCGCGTCTATAGTTGCCCGATACACCACAGCTTTCACTATATAACCAGGTTTAGCAGTAGATGAACCACAGCTCATTTTTTAGTACTTGTTTCGTCGACACGTATGTTTTTCTTTCAAGGTCGAAGTTTTGTACTCTAATGTTTTATACTGTTCCTCTCCTGCTTGGACCGTATTTGGTCCGCAGTATGCGATAAACAAAACGCGCGCGTGTGTGTGCGTGTGTGAGTGTGTTTGTGCGTGCGTGTTTGTGTGTGCGTGTGTGTTTGTGTGTGCGTGTGTGTTTGTGTGTGTGTCTGTGTGTGCGTGTGTGTGCGTGCGTGCGTGCGTGCGTGTGCGTGTGTGTGTGTGTGTGTGTGTGTGTGTGTGTGCGTGTGTGCGTGTGTCTAATAGCCATAGCAATCAGATTTCAGAATTTCGAAAACGCGATTAGCCTCGCTGTTCTGGCTAGACAAAATTTGTCTTTTTGCTTTTCATATAGCGCATGTATTTTCGCACGATGAAAAGACACGGCAGCTGCCGAGGGCGGCGTTGAAGGCTCGAGGGAAGCGTATATAGTCCCCGTTCCGTTCTCTGTTTCCGTATCGCTTGCAGTGCCTTATCTCCCATTGAAAAAAGTATTAAGGATGGGCCATGGGCAGGCGCCCAAAGACTAAAATCTTGGACGATTAGAAGGGGTTATAATGGGCGCATCCTAAAATAAGACGGAGTCCAGCACGCCCTCGCTCGTGCCCACACTTCCAGCGGTCTTCCTCTTCCTCGCTGGCCGGGCTGCGAAGACGATGAAAAGGATTCAACAAACAGCGCAGCGGTGGGTACAGAACCAGCCCTGGAGGGAGGTCTGTTGCGGACCGAACGCGGCGCACTTGTGGTGCGCATCATGGTGCCTTTCTTTTAGCGTGCGCTAAAGGAAAGGATTGGAATTAGGAGCCAAGGACTCGTCACCATCACGAGCATCGCACTAAGATGTCGGCGCCCAGTGTCATACACACATCCAGAACTCGAGAACCTCTCAGCGTTTCCTTGAAAGTGCATTTTCCTCTTTCTTGCACTGTAACCTGCATGTATACGTATATATGGCGCGCTTTTAGCGGCTTTATTTCAGGCGGTGGTTCAAATCATTGCATCTAGATAGATTCTTGCACTGTAACCTGCATGTATACGTATACATGGCGCGCTTTTAGCGGCTTTATTTCAGGCGGTGGTTCAAATCATTGCATCTAGATAGATTCTTGCACTGTAACCTGCATGTATACGCCCAAGCAGCACAAGTAATTGGCCCAACATTGGAACCGTAATGGCAAACACCGGCCCTTCAAAGGACCAGGATGGGACCATCCTGTTGCAATATTGGGCCGATGACCAGTGCTGCTTGGGTGTATACATGGCGCGCTTTTAGTGTCTTTATTTCAGGCGGTGGTTCAAATCATTGCATCTAGATAGATTCTTGCACTGTAACCTGCATGTATACGTATACATGGCGCGCTTTTAGCGGCTTTATTTCAGGCGGTGGTTCAAATCATTGCATCTAGATAGATTCTGCACTGTAGCCTGCATGTATACGTATATACGGCGCGCTTTTAGCGGCTTTATTTCATTCAGTGGTTCAAATCATTGCATCTAGATAGATTCTTGCATTGTAACCTGCATGTATACGTATACGTGGCGCGCTTTTAGCGGCTTTATTTCAGGTGGTGGTTCAAATCATTGCATCTAGATAGATTCTGCACTGTAGCCTGCATGTATACGTATATATGGCGCGCTTTTAGCGGCTTTATTTCATTCAGTGGTTCAAATCATTGCATCTAGATAGATTCTTGCACTGTAACCTGCATGTATACGTATACATGGCGCGCTTTTAGCGGCTTTATTTCAGGCGGTGGTTCAAAGCATTGCATCTAGATTGAAAATTATTTGGAATATTTTTGGAAGCTCTGGCAAATTCGTTTCTTGTGGACCATACGGACCATCAATGAAGACATTACTTGGGCCAAGTTTGACAAATTAAAACAAATACTCAGCTCTCGAAACAGACAAAAATAACAATGGACAAACTAAAGCATCCATAATATCACTCCAAAAACTTAAGATGCCTATTAGTATTATTATGCAACATGTTTTTGGCGATTCTGAACGTTGGTATACAGAAGAATGCGCGGAAAAAGTTTAAAAATATCAAAAAAGTATGTTTTTTTCATTTTCGTCAGAAGCTTTTGCTGTTGTTTTTTCGTTTTTTGCGCCATCATATCTCATCATCCATAAACCATATATATAAACATGGCCTTGTTCGCTTCGACAGTCTACATTCGTAGAATATAATGTATAATTGTTGAAGCTATGACACATTCGTTTCTTGTGAACACAGCATCTAAGAAGACATTACTTGGGCCAATATTGACAAATTAAAAAAAATAATCAGCTCTCAAAACAGACAAAAATAACGAGGCACAAACTAAAGCGTCCATAATTTGACTCCAAAAAGTCAAGATGGGGATTATTATTATATTTTAATTTATTCATAGTTAAATTGGACCAACACAGAAGAGAGCGTAAGCACGCCACTCCACCTCTCCATGATAAAAAAAATTTCTTCGCTTTGAAAAAAAAATGGGGGATAAATCAACTGCAGAACTCGTTATTGCACTCATCAGGAAATGACATATAAAATTATCAAAGCATATGTAAAAGGTCGACAAGCCACCCTTTGGTTGCACAAAAAGCCGAATATTCGTGTAGATATAATCTGTTCGATTGAGAAAATTTATGCTCTGTTCTTTCTACATCGGCCCAACGCTGCGGTTGCCCCGGTTGGTGCGGATGGAGTTGCCCCGTAGACAGATAAATCCTCGCATCCGGGAGGTGCAGACTTTGATGGCCAGTGCAGCCGGGTACCCACTGGTGATGGCATTGGTGCAAGCTTCTCTTCGCTTGGTGTTCAGCTTATTCAGGGTGGAATGCTTGTGAAAAACGACTTTGACCCCACCTTGATGAAACGAAAATATCTTGAGCAATGGCGCTCTTTGGCTCCAGGCGCCATTGCACCATGAAAATTTACTATCATCAGACAAACGAACGCTATGACTCTGCAACAGCGAAGGCAGTGGACGTGCACAGAAAAAAAATGCACTTCAAAAGAGCGGCAGAAACGCAACCGCGCCGTCATTGCAGGAGAGGCCATCCTGGGAATGAATGCATGTAGAAGATGGTCAATTAACTCGAGGAATTCGACTTCTGCGTCAAAGATAGGAGTGCAATAAGTTCGATTCTGTAGTCTTTGGCAGAGGTGTAGTCCATGTCGATGAGAATTTTTTCTGATTGTCCTTCGCCTGGGTGACAGCTGCTGTAGCTGCAAGTCCATTGTAAGTTGAAAAAAATGTTTTTTTGTGCGCCCTCTATTTTAGGGGTAAATAGCAAAAACTTGAAATAATATTGCACAACGGTGGACTGCCAGTAGTGAGAGTGTGAGTGCGGTGTTTTTGAACTGTTCCAAAAAGAGAGTTTAGATATGCGGCTGAGCCTTTTTATCTTTGTGAGCTGATCGTGATTGCAGAGTGGAGGTGTTCGTGCATCGTGCAGAATGTGTTGTTAAGCATGTAGGAAGGCTGGACGTATTCTGTAATTCTCTTTTTACAGAGGTCCACCTTTTCACTTCTTTTCTTTTTTGAAAGAAATGGATTGCTAAATCATACACTTCTAGACCAGCTTTGTAAGTTGTGCTCTCATAATTACCACCAGTAAAGAATACATCGACTGAGAAATAATCTGCTTCCCAAGCAGTTTCATAAAGCATGCTGCCGTCACCAGCGCACAAGAGTTGCTGCCGTGCATCAGCAAATCAAGAATTTATATCCACAGGATATAAAAATAAACTGTTCTCTCTTTGATATGTAACATTCGTTTAATGTGCTGCATCAACTTGTTAATAAAACCGACCACTGCCCTAAATTTAAAGTTCATTGAAAGAAACTTATTGGTCACTCAGGTACAACTTTCAAGGTACCAAGAGACTGCCGAGGAAGCTGCGTCTACACTTGCTTGTGTAGGCGCAAAATCAACGCCGGGTGCGTTTCGATGGAGGCGAAACGCTAAAGCGCCCCTGTGCTATGCGATGTGATGTCAGTGCATGTTAAAGATCCCCAGGTGGTCGAAATTATTCCGGAGACCTCCACTACGGCACTTCTTTTTTCCTTTATTTCACTCCCTCCTTTATTCGTTCTCTTACGGCGCAGTTCAAGTGTCCGCCGATATGTGAAACAGATACTGCGTCATTTCCTTTCCTCAAAAAAAAAACGAGTATTATTATTTTCATTATATAGAAAGGAAATGGCCGAATAACTGTATCACATTTCTCGGTGAACACAAGAATCGCTCCGTAAGGGAATGAAGAAACGAGAGAGTGAGAGAACAAAGGAAGAAAGAGGTGCCTTAGTGGAGAGCTTGGGAATAAGTTCGACCAGCTGGGAATGCTTACGTGCACTGACATTGCACAGCACAAGGGCACCTTCAGCGTTTCGCTTCCATCAACGTGGCTGCCGTGGTCGTGTAACCCGGTCACGGCATGTTTCCGTTTGCTAGCCGCTACAGACAAGCTCAATGTTGCCCACACCCGACCTATCTATCTATACGCGTGGTACGAAGCCGGGTACTGAGAGAGAGAGAGTTGTGGGCTGTGTGCATTAGCGCTGACAAAGTTGTAGTACACACTCGGCACTCCAGCAATGGCCGCAGCGTTCATTGCGAGACCAGTCTCACGCGATCAAACATTAAGTGCCGCCTGCTGGTCTGGCAGGGTGGGCGTGCTGCCTATTCAGTGTGCGAAACGCAAAATTGAAAATTGATTTTTGAGGAAAAGAAATTGCGTAGTAAGTCTCACATGACTCGGAGGACACACGAACCACGCTGTAAAGGAATATTGAAGAAATGACTTTAACTGCACCCGTCAACGAATCAGAGGGCGATGAAGTCGTGATTCTTGACCGCGGTCATCTTCCTCCCTTTTCAGCAGACTGTCAACGGTGTCCAGGGCCAGACGATTAACTTTCTTAACGCGACAGCGTTAAGGAGCTCGTGTGTGTAGCAGAAAAGCCGGTGTTCTCGGCGTTGGCCGTGAGCGTTAAGGAGCTCCTGTGTGTCGCAGAAAAGCCGGTGTTGTAGGCGTTGGCCGTGAGCGCAAAATTCCTCCTCCTCTTCCTCTCAATGTATGCCACTGCCCCATCAGATTGCGCGCGACGGAAACGCCTCCCGCTCGTCTCGTTCGGGCGCAGTGGGGCCGTGCGGGCACGCGGGAATCACGCGGTGAGCGGCGAACAACGCAGCGCACATCCGAAGCGCATTCACCACGAAGCTTGCGGCTTGCTGCCCGTTCGTTCGGCGCGGAAGCTATGCTGGCATTCCGTGGCATCGGGTTTGTAGAGAACGATGTGCCAACGAACTACGACGCAGACAGAGAGACAGAAAAACTTTATTGAGCAAGTGAGTTTTAGACCCAGCTGGGTCCCTGGGCCACTGCGCGGTCCCGGACTGCATCAAGTTGATCATGCCGGGACATGACGTCGGCAGCCCGAGTCACCACAGCAAGCAGCGATGTCGGGTCTGCAGACATAAGCCGGACCCTCCCAGTCCTCCCAGTTCGAGATGGCGTGCTGTCCCCGCGGGGGAGGGTCAGCAGGGCAGCCAAAAAAGATATGGGAGAGTGTGGCGTGGGGGTCACCGCATAGGGAGCATGCAGTGGATGTGAGGCAATACTGGGATAAAAGCTGGGGGGATGACAGAGAGCGCGTCTTGAGGCATATGAAGGGGATCTGTTGGGAGTGCGTAGGAGAGGGGTGGGGAGGAGGGTAAGTCCGACGGTCCAAACGGGGTATTTGCGTGAGCTCCACAAAGGTGTGCGCCCGCTCCCTCGAGAATCCTGGATCGAGACTGTCCTGAGCCCGGATAATCAAACCTCGGGCCAATTTATCGGCAACCTCGTTTCCAGGGTTCCCAGAATGAGCCGGCACTCACTGAAGCTTTACCCTGTGCGGTAAATTTTGGGTCGGGGTGTTCAACAATTGGTAGGCAGGGGCGTGAATCCTGCCCCTGGCAAAGTTGGACAGAGCCGTTTTGGAGTCGCTGAAGTTGTATTCGGCGTCCGAATGTCCGAAGTCAACAACTGTACTGTCTAGCCATGCTCAGAATAAACTTATTATTATTATTATTATTATCACAAGCTGACTTAACAGAAAGTAGAGTAGTCAGCACAGGCGACAGAATATGATTAATACTGTTCTTGACGACGACATCTGCTGATTTTATTAAAAACGCCCGAAGCCAGGAAAACCTGTAAACACCGTCGAAGCTTTTTATCAGTGACTTCCCCTTGCGAATCTCACTCTATTTCTGTATATTTCCGTTCGGTAATGAAATCAGATGCAAACGTAATTTCCATTTTTATCCTTCCGAGCAACCTCTCTTTTAGTCTCCGGTTCCTTATTCCTTCTCGGAAATTTGCTTATTATGCCGAAACACCGCAACACGAGGCGAACACACCAGCATAGCGGTGTTAAAGCGGTAAAATATGCAAAACTATAATGAAGGTATGGTGATGTGGTAGCTGATTCTTTTTCCTTTTTTGTAATGAAGATATGTGAATAGAACTGATTACATGCTCGCGTTGTGCTGCTGAGTCACTGTTTCAAACCTTCTAATATGACGTTGAATGGGGCACAGTGTTGTCTTCTGTTTTTAATGTTCGATTTTTGTTTATTTCTAATCATTCTTTTTTTTCTTTTCTCGTGGGGGATCAGTTAGGTTGGCGGCCTGCCTTGCAGACGACCAGGCGCTAAACGTTATCTTTCCTTTAACTATTTTGCAGAGACCCATCGTTCACTTTAAAAGGCTTCGCAGAATGCTCAAGCGGTGCCTGCGGTTAAAAAACGTCCAGGATGCTGGCGTATAATTGATTAGTTCAGTTTTGGAGGTAAGCAAGTGATTGACTTAAAGCAGCTTGTCTCAGAATTCTGTTGAGGCGTGTGAGTATTTCAGCGATTTTTTTTTCCTTGAGGGGTGGGGGGGTTCGAAAACAGATTTCGCTGCGGAAAAATTTGAGCCGAGAGCCGTGGTACTCATGACACAGAGAGCGGTCTACGCTGCCCACTCTACGCCAGTTGTTTCGACCCGTGCGATTTTAATAGTTGGCACAGTGTTCAAAGATGTGATCTAGCCCTTTCTTTCAAAATGCCGTGGGATCACCGAGTCATCGGAGAATTCCCAGGATTTCGGAACCATTGCTATCACCACCTGGATGAATGTGGCGGAAACAGGGGAGGGTATTGCCCTCACAGGAACATCAACATCATCTTCCCTATTTATTAGCTGCAGGTATTTCTACTTTCCCGCACATTAACTGTCTTCGGTTGCTGGTTAATATACAATATTTAATCAATATTCTGACAACTTTTCAATTGGTAGCGGTATATCAGACTTCCCCGGGCGTTCATAAAGATGCACTGCTAGCATCATCATTATCGCTATCATCTAGAAAGTCAAAGGCATGCGTCGTTGCATGATCTTTGCAGCATGTCATGAATGAGAACTGGCGCGTTTACCTGTAGGACAATCCTAATGTCATTAATGAGGACCGGTGTGTGGGCACTCCTTGTAATGCGTCATGCGCGCATGTGTAGTGATGGTTTATGGTTTATGGGGGTTTAATGTCCCAAAGCGACTCAGGCTATGAGAAACACCATAGTGAAGGGCTCCGGCAATTTCGACCACCTGGGTTTTTTTAACGTGCACTGACATCGCACAGAACACTGGCCTCTAGAAATTCGCTTCCAACGATATTCGACCGCCTCGGCCGGGATCGAGCCCGCGTCTTTCGGGCCAGCACCCGAGCGCCATAGCCACTCAGCCACCGCGGCGGCTGCATGTGTAGTAATGTGGGATCTATATGGACATTGAAATGGGGGTGGAAGGGTGTTGGATGGAGGCCTGGTATAACGAGAAATTACATCGTTGTCACGTGAGTAGGTGTGATGTCATATTACACCATTATCACGTGCCTAGGTTTGATGGCCTAATACATCGCAGTCAAGTGACCTGGTATGACGTCGCACTCATATGATGTCATCACCAGTTATACTATTAGTGTTAGCGTTGTCTAATTATACTAATAATCATTCATTATGTGACATCATCATCATCTTCGTCGCATGACTCGTCGGCTCGTGACGTCACCTGGTGCCGTTTCTTGCGGAAACTTTTTGCGGGTATGACCTTGAAAGTGTCCATTTATTGCTGTCGCATTAATAAAAGAACACGCTCACTTCTACACAGACAAACAAAAATTGGGGGACGCTGAAGCTTTGCCTTTAAGAGTGGAACGCGACAGCGTGTTGCAGCACTGCCAGTGAGTCCACGGAACGCCATCGCCTGTTCGGCGTGACGCCTTGCCCGTTAGACAAATTGCTCAGCTACATACGGTGAATGGACGCGCGGAGCTGCAAAGCACGTAGAAGCGCTGCCAGGCACCTTGCCTAAAAGCGCGGGACTCAAGTTTCAGTCGTAGTTCGTGAAGGGATCGCCGCTAGGGGCCCGAGTGAGCGGACGCGTCTCGCAACGACTCCGCCAATCTCTGGCTCCTGTGCCCAGCTCAATCTTCCCAAGGACCCATCAAGAACCTCAACGGATCCAGGAAGGTAGGCGGGCCCTAACCGTTATCATCTTTTGGATGTACCCGATTATTTACAAGAACAGGCAAGTGAAAACGTCTTCGCCTGCAGTGCCGCTGCGCTAAGCCTCGCCTCATCCAGGCGAGCCTCGCCGGCGCGCTGCGTTCCTCACTCACCGGCAGCGCACCTACACCCAGCAGCGATGGAGGTGCAAGCGCAGAGGGAAGACCTTCGTCCCAGTGAGTGGACCCCGATACTCCGCGCGTACAAGGGTGAAATCTAAAGCGCGGAAACGCTGGCCATATCCCATCAAGCAGCGTCTGTTCCATCTAAGCCTACGGCGTCCGCGTCCGCTACCTCTGCGACTTTCAAGCTTACATACAGGCCTCAACAAGAACCGCTGCGCGCGACGCACGCAGTCGCACACCGAATCAAACAACTTGCTTCACTCCCTCCCGGCACTATACGGATCGTTTACCGACCAAGAGGAGGCCTCTCTTTGAAAGGCACCATGGCGCAGCCACTCCTGCAGGCCCTGTAAGTCACCGCTGCTGGCCGTGACCACGGGGACCTTGGGGATATTCACCTGACGATCCACCCTACGAATAACACCTTCACGGTTGCTACCCCGCATGAGACAACCGCCCTTCACCTCATCCAGCTCATGGAAGTGATCCTCCAAGAGACGGCTTACCCTCTCGCAGTCTACAGTGCACCGCCGGCGGCTGCTGGGCGTGGAGTCATCTTGCAAGCCTATTGGGAGGAGACGCCGGAGCAGATGCTACAGGACCTCCAGACCCGTAACCCGTACGCTGATATCATTGTAGCCCGCAGAATGGGTAGGAGTCATTCCGTACTGATCACCTTTGCGCACTGACCAGTCCCCCATACCATACGCTACATGAGTGTAGTGTACAGATGCACGCCGTACAAGGGAAGTACAGACGCGTGCACGAACTGTCATCGACCGGGCCATAGGTACGACGTGTACCCGCACCCCAAGCCTGGTCTCTGCCCGCGGTGCGGAGACAAGCATGAACCGCAAGATGTGCCCTCCTACATCCCGACCTGCATTCTCCGTGGAGGCCAGCACATCACGGGCTCCGGCTCGTGCATGGCTAGAAATCGCACCGCCCGACCACGCAACCCATCGCCCCAGAAGGCAATGCCCCCAAAAAAGGATGACTTTCCTCCGCGGCAAACGAACAAGAACGACTTTCCTCCGCTGAAAACGACCCTCCCATCTACTGCAACATGGGCCTCCAAGGCTGCCGGGGTGAACACTAGGACCTCCAAGGACCCGGACGTGAAGGCTCTGCGAGAGGAGGTAAAGCAGCTAAGAGTAGCCCTCTCTACCGCCACCTCTGCTGTATCTCCCCATCCTACCCCCCTCCCCTTCACCCACCCAACCCGCCCAACCTCCCCCTAAAAAGAAGGCCTGATGAGAGCCCAGTCGAACCAATAGACCTAGACGCCAAATTTCACTCCTTCGCCCAAAACTTGAAAGTCAGGCTTACAGCGCGCCATTACTGCGCAGCTCACTGCACAGTGCCAGCTTATGATTGAATCTACCATTACCCGTCTAATGGATAGTGTCATATGTAGCATCATGACCAAGGTAGAGGAGCGCTTAACTCGCCTCACTCCTGGACTCTCAACGGACTATCCTCCCATAGTCCCACTCTCCACACCCCTCCTTCCCCTCACTACCCAACAACATGGCTCCTCCGATGGGCCTTAATTCTTTACAGATTATTCAGTGGAAATGCAGGGGCTTTCGACGAAAGCGCGATCCTCTGCAGCAAATTATCGCAAGTTCGTCATCCCCACCAGACATTATCGCCATTCACGACGCCAATGTTTGCAGGCAGCTGCCAGGATACGCTTTTATCCCCTCAGACCCCACTGATCTTCCTCGGGTGGTCACATATGTCAGTAAATCCTTGCATTACGTGGAGCACGTAATTACCTCCCCTATCGCTAACAGCCTTATTGAAGTCTTACCGCCCACCCCTGCAAAATCAAGCTTGTTGTTTCTTAACTGCTACCTTCTCCCACGTCAGCCAATTAGCTTACTCCCCTCACTTCTCAAATCCGCAACCCAGTTAGTCGGATCAAACCCCCTACTTATTGCTGGAGATTTTAATTGCGCTCACGTGGACTGGGGCTATCGGCGCACCAACCACAGTGGCACAGAGTTACACAATGAGACGCTGGCGCTCCACTTGACCATCTTTAATGATTTCAGCTTACCTACGCGGATTGGTAACTGTTACTGCCGATACTAGCCCAGACCTCACGTTTGGTAGAAACTTGGACCACCTGCAGTGGGAAAGAATGTATTTCACACTAGGCAGCGATCATCACCTAATTCGAATAACGCTAAATTATCGCCGATCTCTGCGCAAATTTTCTGTTAAGCACACTAATTGGGACGGGGTCCGCAAATTTAGACAAGCGCAGCCAACACAGGTTCCCTTCGACCTAGACACCTGGATTATTCAGTTGCAAAAAGACATTCGCCAACACACTCAAACGCTCGACTCTACCCTAGTCACCCCTGTTATTGACAGCAAGCTCGCCCACCTCCTCCAAGCACAGGACAACATAACGAAAAGGTGCAAGACTCAGAAGCACAATAGGAGACTAAAACTGAAACTTGCCCAGATTCAATCCCAAATAGTACAATGTAGTGCCACTCTTTGCAAAGCTAACTGGGCTCAGGTTTGTGACGGTCTCCGCGGCAATCTCTCCCCAACCCGCGCTTGGCATCTGTTACGGCACATGCCAGACCCCACGCAATCCAAATCCCAGACGCGCCTTAGCATTCGCCGCCTCGCTCACAACCATCGACAGGACACGGACGCCTTCCTCGCCCAGGTGAAATGCACCTATACAACCGCTGGTCTCCCTTTCAAGTATCCTGATTTTTCAGGCCCACCCCAGCCCGAGCTTGACACCCTTATTACAGAATCAGAATTTCGGCCGGCCTATTGAAATTACGGAATACCGCTCGCGGAGATGATCAAATTACCAATGCAGCGATCAGAAATCTTGTCGATGCTTCCATCTCTGACTTAGTCAACTACTTTAACAAATGTTGGGAGGCAGGTACTCTCCCTGCCTTGTGGAAGCATGGAAAAATTATTTTTATTCCAAAACCCCACAAGCCTATCACCATAGACAACATCCGCCTCATTTCTCTTACATCCTGTCTAGGCAAGGTCTTCGAGCACATAATTCTTGCTCGTTTAACAACGTACATTGAAGACAACCACATTTTCTCTCACAGTATGCCCGGCTTTCGTGCGCATCTATCTGCGCGGGATGCCCTACTTCAAATTACGCATGACGTGCTTGATGATACCATCCCCCACCACACTAAAGTTATCCTGGCAGTTGACCTCACCAAGGAATTTGACAGAATTCGACACGATGCCATCTTACAGGAACTGCAGGCTCAACTGGTAGGCCCTAAAACCTACAACTACGCTCGCGCGTTTCTCTCGGGCCGCACTTCCTCCCTGAACATACATCAGATTAGCACATCCCCTGATACACTCGGAGAGCTCGGAACCCCTCAAGGGGCGGTCCTTTCTTCCCTTTTCTTTAACGTTGCTCTCATCCCCCTAGCTCACAATCTGGCTCTAATCCCACACCTAAAACATACCCTGTACGCTGATGATATTACCACATGGACCACTCATGGCTCTGACGGGGAAAAGCAGACACCATCTCCTCTCACGCGTCATCCATCGGGCTCGAATGTTCCCCATCTAAGTCCGCGCTCTTCCTAATTAGGCCAAAATCTGGCGCTAACTCGCCCATCCAAATCAATTTAAAAGGATCCCCTATCCCCATCACACCCGCCCTCCGCATTCTTGTCCTCCACTTGCAGGATTCTGGACAAAATGAACACACCCTTAAAAGACTCAAGGTCTCCACGCAATCCCTTTTGCACCTTCTACGCCGAGTGTCCTCCCTTAACAAGGGTTTAGACGAAGCGGACAGCCTGAAAGCAGTGCACGCATTTACGCTTAGCCGCATTCTATACGCAACCCCATATCTAATAATAATAATAATTGGTTTTTTGGGGAAAGGAAATGGCGCAGTATCTGTCTCATATATCGTTGGACACCTGAACCGCGCCGTAAGGGAAGGGTTAAAGGAGGGCGTGAAAGAAGAAAGGAAGAAGAGGTGCCGCAGTGGAGGGCTCCGGAATAATTTCGACCACCTGGGGATCTTTAACGTGCACTGACATCGCACAGCACACGGGCGCCTTAGCGTTTTTCCTCCATAAAAACGCCGTCGCCGCGGTCGGGTTCGAACCCGGGAACTCCGAATCAGTAGTCGAGCGCCCTAACCACTGAGCCACCGCGGCGGGTAAACCGTATATCTCAAATTGAACCGCTCGGAAACCGAACGCGTGAACGCAATGATCCGCCTTGCGACTAAGGCAGCCCTAAACCTACCTCGTAGCACTAGCACAGGCAAACTTTTTGCACTAGGCATGCATAACACCATTCATGAACTAGTTGACGCGCACCATCAGATACAGTACCTTACACTTGCCTCGAGCGCCAGTGGCCGCCATATAGTCTCCTCCCTTCTCATCAACATACCCGCTAACCAGTCAACCCTTATAGCCATCCCTCGACACCTCCATACATCTCTCGTTGTGAAACACCTTCCTCGAAACGACCATCGCCAATATCATCTCCCTCGCCGCGTAGCTCGCGCTAGTGCCCTCCATAAGTATTATGGGCAAGCCCACGATACCGTTTGGGTAGACGCCGCATGTACAGCGCATGAAGCGGTAGCAGTTGCCTACAATCCAACCCTACCTCACCTCCTAACTCACCGTCTTCCCTCGGGCTCTACGCCTGAGGAGGCAGAGGAGACCGCCATCGCACTAGCCCTTGCACATTCGGACGCCGAATACAACTTCAGCGACTCCAAAACGGCTCTGTCCAACTTTGCCAGGGGCAGGATTCACGCCCCTGCCTACCAATTGTTGAACACCCCGACCCAAAATTTACCGCACAGGGTAAAGCTTCAGTGAGTGCCGGCTCATTCTGGGAACCCTGGAAACGAGGTTGCCGATAAATTGGCCCGAGGTTTGATTATCCGGGCTCAGGACAGTCTCGATCCAGGATTCTCGAGGGAGCGGGCGCACACCTTTGTGGAGCTCACGCAAATACCCCGTTTGGACCGTCGGACTTACCCTCCTCCCCACCCCTCTCCTACGCACTCCCAACAGATCCCCTTCATATGCCTCCAGACGCGCTCTCTGTCATCCCCCCAGCTTTTATCCCAGTATTGCCTCACATCCACTGCATGCTCCCTATGCGGTGACCCCCACGCCACACTCTCCCATATCTTTTTTGGCTGCCCTGCTGACCCTCCCCCGCGGGGACAGCACGCCATCTCGAACTGGGAGGACTGGGAGGGTCCGGCTTATGTCTGCAGACCCGACATCGCTGCTTGCTGTGGTGACTCGGGCTGCCGACGTCATGTCCCGGCATGATCAACTTGATGCAGTCCGGGACCGCGCAGTGGCCCAGGGACCCAGCTGGGTCTAAAACTCACTTGCTCAATAAAGTTTTTCTGTCTCTCTGTCTGCGTCGTAGTTCGTTGGCACATCGTTCTCTACAAACCCGATGCCACGGAATGCCAGCATAGCTTCCGCGCCGAACGAACGGGCAGCAAGCCGCAAGCTTCGTGGTGAATGCGCTTCGGATGTGCGCTGCGTTGTTCGCCGCTCACCGCGTGATTCCCGCGTGCCCGCACGGCCCCACTGCGCCCGAACGAGACGAGCGGGAGGCGTTTCCGTCGCGCGCAATCTGATGGGGCAGTGGCATACATTGAGAGGAAGAGGAGGAGGAATTTTGCGCTCACGGCCAACGCCTACAACACCGGCTTTTCTGCGACACACAGGAGCTCCTTAACGCTCACGGCCAACGCCGAGAACACCGGCTTTTCTGCTACACACACGAGCTCCTTAACGCTGTCGCGTTAAGAAAGTTAATCGTCTGGCCCTGGACACCGTTGACAGTCTGCTGAAAAGGGAGGAAGATGACCGCGGTCAAGAATCACGACTTCATCGCCCTCTGATTCGTTGACGGGTGCAGTTAAAGTCATTTCTTCAATATTCCTTTACAGCGTGGTTCGTGTGTCCTCCGAGTCATGTGAGACTTACTACGCAATTTCTTTTCCTCAAAAATCAATTTTCAATTTTGCGTTTCGCACACTGAATAGGCAGCACGCCCACCCTGCCAGACCAGCAGGCGGCACTTAATGTTTGATCGCGTGAGACTGGTCTCGCAATGAACGCTGCGGCCATTGCTGGAGTGCCGAGTGTGTACTACAACTTTGTCAGCGCTAATGCACACAGCCCACAACTCTCTCTCTCTCAGTACCCGGCTTCGTACCACGCGTATAGATAGATAGGTCGGGTGTGGGCAACATTGAGCTTGTCTGTAGCGGCTAGCAAACGGAAACATGCCGTGACCGGGTTACACGACCACGGCAGCCACGTTGATGGAAGCGAAACGCTGAAGGTGCCCTTGTGCTGTGCAATGTCAGTGCACGTAAGCATTCCCAGCTGGTCGAACTTATTCCCAAGCTCTCCACTAAGGCACCTCTTTCTTCCTTTGTTCTCTCACTCTCTCGTTTCTTCATTCCCTTACGGAGCGATTCTTGTGTTCACCGAGAAATGTGATACAGTTATTCGGCCATTTCCTTTCTATATAATGAAAATAATAATACTCGTTTTTTTTTTGAGGAAAGGAAATGACGCAGTATCTGTTTCACATATCGGCGGACACTTGAACTGCGCCGTAAGAGAACGAATAAAGGAGGGAGTGAAATAAAGGAAAAAAGAAGTGCCGTAGTGGAGGTCTCCGGAATAATTTCGACCACCTGGGGATCTTTAACATGCACTGACATCACATCGCATAGCACAGGGGCGCTTTAGCGTTTCGCCTCCATCGAAACGCACCCGGCGTTGATTTTGCGCCTACACAAGCAAGTGTAGACGCAGCTTCCTCGGCAGTCTCTTGGTACCTTGAAAGTTGTACCTGAGTGACCAATAAGTTTCTTTCAATGAACTTTAAATTTAGGGCAGTGGTCGGTTTTATAAACAAGTTGATGCAGCACATTAAACGAATGTTACATATCAAAGAGAGAACAGTTTATTTTTATATCCTGTGGATATAAATTCTTGATTTGCTGATGCACGGCAGCAACTCTTGTGCGCTGGTGACGGCAGCATGCTTTATGAAACTGCTTGGGAAGCAGATTATTTCTCAGTCGATGTATTCTTTACTGGTGGTAATTATGAGAGCACAACTTACAAAGCTGGTCTAGAAGTGTATGATTTAGCAATCCATTTCTTTCAAAAAAGAAAAGAAGTGAAAAGGTGGACCTCTGTAAAAAGAGAATTACAGAATACGTCCAGCCTTCCTACATGCTTAACAACACATTCTGCACGATGCACGAACACCTCCACTCTGCTATCACGATCAGCTCACAAAGATAAAAAGGCTCAGCCGCATATCTAAACTCTCTTTTTGGAACAGTTCAAAAACACCGCACTCACACTCTCACTACTGGCAGTCCACCGTTGTGCAATATTATTTCAAGTTTTTGCTATTTACCCCTAAAATAGAGGGCACACAAAAAAACATTTTTTTCAACTTACAATGGACTTGCAGCTACAGCAGCTGTCACCCAGGCGAAGGACAATCAGAAAAAATTCTCATCGACATGGACTACACCTCTGCCAAAGACTACAGAATCGAACTTATTGCACTCCTATCTTTGACGCAGAAGTCGAATTCCTCGAGTTAATTGACCATCTTCTACATGCATTCATTCCCAGGATGGCCTCTCCTGCATTGACGGCGCGGTTGCGTTTCTGCCGCTCTTTTGAAGTGCATTTTTTTTCTGTGCACGTCCACTGCCTTCGCTGTTGCAGAGTCATAGCGTTCGTTTGTCTGATGATAGTAAATTTTCATGGTGCAATGGCGCCTGGAGCCAAAGAGCGCCATTGCTCAAGATATTTTCGTTTCATCAAGGTGGGGTCAAAGTCGTTTTTCACAAGCATTCCACCCTGAATAAGCTGAACACCAAGCGAAGAGAAGCTTGCACCAATGCCATCACCAGTGGGTACCCGGCTGCACTGGCCATCAAAGTCTGCACCTCCCGGATGCGAGGATTTATCTGTCTACGGGGCAACTCCATCCGCACCAACCGGGGCAACCGCAGCGTTGGGCCGATGTAGAAAGAACAGAGCATAAATTTTCTCAAGTCGAACAGATTATATCTACACGAATATTCGGCTTTTTGTGCAACCAAAGGGTGGCTTGTCGACCTTTTACATATGCTTTGATAATTTTATATGTCATTTCCTGATGAGTGCAATAACGAGTTCTGCAGTTGATTTATCCCCCATTTTTTTTTCAAAGCGAAGAAATTTTTTTTATCATGGAGAGGTGGAGTGGCGTGCTTACGCTCTCTTCTGTGTTGGTCCAATTTAACTATGAATAAATTAAAATATAATAATAATCCCCATCTTGACTTTTTGGAGTCAAATTATGGACGCTTTAGTTTGTGCCTCGTTATTTTTGTCTGTTTTGAGAGCTGATTATTTTTTTTAATTTGTCAATATTGGCCCAAGTAATGTCTTCTTAGATGCTGTGTTCACAAGAAACGAATGTGTCATAGCTTCAACAATTATACATTATATTCTACGAATGTAGACTGTCGAAGCGAACAAGGCCATGTTTATATATATGGTTTATGGATGATGAGATATGATGGCGCAAAAAACGAAAAAACAACAGCAAAAGCTTCTGACGAAAATGAAAAAAACCTACTTTTTTGATATTTTTTAAACTTTGTCCGCGCATTCTTCTGTATACCAACGTTCAGAATCGCCAAAAACATGTTGCATAATAATACTAATAGGCATCTTAAGTTTTTGGAGTGATATTATGGATGCTTTAGTTTGTCCATTGTTATTTTTGTCTGTTTCGAGAGCTGAGTATTTGTTTTAATTTGTCAAACTTGGCCCAAGTAATGTCTTCATTGATGGTCCGTATGGTCCACAAGAAACGAATTTGCCAGAGCTTCCAAAAATATTCCAAATAATTTTCAATCTAGATGCAATGATTTGAACCACCGCCTGAAATAAAGCCGCTAAAAGCGCGCCATGTATACGTATACATGCAGGTTACAGTGCAAGAATCTATCTAGATGCAATGATTTGAACCACTGAATGAAATAAAGCCGCTAAAAGCGCGCCATATATACGTATACATGCAGGCTACAGTGCAGAATCTATCTAGATGCAATGATTTGAACCACCACCTGAAATAAAGCCGCTAAAAGCGCGCCACGTATACGTATACATGCAGGTTACAGTGCAAGAATCTATCTAGATGCAATGATTTGAACCACTGAATGAAATAAAGCCGCTAAAAGCGCGCCGTATATACGTATACATGCAGGCTACAGTGCAGAATCTATCTAGATGCAATGATTTGAACCACCGCCTGAAATAAAGCCGCTAAAAGCGCGCCATGTATACGTGTACATGCAGGTTACAGTGCAAGAATCTATCTAGATGCAATGATTTGAACCACCGCCTGAAATAAAGACACTAAAAGCGCGCCATGTATACACCCAAGCAGCACTGGTCATCGGCCCAATATTGCAACAGGATGGTCCCATCCTGGTCCTTTGAAGGGCCGGTCTTTGCCATTACGGTTCCAATGTTGGGCCAATTACTTGTGCTGCTTGGGCGTATACATGCAGGTTACAGTGCAAGAATCTATCTAGATGCAATGATTTGAACCACCGCCTGAAATAAAGCCGCTAAAAGCGCGCCATGTATACGTATACATGCAGGTTACAGTGCAAGAATCTATCTAGATGCAATGATTTGAACCACCGCCTGAAATAAAGCCGCTAAAAGC
The DNA here is from genome assembly GCF_052857255.1 of Amblyomma americanum. Lineage (NCBI taxonomy): Eukaryota > Metazoa > Arthropoda > Arachnida > Ixodida > Ixodidae > Amblyomma > Amblyomma americanum. The sequence goes on from NC_135497.1 coordinate 245,567,888, forward strand.
GCGCCATATATACGTATACATGCAGGTTACAGTGCAAGAAAGAGGAAAATGCACTTTCAAGGAAACGCTGAGAGGTTCTCGAGTTCTGGATGTGTGTATGACACTGGGCGCCGACATCTTAGTGCGATGCTCGTGATGGTGACGAGTCCTTGGCTCCTAATTCCAATCCTTTCCTTTAGCGCACGCTAAAAGAAAGGCACCATGATGCGCACCACAAGTGCGCCGCGTTCGGTCCGCAACAGACCTCCCTCCAGGGCTGGTTCTGTACCCACCGCTGCGCTGTTTGTTGAATCCTTTTCATCGTCTTCGCAGCCCGGCCAGCGAGGAAGAGGAAGACCGCTGGAAGTGTGGGCACGAGCGAGGGCGTGCTGGACTCCGTCTTATTTTAGGATGCGCCCATTATAACCCCTTCTAATCGTCCAAGATTTTAGTCTTTGGGCGCCTGCCCATGGCCCATCCTTAATACTTTTTTCAATGGGAGATAAGGCACTGCAAGCGATACGGAAACAGAGAACGGAACGGGGACTATATACGCTTCCCTCGAGCCTTCAACGCCGCCCTCGGCAGCTGCCGTGTCTTTTCATCGTGCGAAAATACATGCGCTATATGAAAAGCAAAAAGACAAATTTTGTCTAGCCAGAACAGCGAGGCTAATCGCGTTTTCGAAATTCTGAAATCTGATTGCTATGGCTATTAGACACACGCACACACACACACACACACACACACACACACACACACACACACACGCACACGCACGCACGCACGCACGCACACACACGCACACACAGACACACACACAAACACACACGCACACACAAACACACACGCACACACAAACACGCACGCACAAACACACTCACACACGCACACACACGCGCGCGTTTTGTTTATCGCATACTGCGGACCAAATACGGTCCAAGCAGGAGAGGAACAGTATAAAACATTAGAGTACAAAACTTCGACCTTGAAAGAAAAAAAAACATACGTGTCGACGAAACAAGTACTAAAAAATGAGCTGTGGTTCATCTACTGCTAAACCTGGTTATATAGTGAAAGCTGTGGTGTATCGGGCAACTATAGACGCGGCCACACTGGCAGGTGGCAGTTAATGGTTGATCGCGAGAGGTTAGTCACCTAGTGAACACTGCGACCTATTGCTACAGTGCTGCGCGTCTGCCCCAACGTCGTAAGCGCTAATGCATGCAGTCCACATCTCTCTCTCCCCACCGCCGCGAACCTCAAATCCTTTATCCCTTCCCTTACGGCGCGGTTCAGGAGTCCAAAGATATATGAGACAGATACTGCGCCATTTCCTTTCCCCCAAAACCAATTATAATATATATTGAGGCGACCACTGCCCCAAGGAGGCAGTTATGCGCCTTCCTTTGTTCAAAATAATCGGAGTCTAAAACGCTGTCAACGCCAACGGCAGTGAACACAACGGACGCCTGACGGTATATAGGTTCAGTGCCGCACTTTTCCAACAACGCTGTGAATGCATAGGTTAAGGCGCGACTGAGGTGTCGACTGTCCCAGGGCACCAGTTATACACCTTTCCTTTGCTTTAGAGGAATTAATTGAATTTTGTGGAACGTAAATGGCGCAGTATCTGTCTCATATATCGGCGGACACCTGAACCGCACCGTAAGGGAAGGAATAAAGGAGGGAGTGAAAGAAGAAAGGAAAATTGAGGTGCCGTAGTGGAGGGCGCGGAAACAATTTCGACCACCTGTGGATCTTTAACGTGGACTGACATCACACAGCACACGGGTGCCTTAGCGTTTTTCCTCCAAGAAAATTGAAGATTGGTTTTTAAAATTGGTTTTGAGGAAAGGAAATGGCGCAATAGCTCTCTCATATATCGGTGGACCCCCAACCGCGCCGTAAGGAAGGGATACACGTGCTTGGGCTGAAGGTCGTTCAAGGCCATTCTCTGGCTCACCCAACGACTGCTTTACCCTATAGCGCAGTGAAGCTATTCGCTACAAACAGCGGCGAAAGGTCAGGCGACGGAGTCGGCGACGGCCACGTTCGCCGTGCGTGACGTCACTCGTGCGGCGACATATGCCGGGGATTCCTCCGCCGGCTGTCGAAGTGATCGGACGTGCGCCTGGCGCGCTCTGTCGACAACAGGGGCTGCAACGCACTCAAGGACATGAGTGTGGGCGAAACTGGCTGGGATCAACGACGGAATAAGTAAAGACGGTGGACCGAACGCTACAGCGCAAGGTGGGCCGTACTTTTTACGATACCGAGCCAGCGAGGCGTCAGGAGAGGCGAGGAGAGCTAGGCCTAACGAGGCCTAGCGGAAAGGACAAAGAGGGCTAGGCCTACGGCCACGCCTAAGCGACCTCGTACATAATGGAGGTGGTAGAGGGGAGAGAAATGGATCCCGAAGAACTGAAGATTCCGGAACAGTGGTTCAGAGCGAAGAGAAATGGGAAAGCAATCCCAGAAAAAGCGGAGACAGGGAGCCACGTGGATGGCTCGAAAGGCGGAGGAAGAGCGACGGAGAGATGCGAGGGAAGAAAACGCGCGGAAAAGTCCGTGGAGAGACATATGAGGATTCCGAAAGGATTTCACAATATCATTCTGAGGCCCCAAGGAGGACTCGCAAGGCTGATCAAATATGGGGGCGCGTTCCTGGCTGATGCAAACAGCAAAATGGCGGGCAACGAAGATGGAGGAGCGGGAGACGTAATCCCGTTCAACACGAAGCAGCAGTCTATAGTCGTGGCAACGGGAGATGCGTCGAGAAGAAACAAGTACGCGTCGCTCACCGAACTCATAGTGGGCGACGTAAAGACAACGGTAAGCGCCTATATGGCAGCGCCGGAGAACTGCGGAAAAGGGTGATATATAATGCACCGATTTTTTGGACGAAGAAAGATCCTAAATAGACTCGAACTATACAAGAAACGGTTCGAAGTATGCTACGCATGCGGCCGGATGGGCCATAGGCAGGACGTATGCCCGGACCCAGACAACAAAAAGTGCAGAAACTGTGGGGAAGAAAACCCACAGGGAAGTCATCAGTGCAAGACCAAGTGCCAGCTCTGTGCAAAGGAGCACCCATTGGGAGACAAGAAATGCAAGGAGATGTACAGAACACCGTACGAAGTAAAGAAGAAGATATGGGAGAAGAAAAAAGAATGAGCACAGGCCCTAAACACCACGAGCAGGCGAGATGAAGGAACGTCGCAGGGACGACAGCGTCTCGAGACTGGGGAAAACAAGAGCAAAGACCAGGCAACACCCGGGGCGCAAGCGACACCGTAAGGGACAAGAGTATCGAGATCAAGGGACCCAAAGAATCCCTGGGGCAGGAGACAGAGCAGAAGCAGGACCCAGAACAAAGAAACCAAACAAGTAAGCTTTCTAGAAGGGTCTTCCCAGGCTAAAGACGATAAAGATAAAGAAATAGAACAGTTGAAAAAGAAAGTGAGTGAGCTCCAAGGGTCAATAAGTAACCTTACGAAAGCAATAAAGGAAAAAGAGAAGGCAGCGCCCCCTCTCCCTCGCATGCTACCTATACAGCCCGTACAGGCAGCACAACAAAGTACCCCCTCGAAACCTAAGCGGCAGGAAACGGTAGAGGACAAAGTGGAGGAGGCAGAAACAGTCAGGGGACCCCCGCTTAAGTGAAAGGGGGACAACGAAACAGATAGATGGGTAGAGGTAAAGAAGGAATGTGAAGAAAATTGGAATGACATAAAGGCGATACAAACAGAACAGAGAGACTTCATGGCACAGGTCAAGGCAGCACTCAACCAGATACAGGAGAACATGAATCAGAGATTTGAGAGCATGGCGGCAGAATTACAGGCGCAAAGAGCTGAATTGCAAACGCAGAGAACTGAGCTTGTTGCCCTAGGGGAACGACAGAAAAACTTGGAGGACGCTTTTACCCAAATTCAATATGGCCAGAAACACACGAAATAAGTCCATTATTTGGCAATAGAATTGCCGAGGATTCCAACGCAAGCGAGCGTTATTGCAAAATTACGTGGATACGTTAGAAGAGAAGCCGCTAGCGATAGCGATACAAGAGACCTGGAAACCAGCATCCCTGCCAGGATATCAGGCATTACACAGCGACAGGGGAGAGAAATCGAGAGTAACGACTCTAGTAAAGAGAAACATAGCGACGATAGAACATGTGATTGAATCCAGGGACATAGAAGGAGTCTTGTTAGAAATGCTCACGGGTAGAAAAGAAGAGCCTAGCCTCTTCCTAGTTAATATCTACTCAAGTCCCAAACAAAAAAAAGTAAGGTTCAGGGCCATATTCAGAAAAGCCCTGAAAGCAGCAGGAAGAAACCCCCTCTTCATAGTAGGAGATATAAACGCAATGCATGAGGAGTGGGGATACAATAGAAAAGTTAGTAATGGAAGACAGCTTTGGGAGGATATACAAGAACTGAGTCTGACAACACACTGATCCAGAAACCCCGACGAGGAAAGGGATAAGTGTCACTGCAGGCACCACACCTGACCTTATACTGTCGAAGAACACCAAGGCGGTGTCCTGGGAAAGTACGGGGCGAGACCTATGTTGTGACCACTATATAATAGCTACAACAACGACCAAAGGTATCAAGAAAAAACGGCTGAAGGAACCAAAAGTTACAGAATGGGACAAATTCAGGAAGCGAAGGGAAGAGTCCGCCTTTACTACAATCACGGACCTAGAGGAGTGGACAAATACACTTAAAAGACATGCTACCGAAGCGACGGCAACTCTAGAAGGCCTAGAAGCTCCGTTAGTGGCAGATAGTAAACTTCTGCTCATGTGGGAGGCAAAAAGAGGCTTAGAGAACCAACTTAAAAAACAGAGATGGAATCGGACCCTGAAGGGACGAATAGGTAGGCTAAACCGAGAAATCGAAAAGTACGCAATGCAGTTGTGCGAACAAAACTGGTGCAGTAAATGCGATGACATGGAGAAGGGAATGAGCCTAGCGAAAACATGGAACATCCTGAGACACCTGCTAGACTCAACCCAGTCAAAGTCACAGACGAACATTAGATTGGCCAAAATACGGCACAAATATGAGGGAACAGATGATAGCTTCATAGAGGCAATCAAACAAACATACATAGGAAACATAGCACGCACTAACCTGTCAGATTATGAGGGACTGGGCAATCAAGAACTAGACACGCCCATAACGGAGGCGGAAGTGAGAGCGGAGATAATCAAGCTCAAAACTAAATCGGCTCCAGGCCCGGAAGGAATAAGCAACAAAATGCTAAGAAACCTGGATGATGAGTCGATCACTGCTATAACTAAATACATACAGCAGGTGTGGGAAAAGTGGGAGGTGCCAAAACAATGGAAAGATTCAAGCATCATTCTTATTCCTAAACCTGGAAAGCCCTTAAAATTGGAGAACCTCAGACCAATCTCCCTCACCTCATGCGTAGGGAAGTTGATGGAACATGTAATCCAAACGAGGCTAACCAGATACATGGAGGACAAGAAATTATGGCCAAACGAGATGGTCGGATTTAGGCCAGGCCTAAGTACTCAAGACGTTATGTTGAGATTAGAACATGACATCATAAACTCTCGGACTAAGCACACAGAGGCAATCTTGGGATTAGGTCGTAAGAAAGCTTTCGACAATGTAAAACATGAGGCGGTCCTATCGGAACTTCAGGAGATCGGTGTAGGCGGCATGATATACATCTACATTAAGGACTTCCTGTCAAATAAGACCGCCAAAATAAGATACAGGGACCTGGAGTCAGAAGAAATAGAGCTAGGCAAGAGAGGTACACCATAGGGATCGGACCTATCCCCGCTCCTCTACAACCTAGCCAAGAGAGGCCTCCCAGCGAAACTGGGAGGAATCGAGAACTTACACTTTAGCATGTATGCGGACGACATAAATGTCTTGATAAACAAGGGCAGCATTGCAGAGATAGAAAACAAACTTCAAACAACGGCAGACACAGTAGTGGAGTACGCGGCAGGAAGGGGGCTAGCCTGCTCGCCAGAGAAGTCAGAACTCTTAATATACAACCCGAAATCTTTAAGATTAAAAAGAGATAGCAATCTTAGCATTACGGTAGGAGGCAAACCGGTGCCTAGGGTTGACAAGAGAAGAATTTTAGTCCTTTTTATTCAAGAAAATGGATACAATGATGAAACAATAAAGAAACTGGAAGGATATGCAGCGCAAGTAACTGGAATATTCAGAAGAATAGCGCTCAAAGGGAGAGGGCTCAAAGGAAGGAGACTAATAAAATTGGTGCAAGCAAACATAATCAGTCGACTCAGCTACGCTACACCATACCTTAACATCCGGGCCCCAGGAAGAGATAAGTTGGACTCAATAATTAGGAGGTGCTACAAACGAGCGTTAGGAATACACATAAGCACCTCAACGGAAAGCCTCCTAGCTATGGGGATACACAATACGTGGAAGGAAACGGCCGAGGCGGTCAGAGCAGCTCAGCAGGAAAGACTTTGCCAGACATATACAGGCAGAGCCATTTTAGGCATGGTAGGATTGCAGGCACACAGAGGCATGCAGCAAAAACAAGACATCCCGAAGGAGGTCAGGGAACATCTCAGAATAGACCCACTTCCGAGAAACATGCACCCAACGTTCAACAGTGGGAGGAGAGAAAAGAGAGCGGAAGCCCTCATGAGACGCTTCAACGAAATGAATAAGGAGACGGTAGCACACACAGATGCGGCGAGCGGTAGACTGGGAGCAGCTGTAGCCTCAGTGGTGAATGGCAAGAGTACATCAATATCAGCAGCTACGATATACAGCCGCAATTCGGAAGTAGCAGAACAGATAGCAATAGCGCTTGCTTGCGTGGGAACAGAGACAAACTATATAATAAGTGACAGTAAAACAGCCATCTACAATTATGTAAGAGGTAGAGTCGCATCAGAAGCGGTGCAGATTCTAACGGGGAAAAAAATGAATAGAAAAATTAGCCTAATATGGGCACCAGCTCATACGTCAGTACCAGGCAATGAAGCGGCACACCTTCTAGCTCGCGATCTCTACCTCCGTGCAGCAGCGTAACCGCCAGATTGCAAGGAACTAGACGAGAGACTACAAACGTACACAGAAATCATAGAGAATTACAGACTGCAGAGAAGAACTGTCCCTCCTCCAGACAAGGAGCTCGGGAACAGAGAGGCAGTAACCTGGAGAATTCTACAGGCCGGAAATTTCATAAACCCGGTATGGCCGTCACATGTCCTACAAGACGAGGACATAGAAGATAAATGTAAAAAATGTGGAGAGAGGGGGCCCTCGACTATATAATTTGGCAGTGTGCACACTCCCCAGGGGTGAGGAAAGGAATAGATAGTAGAGAAGCCTGGGAAACCCTTCTGCAAAGCGCGGACCCCGCGACCCAGAAGAAAGCCATCCATCTGGCGGCAGAGGCCGCGAAGAGCCAACAACTCTTTGCCTGTATCTAGTCGCGGAGGCCCTGGCCTCTGCCCCTAGGCCTGCGCGCCATAGGGTAGGGAGTCGAGGGCCTCCATTTCTGATGGAAATAAAAGTTTTTTGGAACTGGAACTGGACATATGCCGGCTCGCGCGAAGCGCGCTGTTGACCAGCGTAGTAAAGCTTTTAGCTTCAAAAGGGCGACCAACACTTATACAAGGCTAAATAGGCTCAGGAGCTAGGAAAAAAGCAACACGCAGTGTCAACAACACAGCGCGTCACAGGCGACGCCAACCGACGGTTGAAATTACTCAGGGCAGGCAAGCAAAGGAGAATCATGAGGCAGTGCGTTCCAATCAGTAATCGTATTACGAAAAAATGAGTACTTATAGGCATCCGTGCGGGCAAAAATGGGTTCAATGTAATGCTTATGCTTATGACGAGATTTCTTAGATGACTACTTAGTTATGAAATCCTGGGGGTCTATGCCTAGTTTTGAAAAATACAAACAACCAAGAAATTTAATTCGAGTCGTTTTTCGTCGTTCACCTAAGTATTCAAGCTTTGCATCATGTAACATGACAGATGGAGAGTTCCGGCGTTTGAAGCAGTTGTATACTAGACGCGCAGCAAGCCTCTGAATTTGTTTAATTTTTTCTATATCTACCGTTGTGTGAGGGTCCCACACAATAATAGCGTACTCCAACGAAGGTCTTACTGGCGCTTTGTACGCCTTGCTTCTCAGTTCACTTGATGATCTTCCTAATTTCTGTTTTATGAAGCCTAACTTTTTGCGAGCTGTAGAGCATATGTGATCGATGTGCGCCGTACATTTAAGCCTCTTTGTAATTGTGACACCTAAGTACTTGTATTCCAATACTTGTTTAATCATATTGCCGCCCATGTTATATGAAAATTCAAATTTTTTTTTTATTAGTAACACACATATGCACAGTCTTTTCAATGTCAATCGTCATATCCCATTAATCACACCATTTTGCTAGTAATTTTAGATTTGCTTTCAGCACGAGTTGATTCGTAACAGAATTTATGGTTTTAAAAATGACACAGTCGTCTGCAAACAGTTTAACTGATACAGTTAGCCAGACAGTCGACCAAATCATTGATATAAATATTAAATAAGACTGGTCCTATAACAGATCCTTGGGGCATTCCCGAGTAGACATCTAAATTTTCAGAACAAGAGGCGTCTATGTCTACATACTGTTTTCTATTAGTCAAGTACGATATAACCCAATTGATTATTTTGGAAGGTATACCAATTGGTTTCATCATTCAGGATAAATTAAGTATGAGGCACCCTATATATATATATATATATATATATATATATATATATATATATATATATATATATATATACTTATGAAGGGAGCCAACAGTCACGGAAACCAAGGTGCATAGGGGAATGTTTTTTTTATGTGTTGTGCTTATCTGTGGGATATTATAGTAATTAGACTAATAAATCGCTTGAAGAAAATTACTTATAAAGCAGCAGAAAAAACAACCATGCCGCCTGTGGGATCCGAACCCGCGACCTCCGAATATCGCGTCCGGTGCTCTTACCAACTGAGCTACGGCGACGGCTGTCCAATCTGCTGCTCTTGTGGATATTTATGTTCATTGGGTGTAAGCGAGCTTTGAGAGTGTTCATCAGCGCCACCCTCGACCATAGCGGCGGACGTAGCACGTCCTGTAATACCGCGAGCGTGACGTGGAACATCATCAAACGGCGAGGGCCGAAACTGTTCGAGAGCCCTCGTAAGCTACCTATGGCATCAACACTGCCAGAACCGAGACCCTCGTTAAGCTATTAGCAGATAAGTTAAAGGAAATGAGGGGCCCGTTTGACAAACTTATGAAGGGAGCCAACAGTCACCGAAACCAAGGTGCATAGGGGAATGTTTTTTTATGTGTCGAGGGTGTCGAGGGTGCGCTGGTCGAGGATGGCGTTGGTGAATACTCTCAAGGTTCGCGTACACCCAATGAACATAAATACCCACGAGAGCAGCAGGTTGGACGGCCGTCGCCGTAGCTCAGTTGGTAAGAGCACCGGACGCGATATTCGGAGGTCGTGGGTTCGGATCCCGCCGGCGGCATGGTTGTTTTTCTGCTGCTTTATAAGCAATTTTCTTTAAGCGATTTTTTATTCTATGTACTATAATATCCCACTGATAAGCACAACACATAAAAAAAAACATTCCCCTATGCTCCATTGTTTCGGTGACTGTTGGCTCCCTTCATATGTTTGTCAAACGGGCCCCTCATTTCCTTTAACTTATCTGCTAATAGCTTAATGAGGGTCTCGGTTCTGGCAGTCTTGATGCCATAGGTAGCTTAAGAGGGCTCTCGCACAGTTTCCGCCCTCACCGTTTGATGATTTTCCACGTCACGCTCGCGGTATTACAGGACGTGCTACGTCCGCCGCTATGGTCGAGGGTGGCGCTGGTGAACACTCTCAAGGTTCGCTTACACCCAATGAACATAAATACCCACGAGAGCAGCAGATTGGACGGCCGTCGCCGTAGCTCAGTTGGTAAGAGCACCGGACGCGATATTCGGAGGTCGTGGGTTCGGATCCAACCGACGGCATGGTTGTTTTTTCTGCTGCTTTATAGGTAATTTTCTTTTAGCGATTTATTATTCTAAGTACTATAATATCCCACTGGTAAGCACAACACATAAAAAACATTCCCCTATGCACCTTCGTTTCGGTGACTGTTGGCTCCCTTCGTAAGTTTGTCCTTTAACTTATCTGCTATATATATATATATATATATATATATATATATATATATATATATATATATATATATATATATATATATATATATATATATATATATAAGTGTGTGTGTGTGTGTGTGTGTGTGTGTGTGTGTGTGTGTGTGTGTGTGTGTGATTCTCCTGTTTTTTGACGTCCGCCAACACTCATATTACTATGCCGAAAAATTCCTTACTTTTAAAACCGTAATTTTCACAATGTGTGATCACCTCCCTTGAAACACATGGTGTGTGTGTATATATGTATATGTATACCATATATATATATATATATATATATATATATATATATATATATATATATATATATATATTATTTATTTTCGCGTTCATTCCTCAGCTGATCGATGTGCAGTAGCCCTGGCCTACAGAACATGCACGCTGCACAACACAGCGAAAATCGCTTCTTCAGTCCACTGATGTGTGATCTCAGTTTGTACGTCAAGAATGTGGCCAAAGGGATAGTTATAATTTAAACCTTCAAGGTAGGCCAGTGCTGAATTCCTCACATTCAAGCAAAGCAGACTCAGATAAACCCCAGATTCCATAGATAAGATGATCAAGTCAGCTTGGCTAACTTGACGACTCGCTTCACCTTATATATCCAAGTCCGTGATCGTTAACTTGTGTTAGGCGGGAACTTAAAGGGGATATGCCTGGGATGCTAAAAGATGCCTCTTCACAAATAACCTCCAGCAAGGATTTTTTTATGTGTTTTGTGGATGCTGAGTTATTTGCACTCAGAAATTGAATTTCCGTGTCTTCGCGCCTTTCCCTCTCCTCTCGTCACTTTTTGCACGCTGAAATGTCGGCGCCACGGTGTAAGAATAACATAATTGCACCGTGGTCGGCGCTCCTCCGGCAGCTCCTCACACTCGCCCCCTCCGCCCGCTGCCGACACGCGCGAACCAGCTAGTAGTCTGCTGCCGACGTAACGAGCGCTGCATGACGTAACAAGCGCGGATGCTGAAATAACGAGCGCGGATTCGGGCGAAAGCCCTTCACCGCAGGTCGCCGCCGGGTGCGGAAGCGGGAGTTTTTAAAATTGTATTCCAAATTATCGGCTCGCTTTTGGGGTCTTATACGCGGCATGAACGCTCGTTGGCGCATACTCTACATAATGCGAGCATTTTATAGACAACCTCAAACACCCTTTTCAGGGACCCTTTAAACGTGCGAGCAATCGGGCCTTGTCGAGACCGGCGCACGCGGGCGCGCGCCTGCTCTCGACACCAGGCATGTTGCGCCCGCATGCAGTTGGGCATGGTTTCTGCACGTGCTGACAGGGGTGTAGATTAGCTCGCGATAGCACCAAACTACGTCATCGCCTCATATCGAACGTTTGGCCTATATAAACGATGATTCAAACCGTCGTCCTCAAAGTTGTTGAGAGTCAGCCGGCTTGTGTCGGCTCCCGAGTTGACTTGAAAACACGGATATTCATGGGAAGGGATACTAGTCGCCGAATATGCTGGCTATCTTGTGGCACTCGTATCATCGCCGCACTCGTATCTTCTACTACAGCGCCACAGAAAGTTGCCCCCATTTTATCAAGAGATCGGAAATAGTTAAGTACGCATTTCAAACTAAACAAGGCTGACATAAGCGTACCAAGAAGGCTCCGAGGATCAGAGGAAACCTCGATATATTCTGCGGTCGCGGCGTTTCACCATTCACTTCACACAAATTTCTGCTTGTATTGAGTACCGCCCGAATGTGGGCCTTAATATCCATCGCCTCGAGCCGCATAAATAACGCTCAAAAGAGCCACACATAGCGGGTATCTTGATGTCGAAGTCCGTCCTCGTTCCCGCGCATTTATTTTGTTATTTGAACTTGTACTTGATATAGACCTCCTTCACACCGCGACGCCACGAAAAAACGGTGGCGCTGATGTCAGTAGCGACTTTCACACGGTAGGCAAAACAGGTTCCGCCTGATCGTGCCTACCGCAGCTACCGGCGGCTGCATCATGCCTGCGCGCTGCAGAAACAGCATGTATTGGCCAGCTACGTCACTGCTGGATCCCCGTAGTAGCATAAAAAGGAAAATTAAACTAGCCTAGGTAGGTTTGTCGAAAACAAATAACGCATTAGGAAATGGGCCGCGGTAGTAAAGCGCGAAGTCTGGGTGTCGATCGGCGCTGCCTGTCAGTGTGCTTCTTAGCAGGGAAGCTGCGGCGCTTATTCACCAGAACATCAGCATAGTACGCTTAAAATTGCGCAAGGAAAAAGAAAGCACATATTTAGCTGCGAGCATATTTATCACCTTGAGCCAGTGTGCACGGGCAGCCCGCAGGTTCACTCGCCATGAAGGAATGCGTTCTTTTGTTGATAGCACAGCATGTTTTAACGTGTGTAGAAGTCATGCGAACGTATAACAGCGCGTTTATTATTTAAAAGTGTTTAGTATTTCATGCAACTACTTCTTATTATGACCGACGTATTTATTTGATTCGAGTAGAAAAAATCTGGTAAGTTAATTGTGGCAATCTTGCGCGGTCACGTTGGCATGCTTAGATTAGCGTAAGTGCGCTAAAAGCCACCTGCTTTTTCATTGCATCATGCATGTGTCCTAAGCTGTGTCATAAGAAACAGTTTATATGATGTAGTACCTCAAAGAGGTAGTACCTGATCGCGAAGCCTGTCTAGAAAGAAGCAGCCGCAGGCGTACTCAGAGACGTGTAACGAGATTGAGAGGGGACGCGGCAATGAAAAGTGTTTTCGTTATTTATGCATGAGATATGTAACCAAATGGAGCGGGAGTCAGGTGGTGGCTGCGGCCGCGCGCGACCGCGCGAGTTGGGGCCCAGCTTTTCCTCCGGCTGTCGTGACGTCACGTCACGTGGTTGCGCTAAAGGTCAATGGTGGCTGCCCGGCCGCGCCCAAGGGCTGAACTGAGTGATTGCAATATGCAACGCGTAAAAAATGCGCCACTGAAATCAACGTAACCTCTGATCTCTCGTCTTCGTAGTGATATTAAGATGGCGGTGCTCCGTCTTCGGAAAACCGCGGAATTCGTGACGTGCCGGGACCATCACAAGTGCAATTACCTCACAATTTTCGACGAACACACATCTAAAAGGCGTAATTTTATAAATTTCTACCAGTGTAACAAGGGGGTAGTCGGCCTGGTTGGTGCGCGATCTTGCGGCTAAAAACAGCGCTTACGCGAGGCAGAGAAGATCGGGGACACCATGCTGTCCCCACTTTTCGCAATGCGTGACACGTATATCAACAGACGGTGAGCCCAAGTCTGCTCCGCCGAAACAGCGCCAGCCCCTCAGCACTGTCCCGAAATAAAATCATTCCACCTAAAGCAGAGTGTCAAACACTTAATATTTTATTCAATTCCTAGCGTAGAACGGTAGAAACGCTTCCTGTTTTCGACGCATACAATACACAGTGCGGAACTATTCCTCTGAATGCTGCGTACGTGGCCAACGCGAGCTAGTGTACATCGAGAAATAACTAAGTTGAAAGCATCAACCACTGCTGTGATTCGCAGAAAACGCGCCAACAAGCCGTGAAAACCCGCGCTCAACACCACTCCGCTACCTGGCCTCTTGCAAGCTGAACGTGCAGGTCTCGACCGACGGGCGCACCCGTAGACGAGATTTGCACAAACGCTTCAGCTGACTATCACCAACGAGTACTCTTCGCAACGCGATGATAGATCGTCAGTGGGTACGACTGAAGTTCGCTCACGTAGAAAACGTGGAAAAACGCACACCTCGCGGTCTGATATATACATTGGTTGGGGACATCTAAAACATTATAGAGAACAGGCAGTGTCAGGTTTGGTTCAACTAGAGACAACATAGGGACGGTTTAGAGTTGGGTTCAGCTCGGTATTTATTCGGACGCGCCTCTTGCCTACCACGCGCCCGCAAGTGACTGCAGCGCCACCTCGTTTGTTTGCAAACATACAGGAGGGCTTTACGAGTCGCGCTTTCCGCCGCCGCTAGGGGCGCGGTGACCTATACCGTTCGCGGGCCGCTCGCGTCTGGGGCGGCTGGTGGCGCGCGTCCGGTTTCGCACTTCCGAGCGCTGATTAACGACAATCGGCGCCTCAAAAAAAAAAAAAACACCAGCAGAGGAACAACACAGGCATGTACTTTATGTAAATAGAACTACAGAGGATAACTGTTCAAATAGCGCAGGCTCTTGAAAAATACCGACAAGCCGCCCTCGCATTTCAGGAATCGAAATGACTCTAGGGCCGGTATTGCGGAGATCAATTCACGATTTATACCGTGATCAATTGTGGTTTATTTTTTATTTGCGTACTATTTCCATTTGCTACCGCTTGAATCAATTTTGTATACTTAATATATTGACGTGTGATTGATTTCCTGGACTATTTTTTATTTAGTTTCTCGCTGCGACTCTTATTTCTTTTCCTTACACACTGATGAAAAGAAGCCCCATTACGGTATCTACTTTGCTACCTCTCGCTGTAATATGGCGCGCAATACCTCCTTCAGTATAACACTTAATCATAAGCTGTAAACTTCTTCATAAATAATAATAAACTTTAATCTTCTCAACTAGCACTTTGTGCAGCAAAAAAACGATAAATAAGTTTTACAACTCCTTTTTTCTTCACTAATTTATGATCGCTTATAAAATGGGACAAAGCACTGCTGTAATCTGTTGCATTATCACAATCGTCATCAAATAATTAAGTCCACCACAGGAGCAAGGCCTTCTTCCAATGTCGCTACTGTGCGCCAAGGGCAACAAACACATCTCAGCGAGTTTCCTTTCCTAATCGGGCTGTAGTATCCTCTGCCAACCCCAGCTTTGTTTCTGCCCCATTGGTATTCACTGTCTCGTTCTCACACACAGACCTCAGTAAAGCAACTTATATACACGTATATGCGCAGAGGAAGTGTAGCATCCCGTGAAGTCTCGCATTAACTGTCCTGCCTAAGTACTTCTCTTACTTTAAGCTATAATGTCACCCGATCGCATTTGTTTTCCACTCCATAGGTACTGTTCTCTTTCTATTTCTTAGCGCAACACATTGCAGAGTCCTTTATTTCACTCTGAGGGGCTGCCATCGATTATCTTTCAAGCTCTTTGGCTAGCCTGTGGATCTCTTAGAATTATCGGACCTTTAGTTATATGTAACAACTGAAGCTACCTCGCACCTCATATGCTTGACGTGCACGCTACTTCAAACCAAGTATTCGCGCCAAAGGCAACATTTTCTTTATTCATTTTTTTTGTAGCAGAACTAAACATACCGGAGGCCCAAGTGGGCCCGGTACGCCCTGAGGACCTGGGGAGCCCTGAAATAGGAAATGAGAAAAACAATCAAAAAGAAGTTCATTATATATTTTTTAATTTGTAGAAACGGTTCGCAATAAGTAAAACTGCAGGCAAAATAGGACGCCCTGCAAGGTGGAAACGTTGAAAGTCGTCATATCAAATCATTGGGCCTAGTCATTCCAAGAGCAAGGCGCATGCAGTGCAAATCCCGCATAGCACGCAACTGTGACCAACTCCGTGAGCGTTCGAACCTAATGCGTGTTGCAGAGGATTGTAAGGAATAGCTTTTGAGTGTCACTGACCGTAGTAAAGGAGAAAACAACCGACGGTTCTGGTTCCGAACTTGTTCACGATGAAGCGTTCCCTATTAGCGCAATTAAAAAACAGTTCCTTCTAAGAAAATAACTTAAATTGTACTACTACTTCGCCGGATGTTTCACAGATCTCGAATTAGTTTTTAAAACTCGGGCATAATCCAATTTATACACTGTACCATATTTTATAAGAATGCTGCTGCCACTGGCAGAGTGTTTTCAATACTTGGCCACTCTCTGCCAAATGTTTGACACTTGCCGCAGAAGAACCTCGCCTTATCTGCTCATAAAAATCCGTTACCATCCGCTGCAAGCCTATGAGCCCCCACGCCTTCTTTTCACAGAAGAAATCGTCGAGCACTGCAAGGAAACATTGCCGTCAGCTGTCCGAAGCCGGTAGCAAGAAATGTTGCGGCACACAACTTTGCTGCGTCTGTTTAGCGTTGCTAAGTAGATTCAACACTTTGTATATCCTACTACCACTGTTTAGCACAGCAGATGCCGAATTCTGAGAACATGCACTGCCACGCGGAAAAGCAAAAGCAGGAGCAAAAAAGGATGAGAGCTCACCACAGGTCCCTGCATCCCCTGCCGCACCGGCTGTCCAGCTATGCCCGGGGGACCCTGGGCAAAGTACAAGGGGACCGTATGTCATTGTTCCGCATGCCCAAGCCATTGTGAGATACAACTGAGCGAAAGAAAGTTTTTTCTCCATTCAGTGCTTCACTTGTTCAAGTCGTATGTTCACTTGTGCTGACTGTCACAAAACATGGCATGGACCAGCAAACACACGGAGTGGACCATTTGGAGTGCATTTGCATGTGCAAGCAACAAACAAGTTTGAGGACCAGCTGTGCATATAAAGAGATAACGCTGAGCTCGGCGTGTCCGTGGAGGTGGTATGAAATTATTGCACTACACATGTAAAACTGTCGAATGACACGAAATAAGGTAATAAGATTGAGCGCACATATAAAGTAATAACATGCTATAACACGGAGAGCACCGCATGCGACATGCGGAGGTCGTGGGTTCAGATCCCACCGGTGGCAAATGCTGCTTGCCCTGAACGGAAGGAGAGGCATATACAGTTAAAGCCATACAAAGCGCTCGCTCATTCCACTTGCCTATAGCTCGCAGCAGCCACCTTGGGTGAACTGACATGAACGCAACAAATGAAACCACGTCTGATGTTCCTGAAAGTGGTTGGTTTCCGCTAAGAGTGTGCGAATATTCGAAAGTTTTGGATAGAGAATCGAATGTGTTTGTGTGTATATATATATATATATATATATATATATATATATATATATTCGATTCACCTAATGAATCAAATGGAGCATGTGCAAAACTATTCGAAAAGAACGGAATCCGCTCTTAAGTTTTCGAGTAGTTTTCGAGTAATTGGCACGAAGTTTGAATAGGACGCATCGTGGTTTGTTTTCGACGACTGTTTCGAAAACAGGAACCACTCCTACTCCACAGAGCGTGCTGCCGCGATTGGTATGTGCGGGAAAGGAGGGTCCACCGCCGAGACGCCGTCCATTAGTTTTGCGGCGTTCGTAATGTTCGTTGATATGTGCTCCGAGATTAGAAGACACGGGTGGGTTCAGCCAGGTATAACGAACCCTTCCGTCATATCCGAAATCGGAGACTATGGCTCAAACTCTCGTCCTTGTCCTAAACCGAGGTTTGGCGCTACTTTGCTGTCGTCATCAGCAGCAAAATGTAATTCTCTTGCGGCCGTATGATATTGCTGACTTAATGTAAATCATATCGTGGTGGAGATCGGTGTTTCATCTTTTGACAGGTAAACTTTCACTCCATGACCCATGGTGCCGCTGCTAGCGTTCGCTGCTTCCCGTGGATATTAGTTTCGCGGGAAAATTCGCAAACATAGCAAATATTCGCACACATATTCGATTCTTAATCGATTCGGTTTATAATTACCGTATTTTTGTTAGATGTGGCAGATAGTTGCAACTATTCGTATTCAATTCGGTTTTGAAAAGGTACTATTCGCTCAGGCATAGTGTCCGTGTACATTAAACCATACTTCACGCCACCGCTGCCGACAACAACTTAATCGCTGCAATTTCTTCTTAGCATGAGGAGGGACAAACGTACGATCGTTGAGCGTTCTCGGCCGAGCAGACAACAGCCCTTCTCGTCGCCTTCAAGTCCTCACAGTTGCCGAGTGCCACTAATCGAATGTCCAGACTTACTTCTCGTTTCCGCGTTTTTCTGCTTCTCAAATGTGCTGTCAGATCCCATATAAACAAAGGAAGCGAGAAAAAAACCTGGAGGCGACCCTTAAGCTCCACCTTAAGGCTATGACGTGACAACGTTAATTAACGTGAACGTTAATTGCTCATTCTTTACATTCATAGATCGCTCGGAGACCTCATACCACTACTGCCGCAGTAGTACAGCGGTTAAGCGATGCGCCACTGCCCCGGCAGGTGGCTGTTTCAAGCACAGCCACCAGTCGGGCTTGTGAGACCTAGGTTGCTCATCCCGAGCAGCCTTCGCGACCAATCATTAATATAACTGCCATCTGCCACGGTGGGTTGCTTTTCTGGGGATCTTTCATACATTTTTCTCTACGCCGGGTTTGTGGGACACGAGCTCCTTAACGCTATCTCATTAAAATGATTGCACTTTTGACGAAAGCTACTTTCACTTAACCGGCTGCCATTGGAAGCAGGCGGCGAGAGTCTCGCATTGCCACTCGGCTGTTATTGATAGTTTCTTCATTATTTAACTGTATTTATAAGTAAGTCATGATGACCTGCATCATGTTCTACGTCATCCGTGACAAGATTTTAAATCTGCGCCCTCGGCATCAGCACATGCATGTCGTATGCACTGCATGAGCGAACGCATTTACAACGTACCGGATGACCTTCGTGTCCGACCAGTCCCTGATCACCCGGTGCTCCGACGTAACCCTGCGACAATCAGGATAAGCCTGAATACCACGTTTGCATAATCGGGTCACTTGGTCACGTCGTAAGAAAGCAAACGTTTCACTAAATAGGCTTGATTCAATGCTGACCCTTTCACCTTCCTCTCCCGGCAGGCCTGGGAGACCTGGCAGGCCGATGTCGCCGTGTGTCGCGAAGAGAAACACCTCTTCAACATCAATAATACCTTTGATATCAACCGGCGTGCCATTGTACGTGACAAGTTTGACATCAGCGGGTCTAAGACTGGCGTTTAGAAAATGTTTAGCGCACTCTGCATGCGACATTATGGAAACCGCCGCTCCATGGCTACGTTTCCCCGTTTAACCACACAGTGATACAATGGCAGGAACGCCCGTACAATTTTCAGTGTGGCAAAGCGTGAGCAGGTCACTGTCTGACGATTCCTGTTCTAGCTGATGCACAACTCTACTTTTGCACATTTTCGCAACATGACCTTTCTTTTGGCATTTATAACACACGCGGTTTAAGAACGGACAATTTACACGTGCATGGCACCCACCACATCGATGGCAATCTGATTTATTCCTTTGAGTCGAAGTCTTCGGTTTCGGCTTGTCGGGGGCGAGGCAGCTGCAGACACGCACTTCGGAGCCCTTTGGCGACGCCGACTACTTGCTCGGCCAGTGGACGTCGCAGCCGCTCGACGAGTACTGACAGGTAGTTTCCGAAACCATTGCCAGTGTGTCCTTAGCTGCCATTTCCATTGCAGTAGCGATGCTGTAGGCACGGTCCCAGGTGAGCTCGGTGTCACTCATGGACCGCAGCCGGCAACGTATAGCCTCGGAATGAAGCCTAGCAATCAAGCGGTCACGAAGCGCTTGTTCCAAGAAGCTGCCGAAGTCGCATGAGGCTGCCGATTTCTTGAGCCGCACCACGAAGCCTGTGACACTTTCTTGAGGCATTTGCTTCTTTTGATTAGAGTGGTACCGTTCGCTCACCACAGAACGCGTCGTATTGTAGTGCTTCTGCAGCGCTGTGACAACGTTCTTGTACGTCGATCTGCTGGGAGTCCCAGCGAGCAGTAGACTTCGGAGCGTCACATACGCTTTTTCTCCGATGGCGCTCAGGAACAGATGCAGTTTCTTGGCGTCGTAAACGTCGTTAGCCGTTATGTACAGCTCGAAGCGTTAGATAAAGACGTCCAAGTCTCCGCTGTCGGGATCAGTAGCTAGCCGCCTGTGGAAGCCATCGCCAGTTCTGGTTGCATCCCATCCTCGTCGCCAGTTTGTTGCATCCACACAGAAGACGTTGGCTTGATGAATACAGCTTTATTACGAGTACTGCATACAGGCAGCACGAAAAACAACTCCCCCCAGTACAGCCCATGAACGAGTATTTATTCGGTGGCAGCTGCACTCGAGCATGCGCAGAACCAAGGCAACCGCACTATCATATCTTTATCAAACACCGGTCAACGCACGTGTCGCATTCCAGATACCGACACAACAGTTATAAATAGAATTTGCACGATATTTGTCGTGGTCTTAATTTGCTTCAAACATTGTTTCTCTTCGCGACACAGGGCGACATCGGCCTGCCAGGTGTCCCAGGCCTGCCGGGAGAGGAAGGTGAAAGGGCCAGCATTGAATCAAGCCTATTTAGTGAAACGTTTGCTTTCTTACGACGTGACCAAGTGACCCGAATATGCAAACGTGGTATTCAGGCTTATCCTGATTGTCGCAGGGTTACGTCGGAGCACCGGGTGATCAGGGACTGGTCGGACACGAAGGTCATCCGGTACGTTGTAAATGCGTTCGCTCATGCAGTGCATACGACATGCATGTGCTGATGCCGAGGGCGCAGATTTAAAATCGTGTCACGGATGACGTAGAACATGATGCAGGTCATCATGACTTACTTATAAATACAGTTAAATAATGAATAAACTATCAATAACAGCCGAGCGACAATGCGAGAGCCTGGCCGCCAGCTTCCAATGGCAGCCAGGTAAGTGAAAGTAGCTTTCGTCAAAAGTGCAATCATTTTAACGAGATAGCGTTAAGGAGCTCGTGTCCCACAAAAGCCGGCGTAGCGAAAAATCTATGAAGGATCCCCAGAAAAGCAACCCACCATGGCAGATGGCAGTTATATTAATGATTGGTCGCGAAGGCTGCTCGGGATGAACAACCTGGGTCTCACAAGCCCGACCGGTGGCTGCGCTTGAAAAAGCCACCTGCCGGGGCAGTGGCGCATCGCTTAACCGCTGCACCCCTGCGGCAGTAGTGGTATGAGGACTCCGAGCGATCTATGAATGTAAAGAATGAGCAATTAACGCTTACGTTAATTAACGTTGTCACATCATAGACTTAAGGTGGAGCTTAAGTGTCGTCTCCAGGTTTTGTTCTCGCTTCCTTTGTTTATATGGGATCAGACAGCACATTTGAGAAGCAGAAAAACACGTAAACGAGAAGTAAGTATGGACATTCGATTAGTGGCACTCGGCAATCGTGAGGACTTGAAGGCGACGAGAAGGGCTGTTGTCTGCTCGGCCGAGTACGCTCAACGATCGTACGTTTGTCCCTCCTCATGCTAAGAAGAAATTGCAGCGATTAAGTTGTTGTCGGCAGCGGTGGTGTGAAGTATGGTTTAATGTACACGGACACTATGCCTGAGCGAATAGTACCTTTTCAAAACCGAATTGAATACGAATAATTGCAACTATCTGCCACATATAACAAAAATATGGTAATTATAAACCGAATCGATTAAGAATCGAATATGTGTGCGAATATTTGCTATGTTTGCGAATTTTCCCGCGAAACTAATATCCACGGGAAGCAGCGAACGCGAGCAGCGGCACCATGGGTCATGGAGTGAAAGTTTACCTGTCAAAAGATGAAACACCGATCTCCACCACGATATGCTTTACATTAAGTCAGCAATATCATACGGCCGTAAGAGAATTATATTTTGCTGCTGATGACGACAGCAAAGTAGCGCCAAACCTCGGCTTAGGACAAGGACGAGAGTTTGAGCCATAGTCTTCGATTTCGGATATGACGGAAGGGTTCGTTATACCTGGCTGAACCCACCCGTGTCTTCTAATCTCGGAGCACGTATGAACTAACATTACGAACGCCGCAAAACTAATGGACGGCGTCTCGGCGGTGGACCCTCCTTTCCCGCACATACCAATCGCGGCAGCACGCTCTGTGGAGTAGGAGTGGATCCTGTTTTCGAAACAGTCGTCGAAAACAAACCACGATGCGTCCTATTCAAACTTCGTGCCAGTTACTCGAAAACTACTCGAAAACTTAAGAGCAGATTCCGTTCTTTTCGAATAGTTTTGCACATGCTCTATTTGATTCATTAGGTGAATCGAATATATATATATATATATATATATATATATATATATATATATATATATATATATATATATCCGAAACTTTCGAATATATATATATATATATATATATATATATATATATATATATATATATATATATATATATATATACAAACACATTCGATTCTCTATCCGAAACTTTCGAATATATATATATATATATATATATATATATATATATATATATATATATATATATATATATATATATATATTCGAAAGTTTCGGATAGAGAACCAAATGTGTTTGTGTATATATATATATATATATATATATATATATATATATATATATATATATATATATATATATATATATATATATACACAAACACATTCGATTCTCTATTCGAAACTTTGGAATATTCGCACACTTTTAGCGGAAACCAACCACTTTCAGGAGCATCAGACGTGGTTTGATTTGTTGCGTTCATGTCAGTTCACTTAAGGTGGCTGCTGCGAGCTATAGGCAAATGGAATGAGCGAGCGCTTTGTATGGCTTTAACTGTATATGCCTCTCATTCCGTTCAGGGCAAGCAGCATTTGAAGGCGCTGCGTGAGAGTGCCTATCTACAATGGCATTGGGAATTTCAGCATGGTTTGGTTGCGTAGCAAATGCTGTTACGTACTGTTACGCGCATATAGTGATAAGCATGCGTAGGCATTCACGAATTCGAAGCGCGATATAACATACGCGGTAAAATTAACGCTACCTCAAAGTATTCCGCGTTCTATAGCTTGAAACGGCGCCCGGACCTGGGTAGCGACATGAAGCTTTCTCTCTCTCTAATAACTAACAACGCAGCAGTGCATGCGAATACAAAGAAGTCGCCTTCTTTGGAGTGTGGAAACGCTATATACAAATGAGGAGCGAGGCAAAACTGAATAACGCGACCACTCCCGGTGAAAAACTCCGTTTACAAGTTTTAACAATGGCTGATGTACTTTTTTTACGTCTCCCAACACAAGTGTGACGACGGGCTTCACGGGCTTCCAGGACTTCCTGGAGAAGGGGTAAATGAGGATTTGAAGTTTTATTTATCAGTTTTCTTTGTTTTACAAAAAAACTTGCGGGTACTGCTCGCTGTACAATATGTATGGTATGACATGTGGGTGCTAAAATCTGTCGTTACTGGAGGGCTCTGGATTAATTTCAGTTGCCGCGGGCTCTTAAACGATGCTTTGACGTCGCGCAGAGCACTGGCGTTTTTGCAATGCGCCTCCATAGAAATGCGGTCGTCGCGGCCCGAATTTCAGCCGGCGACGTTTGGTTAGGCAGCCGAATGCAGTAGACCCTTAGCCACTGCAGCAGATACTGGAAAGTTTGTTTGCGCTTTCTTTTTGAGCAGGTGTGAAGGAGCTCGCCATTCGGCTACAATTGAAATAGTGTATTGACAAAAGCTCACTTTTTCAACACTTTAACACGCTCCAATTTTTATGGCTAGATTAAAAAACTTCTCACGGTTGAAATCTGGTGACATCACAGGAGTTTTTAAAGAATGGCTTTGTCAGTTCAATATTTACTCACGTTTGTTCTGGGTAGAGCACTTTTTTTGCCATGAGTGAAATAAACAAACAAAATTTGGGACAACACGCCAAAAGAAAGCAGCGCTATACTACTTGGGTACATACCAGGGGGGGGGGGGAGGTACTGCGTACAAAAAGACAAGGACAAGAAGATAACACAACAAGGGCAGTGTGTTATCTTCTTGTCCTTGTCTTTTTGTGCGCAGTACCCCCCCCCTTGTATTTACCATGATTGACCGACTAGCCCAACAACGTACGCTCTTATACTTGGGTACACTCTTGGAGTTGTTTAAAATCAAGTTTGTTTTGCATTCTTTAGCAAGCGTGTTCACTTGTGCCTTTCCTGTTTCTTATCCAGGGTCCAAGGGGCTTCCCTGGCCCACGTGGCTTCATTGGACTTCCTGGACCACCTGTGATTACTCATATAGCTTGTTATCTTAATCGTGTCAAATTATGTACGCAAGATGTCCTTGTTGAAACCGTTTTATTACAGGGCATACCGGGATCCGAATGACTAGTGGGGCCCAAGGGGAGTCCGGTGCGTTAAAACAACCGCCCTTGTTAAGTATCGATTTACGCATTTGAAATTACATGTTTCAATTTGACATCAAAGCGATCTTTCAACGGTTGTCTCGCTTATTGATGACATTGTGACAGGTGAGAGAGGGAACGATCTAGGCGGAAGAAGACTTGCTTACGGAAGTAAGAAATGACTTTTGACTCTGAAATCTCCTGGAATTTGCATGCGGAAAAACTTGCACAATAAGATTTGTTTTTTTTTAGCTTTATTCTTTTGGTACGGCCGAGCAAAATCTAGGCATTGATACAAGGGTACTCAGAGAGAAACCGTTCTTATTTAGACACTGAGTCTCACGTTCAGAATCCAGGAGGCACTTGGAGCTGAATGCAACCTGCGACGTTGAAGCCGTTGAAAAGGCGTGGTTTTGTGGACCTCGAGCTAATGGTTTGATTTGTGACTGCACAGGTTGTGCTACTGTCAGGACAAACACTTCCGCGCTAAAATCGTAGTGCACGTCAAGTCAGTTCATGATCTGGACCCATGCTGTCTTCTGCTCTATATAACTTGCCGATTGTTTTCTAGCGGTGTATGTTGTTTACTATTATTAGCATCACATGTTAGAAGACAAAGAGAGTAAATTGAGGTTCTCGTGACGACACACATATGAAGCTAACAATCACTGAAATCGACGAAAGCGCAGGGGAAGGCTTCTATTATTCTTTATTGATTTGCGGTGTTGACCGTTGGCAGATTAGTTGCGTGACCATTTCTGAAACGAAAGCTCACTATGCTAGGTAAAGCCGATTTCTCCGCGCGTTTACGGTTGACCTTCAAGTGAGCCAGAGGTGAAATGTGGCTACAGGCCTTGCCATATGTGGTCCACCATGGTGTCGCACCACTTGACCTTTGACCTTTCGATTCGCCGGTAGGGGCGGTACAATGGGCAGCAGCGTTCATTGGATCACCAGCCTCTCGCAATGAACCATTAATTTAACTGCTACTGCTAGGGTGACAGGGTGAGCGCGCTGCCTATCCAGTGTGCGGAACGCGCTCAACATTACAGACGCCAAGCCGCGACTGCTTGCCCGATATGATGCAGCTTTCGCTCTCTAACAAGGTTAAGCAGTAGCTAAACCGCAGCTAATTATTATAAGTCAACGAAAATTGATTAGAAAGTAGAAGAAAATAAACCGATACCGCCGGTGGGGTCTGAACCCACGACCTCTGCATGTCGCGTGCGGTGCTCTCCGTGTTATAGCATGTTATTACTTTATATGTGCGCTCAATCTTATTACCTTATTTCGTGTCATTCTACAGTTTTACATGTGTAGTGCAATAATTTCAAACCAACTCCACGGACACGCCGAGCTCAGCGTTATCTCTTTATACGCACAGCTGGTCCGCAAACTAGTTTGTTGCTTGCACATGCAAATGCACTCCAAATGGTCCACTCCGTGTGTTTGCTGGTCCATGCCATGTTTGGTGAGAGTCAGCACAAGTGAACATATGGCTTGAACAAGTGAAGCACTGAATGGAAAAAACTTTCTTTCGCTCAGTTGTATCTCACATTGGCTTGGGCATGCGGAACAATGACATACGGTCCCCTTGTACTTTGCCCAGGGTCCCCCGGGCATAGCTGGACAGCCGGTGCGGCAGGGGATGCAGTTACCTGTGGTGAGCTCTCATCCTTTTTTGCTCCTGCTTTTGCTTCTCCGCGTGCCAGTGCATGTTCTCAGAATTCAGCATCTGCTGTGCTAAACAGCGGTCAGTAGGATATACAAAGTGTTGAATCTACTTAGCAACGCTAAACAGACGCAGCAAAGTTGTGTGCAGCAACATTTCTTGCTCCCGGCTTCGGACAGCTGACGTCAATGTTTCCTTGCAGTGCTCGACGATTTCTTCTGTGAAAAGAAGGCGTGGGGGCTCATAGGCTTGCAGCGGATGGTAACAGATTTTTATGAGCAGATAAGGCGAGGTTCTTCTGCGGCAAGTGTCAAACATTTGGCAGAGAGTGGCCAAGTATTGAAAACATTCTGCCAGTGGCAGCAGCATTCTGATAAAATACGGTACAGTGTATAAATTGGATTATGCCCGAGTTTTAAAAACTAATTCAAGATCTGTAAAACATCCCGATCAAAACGGACGACAGAATTTTTTGTCGCGCATCTGTCGCGCGACACAATTTTGTGTCGCAAGACAAGCTGTCTTGTCGTGCCATGTGTCGTGCGACAAGCTTCGTGTCGTGGGTTCTTTCGCGCGACAAAGTTGTTTGTAGTGGGTTCTGCCGCACGATAGACATCTTTCCTGCATTTTGTCGTGCGAAGAAGGTCCCTGTCGCAGCATTTGTCGCGCGACAGGTTTCTGTCGCAGGTACTGTCGCGCGACAGAGGGACTAGTGCCGCGCGACAGAGATTGCGTGCCTCAGCAAAGTTGCCTGTCGTGGGTTCAGTCGCGCGACAGACTTCTATCGCGCCTCTTTTCACGCGACAAAAGTACCTGTCGTGCGGCCTGTCGCGCGACACAAGAGCTTGTCGTGGGATATGCCGCGCGACAGATACCTGTCGTGGGATGAGTCGCGCGACCGATACCTGTCGTGGATTGTGCCGCGCGATAGATACCTATCGTGGGATGTGTCATACGACAGATTCCTGGTGAGGGTAATTATTTTACTGCAGAATTCTAGAAATACTGTCATGCGGTCGTGTGACAGCGATAGGATCAAATTGACAAAAGATGCTTCAAAGCGCGTTCACTGTGGCGAGTCGCGAAGAGGATGCGAGGTGCTCGGGTCTGTTGGTGACGGGCACCGAGCGAAATGAAGTGCTCATTCACATTGGCGAATCGAGTATTCAACTCGCTTCCCGCGACCTGGCTCTCTCACCGAACGAGAATTGGCTTAGAGGAGAGGCACTGCTCGAGCACTCACCTAATTCCCTTCTGTTCCCACAAGACAATGTGATGAAAGTAGTGCATGCTCAAGAGTATAATGCGGCTTTGAAAGCCCAAAAAGCTGTATACACAAGCGACGAAGCCAGTGGTGCCTGCGTATCCGCACGCGCTTGCGGTGGCGGCATGTAGCTGCAGCCACGACAGCGCCTGCACACCAGTCGGTGTGCGCAAGTCGAATGGCGCTACTGAAAGTCAGTGTCCTCTTGGCTTCTGTGACATGTTCAAGCCATGTAACATAATGTACCGCTACTACTACATGCGCAGAAAAAACCAAGGACACTTCTATGCGTCGCGGAAAAGAATGTCGTTAGTCGTCAATCAGGGAAAATTACTCGCCATAACCATCCGGCTACACAAAGGCAGCATGTGTGTACATGCACGCAGTTCTCTGTATAAATGTTCAAGGCAACCCCGATATCATTTTTCCGCGCGTTTCAGTTTTAAGAGCGTCAGCTCTTACTACTTACGTTTGTCAAGGACACGTCTGTCTGCAGGGAAGGTCAAATTAGCCAAGACAGTTACCACACTATATCACATAGCAACAGCGGGCGCGTAGAGCCTCAGTTGTCACAGATACCTTCGATCCGTCTTACATATGCCAGTATAGCGGCTATCGAAGTGGAACCCCGGGGACCCCCATTTGCATCAAATTTGGGGGCCGCCCGTTTGACGCATAACGATCGAAGTGGTGTCATTTGACTTGTCATGTTCCTGAGGATAAAATAAATATTTTAGATGAAGCCCAAAATATGTGTGGAATTCGCACCGACGACCTTTTCGCCCCAAAACTGTGCATTCCGGGGACTTCCATACAGCCATAAGGCCTAATCGTTTGTCGCAGAGGGTTCCGGATGCGGTCAAACAATTCATCTTGTTGTAATGCACACGTTTATAAAATTCGTTAAGTAATATATAAGGAGGAAACATACCGGATTTAGCAAAGGTGGCTGTAATTCGCAATAGTAGTGCGAAATCTTTTATGCAGATGACGCTGCTTGTATCTTAGAACGAATGTTTCCGAAACGAAATGCCCTCAGATGTTTGTATTTTGTCTTCTCCACTTTTGCTGAGCACCCCGATCTAGGACCCCGATCTAAACACTTGAAGCTCTCGTAGCTAACGCTCTTAAGTCCAACGCTGATGCAGTGTTGGCGGAGAATTTTTTTTAGCGGCAGTGACGTGGTGCTTATCATAAAATAGCAAAGCGAAAAAAATACTTTACGATGTCGTTCATTGCCTTCACTGAACATTTCATGACGGTGACACGAAAATGTCGCTAAATATAGACAGCAGCGTATGCAGCCGAAGGTGAAATGCGGCGGCCGGCGAGTTTGAACCGATTTGATTCTCGGTCAAAATGAGAATAAAGTCTTGGGACTGACATCAACCGCGCGCTTTAAAGAGTTTCGCCTGCTTTGACACAGTCTAGCTCCTGTGCACCCGCGCTCGGTCCTCTAAACTACTCTGGTCCCAGTGTGACTGTGTGCTATGACAATCTGAGCGAAAAGGAGGATGTCAGGAGGTTTTGATGTGCACCACGGCCATACAGTTGAGCGACATGATAACGTACGGGCGCGGCATGCCAGCCTGAATACCGGCCGCCAGCGTCGGAAAAATGCGACAGTAATGTTTGTTCAAGTCCATACTAAGCCGTCGGATGGAGTATCGTTGGCCAATATCGAGTCGTTGGTAGAAGCGATAACAGGAATACAAACAAATGTCTCCCCACGGCGCCTTTAATTGCTGCTGCTCAATCGCGGCTTTCCTGGCCTCAGCTGGCTCCGCGCCTGAAGGTGTCGCGGAAACCGAGCATATCTTTGTTTTACTATGAGACGAGGTTCACAGTAAAACGATGACGAGAGCAGCACCTCAGCGCTAGCCAGTTTCGAAGTGCACTCAGCTGCTGCATCGATGCGAAACCGGCTAGGCTTAGCGACGACTAGGGCAGCCAGTGGGTAGCGCGTAGTTCATTGCCCGGCGCGCCCGCGGGCGGCGTCGTTCCCGAAAGCTCGCCTCGCTCACTCCCGCTGGCTCACTGATTGGCTCAACAGCTTGCGACCTTCACTCGGAAGGCTGGAAAATCGAGAAGCGAGCGACTGGCGCTGCGACTGAGCGATACTTGATGCCCACGTTTGCACTACTGGTGAACAACCTTTAACGCACATATGCTTGGGTTATCGGCTGCGTTGCGGCGAGTCTTAGTTAAGATCGTACGCGACGCCATCGTCACCGTCCGTGACGCACAGGCTGAGAACTTCAATTCCAGTACGTGCCGAAACAACTCGTATTTATCGTAACGATACGAACTCGAAAACACGCCTGCTTCGATGCGCTAGTGGGCTCTTGCTTGTTAAACTACACGCGATCAGGATGCGGCGAGTGCTAGCCGCTGTTGCATATTAGCTAAAGTGAGACGCAAGTATCGACGTAGTTTCGTAACGCAGTTGATATCAAAGCACTCCGCTTGTACTGGTCACCGATAAGCTGTTAAGTTTCATGATCTCCGGTGAGCGTGCCAGTGTCGCTCGCGCAAATTAATGCATAGCAGCTACTCTCCATCGTGCCAATTGCGCTCAACTTATCCACGATATTCGCCAGCTTGAGATACGGCGCTCTTATTCGCTGTTTTTGTCGCAACTTAGTGATTTTATCTGGCATAAAACGAAATTGCATTCTGTCAACACCGTCGTCTGCTCCGTCGTCTGCTAGACATCCGGGTCACTTCAGGGGATCACAGGATCGCAGCTTCTACAAACCACATACCAGAAAAAGTAACTGAAAGCGCTTTAGTATTCTTAAATAATATAAAAATATTTTAAAATAAATGCAATGTCTTTGTTGTGAAGATAATATAAGTGTTCATGGTTTAAAAAACTAATTTTTTTGTCGGTTGCTAATTTTCACCGACACGAAAGCGCAGCCGTCGGCGCCATTGCCGCGCAACCGATACGTTGTGTTTTGTATTATTTGCCTCTTTGAGGCATTGCTTGAATACTTGTACGGTGGACACGTGTGAAGAACTCATTCAATAGGAAGGTGAGCAGGAGTGTGTTTTGGAAGCCAACGACCAGCATTTCGGCCTGTCAACATTGGCGAGTTTAAACGGGTAAGCCATGAAGAAAGAGTGCTGCGACGTCTTTTCCTCTGTTAGGGGAACGAAGACTCCTGCGCCGTTTTACTAAGCCTGGATGAATCGCATGGCCGGTGAGTCCCGCTCTGCGTTTCTTTGCTAATGATCTGTATTCACACGCGCTATTTGTATGCGGCTATATAGGGATGTGAGTGGAGGCAGTCCGCCTGCGGTTGCCGCAGCTACAATGCGGCGCCAAAAAAGCAGGGCCTATATCCTGCATGACAAGTGTTGTTCTCATTGTCTGTATTACTCGCGTGCCGTGGTAAATAAAAATGGCACCAGATACCACAACAGAGTTAAGCTTTCGCTTGCTAGCGCTTCGACAGTCGGTGCAAAAGCATGGATTTGCACTGCGTAGAGGACTATGAGCGAGAAGTGCTGCGCGGCGGAGCGCTCGCGCTTGGCCAGCTGCGATCAGACACCGCACTATTTTGCTCAGGGTTAGTACTCATCGGATTAGTGCTTGTGCCTTAATATGCGTCATACTAAATTTTGAGACAGTGATCGCATGCGAAAGGCTAGTTCATATTCATCGCCTTGTCATTTGTAAACTTGTCTGTGCTTCCCCAGTGGAACAGGATTTCAGGCAGTGTTATGTCAAAGTTAGATCAATCTTGCTTCTCCTGAGCTGTAAACTTTGATGCTTCCTCTCCTTCTGAGCACTGCGAGCTGTCGGAGATGCAACTGCACAATTATTTAGGATTTCTACCTTTTTGCTATATCCCTCGCTTTTGCGGCCCGCATTCAAGTCGTTCGCCATTGTCGATGGTTTTTTTGTTACTTATTTTCGCCTTGTTATTTATTCTTGGTTGCGTGCCATCAGCTGTGGTGCCGGCGATTCTCCGAGCTCGGAACTCTTCCCAGGCACGGGATCCTACCCACAGACCTCCCTTCGCCGCACTCACGAGTGTTCTTTGGTATTTTTTTGTTTCTCTTGCCTTTACTTGCATTGCCAGTCGACAAATGTGTGCAGCTTTTAATTGTATGCAGATTTGTTAAATGCGCTAGCAATTTTTCTATGATGCCAAGCTGTGCTGTGAGGTATCAAGCTTCCTGCTAGTGAAGGCATGCTTTTTTCAATTCTCTCTTCTCATTTAACCAAGGCAGACTGGTTGCAACTTTCAATTTAATACCTAGACATTGGTGCAAGGCACCATGATAGGAATTAATGAAAACCTGCACATCCTATATTCAAATTGGTGTGCGGTATTTCAGCCAGCTCATCTTTCAGTGTGGTTATAACAGTCATTGTGACTTCTCAAAGAATGTATATGGGTGCATTACATAAAATCTGTTCATTTGTTTTGTCATGAGCTAGCTCATTGGTTTTTATTTACTTACATTACGTCTAAGTTTAGTTTTTAAAGCAGTAGATGATTTCCTCTCTTGTCATTCATGACATGGCTACAGCCACTGACAGCTGTTGCTCTTGATGTATTTATTTGCAGTTGCCAGCGGCCAGCATCTATTGGGCCATGCGTGCTTCCTGCCTTCGGCTGTGTCATCCCTCCTGATCCGTTCATGGTAGTTATTCTTTTTCAGTGATGCATATCTTAGCTGCCTATTTAGAAAAATATTTTCAATATAGGCTTGCAGCTAGGTTTAGAAATGCATGACACTCTACATGCACTTCACAGCAGTGCCTCTGCTTATAATTACCGGAACTGTAGACTTGTACAAAATATAGTCGCTGATGTAGCTCTTGACGCAGCTGCTGTTAACATAAACGTGCTTTGACATTGCACACCTGTTGCCTGGTATGCATATGTGTCCTCGAAAAGGACCTATATGTTCACTTATCCCTTTAAAAACATTGTGCTCTACAATGATGGTTTACCAGTATTTCTGATACAGAGACCAAATTGTCAGTCAGTAATGTAACATTGCACGATGACACCAATCCTTGTATGATATAGCATCCTTGCAATGCACTGGGCAAGCTGCTGTCAGCACAGATTTATTGCTGGTTAATTGCCATAGCATATGGTTATACTGCACAGTTTGTACCTCTACCTTCTTAAAGCTTTATACTTTAAAAATTTAAAATTAGTTGAAGGAAAATTCAAGGAAATGTAACAGTAACTGTCTCACATTTTGGTGGACACTTGAACCGTGATATAAGGGAGGGATATAGAAGGGAAGTAATGAAGAGCTGATGCCCATGTTAGATGCCCCTCTTTAGTTAAACATACCACGCAATTAACACATTTGGTGCAAAACAAACATGGGACTTGCACGTTCACAAGCACCCTCATGTCAGTAAAACAAAGTGCCAATGTTGCCGTACTTTAGAGCTTTGCTCCTAAAAGCGCAGCTGACTGCTGCTCAAAGTTGAGAGCAAAAATATGTCTAATTTTCCTCATGTGCAGTCTGCGGTGCTGGTGCCATTTGCAATGGTGACTGACATTGAGTTGCACGATGCTCAGTCTGTTCCTGGAGTTAGTGATTTTGTCTGTCATGTGAATGTGCTGTTAAAATTAGTGCAATACAATGGTTCTCTAGTTCATTTTAGGTAACTGTGTCCTGTGCCACATGCTACCACCCATTTTCCTCAAATTTCCTAATCTCATTTAGCCATCTGATTGCCACCCATTCATGCATTCACCTACTCTTGGAATCCTCCCAGTGTTTTAGTGTGGTATTGCTTATATCTTCTCTGCATTACACATGCATTGCACTTCCTCTTTTTTTGATTTAGTCAGATCTCTGTTCCTGTTTCTTGCATAAGCATAAGAGGTGACTCAAGTGCACCATCTAGGCTTGTGATGCAATGTGTAGGGCACTTCGTTTTTGGGTAAAACCTGGTTTCTCCCTACTGTTCCATCAAAAAAGATTCTTAAAGATCAGGTTCAACCCAATTTCTGTGCAAATGTGCCTGTAAGAAAGTGTGGTTTGAAGGTGCACAAAGGCAAAGAACTGCTGGAGTGTAGTTTAAGGGAGGAAACAGCGCAATGAAACACGGACACACGAAGAACAGACACACACGAGCGCTGACTCACAACTGAAATTTATTTTGAAGAAAAGATGCTTAAATAGGAGACATGCGAGGGTGCTTAACAGGGCTGCTGCAGCGATAACCGCCAATCAGTGTGGTCGCTTCACAAAATTCAAAAACAGCAAAGAAAGAAGTAAGTGATAAAAAACGGTGTAAAGGGCCGCAAAAAGGTGGTCAGGTGACAGTAACAATAACAAGACCAATGGGGGGGGGGGAGCATTAAAACCATGAGGGACACAGATGTGAAAATACAGGTGAAACATAAAAATGAAAGACGTACAAGCTTTAAAAGCGTGCCCAAAAAGGGGGGGGAGATAAAAGCGTTAAAATCTTAAGACGCAGCGAAGGATAAAACAAGATAAAGGCACTACCAACAAGGGATCACAGAATCATTAGGCTATAGGTTGCACAAGAAAACTTAAGTGTTCATCAGGCCACCCAGAAAATTTAGCTCTTTTTCCGACAAGGAGAGGGATGCAGTGCTCACGCATTGTTCACCAGCTTGATGAATTTGGAGGGCTTCTAGGATTTCCCTCGTCAACCTATCTCGTCCTCGGCCGATAGTGGTGCAGCGATTAAAGTAAGGGGTGCAGATTCTTTCAGTGTCGTCTTCTGTGATTTTGCACTTCTTACAGTGCTTAGCCAGGTGCCCAGAAATTGCTATACTATTTACGTTGTTTTGATGTTCTTGTAGGCGGATATTGATGCACCTTCCCGTTTGACCGATGTACCTCTTCCCGCATGACACTGGGATGGAGTAAATTATTTTTAAATCACAGGGGACATGTTGATCAGAGTGTGCCACCCTACACCCTTGGGTTTCCGGCGGGTTATTCACTTTGGAACAGAGGGCGGAAAGCTTGTTGGGAGCCGTGAAGACGACATCCACGCCGGCGCGCTGTGCGACTTTCTTTAGACGATGGCCGATGGTGTGGAGGTAGGGCATTGCCACAAAATTTCTGCGTTTATCGTTTGAAGCAACAGGTCCGAGGTGTGGCCGGGGCTTCTTGATCATGGAGCCGGCTACTGATACAAGCAGATGCAAAGGGTAGCCTGCTGTCTACTGATACAAGCAGATGCAAAGGGTAGCCTGCTGTCAGCAGGCTACCCTTTGCATCTGCTTGTATCAATAGCCGGCTCCATGATCAAGAAGCCCCGGCCACACCTCGAACCTGCTGCTTCAAACGATAAACGCAGAAATTTTGTGGCAATGCCCTACCTCCACACCATCGGCCATCGTCTAAAGAAAGTCGCACAGCGCGCCGGCGTGGATGTCGTCTTCACGGCTCCCAACAAGCTTTCCGCCCTCTGTTCCAAAGTGAATAACCCGCCGGAAACCCAAGGGGGTAGGGTGGCACACTCTGATCAACATGTCCCCTGTGATTTAAAAATAATTTACTCCATCCCAGTGTCATGCGGGAAGAGGTACATCGGTCAAACGGGAAGGTGCATCAATATCCGCCTACAAGAACATCAAAACAACGTAAATAGTATAGCAATTTCTGGGCACCTGGCTAAGCACTGTAAGAAGTGCAAAATCACAGAAGACGACACTGAAAGAATCTGCACCCCTGACTTTAATCGCTGCACTACTATCGGCCGAGGACGAGATAGGTTGACGAGGGAAATCCTAGAAGCCCTACAAATTCATCAAGCTGGTGAACAATGCGTGAGCACTGCATCCCTCTCCTTGTCGGAAAAAGAGCTAAATTTTCTGGGTGGCCTGATGAACACTTAAGTTTTCTTGTGCAACCTATAGCCTAGTGATTCTGTGATCCCTTGTTGGTAGTGCCTTTATCTTGTTTTATCCTTCGCTGCGTCTTAAGATTTTAACGCTTTTATCTCCCCCCCCCTTTTTGGGCACGCTTTTAAAGCTTGTACGTCTTTCATTTTTATGTTTCACCTGTATTTTCACATCTGTGTCCCTCATGGTTTTAATGCTCCCCCCCCCATTGGTCTTGTTATTGTTACTGTCACCTGACCACCTTTTTGCGGCCCTTTACACCGTTTTTTATCACTTACTTCTTTCGTTGCTGTTTTTGAAATTTTGTGAAGCGACCACACTGATTGGCGGTTATCGCTGCAGCAGCCCTGTTAAGCACCCTCACATGTCTCCTATATAAGCATCTTTTCTTCAAAATAAATTTCAGTTGTGAGTCAGCGCTCGTGTGTGTCCGTTCTTCGTGTGTCCGTGTTTCATTGCGCTGTTTCCTCCCTTAAATGTATTACCAACTAGCCCGGAACCTTGCTCTTCTGGAGTGTAGTGGATGTCACATAATTCTTCTGACAGATTTTTTAAACAATTCTGGTTATTTTATTTCTCTTTTAATGTTTATTGTTTGTCGGTTGCTTATAATTTTTGGATAAACTGAAAACTACATGTACTGACTGGTATTTCATTCCAATAATTATACCCATTATTATGAAGCTGTGCTGGAAGGTAGGTGTGCATTTAGTATGCGTGCTTTGAATTTCAGTGATTGTTTCTGCAATGCAAAATTTAGGACAGGTCTCTGCTGTGCAAGTTTTTTGCAATGGAGTGAAAGTAGCTGGAGCAGCATTTGCTGCTGTGTCACCAAGCCAAAAGTTCTCCCACAGACCACTGAGCTTCTGAATACCTATGGCTTAAAGCTCGAAGCTCTGGTTGGCCTTCCCGAGGTTTTCTGCATTACCGAGTGCAAGCCCAAGGGCTCAGAGCTAACAAAGCATTTGAAACCATAGAGCTATACACAGTAGTGCTGGGACCGTGCAGCAAGTCAGTGTGAATTAGGTCGCGATAAACGTGGTTTACTGTGGAAAGCTTGTGTGAAAAAATAGTTGCGCTCACAGAAACCGCTGTTTCTTTCTTAGTTGGTCATTGAAACAAAGCAATGCATGTAAAATTTTATATCTCACTGATCCCTCAATTTTTTTCCAGCTAAAGACCAAGTGTCACATGGAAGTTGTGCAAGCCACCAAGTTGCGTGTGATTTTTGCCAGGGACCTGGAGCAGGCTGGGAAATTAGTGGATGGTCAGTGGTATTCACTCAGTAAGGCAAGCTTTTTCTGTAAGTACAGTTTTTAGCATGGCATTGCTTAGGAACGCATGCACTAATCTGACTACTCTATGACCGCCCATGCTTCAAGAATAATGAAGTTCATGAAAAAAATTGATTTCCGAAAAAAAATTTCTGCTTCTGTTATGTTTTTTCAGAAAAGTATTTGCCATTTAAAGGGCTGTGAGAACCTTAAAAATTATTTTGTGCTTGTTTTGGCTTTTTTTTCAAATTTCTTCCACATCTATGTTGGCCTGACCTTGTAGCTTGTCTGCATGAAATTGGCTGCTACCTACAGTTTGCTTTTTTGTTGCTCCTTTATTGCCTGTCACAATCTTTACTATGCGTGGCAGTGTCATGCAGTTTGGGAAGTAATCTGACCTTATTTCTGCATTGGCCTGTAGTGCAAGCTTTTGCATGTGGGGCATGTTTATGGTGTCCTTTTGTTTGCTGTAACTGCAGTTTGGCCATGAGGGTTAGAGGCTTAGTCCTTTTTTTATTTTGATGCAGTGTCATATACTTCATGCATAAATTAATGAAGTAAGCACTATTTTTTGTAATAAATGAACATTCATTATAGCTGTGGCCATTATAAGTGCACTTGACTCTAAAATGGCTTTCTTTCGGCCTTCAGTATCACATCTTAAAACCAGCCGGAAGACACAAAACAGGAGAAGAGATGAGCACAAGATGAGGCTGGTCTAACAACTGAAATTTTATTGAAGGAAAGTGGCAAAAGAAGACCTGCAAAGAGATTCAAGCATGCAAGACCCCAAAGCAGTGAGAGGGCAAAAAATAACCGAAAGGCACTGATTTACTAGTAAACCATCTAAAGAACTAATTCCTTACAGTGAAGGTTCACCGACGGTTTAGCCAGGCACTTGTTTTTAGCCTTACTGATGTAGTAAGCCTCAACTATGTCAGGACAGATTTATCACTTCCCAAAACCACTGATGTGCCGCAGAAATCAGGCGTGCAAAGAGAAAGGTCGTCCTCCGATTGCATTCACGAGTTTGAACGTGCAGTGTCAGGTGAAAATTCGCCTTCCTCTCTATACAGTGAAAGTGTTCTCAGCCAGGCGCACATTCAGATATCTGCTTTTCTGCCCATAGTATTTTCAGCTACGAGGCAGTGGAATGCAAAAAAACCTTTACTTTTGCAAGTGGTGAACATTTTTTATCTGCCGCTGTGCATAGCGGACGATTACCCGTAGTTGTATCAAGCCTAGTTTGAACGAAGAAGCAAAGGGCTCCTACCTTACTTTTAGCGGTAAAGACAACAACAACATCATACTTTGGTGCAACTTTCTTGAAATGGTGTGAAATAGCGTGGATGTAAGGTATAGAGCCCGTCTTTTTGTGCTGCTCAACTACGTCAGCATCATGTGAACGGTGTTCCGTTCCCTCGAGAGAGTAAAAGCGCACTCTGACAGGTGCGCAAGATGGGCAAGTGGGAACCCAGGTGCCATTGGCTTGGAAACCTGCTCCGAGAATGCATTCTAAGCACTGTGATGGCATGACTTTCATAAAGCGGTCGTGATGCATGTGATTGCCAACCTGTCCTTCACCAGCCTCGAGTGGTTCAACTCGTAGCTAAGAGGCTTCCTGATCTTGGGCTTTGGCGCCAACATATGTGGTCGTCCGCAAAGCGCAGGTCTAAGTCAAGAAGCTACAAATGGTTATGCTTAGTGAAATTCAGACGTAAAAGATAGGCTTTGACCACATGCCTAAAGATTTCTAAAACATCTTGTGCCAACTTATCTGAGCCCTCCTTGTGCAAAAAAATTAGGTAGCTATCAACATAATGAAATGCTACTATGCCGATGCCTTCCAAACAGGGCTTTGATGCGGTTTTGACTCTGGACAGAAGAATGTCGCAGACGAACAGTGCAACCTGGGACCCTCTGCATATGCCTGATTTCTGATGTAAATACCGCCTTGCCAACTCACAAAAGTGGAGTTCTGTGGAGTTCTAGTTTCTTGTGGACAGCAACCTGGGCAGGTGCTCTGCAGTGAGCATCGACATGGAGGGCCTGCACTATTCATTGTCACATGATAGACCTCTAAGGCATGTGCAAACTGCATCAGGGTGAACAATGAACATGCTTTTACAGATGATTGTGTGATTTCGGTTGCTGGCTTCTTGGGGCTGTTGTCCTTTTACTGCAAATCCGTATTTGTCAGTTGGCAGAGCGGTATTTACACGCAGGTCGTACCTTTGCTCAGCAACATTTTTTTTGTCTAAAGTCGATAAGGCATTGGAGGCCTGTTTGGAAGACCTTGGCATAGTAGCATTTCATTATGTTCATGACTGTAATTTTTCTGGACATAGAAGGCTCAGATAAGTTGGCACAAGATGTTTTAGGAGTCCTTAAGGCATGCGGTCAAGGCCTGTCTTTTACATCAGAATTGTCTAAGCAGAACCGTTAGCAGTTTCTTGATGCAGACTTGCGCTTTGTGGATGAATATGTTTGTCGGGGCTACAGCTAAAGATCGGGGAAGGCTCTTTTTAGCTACGAGTCGGACCACTCGTTGGGGAAGGATGGTGAAGAGGTGTATTTGTCGCTGGTTAAGGTCAGTAAAGATGGAAACACTCGATGGGTGTGCAATCGTGTGCATGACATCAGCTTTAGATAAGTCATGCCATCACTGCTGAGGACGCATTCTTGTAGCAGGTTTCCAAGCAGCTGGGTTCCCACTTGCCCATCTCAACAACCTGTCATAGTATGTTTTCACTCGGTCGAGGGCAAGGAGCAGATACTCCGATGATGCTGATACACCTTACCTCCACAGTATTTCACAGTCTCAAGAAAGTCGCGGGAAAGCGTAATGCTGCTGTTGTCTTAACAGCGAACTGCAAGACAGGAAGCCTTTGCGCCGCCATTAAAAAGGCTTGATAAAACTGGGTACTTGTCCACAATGGACAGTGCCACAAAAAAAGGTTCACCACTTGCAAAGTAATAGAGTATATTGCATTCCACTGCCTTATGGCTGCAACTAATATGGGCAGACGGGCAGATATCTGAATTTGCACCTGACTGAGCACTTTCACTCTATAGGGGGAAGGCAAATTCTAATCTGGCACTGCACGCTAAATCTTGTGAATGCAAATCTGAGGATGACCTGTCTCTTTGCATGCCTAATTTCCACGACACATCAGTGGTTTATGGAAGGGATAAATCTGTCGGTAGATAGTTGAGGCTTACTACATCGGTAAGGCTAAGGACACGTGTGGCTAAGCCATCGGAAAACCTTCACTGTAAGGAATTTGCTTTTTTAGATGATTCATTAGTATGCCAGTGACCTTTGATTGCACTTCGCCCTTTCACTGCTTTGGGTTATTGTGTGCTTGTATCTCTTCGCGGGTCTTCTTTTGCGGCTTTCCTTCAATGATGCCGCCGCAGTGGCTCAGTGGTTATGGCGCTCGGCTGCTGTCCCAAAAGACGCAGGTTCGATCCTGGCCGCACCAGTCAAATTTCAATGGAGGCGAAATTTTAGAGGCCCGTGTACTGTGCGTTGTCAGTGCATGCTAAAGAACCCCAGGTGGTCGAAATTTCTGGAGCCATCCACTACGGCGTCCCTTATAGCCCGAGTCGCTTTGGGACGTTAAACCCTCACAAATCAAATAATCAAAATCTTCAATTAAATTTTTGTTAGTCCCGCCTCTTGAGCTCATGTCTTCTTGTGTGTTCTGGCTGGTTTTAAGGTGAGTCAGTACCAACTCGGCCAGTCATAAGCCTTGTTCAGTATTACAACATTTTGAATAAAGTGAGTTTACTAGGCTATGTTGCCGGGGATCGTGTCCGCAGCAGTTGTGGGCAACACGGAAGAGATAGCGTCATATGATTGGTTGTGTAATTGGCAGAGGATGATGTGAGGATGCTGCTCGAAAAGAAAATTTCATAATTGGATAATTATTTGCAGCCAAAAATGTCCAAAAAGTGGCTGGGCCAGAGAAAAAGTGCCGCAAAATTTGAAAACACTGAAAGTAGGAGCTACAGCGTAGTGCCAAGTTTGAAAAACTGGAAGTATGGACAAAGCCAAAGCTTGGCGCCAAGTTTGAAAACTTGAAATGAGCAATCACGTGACCAGTGATAAGTTTCCTATACTTAACTAGGAGATAGGAAAAAGAATGATAAATTAGAGGCAATTAGGTAATTATTGAGAAGCGAAAGGCAATGAATGCGTGATTAGACTGGGCAAGTATTCAGTTAGTGGGCAGGAACGATCCATGGAGGAAAATTTGAAAACTCGAAATCGTTGCTGGGATGAAGTGAGGGTAAAATAAGAGTTAATTGATAACCAATCAAGTCAACGAGAAAACAACCATGGCGCCAAATTTGAAAGGCGACCAGTGTCGAGGAGGCGTCAACGCTTTCACATTTTTTTGCGCAGGTAGCAGCGGTGATCTCTGTTTTTTCTTTTTTTCAGCCAAGACAAAAACCATTTTTCTTGGCTCATGGGCGATGTATCTAGGAACCTGCGGCCAGGACAACGCTGGACAGCATGCATCAGCAAGCTCGAAAAAAAAGCACGAAACAGTAAATAAATATTGATCATTTTCATTTCAATTCTAGTGGTTTTGTGCACGAATTTCTCTGGAATGCACAAAGCTTGTGTTGACAGGCGACCATTAACAAGCTGTGCATTTTTGTGCATAGCGTACTCCAGAACACAAATCCTGTGTTAATTGACAGGTGACAGTAACGACTGTTACACAGTGTACGAGCACTACACAAG
Organism: Amblyomma americanum; assembly: GCF_052857255.1. Lineage (NCBI taxonomy): Eukaryota > Metazoa > Arthropoda > Arachnida > Ixodida > Ixodidae > Amblyomma > Amblyomma americanum. Next base: position 245,608,943 of record NC_135497.1, read on the forward strand.
GCACACTACAGAAGACAAGGCAAACTACAGAAGACAAGACAGACTACAGAAGACAAGACAGACTCCAGAAGACAAGACAGACTACAGAAGTCAAGACAGACTACAAAAGAGAGGACAAACTACAAAAGACAGACTATAAAAGACAAGACAGACTACAGAAGACAGGACTACAAAAGACAAGACAGACTACAGAAGACAAGACAGACTACACAAGACATGCCCAAAATACGACAAGACTACAGACTACAGAAATTTTTTGTCTTAGAATCCTGTAGTGCGTTTTGACTGGGATCCGGCGAAGTAGTAGTACAATTTAAGTTATTTTCTAAGAAGGAACTGTTTTTTAATTGCGCTAATAGGGAACGCTTCATCGTGAGCAAGTTCGGAACCAGAACCGTCGGTTGTTTTCTCCTTTACTACAGTGAGTGACACTCAAAAGCTATTCCTTACAATCCTCTGCAACACGCATTAGGTTCGAACGCTCACGGAGTTGGTCACAGTTGCGTGCTATGCGGGATTTGCACTGCATGCGCCTTGCTCTTGGAATGACTAGACCCAATGATTTGATATGACGACATTCAACGTTTTCACCTTGCAGGGCGTCCTATTTTGTCTGCAGTTATACTTATAGCGAAGCGTTTCTACAAATTAAAAAATATATAATGAACTTCTTTTTGATTGTTTTTGTCATTTCCTATTTCAGGGCTCCCCAGGTCCTCAGGGCGTACCGGGAACACTTGGGCCTCCGGTATGTTTAGTTATGCTACAAAAAATGAATAAAGAAAATGTTGCCTTTGGCACGAATACTTGGTTTAAAGTAGAGTGCACGTCAAGCTTATGAGGTGCGAGGTAGCTTCAGCTGTAACATATAACTAAAGGTCCGATAATTCTAAGAGATCCACAGGCTAGCCAAAGAGCTTGAAAGCTAATCGATGGCAGCCCCTCAGAGTGAAATAAAGGACTCTGCTATGTGTTACGCTAAGGAATAGAAAGAGAACAGTACCTATGGTGTGGAAAACAAATGCGATCGGGCGACATTATAGCTTAAAGTAAGAGAAGTACTTAGGCAGGACAGTTAACGCGAGACTTCACGGGACGCTACACTTCCTCTGCGCATATACGTGCATATACGTTGCTTTACTGAGGTTTGTGTGTGAGAACGAGACAGTGAATACCAATGGGGCAGAAACAAAGCTGGGGTTGGCAGAGGATACTAAAGCCCGATTGGGAAAGGAAATTCGCTGATATGTGTTTGTTGCTCTTGGCGCACAGTAGCGACATTGGAAGAAGGCCTTGCTCCTGTGGTGGACTTAATTAATTTGATGACGATTGTGATAATGCAACAGATTAAAGCAGTGATTTCTCCCATTTTATTTAATTAGTGATGAAAAAAAGAGTTGTAAAACTTATTTATAGCTTTTTTTATGTATGCAAATAAAAATTTGTATGCAAATAAAAATTAAGCACACATATAAACTTAGCGTGGATGCATATATAAACTGACTGAATATTAATGGAAGTTTTGCTTGATTTTGCGCAGTTATAGCCTAACGGTTCAGCGTTTTCCTTCAAAGAGACCTATGTATTATTTATAAATTACTCGATTCTTCTCAATTTTCGATCAAGCAACCACAATCGAGCCCTTCATTTGTTGTTATTTTTGCCCTTAGAGCGTTCTGGTTCCTGGAACCGCTTCCTTTGTTCCTTTGCCTTTTAATCTCAAATATATCAGGCAGGGAACGAAGCTTCGTTCGAGAACACCGAAGCGGTACGTAAGTACCTGCGTCAGTGACACGCTGCAAGCGAATCGGTGAATGCTCTTCAAAGCAACGCTTTCGAAACAGCCGGTTCACCGCCGAATGTACTCACAGCGTTCGTGTTTTACGGTAAAAGAAACTAGAGAAGACGGCGATAGTTATGAATGCCTGACGACAGGGCTGAACAATATGGCGCGCAACAAACGATATATGGTCGCTCAGCTTCCTTCTTGTCGAAATGCGTGCTCTATGGCGCTGAAGGTTCTTATTCAGCTTGCCAGTCGAAGCGTGCCTAGGTGTCGCAGAATGCTTAGTGCTGCTTATCACAGCGCTTCAGTTGCTGCAGAGAGGCAACCACAGCGAAACCATTATAGTCGCGTATACGAAGGGATGCAACTAGCTTTGCTTCCTGTTGCACACACAGAGAGAACTTTATTACCATGTTGGCTGGAATGTTGAAAAATGTAATTTCGAGAAAAACTCACAAGGTTGCTCGAGAACCCGGAGACTGAACATTTTGAACGAGAGAAGTGAGGAAGACGTTTCAGATTACAAATCATGTTTTAAATGAAAGAAATCAGGAAATGCAAACTAGGCAGGAAAAAATGGCAGGCACTTGGTATCGGGAAGTGGGGTTCAAACAATCTTGCCGTGCGTGTTAGATGGCGCATATATTTGTACGCATTTTATTCTTCACATACTTACGATAAGAATCACTGGTACGCATGGCATTCGTCATTTATTGCCTGCTGAACACTGCTTCGGTGCGCACAGAACTAAAGGGGCTATTTCGATACCTCTCTCTTGATGTCAAGAAATCCGTGCGTGTCGGTCACTGGTTTATTTTAGCGAGCCTTCGCAAAATTCTTAGAGTAACATAATCGTTAGTGTAGCGCAATGATACAAATATGTTTACGGACTTCTTAGGGGCCTAGAAGAAAATCCTGACTTCCAGGCCTTCCAGGAGCCGACGTAATGCCCGTGAGTAGAGAGCCAACTATAGATAGTAAACAGTTTGATGAGTCCACATAGTGGGCAATTCTTTTTCTTCCTTTTTTAGACTGCATTCGCTAAAGCTTCTTTGAACACAATGCATGAGACGCATGCAGATTTTGGGCAACAGCCGTTCCAGAAACGTCACAGTAAAGAACATCTCTGTGCACCTTTTGAAAACAAAGTGTGTCCGTTTTTCTTTTCGCGAGCCCTGCTTTCTAGGATATCAGTGCGCAAGGAGAACGAAGAACCACAATGCAGCCTTGAAAAGTATGTCCTGAAGTTTTGTTTTTATGTTTTTATTCACGTCTCCCTGTTTACTTCATGGTCTTACAGAGAAGACAAGAATGGGGAATTCTATATCTGCCTGCATCACCTCGAGGGACACATCCACTCAGCGACATGATAAAGAAGGCTGCAAGATTTCCCGTACCAGATCTTAGTGCAGGCAATACGACAGTAAATAAACAATAAATCAAGCTTTCAATGACGTAAGTATCGTGAGGGACGAGAACAGGTTTCACTTGCTGAGCACATAGATGACTGCGCCTTCAAGGTACCTTTCAAATCGTAACATCAGGCGGCATGTTACTGTATTGACATTTAACAATTAGATAGCTGAGCTTATACCCGAGGGAAACCGCGGTCAGAAGGTGCGTATCCCAAGCTTTTTAAATATCGCGCGCATATCTTCATCATTGCAGGGACCGCTCTTAAGTTCTGGATTTCCCGGAAGCAAAGGTGACCTGGTAATATGCATACACTATACGCATGCGCTACGGAGCCTGTCTTTGTGCCACGCGGTGTGTGACCTAGCAGCAGGCTACTATTTCCAGGCTACTATTTCCTGGAGTACATCTGCCAAAATATCGGAATAATGCTTCCCAAAGAGAACGAACGCTGCGCTCCATGGCGGTGGATGTGCGCGATGCGGATTCCCAGCTGATCGATGTTGCAGGATCGTCATCGGGCGTCATAAGTGCGCCGCCTCGGCGACAGTAGCCTCGGCGAACAAGACAGTGAAATGGGCGGCTGGGTTTATTGAACATATATATGCCGCTAGAGCACGTGTGTTTGTCATTGCGGAAATTGTTCAAGTATTATTTAAATTAAAAGAAAGGGGTTCATGCTTCATTGTTTTCCAATGCGAACATAGGGGATTTTTAAAACAATCATCCATTGCTGCCGCAAACTGCGTTTGAAAGGTACACCTCTGAGCATGTCAGGTTTCTTTCGAGTGCTCCAATGAAATGACCTCTTTGTAAATCTGTAAGCTGGGTCTACTCCCGTACTTACGTATTCAGAACAGTACCTGCACATAAGAAGAAAAACACCGTTGCAGTACTGAACCCGTGCAACTACTTGGTCGTAATTTCTGAAGCGCAGGCGCAGTTTTGAACATGTAAATTTAGTAGACAGCCTTGCCGCGTGAAGCTATCTCATACCTACTGCGACATGCAGAGGCAGCCTAAGTATGGAGCATTGTTCAGTGAAATCATTTTTCTATGCTTTTGCATGTAGTTATCCAACTTTCAAAGTGCATTCACACCTCTGAGCTGCCGCCTTGGAAGACAGGGAGGTCTTTCCTGCGCCTTTGTGGGCTGTCAAGTGCTGTGTGCTGCGATGTAACACCGAGAATCTTTAGGCGACATTTTGACACCCGAAATTTTGCGGTATCGCTGCAGAACAAAGGAAAAGAATATGTTGCCAACTATTTCACTACGCTTAAGGATTTCTCGTGGACAAAATGGAGGCGAATGTGTTGTTATAATGGGCACCGTAGGGAGAAATCTATGCGAAAGTGGCGCCTGTTCGAGCGTTCTGACGATTCAGTTTTGTTACGGTGTCGCCATGCGGCACAATGAGGTTTAACGGCCTCGATTTTATTGATGCATGTATACAAGGGGCTTTATCAGAACGTGCTTCTGCTGCAATCACGTCATGCTTTTCTGTCATGCTCCTATTTTGTTTTCAGGGACATGCAGGCCAGCTGGGACCCAAAGGGTTCCCAGGTCCTCGCGGTGTCAAGGTATGACTTATTGAACGGCATACACCTGTACATTCTCTGATGATACCAGTAGCTGGAGTACCCATAGAACACGAGCATGGAAATATAACCCACTGATTGGGCCATATTTCAGAGACTAGCAGACTGTTACGTCGCCTGCGGCATTCACACCAACAGCTCAGCGGTGCTCAAAACGCGAGCATAGCAGAGACCAAAAACAGGTTGCCCGGCGCCGCCGATAGCTGACATCCCGGCTCATAGGCGGCGCCACCGTCTGTTAACCTGCCTGTAGTAGCCGCAGGGAATATCCAGGTTCGGGAGGGGCGACTTATCAACTTGTGTGATGAAAGAGCTCTGGTTGCACGTTTAGTGTGCCGTCTCTACTCAGCCCACTTATTTTCCAAATTACGGCTCACGCTGCCTTATTTCTTGAACACATGCTAGGAGCAGCATGATGACAAGCGAAATTGGCAAAATATATCCAAACCGAGATAATATTGTAACAGTTGTTACACTGAAAAGGAACTGCAGCGGCTGAACGAGGGCACCAGAGAAACGGACCTGCACCTGTCTACGCGCTGTTATTCCCAGCAGTATGTACCAACTCGCTCAACTCTCCGTTTTATTGAAGTTTATTCAGTTTCCTGTAATCAACGCAGAATCGCAACGTGTTGTCTTTCTTTTTCACCAGGACCACCGGCGACGCCCACGGACTTGTTGACGGCTGTATAACGTCGTCTGCAAGCATTTCATCGACTTGCGTCCTAATAGCTTCGCGCTCTTTAGGCGAAACGCGGTATGGACGCTGACAAACTGGTGGCCTGGCCGAATCGGTGACAATGCGATGCTTGGCTACCGGCGTACGTCCGACCTTGGAGCTCGCCGCGAATCAATCTTTAAAATCAAGTAGCAGCGACGACAGAAGGTTCTTCTGATGAGGTGACAACTCCGGGTTGATTTTAACCTTCTGAAGGGCGTTACTTGGTGCGGCATCGTACGGGGCACAGATTCGGCAACCTATCCATGTCGTCGAGGAAGGCGACGGCCGTTCCCTTGGCGAGGTGCTGAATTTCGTTCGTGAAATTCGTCAGAAAAACTGTCGCACAGCCGTCATTCAGTTCAACAAGGCCGTGCGCGATAGCCACACCCTTCTCGAGCAACAGCGAAGGGTGACTGTCCGCAATACCTTCGTAGTCGTGAAACGAGTCGTTCCTCACTAACACCAGTACAGTGGACCGTGGTGGCAGCATGACGTCGTCTTCGACTATACGCAGAGCGTTGACTCCTGGGCCTTCTGTGTTACTGTGCGCCACGGCTTCCTTCGTCGAAAATGTGACTCGTGCCTCGTGTAGATCGATCACAGCACCGTTTGCCTGTAGAAAGTCGAGGCCCAGGATCAAATCTCTCGAACACTCGCTCAACACGACGAATTCACCCACGTAGACGAAACCGCGGATGCCGACTCGGGCTGTACACCTTCCGGCCGGGCTAATGAGGTGACCTCCAGCCGTGCGAATGCTAGGGTCCAACCATGGTGTCAAAACTTTGCTCAATTCCTGGGCGAGGGTGTGGCTCATCACGGAATAGTCAGCCCCAGTATCAAGTAAAGCGATGGTGTCAGTTCCGTGAATCGTCACACGGAAATCAGAAGTAGCGCGTCGGATGCTGTCGCTACCCTGCCCCGGTGAGGAATCAGCGTATCGGTATATCGGCGGCGGAGGATCTTCAGTTTTCCGAACAGCAGCGGCCTTGCCTGCGGAGACCGCTGGAATTAGTTTTCCCGGCGTGGACTAGGAGAACGCCGCTAAGGGTAGCCGGCGTCTCGGCGACGGCTTGGGGAACGGTAACGCAGCGGAGATGACGACCTAGGATCCTAGCGACCGTATGTCCCAGGCCTCTGACGGGCCGACCGGTGAGCTTCAGTTTCAAATGGTCGTTCGCCATTCCGGGGGCAAAGGTCGTCGGGCGCGAAACCACGCAGACCCACTCGGCGGTACGGGCAGGCCCTGTAAAGATGTCCCGCCTCACCACAGTGGTAGCAAAGGGGCCGCCGGTCCGGTGCACGCCACACTTCACACTTCCGTGGCCGCTGATAAGCTGGTCGAGCAGGCACAGGGGAAAGACCAGACTGCTGCGCTGCGTGAGTCGCGGTATTCACGTCGTAGCCTGGCGTTGGGGCCCGGCAGAGGACAGATGCATAGGTTGGTCTGACCTCAGTCTGTCTTGGGATCTCAGGCAGTTGTTGCTGCTGTGCTGCTAGGCGCACCTCGTCCCGGACGACTTTAGACAGCGATGTAACAGACGGCGCGCTGGGAGGCAGCTGGAGGGCTTGTAATTCCTCCCTGACGATCAACCTGATTAGGTCCTGCAAAACGGCCGCATCACTCCCTAGCGGCATCGAAGAAACAGCGGGCCCAAGCGTGCATACATCCCGATTGTATTGCCGGGCTCCTTGCAGGAGTGTCGTGTCCATGGTAGTCGCTTCCGTGAGGAATTCGGCAACAGTACGCGGTGGACTGCGCACAAGACAGGGAAAAAGTTCCTGCTTGACCCCGCGCATGAGGTGGCGAAGCTTCGTCTCCTCCGCCATGGATGGGTCAGCACGCTTGAAGAGGCGCGTCATGTCCTCTACATACATGCAAACGCTTTCGTTAGTCCGCTGGTGACGGGAGCGAAGCGCAGCTTCAGCTTTCTCCCGGCGGTCTGCGTTGGGGAATGTAGCAATGAGATTTTGGTGAAATGTCTCCCAGGTGGACAGGTTGCTCTCGTGGTTCTCGTACCATGTCCTAGCGGAGTCCTCGAGCGCAAAATACACATTATGGAGCTTACGGTCGTCGCGCCAACCGTTGCAGCGGGCGACCCGCTCGAAGGTGTCCAGCAAGTCTTCCGCATCTTCGTACACGTCGCCGTGAAAAGATGGCGGCGTTCGCGGCATGTGGTAGAGGATGGGAGCCGGGAACCTACTGTCTGTGGCCATTTCCGGTGGGACCGTCGGTCGAGGCTGCGTCTTCCTCGTCGGGTTGTCAAGAGGCCCGAACTCAGGTGTCTCACCGCGGAGGCGGCGGCTTGGGCGCTGATGGACCGGTGTGAGTGCCGTCTTTATCTCGTACGCGTACGCAGGTCGGGAAGCGTACACAGCACTGCTCCACAAGATGTGTAACAGTTGTTACACTGAAAAGGAACTGCAGCGGCTGAACGAGGGCACCAGAGAAACGGACCTACACTTCAGCGTCGTCTACTTCTAGAGGCTGCGATCTCTTTCTTCTTCTACTTCCAATCCTCGTGTCAATATACTCATCAGTTGCTTTTTCAGAATTTACTGATGCCAACATGCCTGCAGAAATGACGCGGTTAACATCAGAAAATATCGTAAGTGAGACCACTCCTCTAAATGTGACGTTATCCGAAAGAGCGGTCAACCCTTAGGTTCATGACATAATTGCCGAGATTCATTGCCGAAGCAACACAAGTTGCGTGGCTAGGAATTCAGCATGAAAAGAAAAAAACAACCGAAAATGAATATTTTCGTTTTAACAATGTATTTTTATTGTGATATTTTCGAACACAACGTTCAGATTTTGTTGCCAACAGAGGGAGCCAGACGATCAACATGGTGACAAATGCCGCCGAACTAAAAAAAATAGACAACTACAACATGAAATTTGTTTTTAGCTGAATCGGCATTTACCGAAGCGTCTCGATTTTGATGTAAGCTCCAGCACATATATAGTAGTGAATTTTGCAGGGCGTAGGGCGTATGAAAAGACTAAGAAGAACATGACGTGTGACAAGCCTCATTAATTCGCGGTACGGTGGTGCAAGGACGTGACAATCCGGGGTGCCCACTTGACTCTTCGGTTCGGCATGCGATGACGTCGATTGCGCGAGGTGCTCTTCTCGCGCCAAGCTTTTCCTTTGAGAGCGACAGGGCACCGCTCCAGTCGAGATGTGTCACTGTCCCTAGATGCCATCGTGCGCTTACATCCACATAATCAGTATAATCAGTGAGGACGAAAGCACAGAATTCCTTCCTCGCCATGAGAGACTTCCGGAGATGGGAGCGCAGATGCGGCACTGCTGACGGTTGTGTTGCCTGTTTCTTTTATCAAAGTCTGCATGCTGTTCATGTTCACAGGACGTAAACAAAGGCCTTTTCTCTATTTGTTTCTGCCTTTAACATACCACTTTTTCACAATTTTGCATCGCGAAAACTGAACGTGCTCACAACAAGGCCCTGTTTAGATGAGGGGAACTTAAGGGCGAGTTCCTCTGATATGATGGAGAAACAGCGCAGCGGCGCAAGAACAAAAGAGAGAAAAGATACCGTCGTCCACATAATCAGCGACGGTGACCGCGGAGAATGCCCTTCTCGATATGCGCTCTTTTGGTCCTTGTGCCGTATCGCTTTTTCTTCAAAATGCTTAGATTTCGGCCAAGAAAATGTTACCATCACCACAGCGCTCTCTATAACGATCAACAGCTGAACTTGGGCTAGTTAATGCAGCGAAGATGCCCACGCTTGAAGCAAGTACCGAACACATTTGTACGCAGCCTGCGATGTGACGAGTACGCGCATCTTCTACGCGCGTTACGAGGCAGCAGGGCCAAGGTCACATGACCTGGCGGCGTCATCACAACCTTCTCCCCTAATTATTAGCACACGGAGCACCTTCTCAGGTGACGGTTAAATTAATGACTGATTAACGGTTCCTGGGGAAGAGCCATCTGGATCGCACAAGTCACACCGGAGGCAGCCCCTGCCATCATAGGGCAGTGGAGCATAACTTAACCTCTGCACCTACGCGTCAGGAGCGGTATGAGGACTCCCAGGGATCTATGAATGTTAAGTAGAGACAGACAAACACCGAATTTATGGGCATTGACGCATTAAACATCGCATCATAGCCTTAAACAGGGGTTTAATGTCCCCTGAAATTTTTGGGTGCCATGACAGTCTATAATGATGCAGACAACCGGAGAAATATGGTTGATCTCACCCTTCCTTCTGTTCTGGACAAAAAGCGCGGCTTTCGAGTTGCATAAACCTCGAATCCGGATAACTCGTTCTGGCAACAGCATTTCTTCTTGAATCGACTGGCAAAATATTCCACTTGTACTAGTAATCAAGGTTTAAAACTGCGCAAAACGAACAGCACAGGAAGTAAGGAAATGACCACGACACAGCAGGCGCAGACTGCGCCGTCTGGGCCCATGGTGTCGTGGTTGTTCTTTTCTTCGTCCTTTTGCGCGCTCACTTACAGTCCTCGAAATTGAATCAACACGCCTGCAAGAAAGTCCTACTAAATCGTACTAGTATTTCGCCTTTGCGGCAGGCTTCACAGATATGGAAAATTGATTCTTAGTACCGCTGTGGTGTCTTCCTTGTCACGAGTGGCAGACCCAGATGTGCCATGAAGTGGCGGCTTTTGAAACGCCGTGGTACAAATGTTGATTATGGCATCCCTTAAACGGCCTTTGAAAGACTAAAGGTAGTTTTACAGCTGCCAGTATGTTAACGAAGGTCTCTATAGTGTTGTGAACGACATCATCGAATGACGTAATAGAAACCTTCCACGGTGGCTTTCTGCAAAAGAACGTGAGATTCAGGCGGGCTGACTCATGTTGGCCTCGGGATGGACCTGCGAGGGGGAGGCGCCTTTATTTTTCAGAAGAACGCTGAAAGAATCTATCACATAGTGGCGGCGCTGAGAGGAGGAGAGTCAGTTTGCGCTGTTCTGATTAAGAGGCAGCAGACTAACACAACACGGAAATTCAACAGTCTAGTTTAGGCCATCTTGGAACCAGTTTGGGTTCACCATGTATCACGGTTTAGCGGAAGCAGTCAATGAGCCCGGTTGAAGCGCGTGCACCAGTCTTTCGCCTCTCGTAGGTGCCCTTGATCTCTCTGAAGCTCCCTCGAAGTTGCCCGTCTCCGTCCTCGTAGTGGCGCACCCCCAACGCGGGCGAGCCCTTTCTCGTCAGCCGCGTCAGCGTTTTATGGGAATCTGGTGGTCCAGGAGGTCCTCCATGGATGGTCCAGCGGGTTCCGCACCTTCGTCCGGAGTTTCACGAGGGATGCACTCGGAGCCACCTTCTGGTGATGTGGGCGGCTTACGGCGTGGGCGCCTCACTCCCCTCGGCGGCAGTGCGCGGAGGCTTGGTTCGCCGATCCTACTGCAGGTTTGGGCTGTGTTCCCACCACGCGTGAGGGTCCCGAGGCGGGGTAGAGCCGGCAGGTGCCACAAGCCCTCGCCTTCACCTTCATAGTGCTCGCAGCCGTCCGCGTCCACTAATGGCCCCGGCTGGCCGGCTGGAGCGGAGGAGTTGGGGCAATCAGAGGGCTTCTTGAATCTTTTGTAAGGTGATTTACCGGTGACCAATCGTCGTATTTCTTCAGAATGATCTTCTATATCTTCCGGAGTCGCTCGTTGATAGAATTCGTTCAAAATGCGCGCCCTCTCCTCTTCCGAGATATAGCCATCTCCTCCCGACGCCATCTTTTCGCGGTGCCTGTTCTGACGCTTCTGTTTCTTCCTTTCTAATAGCTGTCGGCTCTTCCTCTTCATTCTTGGTTGTTCACATCCGTGCCTCGGCGACGAGGTTCCAACGCGCCGCTATACACAGCCACTTGGCAATCTCTTCAGCAACAAAGGACCGATAACGCTGTCTGATGTCTTCCCTCATGTCTCGCCAACCCATCTTTGCACGAACCAGACTAGTGGAAATGTAACGGGGCGGAACCAGTCATTTTTAGCGCGGATGCGGAAAGCAGGATATCAGACTAGGCCTTCTTGCTGCAGGCCAAAGAGATGCCGATGGAAGGCAATTTACTTTTGAGCCGAAGTATATTTTTTTATTTATTGTTCCTCGCTGAAAAGCAGTTAGCCGAATAAATTCGAAAACTTATTGCGCCAGCATTCTCATCCGGCGCCATCTCTGTTAGGTACGAAAATATGGGCAGGCGCACGTGCACACTAAGCCGTCACGTGTACGCTTTAACACTAAGCATTCGCCAGCGGTGTTGGTTACAGGGGCGCCCAAGAGTTTGGGGTGGAAATAAAATTATTTGCTTAAGTTCTAAAATTTCGTGGTGTTAAGACGTGCAGCTAGCTGACTGAAAACAATAGCCATCACTTCCTCTTCGCCTCGGCGCGGAGCATAGAACGCTCTCAAATTTTGACAATTCACATAACGGACTGCTACCCGCGAGACTGCAGACTGCTGGTCTAAAACTACAAGAGTCCTGCTGGCTCGCTGCGCACCTCGCACTCGCGGTCCGCCAGCTCACTGATGACAAGTACGTCGCGGTTTATGAGTGTTCCTCAAAAGTTGAAAGCAAAAGTGACTGGAAGTTTAGCCTTTTGGTAATGTAGATTCACGAGATTTCTAAGGCGATGCCAAACTCTGAGGCTATAGTATGAGGGTAGTAACTGCGTTTCGTATGCGGATAAGATTTATTGAATGCACTTCGCTGAAATCGCTCGAGGGGCCGGCTGCACTAATTAGTCGCGGGGTGTGGGCGTGAGTGTAGGATGGGAGGGGGAGGGGGAGGTGCGTAGGGGTGCAGTGTATGCATGCGTCCCGTGCGGCGCCACGCACGGTCAATCATCCATCCACTTAAGAGTTGCAGTTTGCGGGGACAGCGCGGACGACGGCACGATCTCGCAAAACACCAGTAGAGCTCCCGTTGCAAAATATTGCGTAACGTCGCTTCTGCATGCATGTTGAGTATGCTAGGTTACTTAAAACAGTGTGGTTTGTTTTCCAGTGCACCTGTGGATGGTTGCAGGCTTAAGAGAAATGTAGCATACTTGAAGGTGTAGTTGTAAGCACGCATGTTTCTAGGGCACAAGAAATGTTGGATATGCTTAACTCTAAAAGAAAAAAAGGACTTTTCCCATGCACTTCAGCCCAGAAGAGCCGTGTTTCAGGTAATGTGAAATCTTTTAAACATTTGAAACTTGGTGAGTATTCGCCGGTGCGGGAGATTGAACCCAGCACCCAACCGGATGCGAGGGGGATGATTTAACAGCTTGGTCACCGCTACAGTGTGGGCACCTTAGCTCGTACTCGGGTCCGCGCTCGCACGGGCTTGCAGTCTCCACATTTCCCCCCTTCTTCTGTGATGGTGTGCTTCGTGTTTGGTTGCCACGTCACGAGCAATAAATGTCTGCGCCCGTTCGCACCCTACCGTCCTCGTTCCTTACGTACGCATAACCGGCCTCCCATGGAACGTGTGACATCCCCGGGTAGAAGAAAAGGCAGATACTCATTTTCATCTGAGGTAGAGATGAAGACATTGCGTAGATGCATCGTCACTGTTTTGCCACGCTACTGCTCTCTACTTACGTTACTAAACGAGCCCATAAGGGTTTGTTTAGTGAGAATGCTTGCTGTCTACACATGACTACATAGCGGCAGACCACGCCTGCATTCCTGCAGTGGGGTAATCCAGGCATAACACGGATCAGATCGCAGCTCTTTATAACTGCCATGAAATCCACATAGGAGCCCTCGATCAGAATATAGGCTCCTTCGATTGTTATGGTCAAGAGACATCGTATCATTTTCGACACTGAGCGAGCGAAGCTGCGCCTTTATCACCGGGATGCGGACTAACGTCTGAAGCTATCACATCAGCTCAATGTGATAACTTAGTGTTCTTTCAGGATCAGGGCGTTTATTCAAAGCTGCGTAATTTTCTGAGCAATTTCTCTCTTTCGACTCAAGTCTGCTCTTTGGGGCATCAACCAAAAACGGCGCCTGTCGCGCCGGCGGCGTCGCCACCGACCACCGCTGTTACTTCAGTGTGAGTGTGACGTGTCTAATAAATGTGACGTGTCCGTGCAATAAAGCAGAGTTGAGGTTGCTTGCACCGTTCTCCCTGTTTCCTCCTTCGTCCCTTGTGTTTCACTTGGTTACAATAAGCATTGAAGTACAAAGCACCAACTAGCCCCACTTCCCCTGTTAAATTTAGTCGGTACTACCGCCACCCCTTCCTGGTCTCCTGATCCTCACCTTTTACGAGCACCAATGGCGACGACCAGCAGCACTTTCCATGTATGATACCACGTACGCACACTCCTCGCGTTTTTACGTTGGACGCCATTGGACGCGGGGAATGAGATGTAAAGCTTTGTTTTGCTTTTCCTGTGCAGAGCTGCTGTCGCTGACTTCGTCCTTTTCTAGAGCACGTGCAGCGCACCTCAGAAGGCCATTTTTTTTCCGCGCACCTGTAACTAGTGCCCTGCAATGCATGAAATGATTTGACCACAAGGCGCAAGGTCGGGTTTTATTGTATAGCGACTGAGAAGGGGCTCGCCGTACTGCTGGAGCTTTTTTTTTTTTACGTTGACAGTTGCTTCATGTCGCTAATGTAATGAATTATATATGTGAAAACCGCTTTTCGAGGTGAATAAGGTTTCAGTGATGGTGTGCCTATGCCCACGTAACACACGTTTCGCCGCCCACCGGCAGACCCGGCGCTTCCGGGTGCTGTATGCGTGTTGTTCTCCGTGCATGCCAGGCCTCGCTCCGGTTGCTCGATGTCCGCTTCTGCTGAGGGTCTGCCCTGCCCGGACACAAAGTGTGTGCCTGCGTGCGCGCTTCTCTGTGAATATGAAGTGGTTTTCCGCACACGCGTCTTAAAGGGAAACTGAGCACTAATTCATACAACATTTGTACGGAGTCAAATCAATTCCATGGCATTTTCAGGCTATGGCGGTCAAGGCAGAAAAATACTCAGGGATCATAGACTGGAAGGGCTTGGCGTTGTAGCCAAGCCTCAGGGTTCTGACTGAAAAACCTTTGACGCACCGCTGTTCGACTACGAATTCTGACGATGGTAGAGGCACCTGTGATTCATTTTTTAACATTTTTAGGCTCATAAAAGTGGCATTTTCTCTCATAGCCCCTTCTTTGTCAGAATTCCGTAAGCTGCAGTCCAACCTCAGTTTGACCTGAGTGTACCTTTGACACGAAACTATCAAGAATCTCCTGCGACACGAGAGGTTAGGCAACTGTCTTGAGATACTGTGACTCTGAATTAATGCCGTGCTCTAGTCATGAATGACAACTCCTGTTTATACTTCTTCTCTACCCCTCAGAAATTCAAGGTGACGACGGTCCACGTGGGCTGCCTGGTGACAAAGGGGACAAAGTGAGTGTCTTTCTGGCGGCGCAGCGGAAAGTGTTCTCGTTGATGAAGAGCTTTTGTCATTGTGTTTATTCGCGCGTACGCATGCACAACTTTATAACAGTGATTTGTATAGGCAGGAATGCTATCGTTATGAGCTTTATGCATTTTTTGGAGCGCTATGGATTTCCTGCCTTACCTTTCTTGGTGACGCCGAAATTGGTGCAGCGTTTGTTCTGACACGTGCTACCCGTTATCACAGGGCTCACCCGGGGCCGACAGCCAGAAAGGTGACCATGGGCTGCAAAGTGACGCGGGGCCTCAGGGCATCGAAGGTGTCCAGGGGATAGAAGGTCCTGAGGGTCGGAAGGGAAGTATACGTCAGCCGCGTAGCTATTTTGTAGGCACAGCCTAGTTACGGTGCGGTGCTGCGAAAGTCATCAAGCCCTATTCGCACTGCTTGTATTTATTATTCGAACAACACTTGGTCTTTTAGCGATGCCGGCTTGCTTTTGCCGCTTATGAACTTAACTGAGATCTTGCAACAAGGAAGAAAAAAATCGAAGGTATTCGACTAACTCTCTGGCACGGCTGTGTACTGAAGGACCACAGAGCCAAGGAAACCATATTTCTGCCTACTCCAATGCAATTTTGCACATTGATGAAATTTTTCAAGCCACGTGGGAAGCCCGGCCAAGCCGGGTCGGTACATACTTTGTCCCAACTACATTCCGTCGTGTAATGATCACAGGAACAAGGTTAAAGAAATATACTATAGAACAGACCTCTTCAAAATGTCCTTTTTCCCCGAAGTATCAGGGAATGGAATCTACTTGATGTTGCTGTTGCAACTGTCGTATCAAATGACTCTCTTGCTTCTATGCTGAATTGATTCCAGTGTTGCATATTTTTATTGTTGATGTAATTGTTGTATTTACGCTCTTGCTTTGTGTATTTTACTCCCCCCCCGTTGTAATGCTGTAGAGGTGCTGATAAATGAATAAAAACACATAAATAAATAAACTACGTTTGCGGGCATTATGCGGCACATTCTCCGAGGCTCAGAATTTTTGCAGATTTTTTTTAATTGTGGAAATATTGTAAGATACTACTAAAGAAATATAAAAGGTAACGGTCTACTCTTCCGATGCTAGTAAAATTTTTATTTTAGTTTGTCCATCGCTCGCATCGAATATTTGAAACTGCTTTAGAGAACCAATGGGGAACGTTTTTGGGAATAAGAAAAACGTTAACAGCAAAAAAAGTACAAGTCTGTCGACGGGCGATAATCGGATACATTGATTTCTATAGTGAAATCTTACTGTACATGAAAAAATGGCGTTCATAAGCTATTTCCAGTAGACACATTCGCTTGTCTAGAATTTCTGGGTATTCAAAAATGAAACTTCTGCGGGGAACATATGGCACATTCTTCGAAAATTTCGTCCTCGGGAAGGCCGTACGACAAGGTTCAGTGGAGGTAAATTGAAGCTATTAAGATTAACTGTGGGGCTGGGCGGCCCAGTACCGATCTAGCAGCACCAGGCAGATACTCAGCCAGCGCTCAGAACGAAGCCGTGACCGGTGGCTTCGCTGAGGACTGCACTATGCCTTTTTCGCCTCGCTATTAGAGCAGAGCATTTTCGCCTTTTGCTTTCTCTCCTGCTTTGTGCGCTACATTTTTCTTGAATCTGTCGCAGGGGTTCGAAGGACCATGGGGAGAAAAGGCGCCACCGGTGGAACCAGGAGAAAAGGTGGGGCACTTTTATGTTCACTTACGCACAGGGAGACGGATTCACAAGGTGTTTGAAGTGTAAGATCTGCAAGTGACTGGGCTTCGCCTCGGCTGTGAACGGGTGTTGGCTAAATTTGGTGTGACCTAAGCCACACATTGCACGTTTTTTCAAATCCGCACCTGGATGTTGCTGAAGCATATCTACCGCAGGCCATTGTTCTTCTGAAATCATGTGACTAGGAAGTAATCAGGCTTCTGCATGATTTTCGAAGGAAACGGTGGGCAATCGGCCAGTTATAACGAAAAATGCAGGTTTATACTTCTTTACAATATAACCAGGAACACAACTCGATGCATTTTTGTCCCGAATTATTTTTTTTTTACGATTGACCGCATTTTAATTTTTCAGTGTTTTATTTTGCCCAGTAATTTATGGACACGAAAAACACGGGAAGATGACGGAAAACACGCCCAGTTGACTCTCTCAGTTGTGTGTGGGATTACCTTGGATACCTGTGCGCGTGTGCAGTTCGGCTTGACAGCACTACCCGCGCTCGCAGTAACTTGGGGAAAGCGCAGCTCTGGAAACACAACAGGCACTATTGACACAATCGTAACTACTAGAGAAATGTACGGATAAGGACATAAGCAAAAAGTGCACTCTGTTGCGTTTTAAATTCAATCGCGAATTTACTATCGGAGGGGAAGAAACACTTTGTCCACGAGAGAGCGCATCAACGTCCAACACCAGCAAGTAATTTCAATTAGGTAACTCGTGATAAATGTTGAAAGGCAATAGCGCGCTCCGTTCACGTTTGTGCGGACGTTTACCTTTGAAAGGATACCCAGGCCTACTAGCAAAAGGATGTTTATGAGCCGCAGATTCGGAATTTGCGCCGTGTACACAGTCCGCTGGGCGTTGCGCGTTCGCTTGTGTTCTGTCGACAATGCAACATGCCACAAGGCTGCTCCGTAATGATGGGGTTAGTGGGGAAAATACAAGTGTGCTGGTTTATGAGGCACGCATGCATTACGCCGCCAGGCGAACAATTCCTGACAAAGGCTGTGCGATTTGTGCTGATAAGCACGAGTGACGCTCAGACAGCCAGGTGCATGCGCTATACGAGTCAGGATGCTCTGGAGTCGAAATATATTGGAAAGTGCACGTAAACTAGGAAATAGAGTGGCTCTGCCGCTCACGAATACGAAACGATTTCGACAGTGTACTCGGATCTACCCTACTAACCACAGTGGATGAAGTTACACATTTATCTGGGAATCCTTGTATCTCAGACTGTATACTGGAAAAACCACGTTTGGCAAATTTGTTCAGTCGCTGAAAAGAACCTGCAAGTTTTTCGTCAAAATTTAAAACTTGACTCAAAATCTATCAAATTAACAGAGTACCTAACGAATCGCCAGGTGTATACGCCATCCATTACACAGGAGATTAACAAAAATGTATAAAAGCATGTAAAGCAGAGGTTCTAAATACAGGGTTGGAAACAGCACCCAAGCCACAGGCCTTGCTATCGTGCCTTTATTTAGACAGTATACTGCAGGCATACCATACCAAAGCTGAATAGGTCAGTGCATTAGAGATGATGCATACGGGGTGTGTCACCTAATATATTCAGCTATTTTTATAAATCGGCTTTTTTAGCTAGAAGAGTGCTTTTTGTGGCATTGCATCGTCAGCGGTGCAGCTGTCAGAATATGCTGCTAAGACGTGCTAACAGGCTACTTAACTAATATTGAGTAGTTAACTTTTTAACTATTACCGTTAGGCTCCTCAATTACTGAGAGGCGAGTAGCCCGCCGTAGGTATTATTGGTATGAGAATTAGAATTTCGAAAACTCTGTTGCACTCGGTGCTATGGCCGGGAAAATTTTGTCTATTTCGACGAGTTACGTGCAATGTAGAGGTTGCTTTGCCTGAAAGCTTTTCGAAAGCGCATGTACTCTGGCGCAATATAGGCAGAATTTGCTGGGCCACAGCTCCGAAGGCATCTGAGTTTTCGAAATTCTAAAAACTGATATGAATATTACTTACGAAGGGCTACACGCCTCTCGATAAGTAAGGAGACTAACAGTAAGAAATAAAAAGTTAGCTATTGAATAATAGTTAACCAGCCTACTAGTTTGCATGTCTCAGCTGTTTTCTGGGGTGCTACACCACAGACAATGCTATGCCGAAAAAAACCGTTCTTCTAACTCAAAAAGCTCATTTTTAGAAAACTGCGGTTAACATGGCCAAGCTTCAGGCAGTTTCATTGGTATCCTTCTGCATTTTATTCTGTTTGCAATTTCGAGGAATATCCCCACCATTTCACGCATATACTTACTAGAATTTTTTTGTTTTAAACAAAAACACCAAGTGTATGACAGGTGCCGATCTATTATTTAGGCGCGCTGCTAATATATGTCCTCATACGAAAACGTATCTCGGATGAGAGAACGGTTACGTAAATAGTATATTGAAGGTTATACTAACGTAACATCTGGAAGCGGACAGGGCATTCAAAGAAATAGCTCTGCAAATCTTTTCGCCCATTGCAGGACCAATTGGACCTGGTAAACTCGCCGAAGTTTACTTCTAAAGATACCTAAGCGGCTATTAATTCTAGACTCCTGGAGCTCGCTTAAACACTAGGCCATATCATTACAAAATGCAACCGTATTATTACAAAATTCAACTGTTCGTCGAAAGGTAGCACTGGTTCAAGCCGTTGCCTTTCTTCCAATTGGAAACTGTGGGTGCCGGAAGCTTTTGACTTGAGCTGAAAGTGGAAGCGTGAAGAGGAGAGATGTATACTGGTTGCATTTGTGGTATAACGAGACAAACATCACAGTGTAGTCGGTAGACGACCATAAAGAAAACTGCTTAAGCACAACTAATCACTCCTGATCTTTGACAGGTCAGGAGCTAGAGCATAGCTTAAAGCTACAATCTCTGGGCTCTCGCGGCTAAGGAAAGCACCTACTCAGTATTCCTTTAACGTCCCGAAGCTTTTGAGCAGACATGAGATCGCAAACCACACGAGTTTGCATTTCGACCCGCGACAGTGGCTAAGTGGTTATGGTGATCGGCGGCTGTGCCCGAAACAGCGGGCTGGAGTCCTAACCTGGCGATAATGAAGGCGAAATGCAACATCGCCCGCGCGCTTTGCGATGAGTGTGCATGTTAAACAAACCAAGGTGGTCGAAATTAATCCTCGGCCCTCAACTTCGGCGTCTCTTCATTGCCCATGTGTACCACACAACCCTATTTTTGCATTTACCTGCCGCCAAAATATGGACGCAGCAGCCGGGATCCTATCCCACGATCGTAGACTCAGAACATGAACGGTAAAACCACTGAGCCACGGCGGTGGCAACGAAAACATCTTGTGCAAGGTCAATAACCGCTGCCACCTTTATTTTATGATGTCAGCCCTTTTCCGTGGAGGCAACAATTTTTTTTTTTTTGGTATGCAGCGAATCTTCACTATGGCTAAGTCGAAGGGGGTCCAAGATCATTTCGGTACGACCGCTACTTCATTACAGCCTCATTAACATTCGCCACAGCTGTCACATGTCAACGGGTATCCTGGCACCGTGTTGACCGAGGAACAAATGTGTGGTGTTTAGTCTGCCGCCGATCGGTGTTTGGGCAGTCTCCAACATTCTCACCAAACGCTCCCGACGCGGCCCAATATAGGTACACGATCTAAACATGTCAGCCTTGCCATCGCAGGCGCATTTATTTCCCGCGGGGCCTAGCAAATGAGTCTTGAAGGAATAGTCATAGAGGACGGGATGAAACTCATCCAGAATATTTGGCCCAACTTTCTCGGTTCTGAAGCAGATACGGACACAGGTGAAAGAGGGCGCGGCGGCGATTCCGCGGCTATATAGGCCGAGTTGGTTTTCTTCCCCGCATGACGCATGAGTTGCAGGCTTCACTGTAGGACAGTAATGTATTGCCGGGGACGAGTACACTAGACTGAGGTCTACCGCGGAACCTTTTATAATTTCTGAAAGCTCCCTCAACTGCTTCGCAGACATATGTCTGTTACCTTCTTTCCTGTTCCTTGCATACTGCGGGTGACGGCGCTAGTGATTGGCTCTTTGTTGCCGAATATTGCAGACGGCTGGCGCGCAGCGACGTCAAAGCCCCTTGCTACCTGACACTTTGTACCCGATGCGACCGCTTTGATTGTGGCCGCGTTCTGGTGAAGGGAAATCATCTTAGGGCTTTTGTTTTCCGCCGCTGTCACTAATCTTGACTTTGTGAAAGAAGCGGCGTGTTGATATCGTCAGGTCGCAAAAACCGAAACTCGTCTGCACACGGCACCGAAGAAGCACAGCGCGCTCCCAGCGAGCCATGCACATCGAGTGGGTTGGAGAGCGGGGGAGTGCCAATAAACTTGGCTACTCTGTCGAGATGCAGCATGCAATGCGTGCCGTCTTAAGTGGCATTTTTGAGTGGGCCGCGGGCTCGAGGTTCGGTAAAAATGGGTGCGCGGGCATCTCGCGCCGAAGGCGACGAATGGTCCGAAGAAACGCTCATGCGGGCCTCATGCGAAAAGTTTTCCGTATGCTTGTGCGGCGTTGTAGCGAGCCCGTTATGCGCAGCCATTTCGATTTTGCGCATCGCATGGCTACGGAACTGCGGCGTGTCGTTTCAAATGGATAAACTCAGCATGAAATGGCCAGTGATGTTCACTTTCTATTCATGAAGTCACGTCGTAGCATATTTCGCTTCGTAAAAACGAGGTATTAAATACATGGTCTCCTAAGAGAGCTTCGAAGGGAAACAGGTATTCTTTTGTTATATCTATTATTTCGTTATAAACAGTTTCGTTAGAGCGATGTTTGACTATATAGCTTCAATTTGCTAAGCGTGTCAATTTCAGTGTTTGCCGTGCTTTTTCTTCAAGAAGCATTGTGTAGTGTGGGAACGGGAAGAATATCGGGAGAGCTGAGAAGCGCTAACCGCGTGTGGCAATAATTGTTGGCGACACTGTCGCTCATCACGTCGCTCAGTTTCTGGGTTTGCAGAAAATTTCGCTTATAGCCTGAAACCAGCTCGCGAGACTAGCTAATAACAGAATGCTTTGAGGGTATGTAACTTCCAATCTAGCTATTTTGAGAGTAAAGTTTGTTTTTCTAGCATGGTTTCAGCGGTGAAGCCGCTGACCCCTACTACGTCTGAGCCATGCATGAAAATAGTTCAGTAAATGATTGGTAAGATTAGAACAAGAAAGCCTGTTGTGTCGTATGTATTGTTAATAATAATACAAAGAGAAACGTCACTTATTGCAAGTCTCAGCACCGCGGAATGTAGTTTCACACCACAGCGCCATGTCTCTTAGAAATACAATGTGTTGCCAGGGGAATTCTCATCAGGGCTTTTATCGTAGTTTAGTGTTAAAAGGGGGGGGGGGGGGAGGGGGGTACTAGCACCGTAATACTCCCCTGATGACACGAGGTGACAACGGTGAGGCGGTGCAACATAGCGGCACTGAAAATGCGCCGCTCTGTTGCTAAGTCTCGTTGCTTCGTGCGGGCGTACCTGGGGCCGCGGTAGACGACAGCCATCGCCATCGTATGTCCTGTCTCCAGGAACACCGCTTCATGCGGTTACCCCTTTATATCTGTCTCGGTGATGATACCACTCTGATGAGACAAGAAGTGTCACCTGTAGGATGAAAATAAGTAATTAGCCGCGCATTCTGCTGAAGCTTGTGTCGGCAAACCTTGAATGTAATCCTGAGATGAAACTTCATGAAGTTCATGAACATATAACGCTGTGAAGAGAGCGCACTTTCCTGGAGAACGTGAAGTCCAGAGCACCGGACAAACACCCCGGTGCAGCATGCTGCACTGTGGGAATATGTGCCCAGGATCTGCGTTCTTGTCGGAGCAGAAAAATAATCGACCTGGTCTTAAGGTTGTTCACACATCTTTCAGTAATGAGCGCTGCAAATCAGTCAATACGGTGCGTGCGTAAGAACTACGTCACTTTATTCTCGAACGTTGCAGCATGCAGGAGTCAAATCCTAGGGAAGCAAACTGTTGTTAGAGAGCATAGGGAGAATTTTGGGGGTGCGAACAAAGAGCCCTGAACAGGCACTCTGTACGGCACTCAGTGTAACGGACAGGTTAGTCAAACAAGGTGAATTGATTTTTTCCTAACTCGCATTGCGTGCGTGATTCCCAGGGTCCGCCGGGCTAAGGCCCTCAGTTTCCCCCAGAGATGCTGTTCCAGAGGGACCTGCACAACAGGTTCAAACGTAGCCTCGAAAAATTAGGCAACGCCTGCACGGAAGAAGACTACGCGGTCATCACTGGAGACGACGGCAATGACGACGATGGCAGGAACTCTAGGGCCGCCGCGGAGCCAGAGGACGAAGTGGCGTACGAAAAAATCAGCCGAACGTTGACGCACATCTTTGCTAACGTGTACATCTTGCGGCGCGAGAGAGAGCAGATCCGGTGCCCTGTGGGCTCCCGGCCCAACCCGTCTCGATCGTGCCGCGACCTGTGGCTCGCGCATCCAGACTCCGCTGATGGGTGGTACTGGGTGGACCCCAACTGGGACGTGCCAGACGACGCAGTGCGCGTCTTCTGCGGCATGCGCGCCGGCGGAGAGACCTGCGTGTTCGCCGACGGGGACACGGACTCGGCGCGCTTGTCCAGGTGGGTCGGCCGGAGAATAGAGTTGGCCAGTGCAGCGCATAACCCTGGCCTTTCATGGATTAGTTTAATAAGGTTATCTCTCCTCCGCCTTCTATTCATAGGTTCTTTTTTTCAGAATGACGGACAGCTTGTTTAATTTTCTTCTGCCGCTATATGTGTGATGCGATATTGTTTCGGTGTGCGAGATAAACGAATGTGCCTCATATAGCCGGACGGAACGTTGTGGTATTACAAGATGGCATTTTCATCACAAGGAGACCAAGATAACAAAAATGCAAAGGTTTCATCTTGGTCCCTTTTCTTTGGTAATGGTGACAAAGAAAGTGCAAAGAAAACGATGACAGGAAAAAGCGAGAAGCAGAAAAGACAGTCATTTAGAGCTATAGCTGGCCCCTAAAAAAATAGATAGAATGTGTGAAGTGGTTCATTATTCCCGACTAGACATTCCCCACCAAAAGGGTTTCCGTGAGAGCGTAGATTACAGTATTTAACATATCAGTAAAATAACACTAACGAATAAACTTTTTATTTTTGATTTTAGGAGCCAAGATTATATTGCGAAATTGATGTCCGTCAACATCGAAGGGAGCTGCCTTTTTAAATTTTCTTGATAGGCATTGTCTTTCGAAATAGCTTATGTCGAAAATACGCATTTGAAAGCGTGTTGAGTTGGCTTTTGCGCATTGCTTACTGATAAATTTAAGTCTCTTGCACTTCTTATGCATCAAAACAGCCGCATTTTGCGTATTTCATGATGTAGAAGAAGTTAACTTTTCGATGACGATATACCATGCGCAGCACCGCCATTATATAACTAGGAAATGCGGGAATGCCAACTCAGCGGGCTTTCAAAAGGATATTTTTCACGTTGGATATTTCAAACCACGTAACCGATTAAAAATATTAAAAAAACAGGGCTCAAATTTGATGCAGACAGCCATCAATTTCGCAGATTATTCTTGGCTCCTAAAATAAAAAAACAAGAAGATTGTGATTATATTTGAGCCAATTAATTGTCGAACTATGGATCCTTGTGAGGTACACAATATCCACCTTGCTGTACAGTCTAGGTCAACAGACCGCACCGATGTATCTTTCACTGTTTTTAAACACAACCCCTATATATATATATATATATATATATATATATATATATATATATATATATATATATATATATATATATATATATATATATATATTATGAAGGGAGCCGACAGTCACCGAAACCATGTTTGTTTTTTCTGCTGCTTTATAAGTAATTTTCTTTAAGCGATTTATTAATCTAAGTATTATTACCCACTGATAAGCATAACACATTAAAAAAAAATTAACGTTCCCCTATGCACCTTGGTTTCGGTGACTGTTGGCTCCGTTCATAAATTTCTCAAACGGGCCCCTCATTTCCTTTAACTTGTCTGCTAATAGCTTAAAGAGGGTCTTGGTTCTGGCAGTCTTGATGCCATAAGAAGCATAAGAGGGCTCTCGCACAGTTTCCACCCTCGCCGTTAGATGACGTTCTACGTCACGCTCGCGGTATTACAGGACGTGCTACGTCCGCCGCTATGGTCGAGGGTGGCGCTGGTGAACACTCTGAAGGCTCGCTTACACCGAGTAAACATAAATACCCACAAGAGCAGCAGATTGGACAGCCGTCGCCGTAGCTGAGTTGGTGAGAGCACCGGACGCGATATTCGGAGGTCGTGGGTTCGGATCCCACCGGCGGCATGGTTGTTTTTTCTGCTGCTTTATAAGTAATTTTCTTTAAGCGATTTATTAATCTAAGTATTATTATCCCACTGATAAGCATAACACATTAAAAAAAATTAACGTTCCCCTATGCACCTTGGTTTCGGTGACTGTTGGCTCCCTTCATAAATTTGTCAAACGGGCCCCTCATTTCCTTTAACTTGTCTGCTAATATATATATATATATATATATATATATATATATATATATATATATATATATATATATATATATATATATTTATATATATATATATATCCAATGGTTAATAAAATCGCCCTGTATGTACAAGGAATCTGTTGGGCAAAATAAAAAGAAATAAAAAATAATAAGCCCCCTGCCTGCAGAGGGAAGCGAAGCCCGAGTGATGCCAGCTCAATGCCGATAGTTGAGAAAAAAACGACAATACTTCAGCCGCTAACATTGCACGGAAACCTTATCAGAGTCGCTGAAGGCAGCGCGTATGATTGCAATGTCTCCTCCATGTTACCAAGGCGCGCTGGTGGGAGAAGCCAGAGTCCGCCTCCGCTGCCAGCAATGCGTTCTCGTGGTTCAGCAGCCTTAAAGGCGGCTTCCGGCTGCGCTACCGAACCGTGGGGGACGTGCAGCTGCGCTTCCTCAGCCTCCTGAGCTCTGGCGAGTACCGGAACTTTACCTTCGTGTGCAACAACGTGAACGCCTGGTACAGCCAGCGTACCAAAGACCACGCACGCTCACTTCGCTTCCGGGGCCGCAACGAGGCGCAGATGAGCTTCGCGAAGAACAGTCCCACGGTACCCGTGGACGATTGCCAGGTGGGAACGCTTGCCGCGGACTTGAAGACGCTGCTTCTTTGCATGTATCTTCAATGCGCCGTTTTACTCCGTACATGCGACGAAGCTAAACGAAACGCGGCAGTAAGTATACGCGTGCACATCAGCGATGGCTGGTGCTTTTTGTGAACGTTCAGTCGTGCTCCGAAAGGAGTCAGTGAAAGGAGTGAACAGAGTTGTTATTTTCTTTCCTGGACATTTAAAAGTATTAGGCACTGCAAAGGCTGTAATTTTCAAATTTTACTCTGACTGCTTCCAACGATAGAGATAGGTGCATGCCCAATTAGAATAGTGGAGACCTGCATTGATAGATATGAATGCGCGGTTATCATTTAGCGCCGTCCAGAAAATCCCCAAGCGCATATTCAAAAAGACAGAATTATACACCTGGGACATCAAAACAAAACACAATCTCTGGCTACGTTACAAAGGTGGATGCCAGACATTATACCTCGCCCGATGCATTTTACTGTCGGGCTGTTATGCGGAGTTTTGGCCCTTACGGCTCCGATGATGTGCGGCGGAGTTTGTAAACAGCGTGGATTTGGGATGTCCGTTGGCAGAGCCTTCTCCGGAGAATGGGAAGACGCGGACAATAAAGAACAAGACTCACACACTACGAGGACTTGCGCTACGTCCGCTACAAAGCCGACTTGATCTTTCACTACAAGGCATTCAGGGTTAACCCAGGCCACATGGAAAATGAGGCCTTCTTGACGCAATAAGAAGTGACAGAAATTACGAAACTGAACTTTGCCGTGCTTGTTATTAGCCATCAATGAGAAAATTTACGGAACAGTGCCTCGTTGCACCTGAATTCACAGATTAGAGAAATCCAAAATACAGCCACACGAGGAGCGTTGTGAGTTCCCCCTATACATGGGGTGCGTGCTCTTGTCCTACACATATGCGATGTCTGTCATGATGATGACCATTTCTCTGGTAGCTGTAGAGGAAGTCGCATTTGAAAATGGTGAAGGTATGAAAGGGGATGGCTGGAGGAGGGGGAGGGGGAGTTTAGACGGTGTCTCACAAGGCCACTTCGAGCAAGTGTATGCCCCGCGTTCAGCTGCACATAGCAGCGGGTGCATTTGTTTAATGCGTGTCTTTCTGTATGGCGCTGCTAGACAATCGCTGTAGTCTCCCTGATCCCTGCTTTGCGTTCCGTCGCTCAAAATGTATCTGCAAACAGACGCAGTGAGAACCTTACAGACATCTAAATGACATCAATATTTTTATTTATTTCTTTTATTTCCAATACTGCAAGTCTCATTCTGAGACCATCACAGGTGGGCAATCAGTCGTACTTTGAGTTGAGAGTAACCAAAAATGCATCATAATTACATATTAGAAATAAAGTAGTCAAGAATTATAACAAAGGAAATAGCAGGTTAACATTCAATAACATCAAACTCAAAACCCTGAGTTGGAAAACAATCCTAATTTCATAATGTAATAATGGTGGTTCAGGGTAGCAGTTAGTTCAGCTGGTATAATATTTTACATCTGTATCAATGAACAAGCCAACAAAATTAAAAAAGATGGCCTCTTCGAGCAGGACACGCACATGCACGAAAACAAAGAGAAAATTACATGAGGATGGAACGTGAACAGGTTGCACTACCAGCTGGAAGGATGGACG
Organism: Amblyomma americanum; assembly: GCF_052857255.1. Taxonomy (NCBI): domain Eukaryota; kingdom Metazoa; phylum Arthropoda; class Arachnida; order Ixodida; family Ixodidae; genus Amblyomma; species Amblyomma americanum. The sequence goes on from NC_135497.1 coordinate 245,636,459, forward strand.
ACGATCACCGGGTTACCGCTTTGGGACAGGTTCCATTGCGTTGAGTTTAAAAAGGGAAATTGAGCTGGTGATGTATGAATCCAGTTGGTTTAATTTGCGCAGGACTAAAGCTGAAAACTAATGCTTGAAGGTGTCGGTACGACATGCGTATTCGTTCAGTGTATGATCGTGTTTATGCCCTGTTTGCCATGACTTTGAAAGAGACACATATTTCAGCGGGGTTATGTTGTAAAGATTGTGTAGCAACAAGAATAAAAACTTAAGACAATCTTTGCTCGCCTTAGATAATGATTAGAGAAGGCTGCAGGGTTGGTAAGAGAACTTGAATATTTGTATTTGTCATGGTTGAGCCTTACTACTTTTCGTTGAATCCTCTCCGGGTACATGGTGTTTGTTAGCAACCGATTGTGGGAACTACACAATGTTTGCATACTCTTGACCGGTCTCACGAACGCGGTAGAAGCCAACATTTAGAAGTTTTTGGTGCTAGTCGTAGGTTATCTTGAACACATTACAGAAAATAAGCAACCGATGGCAATTAGCGTTACTCCAACTGAAATATAACTGATTACAGTGGTCAATTATAGCCACAAAATAGTAACTGAAAAACCACAGAATATTAATTGATTATTGTTGCGTTATTTGCCTTCGAATGGTTATTACCATGGCACATATTTACTGAGGGTAAAATGAACTACTGAAGCTCAATTGCTCAATATGCTAACGTGATAGCGTTAAGGCTCCAGTTCCGCAGAAAATCTGGCGTCATCAGCGTCGGCGCTGTGAGCGAAAAATCACCGGAGAAGCAACCTACTTCGGCCACCTAGGTCACGTGACCTTGTCGTGTTATCTCAACCTGCCCTCTGGATTGTGAGCCAACTCACCACCACCGCGGCAGGCTGCAATAAATTAATGACAGGTCGCGAGAGCTTGCTCAGGAAGGCCGGCCTGCGTCGTAAAAGCGCCACCGGTGGAAGCACCTGCCATCGCATGGCAGTGGTGCATCACTTAACCGCTGCAATCCCTGCGCCGCGAGTGGTATGCGCATTCCCAGGGATCTATGAATGTTAAGTCGAGAATGACTAATTCCGCACACATGAGAATTAACGCCCCCTTAACGCTATCACATCATACCCTTAAGGAGGAGCTTATGTGACCCCTCCAATATATGTTAAAAGTTAATTTTCAAGACGAGTTGTTTTTTGAAGTTCTACCACCGAAGACAACTTCAAAAAACAACTGCTCTTGAAAATTAACAACTTGGAGGAAAAATTGGAAGAAGCCGCCGAGTTCGGTGTAGTGGGAGGTTAGTTGCGGCGCCATGAGACACGGTGGGGAGTGCCTACAGAGAGTTCACGTGATACTCCTCGGGGCGAGAATTGCCGTAGAGGACGGCGGTCACCCGGCTGTGGTAGGGACACGATCTCTCACGATGCTCCTCCACAGCCCGTTCGTTCTTGCTCTTTCACGAAGGGAACCTCCCCGCTAGCACCAGTATTTGCCGTCATGTTGAGGTTCTCAATACTGTGCTGTTGGTTACTATCATTTAGAGAAAAAGTGATTACACACTAAAGACAAATCAACCCAGATGGTGTTTTGGCTTCTCCTCTAGCGTCCTCGCAAATCGAGGTTCGATATACACAGTTAGACTTGGGGTAGATTTCAACCCCCCAAAATACGAAGGACTTACGGTTGGCGAAGGGAGCAGATTTGGTGTAGATTTTTACACCAAAAAAATATGAAGCTCTTGCGGTTGACAATGGGAGCATATTTGGTGTAGCTTCTTACACCAAAAAATACGAAGTACTTCCGGTTAGCAATGGGAGGTTTCCACCGCGACGATACGCTGAGCGGTGGCTGCGGTGTCGTGTGTATGCAGGCGCCAAGATTTCGCAAAGCCGGCATCCAGGAGGAGGAGGTGATGACAGTGGTCCATTTTTCTATATTGCATTTTGCTCTTTCTTATAGGGGTACTAGAACTGCTAACTATATAGGCGGAACGGTGCTAGTTCGTTAATGGCAATAATAAGGTTCGAATGCGCTTTTTAATCATGAACAAAGCCCAATCGAACTTCAATGTTGAGATATAACAACTGGCCCCGTTTCGTCCATGCCATTACGAAGTAGTACTGTAAGGAACAGGGAAAAACGCTGGATACAAAGTGCATCGGACCGCTGTCTTCACCTTCTCCTGGATGCTCGGGTTGCACGATCGTGGCGCGATGCATACACACGGCGTCGCAGTCACGTTGCAGCGTACTTCCGTACATCGCGGAAACAAAACGAGACCAGCGGCGGCTGCAAGGAAACGTCTTTAATCTGACTCTGCTGTGTGTACGGCACTTCTGTAAAAAATACACAAACCAAGACTCCGGCGCTAGCGGAAAGTATCTTGACGAGGTGGTTCGGAATGGGCAAGAAAAGCAGAGTTGGGGAGACGACCGGCAAAGAAACTGAAAGCAAGACCGTGGTAACGGATCTAGGTGCCAAACTCCTGCAACACATTTTTTCTTCTTCTCTTCTAGTAAAATATACTATCTCTTCACTGTGGTCCGAAAACCAAATTCCTGAAGTTAAAGAACATGAATGGTACACAGGCCACTTGCGGGAAGCTCCACATCGGACAAGTAATGTTTGCTATCTCTCTGCCTTTAGAAGTTTTTTAAAAAGAATGCATTTGTATATTGTATCCTTAAAATCCGTTCATTACTGTCACTTATTTTTGCAGTTCATAATGGACCTTTCTAAAGAAAATTTTGAATTCCGTGCTGTACTCGCGCATTGAAAATATTTTTCGAGCACTATTTCTATCCGGTCTATAAGTCCTCGAAGTCGATAAAAGAAGGATTCGCAGTAAGGATTACACAAAAACATGGTATATAGCTTGTGCTCCGTGGTTTTATTTTGAGAACAAAAATATAGTTCTTGGATTTTACCTACCTGAACTAACCCACCAGCAATTTTTTTTAGGAAAGGAAATGGCGCAGTAACTATCTCCCATTTCTCGATGGACGCCCGAAACACGGCGTAAGGGAAGGGATAAAGCAGCTATTGAAAGAAGAAAGGAAGAAAAAGGTGCCGTAGTGAAGGCCTTCGCAATTAGTAGTAATAGTGGTTTATTAAAATATTTATCAAATGGTAGGATAAGGTTTTTGCTAGCCCCGGCATCAGCCATAGAAACTCAAGCACCTGAGCTGGGGCAGCGGAATTAAAGGATAGCAGGCAGAATGAGAAATGAAATGAAAGTGGCGAAAGGGAACAGGAACAGAGGATATGGGTAGAGGTAATATAGACAATCTATTTACACATTAAGAATTGTGTACAGGTTGCGCGTGTGATTAGTAATTGGATTTAAAATTGAAAATTGGATTTCGAGGAAAGGAAATGGCGCAGTAACTGACTCACATCTCGGTGGACGCCCCAACTGCACAGTAAGGAACGAAAGAAAGGAGGGACAAGAGAAGGAAGAAAGAGGTGTCGTAGTGGAGGGCTCCGTAATAATTTCGACCACATGGGGATCTTTAACGTGCACAGACTGCAGTCGCGGAAGTTGCAGTTACGACAGGTTAGTCAGATTTTCAGGCTAGTTTTTGCGTGCAAGGTTCTCGTAGTGACTGAAAACCTCCTTGTGCTGAAGAATTCCGCGCTTGCGCAAAAGCAGCTCGAGCTCTTTTTTTTTATTCACCTCGTCGGAGTCCTCTCCTGGTGGTCCGACGGGTCCCGGTGGACCTGGAAGGCCCTGGCTGTGGAGGAAAAGGACTCTAAACCTATACAGCCGTGACAACCATCTCACTGCTGTCGCTTAAAATAAGTTTAAAGCGCAATTCTGCTTTTTTTCATAATAACACATCAATGTGCTTGCGCTCAACCTCAACACAAGACTTTAAGAGCCATGGTTAAAGACCGGAAAAATATTATTAACATATTGTACCCCTCTTCCCGCGCCATGATTTTTGCCTTTCGTAATTGATCGCAGTACCGCCACATTAGTGTTGCGGACACCGTAGCGCGGTGGCTGCGGTGGGTCCTTAGACTTGAATGAAGTGTAATTAAGGACCCATGTATTATCACGGCTAACAAGCTGGAACCCATAAAGCGTTGTGATTCCGTGAAGCATAAAAAGAAATTCGAGCTGCATTGTTTATCTGTATTTGAAGTGTTTAAAAGTGGAGTACGCGGGTTCGAGCCCGACCGCGGCGGCCGCGTTTCGATGCAGTCGGAACTCTAAGACGCCCATGTGCTGTATGCTGTCAGTACATCTGAAAGATCCCCAGGTGGCTGAAATTATTCCAGAGCCCTCCAATACGGCCTCTCTTTTTTCCTTTCTTTTCTCAGTCTCCCCTTATTCCTTCCCTTCTGGCGTGGTTCAGGTACCCACCGAGATATCGGACACATACTGCAACATTTGGTTTCCCCAAAACCAATATTCATTTTCACTTTCCTTACAACCAGGTTCACCAGCCATGGTGGATCAGTGGTTAGGGCGCTCGGCTATTGATCCGAAGTTCCCGGGTTCGGACGCGACCGCGGCGCCACTGTGCTCTGCGATGTGAGTGCACCTTAAAGGTCCCCAGGTGGTCGAAAAAAATTCTGGAGACATCCACCACGGCACCTCTTTCTTCCTTTCTTCTTTCCCTATATCCTTTATCCCTTTCCTTACGGCGCGGTTCAGGTGTCCGCCGAGATGAGAGACCGATACTGCGCCATTTCCTCTCCCCAAAATCCAATATACCCATGCGACGACGCTGGTTCGAGCAACAAATATCGCAAGTGTAGATGAAATCTCAGTGATGTCACTGGGTGACCTCAGTGTTATCGACCCCGCTGAGATGTACGGCGCATGCGCGGCAGTGAGGGGTGACGTCACGCCTCACTTCCGCGCATGCGCTGTTATCATGGCAACCAGCTGCGCCGTTCCGCCTGTGTTGCTGTTGCGCACGGCTGTCGAGCTTGACGTATAAATGCACTGATTATATGCGTATGCACATTGCTAGTGACGAGAGGCGGCTTCCTGGCCTTACAAGGCTTGGATCTAAACGCTGTCACATATGTGGGGAGGGCTCTTTGTCACCAGGGGTACCTGTTGCTAAGCTGTATCGATTGCTTTAGATGACGCGGTTCTTGCGACGCACGTACTTTTTGCATCTCTCCTCCCGTATATCTTTTGAACTCTCCTACTGTCTGGCTCATCTTGAACCAGTTGGCAGGCTCATGCACATTCCTCTTCCTACTACGTGCAGTCACAACAACAACGCATTGCTATTAAGGTGCTCCATGGGTGAAAAGCAGACGGTGAGTGCGTGTACTGCAAGCGGCATCTTCGTCGGCAACTACAACCTGCTTCAGACGACCCCGAAATCGTTCCGTGGTGTGAAGAGGCCCGTCAGCGTAAGAATGAAGCTTGAACGGCTAAGCGTGCGTACGTAGCTCTCGATACGCATATCCTGGCCTAGCTCAGCTAAGCCACTGCCAATTGTTTTGTTTTACTGCCTGCTGATTGAGCTACTTGGATATCACTTTTGTAAAGCATACTATCTCAAGTGGCGCTCAAAGTTGCGGTGCTTCAGTAGCAAATTAAGGACTACCATGGAAAGTGTCCATTGAAAAATTATTTCCGCTTTCATCTTTATCCATGCACTTAATAGGTTTTATCAAACTGTTTGGTTTGGTTTGGTTTATGAGGGTTAACGTCTCAAAGCGACTCGGGCTATGAAGGAATCTGTAGTAAAGAGATACGGAAAAATCAACCGCCTGGGGTTCTTTGACGTGCACTGACATCGCACAGTGCACGGGCCTCTAGCATCGAAATGCAACCGCCGTGTCCGTAATTGAACCCGCGTCTTTCTGGTCAGCAGCCGAGCACCATAAGCAGTGAGCAACCGCGGCGGCTGTCATCAAATGGTTAATTCATACGGTTAGCCGCTCTATTATAAGGGCACGTACACAGAACTTCATTGTTTATTAAGAAAAGTACCACACTCAAAACCAGTGTATTATTTTTTAAATTGGCTATACACCTCCTAATATTGGCTACAAAATCAAACTTACAACCTTCGATCACCTTGCACAAAAAGCCGAATATCTCGAGTGTAATAATCTGTTCGGAGTGAGAAAATTTATGCTCTGTTCTTTCGACATCGGCCCAACGCTGCGTTTAACTGTGTTGCCCAGTAGACAGATAAATGATCGCATCCGGGAGGTGCAGGCTTCAATGGCCAGTGCTGCCGGGTACCCACTGGTGATGCAATGGGTACAAGGTTCTCTTAGCCTGGTGTTCAGCTTATTCGTGGTGGAATGCTAGGAAAAAGCGACTTTGACTCCACCTTGATGAACCGAAAATACCTTGAGGAATGGCGCTCTTTGGCTCCAGACGCCATCGCACCATGTTACTTCACTATTATCAGACAGACAAAGAAAAGCTATCATGCTGCAGCAGCGAAGACAGTGCACGTGTACAGAAAACAAATGCACTTCAAAAGAGCGGCAGAAAAGCAACGCCGCCGTCATTGCAGGAGAGGCCATTCTAGGAATGAATACATGTAAAAGATAGTTAATTAACTCGTGGAATTCGACTTCTGCGTCGAAGTTAGGAGCGCCATAAGTTCGATTCTGTAGTCTTTGTCAGAGGTGTAGTCTATGTCGATGAGAATTTTTTTCTGATTGACCTTCGCCTGGGTGACAGCTGCTGTAGCTGTAAGTCCATTGTAAGTTGAAAAAAAAAAGTTTTTTGTGTGCCCTCTATTTTAAGGGTAAATAGTAATTACTAGAAATAATATTGCGCAACGGTGGACTGCCAGTGGTGAGAGTGCGAGTGCAGTATTTTTGAACTGTTCTAAACAGACAGTTTAGATATGCGGCTGAGCCTTTTTATCTTTGTGAGCTGATCGTGATAGCAGAGTGGAGGTGTTCGTGCATCGTGCAGAATGTGTTGTTAAGCATGTAGGAAGGCTGGGCTCATTGTGTAATTCTCTTTTTACAGAGGTCCACCTTCTCATCTCGTTTCTTTTTTCGAAAGAAATGGATTGCTAAATCATACACTTCCAGACCAGCTTAGAAAGTTGTACTCTCATATTCAGAGCCACATAAGACCGATATTCGACTGAGAATTAATCTACTTCACTAGCAGTTTCGAAAAGCATGCTGCCGTCACCAGCGCACAAAAGCTGGTGCCGTGCATCAGCAAATCAAGAATTAATATTCACAGATTAAAAAAATAAACTATCTATCTTTGTTATGTAACATTCCTTTTAATGTGCTGCATCAATTTGTTAATGAAACCTGCCACTGTCCTAAATTTAAAGTGCATTGAAAGAAAATTTTTGGTCACTCAGGTACAGCTTTCAAGGTACCCAGAGACTGCCGAGGAAGCTGCCTTTACACTGGCTTGTGTAGGCACAAAAGCGACGCCGGGTGCGCTTCGATGGAGGCGAAACGCTAAGTCGCCCGTGTGCTCGGCGATGTCAGTGCATGTTGAAGGACCCCAGTTAGTCGAAAATATTCCAGAGACCTCCACTACGGCACCTCTTTCTTCCTTTATTCCACTCCCTCTTTTATCCCTTCCCTTACGGCGCAGTTCAGGTTTCCGCCGATATGTGAAACAGATACTGCAGAACAGAACAGAAACAGAAACAAGTCTACTTCACCACCAGCTCTGAAGCTCAAGAGAAAACATTTGACAGAAGTCTGTCTGGTTGGGAAAATTAATTGAGAAGCAAGATGACTAACGCCAACTAGGTTATTTTTTGAAAAAAAAAACGACGTTTCGGGACCGGCTCGGTCCCTTTTTCACCGTGTGAATACGGGCAAGGCGCAGCTTGGCTTTTTAAGCCCTCGTGTCGGGTAAATGGCCGCAAACGATGGATGTAAGAAGAAGGAACTGTCCCCAGGGAGTGATTAACATTCCTTCGTGTCTGTTGTATGTGCCACGACTCCAGCATAAGCCTCCTGCGGTGGTTAGCTTCGGTCTCCAGTAGAATAGTGCCGTCAAAGTCAATTCGCGGTCACATTCCGAGCAGTGTTCGGCCACCGCGCTGCGCTGACGGTTCATTTGTCGGACGTCCGCTTTGTGTTGCCTCATTCTTTCGGCGAAGTTCTTCGTTTCCCCCACGTACGAGGCCAGGCAGACTGAGCAGAGAATCTTTTATACAACCGCTTGGGCCCTTCTTTTGTGTGACGGTCATTTGGGCGGGGGAGAAAGCATCCGACAGCTCTCAAGCTGTGTGCCGTAATTACGGCAGTTGTAGAATATGCGCCCGCGCACATCATATCCTCGAGAGCAGAGCACACCAACCAGCCGATGTTATTTTTGCACCTGGTCAACACTACCTCCGAAGAAAAACAGCGCACGCGCTGTCGCCTGAGCTTATTCTAACCGAATCCCGCGCGACGGCCCCAGACCATCAGAGCAGGTGTCCTTACAGTACTGCGCATTCTTTCAACACCATCGGCTCAACCTACACACGCAACCCTCGCCACAGAAGCACCTGACTCGAAATCGAGGAAGGTTGCACCTAGTGACCCGCCGCGGTGGCTCAGTGGTTAGGGCGCTCGACTACTGATCCGGAGTTCCCGGGTTCGTACCCCACCGTTGCGGCTGCGTTTTTATGGAGGAAAAACGCTAAGGCGCCCGTGTGCTGTGCGATGTAGATCCCCAGGCGGTCGAAATTATTCCGGAGCCCTCCACTACGGCACCTATTTCTTCCTTTATTCTTTCACTCCCTCCCTTACCCCTTCAATTACGGCGCGGTTCAGGTGTCCAACGAGATATGAGAGCTACTGCGTCATTTCCTTTCCTCAAAAACCAATTATTATTATTATTATTATTGCACCTAGTGAAAACGTTTATCTACACAGGAGAGTTTACTCAACCACTGAGCCATACCCACCACAGTGGCTCAATGTTTAGGGCGCTCGGCTACTGTCCGCAGTCCCCGGGTTCGAACCCGACCGCGGTGGCTGCGTTTTTATGGAGGAAAATCGGTAAAGCGCCCGTGTGCTGTGTGATGTCAGGGCACGTGAAAGATCCCCAGGTGGTCGAAATTATTCCGGAGCCCTCCACTACGGCAACTCTTTCATCCTTTTTTCTTTCACTCTTTTATTTATCCCTTCTCTTACTGCGCGGTTCAGATGTCCAACGATATATGAGACAGATACTGCGCCATTACCTTTCCTTAAAAACCAAGTAATATTTTTTTTATTACATAGAAAGGAAATGGCCGAATAACTCTCTCACATATCTCAGTGAACACCCGAACCGCGCTGTAAAGGAATGGAGAAAGGAGAGAGTGCGAGAACAAAGGAAGAAAGAGGTGCCTGAGTGGAGGGCGCGGGAATAAGTTCGACCAGCTGGGGATATATAACGTACAGTGACACTGTACAGCAGACGTATGTCCGGGCATCGTAGAGTATCTTTTATGGGTCCAATTGGACGTATTTTTGGAAATGTGGCTGGGAGTTTGAAGGTCCCTTCACTTCCGCCACTGGTTGTCCCGGTATTGCACTACCTCAGGGACCGGCCTTGTCTTTAGTGCGTCTTGACTATCCTGTCTTTCTATCTCACCTGTCAACTCTCCTACTATATGCACAGGGTAGCGATTGTGGCCCGACTTGAGCAAGTGAGCAGGCCTGTGCATTCTCCTTTCTTTTCTTCCTGGCAGCAACAGACACATAGACACAGCAGACGGGAACCTTCAGATTTTCGCCTCCATCAACGTGGCTGCCGTGGTCGTGTAACCCGGTCACGGCATGTTTCCGTTTGCTAGCAGCTACAGACAAGCTCAATGTTGCCCACACCCGACCTATCTATCTATACGCGTGGTACAAAGCCGGGTACTGAGAGGGAGATGTGTGCTGCGTGCATTAGCGCTGACAAAGTTGTGGTACACACTCGGCACTCCCGCAATGGCCGCAGCGTTCATTGGTGGACCAATCTTTCGCGATCAACATTAAGTGCCGCCTGGTGGTCTGGCAGGGTGGGCGCGCTGCCTATTCAGTGTGCGAAACGCAAAATTGAAAAATTGGTTTTTGAGGAAAGGTAATTGCGTAGTAACCATTTTGAAACAGCGCAACAAAGACGGGACGTGGAAACTGAGGTGTAAAGACAAACATGCGCTGAATAACAACTGGGTTTATTGAAAAAAACACACAAAATATATACAGAGTTAGGAAAGATTAATCGCCACCATAGTCAACTCATGCCACATGTGACGCCAGATATCCAATCTCCCCTTCGGAAAGGGCGACCGATGGGCAACTAATGCACGTTGCGCCTTTCTCACGTATAAGAAAAGCTTCAAAAACTTCTCGCGTTATCTTATCACAATGGCGAAACACGATATTGGTGTTCTTATAGTCGGGGGTACATTTGCATTTCTTGCAACGGAATGCACCTTTAGTGAGAGGGTCTCCTTCTGTTTTTCTTTTTTCGTACTCTTTTTCGTGTTTGCATTTGCACCTTCTGCAGTGGACCGCCACGTGTGACAGGGGGTCTTTTTTTCTGGTGTTCTCATGTTCTATGAGTCGCTTGTTGATGCATCTTCCTGTTTGGCCAATATATGTGGCGCCACAAGAGAAGGGAATTTGGTATACTACCCCTACCTCGCAAGGTACATAAGGGGAAACATGGCGCACCTGACAAGCCCTTTTGTTTCCCTCCTGCCTCTGCCTTACCTGTCTACACATTCTGCCTAATTTCTTCGGGGCAGAAAATACGACGTCAACGCCATATCTGCCTGCCACTTTTTTGAGCCCATGGGACATGCTGTGCGCATATGGAACCACTGCCGGCCTTTTATTTTTATTTTCATTTCTTGCACTCGGCCGAGCCCCATACTTCACGTGCCTAAGCAATTTTTCCGCTGCCCTGGAAATGAGGTGAGCCGGATAGCCATTCGCGCATAATCTGTTTGATTGGGCTGCAATGCTCTCCCCAATCATTTCATGGCAGGACTTCTTGAGTGAAGATTGAAGGCACGACAAGATAATGCCTTCTTTTATAAGCTTGGAATGACCTGACCTGAAGTTTAACAAGGGCTTAGCCGATCTTGGCCGATAACACCAGCACACGTGCTTGTCTCGGGAAAACAAAACCAAATCTAGAAACTGCAGTTCCTTGTTCGTGGGTGCCTCTGTTGTAAACTTTAGCCCACGCCCGTACTCATTAAACACCTTAAGAACATCGACTAACATTCTAGGCAGGCTGTCTGGCGGGGTAAACACCAAATAGTCGTCGACATCTTCAAGGACCAGCTGCGTGTGGCCTGCAAGTGTCAGCGGGATTATCGGGAGTGGTGCACTACGTCGGAGTCAGTCACGGAATTCCTCTGGAATGCAGTTCGGCCAACTCTGCCTAAAAGGGAGCGATCCAGCACGGAGCAAGGACGGTTCATTGACCTCAGCACCAAGGTTATACCTGAGAGACACAAAGAAGTGTTGCGGATGGGGCCAAAATTCGCCTTTGAACCTCGCCTGAACCCTGCAGAGGAGGTAGCTTGTTTAAGGAACATCATTCGTTTGGCTCCTGAGGACATGCGCCCGAGGTGCACTGAGGAATGTGTTACCGTGCTGAGCAGAACCCATGGTATGCAACGAAAGAGCGGGAACATGAAGAACACGGTTGATTTCCTGGCTGAAAGTGGGCTCGCGTTGATGACGGCCGATAAGGAGGGTTGCTTTGTGGTCCTTCCGGCAGGCACCTATGCGGATAAAGCTTCAGAAGCCCTGGGGAGAAACTTCAAGGAAGTTGACTTCAGTGGTTCTAAGGTGAAATGGCGGGCGGTCGAACTTTTGAGACACCACAATTTGAGCAAGCTGGCGGACGCAGCGAATAAGTCGGCAGGACTGAAGCTCGAAGTTTTTTTCACCATTAAGACACACAAGCCGGACCAACCTTTCCGTTCCATTGTCTCCGAACGAGGGACCTGGCAGCATGTAGTTTCAGGTTATCTTCAAAGGCAACTGGAGGCGCTGGCCCTGCCAGACCCATTCGTGATTCCGAATTCGGATGCGCTGGTGGAGCACCTTAAGCTGGATAACCCTGGGATCTGCAAGTTTTTCAGCGTTGACGTAGTGGACCTTTACTATTCATTGCCACACGGAGAGCTCATGAGGGCCGTTAAAATGTGCATCACACAGGACAATGACGAAAGTGCATTCATTGAAAAATGTGGTGTGTCTGTTGATAGTTTTTTAGAAATTTTGTCCTTCTACCTGTCGGCAACAGTTGTTGAGTGGGAGGGCAAGTCATTTGTGCAAGCATCCGGTGTATGCATTGGTTCCAGGGTTGCACCTGTATTGGCTAACATTTTTTTGAGTTTTGTGGACAGGGCGATTGAGAAAGCTTCGAAGGAGCTAGGGGTGCGTATTTTTCGTTATGTCGATGACTATTTGGTGTTTACCCCGCCAGACAGCCTGCCTAGAATGTTAGTCGATGTTCTTAAGGTGTTTAATGAGTACGGGCGTGGGCTAAAGTTTACAACAGAGGTACCCACGAACAAGGAACTGCAGTTTCTAGATTTGGTTTTGTTTTCCCGAGACAAGCACGTGTGCTGGTGTTATCGGCCAAGATCGGCTAAGCCCTTGTTAAACTTCAGGTCAGGTCATTCCAAGCTTATAAAAGAAGGCATTATTTTGTCGTGTCTCCAATCTTCACTCAAGAAGTCCTGCCATGAAATGATTGGGGAGAGCATTGCAGCCCAATCAAACAGATTATGCGCGAATGGCTATCCGGCTCACCTCATTTCCAGGGCAGCGGAAAAATTGCTTAGGCACGTGAAGTATGGGGCTCGGCCGAGTGCAAGAAATGAAAATAAAAATAAAAGGCCGGCAGTGGTTCCATATGCGCCCAGCATGTCCCATGGGCTCAAAAAAGTGGCAGGCAGATATGGCGTTGACGTCGTATTTTCTGCCCCGAAGAAATTAGGCAGAATGTGTAGACAGGTAAGGCAGAGGCAGGAGGGAAACAAAAGGGCTTGTCAGGTGCGCCATGTTTCCCCTTATGTACCTTGCGAGGTAGGGGTAGTATACCAAATTCCCTTCTCTTGTGGCGCCACATATATTGGCCAAACAGGAAGATGCATCAACAAGCGACTCATAGAACATGAGAACACCAGAAAAAAAGACCCCCTGTCACACGTGGCGGTCCACTGCAGAAGGTGCAAATGCAAACACGAAAAAGAGTACGAAAAAAGAAAAACAGAAGGAGACCCTCTCACTAAAGGTGCATTCCGTTGCAAGAAATGCAAATGTACCCCCGACTATAAGAACACCAATATCGTGTTTCGCCATTGTGATAAGATGACGCGAGAAGTTTTTGAAGCTTTTCTTATACGTGAGAAAGGCGCAACGTGCATTAGTTGCCCATCGGTCGCCCTTTCCGAAGGGGAGATTGGATATCTGGCGTCACATGTGGCATGAGTTGACTATGGTGGCGATTAATCTTTCCTAACTCTGTATATATTTTGTGTATTTTTTTCAATAAACCCAGTTGTTAGTCAGCGCATGTTTGTCTTTACACCTCAGTTTCCACGTCCCGTCTTTGTTGCGCTGTTTCAAAATGGATACGTACCAACTTGCCCAAATTTCTGCTTTACTCAATTGCGTAGTAAGTCTCACATGACTCGGTGGACACCCGAACTGCGCTGTAAGGGAATGTTGATCAAATAACTTCAACTGCACCCGTCAAGGAATCAGAGGGCGGTGAAGTCTTGAGTCTTGACCGCCGTCATCTTCCTCTCTTTTCAGCAGGCTGTGAGCGGTGTCCAGGGCCAGACGGGTAACTTTTTTAACGCAACAGCGATAAGGAGCTCGTGTGTGTCGCAGAAAAGCCGGTGACGTCGGCGTTGGCCGTGAGCGAACACTCCCTTCTCCTTTTCCTTGAAATGTACGCCACTGTCCCAAAAGATAGCGCACGACGGCAGCGCCTGCCGCTCGTCTCGTTCGGGCGCAGTGTTTTTTTTAACTGTTTTTTTTTGGGGGAAAGGAAATGGCGCAGTATCTGTCTCATATATATCGTTGGACACCTGAACCGCGCCGTAAGGGAAGGAATAAAGGAGGGAGTGAAAGAAGAAAGGAAGAAAGAGGTACCTTAGTGGAGGGCTCCGGAATAATTTCGACCACCTGGGGATCTTTAACGTGCACTGACATCGCACAGCACACGGGCGCCTTAGCGTTCTTCCTCCATAAAAACGCAGCCGCCGCGGTCGGGTTCGAACCCGGGAACTCCGGATCAGCAACTAAAGATTGCCTTTCCTACGCCAATGGAATCCCCTGCTTCGGTCGCTCAAAGACACCGGCTTGATGTTTTATACTGCTTCGAGCGCCCTTGGCAGTGGATATTTTCTTCTCTCAGCTGTCATCAACATTAAAGTAGCTAAGCGAATGCCGTCGTCACGAAACACGCGACAAACTTCGCTGTCTCGTACACTCGCAGCTCAACTCCAGTCGCCAAACACGTTCACTCATAACCACACACAACCACTCACAACCACTCCCACCCACTCATCACATCCGAAGCGCGTTCACCACGAAGCTTGCGGCTTGCTGCGCGTTCGTTCGGCGCGGAGAAAACGCTGGGCGCAAGCGAGGCGTGCGGACGTGTATCGCATGGGCTCCGCAAATTTACGCAACTCCAACTCGACCACTCATCGGACCACCCAAATTTTTGGGAGAATCGAGAACAACAAGTCACCAGCACCACGAGGACACCAAATTCATCAAAGAAGCATAAAGCCAAAAACACTTTCATAGTAAACCTATATAGCCCACCCAGAAGAAGGGATGCAATTTCAATAAGCTTTTCATGGAGGTGGGAAGACTAGCTAAATCCAACACTCTGCTTATCGCGGGAGACTTCAACGCGAGACACCCCAGCTGGGGCCACCAGAAAGGAGAAATAAAAGGACAACTAATCTGTATAGCAGCGGAAAATGCAAACTGCACCCTACTAACAGATGAGAACCAACCAACGCGACTAGGGAACAGCGTTAGCCCAGACACGTGCCCAGACCTCACTTTTGTCAGAGGGGCGCGACAGGCCGAGTAGGAGAACTTGCTGGAGAACCTGGGAAGTGACCACTATGTAATCAAGGTCAACCTTGAAGCAGATAATACTAAAAGGAAGAAGCCGCCCCAAAAACAGGGGAGAACATCATCATGGTACTGGACATCAAGGGCGCGTACGATAACGTCAGCCATGACGCCATCATGGAAGGGCTAACCACCACCAACTGCGGAAGAAGAGTACACGACTACGTAAGGGCCTTCCTGTCAAACCGCACAGTTACGGTTGGACTGGAGGACTTACGCAGCAAGGTATTCGAAACACCAAACGAAGGCACACCGCAAGGCTCAGTGATCTCGCCGCTCCTCTTCAACATAGCCATGATTAGGCTAGGCAGACAGCTGAGCCAGATAGAGAGGTCACAGCACGCTATGTATGCCGATGAAAAAACGATCTGGATCAGCCAGGGTTCCGCAGGGCAAAAACAAGATCTCCTGCAGCAGGCAGCCACATGCGTGGAGAAATACGTCAGAGAGAGAGCCCTGGCATGCTCCAACGAGAAGTCGGGAATTCTACGAGTGTGCAAGAGACCATCCAAAGAAATATACAACATAAAAATTGAAGGGGAGGTCGTCCCACGACGCAACATGATCAGAGTGTTGGGAATGTGGATCCAAAGCAGCGGGAAGTGCAGCCACACCCTAAGCCTTCTCCAACAATTAATGCAACAGGTCAGCAGAATGATCCCCAGAGTATCATACAGAAGATTTGGCATGAAGGAGAGTGACACGATCAAGTTAGTCAAGAGCCTGGTGGTCCGCCGCATAACATACTCACTCCCCTATCTTAAGATGACACAGCACGAAAAAGAACAAGCAGACACTTTAATCAGGAAGGCTTTCAAGGCGGCTCTAAATCTACCAAGAAATACGTCAAACGAGATGCTCCTCAAGTTGGGATTCCACAATACATTTGACGAGCTAAAGGAAGCTCAAATAGGGGCCCATATGCACAGGCTCCAGCAGTCAACCACCGGCCGAGGGCTCCTCCGAAGGTTGGGCTACTTAAGTGAAGAAGTGGAAGATAGGGTTGTGGGCATACCTGATAACATTCGCCAAACACTCAGGGTGTGCCCAATCCCTCGCAACATGAACCTTAATCTGCACGCTGGGAGAAGAGCTGCGAGAGCAGAGTATGTAGAAAAGCACTTAGCTGAAAAAAGCAAATGTAGTATACACAGATGCGGCTTTGCATCGATGGAACAGAAACACGAAGGAACACAGAGTAGTATCGGTGGTGGTGAACCATCAAGGGTACCTAGTCACCACTATATCACAGAGCGGCTGCAGAGTATCCGAGGGGGAAGAAGCTGCTGTTGCGCTAGCAGTAGCTGAAGGATACCGCAGAAATAAATCGCTCACAATAATCACTGACTCCAAAGAAGCCTGCAGGCACTACACTAAAGGTAGGATCAGCAAGGGAGCGCTACGCATCATCCTCCAGGCGGGACCTCCGAACAAAGAAATTCAGCACAAAATTTTCTTGGTGCCGGGGCACACCGGGGTGACTGGGAATCAGAGGGCCGACGATCTAGCTCGCGAGCTTATGAACCGATCAGATACATCAAGTGACCCTGGGCCCACCACAACGGTGGAACCATCGTACGCGGAAATCCTAAATTACTACAGAGGACACAGGATAGCGTATCCTCCACCACACCAGCTATTAACGCAATATGAGGCGGTCGGTTGGCATAGACTGCAAACAGGAAGCTTTCCTAACTTACACATACTTACAAAATGTTTCCGAACCAGTCAGCGGACACATGCAAGTGGTGTGGAGCCACCCCCACTTTATGCCATATTACATGGGAGTGTAAAAACAATTATTCATTCCATAAACTAAAAGAGCCCAATGCGGAAAAGTGGGAGAATCTGCTCACCAGCAACGTGCTGGCGGTTCAAAAGGACTGGTCCAGCATGCGTATGAGGTAGCAAGACTCAGTGGGGCCCGGGAATAAGGGCTCCACCCCTGGAAGACTCGGAACTTCAACATGAAGACACCCGGGTCCCGCTGAATCGACCAATTTTTGGCGCCAATAAAGTTTTTTTCTCTCTCGGCGCGGAAGCTATTCTGGCGTTCGTGGCATCGGGTTTGTCGAGAACTGTCTGCCGACGAACTACGACTGCAACTTGAGTCTCGCGCGTTGCGGCAAGGCGCCTGGCAACGCTTCGATGTGCTTTGCCGCTCCGCGCGTCCGTTAACCGTACGTAGCAGAGCAATTTGTCTAACGGGCAAGGCGTCGCGCCGAACAGGCGGTGGCGTTCCGTGGACTCCCTGACAGTGCTGCAACACGCTGTTCCGTTCCACTCTTAAAACCAAAGCTTGAGCGTCGCCCAATTTTTGTTTATGCCTGTGTAGAAGTGAGCGGGTTCTTTTATTAATGTGAAAGCAATAAATGAATCCCTTTCAATGTCATATCCGCAAAAAGTGTCCGCAAGAAACGGCACCAGGTGACGTCACGAGCCGACGATTCATGCGACGAAGATGATGATGTCACATAATTAATGACAATTAATGTAATTAGACAACGCTAAGACTAATTGTCTAACTGATGATGACATCATATGAGTGCGACGTCATACCAGGTCCATGACTGCGATGTATTATGTCATCAAACCTAGTCACGTGACGATGCTGTAATATGACATCACACCTACTCACGTGACAACGATGTAATTTCTCGTCATAACCGGCCGCCATCCAACCTCCTTCCACCCCCATTTCAAGGTCTATATGGATCCCACATTACTACACATGCAGCCGCCGCGGTGGCAGAGTGGTTATGGCGCTCGGCTGACGCGGTCAAATTTCGATGGAGGCAAATTTCTAGAGGCCCGTGTACTGTGCGATGTCAGTGCACGTTAAAGAACCCTAAGTGGTCGAAATTTCTGGAGCCCTTTACTACGGTGTTTCTCATAGCCTGATTCGCTTTGGGACGTTAAACCCCCATAAACCAAAAACCATTACTACACATATGCCAATGACGCATTAGAAAGAGTGCCCACAACCGGGTCCTCATTAATAATATTAGGATTGTCCAACAGGTAAACACGCCAGTTCTCATGTATGACATGCTGAAAAGATCATGCAACTACGCATGCCTTTGACTTTTGAGATGATGGCGATGATGATGATGCTAACAATGTAACTTTATCAGCCCGGGGAAGTCTGATATACGGCTACCAAATCATATGTTGCCAGAATAATGATTAAATATTGTACATTACCCAGCAACCGAAGACAATTATTGTGCGGCTAAATAAGAATACCTGCAGCTAATAAATAGGGATGATGATGGTGATGTTACTGTGAGAGCAAGACCCTCCCCGTTTCCGCCACTTCCCTCCAGGTGGCGATGGTAATGGTTCCGAAATACTGGGAATTGTCCGATGACTCGGTGATCCCGCGGCATTTTAAAAGAAAGGGCTAGATTACGTCTTTGAACACCGTGCCAACTATTAAAATCGCACGGGTCGGAACAAACTGGCGTCGAGTAGGCAGCTTAGGCCTCTCTCTGTGTCAAGAGTACCACGGCTCTCCGCTGAAACTTCCCGGCAGCGAAATCTTCTTTCGAGCGCACCCCCCCCCCCTGAAAAAAAAACGCCTAAATACTCATACGCCTCGACAGAATTTTGAGACAAGCTGCTTTAAGTCAGTCACTTGCTTACCATCCAAACTGAACTAATCAATGGTACGCCAGCATCCTCGACGTTTTTTACCCGTGGGCACCGCTTGAGCATTCTGCGAAGCGTTTTAAATTGAACGATGGGTCTCTGCAAAATTGTTAAAGGAAAGATAATGTGTAGCGCCTTGTCGTCTGCAAGGCAGGCCGCCAACCTAACTGATCCCGTACGAGAAAAGAAAAAAGAATGATTAGAAATAAACAAACAAAAATCGCACATTAAAAACAGAAAACAACAGTGCGCCCCATTCAACGTCATATTAGAAGGTTTGAAACAGAGACTCAGCAGCACCGCGCGAGCTTGTAATCAGTTCTATTCCCACATCTTTATTGCAAAAAATGGAAAGGAATCAGCTACCACATCACCATACATTCATTATAGTTTTGCATATTTTACCGCTGTAACACCGCTATGCTGGTGTGTTCGCCTCGTGTTGCGGTGTTTCGGGATAATTAGCGAATTTCCGAGAAGTAACAAGGAATCGGAGACCAAAATAGAGGTTACTCGGGAATATAAAAAAGGAAATTATGTTTGCACTTGCTTACATTACGAAACGAAAATATACAGAATTAATGTGAGATTCGAAAGGGGAAGTCACGGATCAAAAGCTTCGATGATGTTTACAGGTTTTTCTGCCCTTGGGATTATTTAATTAAATCAGCTGATGTCGTCTTTAGGAACGGTATGAATCAAATTCTCGCGCCTGTTCTGACTACTCTAGTTTCTGTTAAGTCAGCTTGAGATAATAATAATAATAATAATAATAATAATAATAATAATAATAATAATAATAATAATAAAATTAATAATAGTTTTTATCCAAGCAATTGTACTTGATAGTAACCAGCCCGCTTAATCATTGATGCATCTGAGCATGGCTGGGCTGTACAGTTGTTGACTTATTTCTAGCAGATACCTTTTTAACTGCTACATTTATGTGTGTGTTGGTTTTTAGATATTTTCCCTTAGCAATAGCGATAAGCTGTAACAATAACAGAACTGGATTTTATGAGGCGTTGTTGCGCAAATAATATTGGCTCTCCGTATGGATCGAAGCCACATTGCTTGCGGTTATAGGAGTGAATACAGCCACACACGCGAGTACAGGTCACCCTCGACACCTATGACCAGATTCCTCGCGGCAGTAACCATAGCAGTCGATCAAGCGATTGCCTTTAGAACGCGGTTATCGCCGTGCGCCTTGGGCATGACACTTATCACCATTCCTGTTATCGCTGCTCAGTATGCACGCGTTTCTCTGTCACTGTCCCGGGTGTCTTCCTCCGCCTTCCAAAGCTTTAGCGGGGTGTGAGAGCGGGAGAAAAACTCACAGAATAGTGGCAATAACACATCTGCTCGCGGAATGCAGAGTAACTGCTTTAGTTGAATATTACCCATAGCAACAATGCGGCGGCGTTGGCACAGATATTCACCGTTGACATGAATAATGCAAGAATATATAAATAGAGAAGATGGAATATTTGCAATATCTGTTCTCTGCGACCAGCACTGCCAAATGCAATCGCGAAGGCAACATTCACGGTGTTTCACACAAGATTTTACACAATTTTTTAAAATAGGTTTTCTGCGTTAGAAGAGCGCTTGTTTCGGCGTAGTATTGTCATCGGTAGTACAGTTCATCACAATATAGCTAAGATGTGCTCAATAGCAGGCTGGTTAAATAAAATTGAATAGTTAAGTTTTTAACTATTACAGTTAGGCTCCTTATTTTTGAGAGGCGTGTAGCCCACCTTATGTAATATCCATATAGGTTTTTAGAATTTCGAAAACGCGATTACCCTCGGCGCTGTTTTTAATTTATTTAATTTATTTAATTGGTTTTGGGGGAAAGGAAATGGCGCAGTATCTGTCTCATATATCGTTGGACACCTGAACCGCGCCGTAAGGGAAGGGATAAAGGAGGGAGTGTGCCCCAAGAATGTTTGGCGACATCGCGCGCTTTCGGGAAGCTTGCAGGCAAAGCAACCTATCCAGTGCATGTAACTCATCGAAATGGCTAAATGTTTTTCGCCATAGCGCCGAGGGTAACCGCGTTATCGAAATTCTAAAAACTTATATGGATTTTAATTACGGTGCGCGATCTCCTCCCAGTTATTAAGGAGCCTTACAGTAAAAATTAAAAAGTTAACTATTCAATATTAGTTCATGACCTTGCTAGCTGGCATGCCATTATTATGTACTACACCGCTGACAAGGGTATGCCGAAAAGAAAAGCGCTCTTCTAACTCAAGAAGTCTAATTTTAAAGATTGCGTAGTCTTAGGTGAAACACCCTGAATACTTCGGCCAATCTGTACACCACGCACGTTAAGGAAGTTGCAACGAACAGTTTCAGAGACCATTGATTTTTCTATATATCTTTATTTCTTCTCCAACAAATCTGAACGTCATGCATAACGATCCATTCTCACAGCATCTACAGCAGCGCAAATATCTTGTCCGAAAAAGAATGACCGTGACTAGCTTTGTTCAGGAGCTGTACGGGCTACACAGTTCGCATCGATCTAAAGAACCAGGACGCTCAGCAGGTTCTCTCTTATTCATAAAACACGGCCAACAAGAAAAGTGCGTAACCAATTCATCAAACGCCCTTTTCAGACTGACCGGCGCACTTGAAGTTTGATGCAACCGGTAAAACAGTGCGGCCTCAAATACGCCGGCGCGATCGAAAAATGTCTCCAGCTTTGCAGGTTCCTAGTTTGCACAACAGGTATTTTAATCTGAGGCTTGCGTTGCTTACCCGCAGTAGTCGCTCGGCGTGACAACCGTGGGGCTGGTCACCCTAAGCCGGTTCAGCTACCCCTGCTGCTGCTGCTGTAGTGCGCTCGAGGCCGCGTATCCGCGCACTTTGCCCATGATCTTGAACTTCCCCTTTACTTCCTGCAGCAGGCCTGACTGCAGCACGCCGGAGTTGGTGCCCAGGAAGGCGGCGCCGTTGCCGCGGGCCTGGTTGTAGAAGTACGTCCGCTCGAAGCCCTCCTCGACCTGCTGGCCCTGGGTCTGCCGGAAGCCGCCGCACTCGCAGAACTGGCCGCCGCCGCCTCCGAGCAGAGGGCCGCCATCCGCAACCAAGGGAACGCCTACAGCGGGGCTTCCGCCGGCCGTGCTTCCCTCTGCCCTGGCCGTGACCCTGGCCTCTCCCGCAACCGAGGCCCTTGCCCTGGCCTTGGCCGCTCGTGTTGCACACTGCCAGCGCCAGCAGCAGCAACAAAGTTGTCGCCTGTTCCGGATGAGAGAGCAGAACAGGGCGGGCGGTCTCTCAGTCTCACAAGTCGCATGTGGAGCGGCAATCGCCTCTAAGAATGCCTTTCCGGTTTACTCGTCGACGTCTGCCCCAGGACGAGGCATTGTTGGGGCATGCGACACAGCCGCAGTGATACAACTCGCAAATTTATGCAGTTGGCCACAAAATGAAATTGCGTATAGTGTTTGGGTAAGGGGCTCATATCTCATGAACGTGCTGATTTTTTATAGCGTTTGCTTCGTCCATCCCGTCTGTTGCAGTCTCCATCTCTCTATGTCTGTATATCAACAGCACTTCACTGACTGATTGTTATTGCATGACAAGAACGCCGCTTGGAAAATCACAACGATAGTAATTCCAGCTGGTGAATCCCCGTTCTGCACCTCAGGAATGCTATATACGTATACGTGTGTGCGCGTGTGTGTGTGTGTGTGTGTGTGCGCGCGCGTGTGTGTGTGTGTGTGACTATTACACTTAGGCTATTTGTTGCAAATAGACACTTGTAGCCTGCCGTTTCTAATAGCCATTGCCATATCAGTTTTCAGAATTACGAAAACGCGGTCACCCTCGCCGCTCTGGCTAATGAAAATTTGTATTTTTGCTTTGTCTACATGCTTGCAGCCGATGCAGCCAATGCAGCGCATGTATTTTCGCACGATCAAAAGACACGGCAGCTGCAGAGGGCGGCGTTGAAGGCCCGAGGGAAGCGTATACAGTCCCCGTTCCGTTCTCTGTTTCGGTATCGCTTGCAGTGCCTTATCTCCCATTGAAAACAGTATTAAGTATGGGCCACGGGCAGGCGCCCAAAGACTTAACTCTTGGACGATTAGAAGGGGTTATAATGGGCGCATCATAAAATAAGACGGAGTCCAGCACGCCCCCGCCCGTGCCCACACTTCCAGTGGTCTTCCTTTTCCTCGCTGGCCGAACTGCGAAGACGATGAAAAGGGTTCAACTAGAGTCACTAAATAAAACTTCGAGTACCGACACTGTAGCCCGTCGGTAAGCAGGGGCGGCCATTTTGGTGTTTATCATTGTTGTCAGATTGCCGCTTCTGCAACTTCGCCGCTAACTTCTGCCCAACCATATCGTAATCAACGCTGCTAGCCATCCTGACGCTGCTGCGGGAATCGTGCGGCTTGGAACCGCTCAGATGCAAAGGGTACAGCCGTTACCATCAGTTTATGCTTTCGTCGTGGAGAGACACTCCTTGCATTATGAGCTGAAATATTCCAGGTCATTGTTGATTATTCTGGGGAAATTTTTCTTGACTCTGCACAATCGGCGTTGCACTGTTCGTATGCTTTATTATATATCGCTATAGGCGATCGCCTCCTCAGTAGAGGCTGTTGCTATAACACTTCATGGGTTGAATTTTAAACTTGCTTTTGTTTCCTAGGAGCTAATGTGTCAACAATGCGGGAGTGTTGCTAATGGCTCAATTTAGGAAGCGGTCGAGTGCAATGCAACTACGGGTATCTTCGCGATGACTCCAAAATTTTACAGGAGAAATATACGTGCGCTCCGGCTGAGCAATTCACGGTGATTAAGGCAAGGGTAACCCCGCTGGAGGTAAAATAACGCTGGGAGCGCTGGTGACTGCTTCAAACAGTGGCTTAATCTTGAAGCGAACGGCAGCGAACCGTCTGCACGCGTATTCTCAACATGTAGCCGGTGTTACTCGATGGTCAGTACGCTTCCTGAGCACAGTAATCACTATAATTATGTGAAACTTTGGGAGCTGGTTACAGGTAATGGCATTATCGTGCGATACACTAACGCGGGCATTCGATTTTCAGCGTCGGTTTTCGTGCATGCACCTGCTCGCCGGCTGAATTTTGGGAAGCACATAGCGTGCTTCTGCTAGTCATAACTTGAAAAACCTTGCCACCCGACCGCAAATGCTTTCAAATGTGGGGAAAAATTGCTTATTGAAAGTACGGAAAGGAACACAGCTCAGCACGCGCTGGACCAGCCACATGCTTTGGATTTTATTTTTCGGGAGAAAGAGACAGCGAATTGTAAAGTGCATGCTTCACTGATAGTGGTTCTGGGCAGTATCCATACACGTATTTCATTCCACATTGATTGAAAGAACCGCAAGGAAATTATGGGAAACCCTAACATCTGGTGCTGGATTACCTCACTTAGGAATACTGGAAATAAAGTGCGGTATACTATTTCATAATAACAATGATGATGTGCTATTTAGCTTGAGTCTAGCTTGAATAGTTTATCTAGTTTGTAACACAGTGGAACTAACCAAAAAACTCGACACTGAGACTCAACTCTATAAAAAATAACCACTTTCAGGAGCCAAAAGCACTTACCGCGTGAAAGCAGCGCTATGAAGTCAACATCCCAACAGAATATTTTTATTCACGAGATAACACCTTATATAAAATACAAATTCAGTCAGTGTTAAAAACAATGTGGACAAATGACAGCATGAACAATGTGAAGCCTTTTGAGAACACTGCAGCTGCTACACAACCAATGCTTCATATAGTTCGAGATTACATGAACTAAAATAGCATCAGATGAAACCAAACTTCTTCATGTAAAAAAAAGCAATTTTATACTTTTGCATGACAAAGAAAAAAATGATTGTCATACGAACAGGCAACTACTGCCTTTTTATTCCACTGCTGAACTTAAGACTATAGCAAGGACATCATTGCAATATCACTTGTGTGCGTGCACACGCACACAGACACACACACACGCACACAAAGTGACCAGGCGTTTGGGAGAATATCAGTAAATACACTGCCAAGGTAACACATGGAAAAATTTTGTGCGGGCACATGCACACATAAAAAAGGCCATGTTACATTTGAAAATATGTAAACACATGGCTGAAGTCACATCATGCTGCGGATCTAGGAAAACAGGCCTTTCAAGAATATGATCGCAACGAAAAAGAGGGTCATTCAACTAAAATATAAAATCCATAAAAACAATCAGCCACAACCGCCGCAAGTCATAATATAGACTAGGTCAACAGTCATCAGAGCAATTCTAGGTGGCGCATAATAAATCCTCCATTTCTTCACAAAAAATTCAGACCAGCATAAACATGAAGAAAGACTATTCCACTCCGTGACAGTTCCAGAAGAGAACTGCAATTAAACCTATTGGCTCATGCAAAAATTGGGGCTAATAAATGCTCGCGTACACGTGTTGTTTTAGTACAGGCCAATTCGATACAATTAGGAATATCTGCTTTCAAAATGTTAGAGATGTAACCGTGAAGAAGTACGAGACAGCTAACTTTTCTTCTTATTGCTAGAGGCTGTTAATTACTGTTTTCAGTTAATGCATTAGGAGAATCTGTCCAATATTTTTTGCTGTCTGCACTCCACTTGTGCGACGTTCTGTTTATTATGCGCATCCCACACTGCTTCCGCATGTTAAAGCAGAAGCCTCTAATCGCTCATTGTCAAGGTCATCTGCTGTTAGCAGAAACTGTCACAGCTTTCCGGCCTCCTGACTGGTCTCCTCTCTGTTGTGACGTCACTGATTGAGGTTGCCTCCCGATTCGGCACTGTGTGGCCTGACGTCACCGTCTGCTTGGGTGTGGTGTGGCTGCGACGGCAGTTTACTTTGCGGTATCGTGCGGGAAGGACCCCTCGTCTCGCCAAACAAGTCTCCCAACACGCGACGTGCAGCAGCGGCTGAACGCAAGCAGCTCTCAAGAGAGGCTGAGCGTATACGGTCGCATGTATCAGGGCGGCGAGACGCGTCCGAGTTGTTTGCCTCCGCGCTGTTTCCTACGCAACAAATTGCCATTGGCAATGGTGTGAGGCTTCCGCCGTTTCACACTTTAGTCTCGACAATGTGTTTTCTGTAATTATTCGTTGAGACCTCACACAAGTCAGGTACGCACACAATTCAGTTTCAAAGCTTTTAATAAACCATACTTTTCTTCATGCTGCTGAGCTGAAGTCATCAATATGAAAGGACCAAGTAACTTTGTTTGTGAGGGTTAATGCGAAGTATTTGTAACTCTCTACCTACAAAATAAGACAGTTGCGAAGTGTATAACTATGAAGCCTGGGCTCTTTCTTTGTGATTTGTAACAATACGGCTTTCTCTTGCCTAATGTCCATACTCCAGGGCTCACACGAGTCCGCAATTGCTGCCACGGATTTTTGTAGTCACAGAAGGTCATGGTTGCTTTCTTCCTCTTTGAAAACAATCGTCAGCAAACAGTCTCACAAATAAGGCCTTTTCAATAACATCCACTATGTAACCTTGCGTCACTAGGACATCTTGCGCTTGAATCGCTTAGCGATTGCTTGTATCCAGGTGCACCAATCATATATGTTGGTTCTGTAGGACTTGTGCCAGTCGAGTGCTGCACCACGAAGTCGTGATGGCGTTCAGCATAGTGAGCCGTTCCATCCAGTTCGCGAGGGAGGCGACGCATTCAGCCTCTTCAAGGACCCTGTCAGGCTCTCTCGCATGGTACCTTCAAAGGTGCGAATTGCTGTCTCCAAACAAATACATTTGAAGTGCATGTGTGTTCCGTAACAGAGCTTGGGCGAATTGGCATTGCATTTCTGCAGTCACACCGAAGATGCCAGTTGAAGAATAGGGACGTGTCCCGCTGTCTTCGTCTCTATATGGGTGGAGTCGTGGCTTATGTGTACAGCTAGGACCATAGTCGCCTCTTGTTGTCTTGCTGGACTCTTAAAGCAGTAGTCGCGGAACATGTAGTGCTCCATTGGCTGTTTGATCTAGTCCGTGATCGTTGCTCAAGTTCAATGCTTGCAGTAGCGTGTGCAGCTGCACCCTGATGTCCTTTATTTTGTTCCGGAGGTCAACAACGGGGCTTTTATCCACGTCCGTAGATGGCTGCGCCATATTTAAAAATGTGAGGCCGACAAAATAAAGCCTAGAATATTCTTTATCTGCCTTTGCCACGTGCACTTCTTCATCGCTCTCTTCTGCATGTGCGCTGCTCCAGGGCACCTGATCACGATCACATTCTTATGGAGGCAAGAAACATAAGCACCCACGTGGACGAAATTTCGGCATATGTTAAACGTCTCGAGGTGGCCTAAATTAATCCCAGGCCGTTCATTGCGGAATGCCTTTTGTTTGCTTTCATTTCTGTGCTCTGCAGTCAACAAACATTTTAGCGAATCTGAGACATAGCCGCTCTCATCCCTACACTTTTGGATCCATATTTCGCCTTTGCGGTCTTCTCCTTGCTGCTGAGCTTCCGTAGTGCAATTCGTAGCCGCAGCATGAGGAAAGCTAGGGATAGGCGCCTTTACAGATCATGGCAATGTGCAAAGCTGTATGCGAGTTTGCACGTGTCCAAGGTAGCATTCGTAAGCGAGGAGAGGGAAACAGTTAAGGCCACTTGCTCGTGGTCACGGAAGACCTTATCGGCATGTTGCAGCAGGCTCAAAACGTGACGTGAAGGACGAGTGAGGGGGCTCGGTTGTGGCTGCAACCGATACGACTTCAGCTTTAAAAGCTGGTTGTTTTGCTCTACAGGCTCCGCTTCAAGACTCTCCTTGCATGTGTTGCATAGCTTGTACTTCTTGGTCACGCTATGGGTGATGTACCCGGACACATAGACAAGCGATTAATTTTGCACCTCGTCAAGGGGGGGGGAGCATCATCGTCAAGAAGGCTGCCATCCAAGAGCTTATCTTCTGCTGCCTTCACACCGTTCTTCAAAGCTGCTTTTTTATTTCAACAAACTCAATAAGGTCTACTGAGTCATCGATGTCATAGTTGCCCTTGGTGCTTGGTTTAAAGAACTGGCTCAACATTATGAGCCTCAGCATCAGTTTAAACTCTAGTGGCCTCGGCACTGCGTGTCTCGAGCGAATGCAGGAGAAGAGATTCTCCAGGGCACCCTGTGTCATCCTGCACAACACAAACTTGAACTTGTGCCCACTTAGAAGCTGGTGTTGAATGTGGAGTGCACTAGGCGTTGTGATGAGCACACCAGCTTGGAGAGGCTTCGACATTTCCTTCGCGTTGCCGGATTTTATGGAAACGTGTGCGAAAATCTCTATGAATTCCTTGAGAAAAGCCACTGCCTCATCATGCGCATCCTGCTTGAAAAGGGTAATTGCAGTGCCGATATACCGTGATTTGATTAGTGTAAACCATCGGAACACACGTTCTACAAACCAAGCTGTGGTTAGAGCCTCAGATTGCAGGAGCCGCAGGCTCACTAGGGTACGCATAGCAGCACCAATACTGTGGTTCAGAACTGCAGCCGGAGAAGCCACATTCATTTTGGCAAAATGACCACGGTCCAGCTGTGCAGGCTTCAGGTGAGAAGCCAACTTAAGGTTCCGTTCTGCGTCGATTACAGAAAGTTCCCTGATGTGCTTCACAGACACCTGCGAGAAGCACAAAACAGATTTGAAATTGGTTTAAACCTTGCCGTAGTTTAAAATACCACAGCTTAAGCAATGTCACAATGTCCCTGTTACACTGCAAAGTTAAATGTGATTTTGAACAAAACTGAAGTTTGAAGTAAAATGCAAGTTAATGTGGCATTCAATCATGCCCACTAAGTCCATCATTAGAGAATTATTTTCCTCAATACAGATTGGCATTCTGATTACTCTGACCGTACGGGGCATCAGCCAAGAAGTACAGCTGTCGACCACTGTTGGCCGCACATGGATGCCTGCAAAGACACCAAGGGCTTGACTGAGCGAGTTACAGAGATCCCACATCTCTTCCACAGTGCGTTGTTGCTGGGCCCAATGACAGAAATCACAGCATCCACGTGACACCCAGCCGCTTCACACTTTTCAATCACAGAAAACAGGACATCTTTAAAAAAAGAGCCATCGATAGAGTCCCCTGCAACAAAATGAAACCAAAAAATGTCAAATGGGTTGATGTTGATTCAATAAAAAAAAGGTACAAGTTCAATGATAAGAGAAAGTTGTCATGTCTGGTGAGGACTGTGAAATTTCCTTTACTTTTCGAAAAAGCATCCCTCGCAGCCTGAGTAGATTTGGGACATTAAACCCAATAAACCGAACAAACGTTTGAAAGTTGTGTACTTATCAGGCGGTTTCAGGGTTTCCCTTTCAGTAAACCCCTTAGTTCAAAAAAGCCCATTGGCATCATAACAAGCACAAATGCCAACATCACGCTGGATTACTTTGGCTTGCACTGTGCGCATACAGGAATATTAAAAAACTGGTTGGCAATTACACTTTTTGTAGTGCAAATTTCGAGCTCAGCTGTTGAGATATAATCTTCTTTGGAGTGATATCGTCTCTTACTGCGGCAATTATGCCTTGGAATCAACCTGAAGGCAGAACGAAAACACAATGCAAATTATAACAGGCTGTCGAGAAACTTGTTTTGAAATGCCCTACGAAGAGAAATTCCTGCACCTCGACACCTTAGATTATTAAAACACTTACATTATTAAAACAGAATGAAGAACTATTATTCTCTTTATTTTTTAGCGGGAGCTGTTTGCGATACTTTCTCCAGGGTAAACAGCTGCGGCATTCGCGTCATATAGTGGCGTAATCAATGAATCTAGCGTTCGCGGAAAGACAATATTATCCCTGTGTACTCGGGCCACGAGGACTTGTGAGCCTGGGAGAGGGGGCTCTTGGGAGTGCGCCGGCTTCAGTCACGTGATATAGGTGCACCTGGAAGCCAGTGCAGAGGTGGGGCGGGGGTTCTGCGCTGCAGATATTTCACTGCCCCTCCGCCGGGTATTCCGAAAAATGTGGGAGTATTTAAAGGGGCTTTAACGTCGACTTCTCAAGCACTCGCAAGCCCAGCCAGGTTGTGCCTTTATGCAATTTTCGCATCATAATTGAGATTTCTTCATATGCCTTCATTCACCAATTAAGCAGAACTCTTTTTTTCTTTAGTAGTACATTTTTCGAAGTACATTTCTATTTGCATAAATGATCTTTACAGTGTGCATTGCTCTCAGACGTGTCTTTGATGCGAATCAGTTGGCACTTTAATATTTTTTTTTATTTTTGCTGACTCTGTGGCTGAAAGTGGGACTTTCAACGAGAAGAGGCAGGGTAGCTTTCAGTTCAATCCAACTTGCTTTTACAGGGTCCTGTTAGATGGAAGGGCCCAAAGGCTCGGACGGACCACAGGGAGAGGCTGTATGTATTTAACCGCTAGTTCTGTCAGTTTTTAATGTTGGCTATAGCCTTCGCTGTCAGTTCGAGCCGACGTTAAACATATAAAGAGCCTTAGCTCTTACTCATCACGTTTCGAGATTTCCTTGGGTCTGCTATCACCCTTGATACCAGCGCCATCTGTGGCTGCAACTAGAAAACAGCGCATCTCGGATTGAGACTTGTAGCGCCATCTACAATAGCATTAATATAAACAACCACCTGCCTCGTGCCAATGATGACGTCACGGTTCAATATGGTGGATAGAGGTGGAACGACATGAGTATGACGTCAATGGTTTCGGTTTCTCGAATCCAAGAAGCCCGCCATTAAAATTGGTTGTGCCCCTTCTCATCCCCCCACGCCCCAAGCATGGAATCGCGCAACATTTCAACCTTCAATAAATATTGGTTCCAGAGAATTGTAGCGTGTATCATTCTGTTTTGAAATGAAAAGGTTGACCTAGTTTTTGCAGTACAAAAATAAATATCTCAGTTAATTGGTCGCTCTGAATTTCTTTTACTTGAATGCCGATTTTTGTCTCGCTTTTTTTTTCGTACGCGTGCTGCGCCTTGTGTGCAAATGCCGTTGGTTTTTGAGCAGGTATTATATTTTTATTTCTTTGGGGGAAAAGCGACTGCAGGAACCCGAAGGAATTCCGGGACCTAAAGGCGTTCAGGTAAATAAATCACAACTGTTTATTGCAGGGAAAAGTGGCATATTTGAACATTCAGCTCAAACATGAGACTCATCGCATACTCGCTCCAAACCCAGCATGTGGAAAAAAAAGCTGCAACATCAGGATAACGAACAAGAAAATTTAACCCCTGCAGATAAAGTAACATATAAGAAGTAAAAAAAACTGAAAAAAGTAAACGGATAAAATGAATAAAAATCTAAAAGGAGGGGACCATCTCTTATCAAAAGCATGACAAACAATCGTAACAAAAGCAGTTATACATGAGAAGGAAAAGCAGTCAGAAACCGAAAAATGACAGACACTAAAAAGGATAAAACCAATAACAAACATTCTCCTAAAGAACACCAACAAACAAACACAACAGACGGCCGCTAGAAATGGAGGGCTGAAAGTCGCAGAGTACAAGAGGTCGCAAAAAGTTTTCAAGAAATGAAACTTCAATTCTACGGAGGGATACCAAAGAGTGCTAAAAAAAGTGCTTCCCTTATTTTTATTCATAAAAGCCTCAAGTATTTCACGTGCCACCTGATCGCGACTCGAGTCCAGTATCCTTATTCCGTTAAGCCTTGGCTCACACTTTCATTCTTTACAATGGGGAGGCAAATTCGACCCGCCTCCGTTTTCTAGCGATTTCTGTCTTTCTTGTTCATGTCCTTGTTAGCACCGCCGTTCATTTCATCATACACCAACTCACCCCTCAGGCTGTTATTCTAAATAAATCCCATTTTCCACAGCTGGCACTGCAGCACAGCAGGCACTGCGGCGCAAAATAATGTTATCATTTTCTTTTTTGATGCAGGGGCTAGCCGGAATGAAAGGTGAAACTGGACCTCACGTAAATAAGTATAATATTTTAGCGAAAAAATACCGCTTTGGTTCTCCGACCATAACCGGTAATTGGAACTTCCTGCTTTTTTTATCTGTTACACGGACTCGCAAGTTCCCCTGTGAGTATACCGTTTAAGAACTCTCTACTAGCATGATAGCCATGCGTGATGTGATTTCTTACTCTTGCCAAGTGAAGTACGTTTTTGCTTTCATCTGCTTTTTGTTCATATATGTGTGCATGGTCATTGTCACCAGTGATGGACTTCACTCAAAATATTTAGCATGATCCTGACAATAACCGAAAGGCAAAATCTATTATTTAGGCGCTCAGCTAATATGTCCTCACACGAAAACGTATCTCGGTTGAGAGAACGGTTACGTAAATAGTATCTTGAAGGTTATACTAACGTAACATCTGCAAACGAACAGTGCATTTAAAGAAGCGCAATAGCTCTGGAAATCATTTCGCCCATTGCAGGACCAATTTCACCTGGTAAACTCGCCGAAGTTAACTTCTATATATGCCGAAGTGGCTATTAATTCTAGACTCCTGGAGCTTGCTTAAATACTCGGCCATATCATTCCAAAATGCAAACCATATTATTACAAAAATTCAACTGTTCGTCGAAAGGTAGCACTGTTTGAAGCCCTTGTCTTTCTTCCAATCGGAAACTGTGGGTGCCGGAAGCTTTGACCTGAGCTGAAAGTGGAAGCGTGAAGAGGAGAGATCAATCCTGGCTGCATTTTTGGTATAACGAGACAAACATCACAGTATAGTCAGTAGACGACCATAATGAAAACTGTTTACACACAACTAATCACTAATGCTCTTTGAAAGGTCAGGAGCTAGAGCATAGCTGAAAGCGACAATCTCTTGGCTCTCGCGGCTAAGGAACGCACCTACTCAGTATTCCCTTAACGTCCCGAAACTTTTAACGAGACCTGACATCGCAAACCACACGAGTTTCCATTTCGACCCGCCACGGTGGCTCAGTGGTTTTGGTGCCCGGCGGCTGTGCCCGAATGAGCGGGTTGTAATCCTAACCTGGCGGTAATGGAGCCGAAATGCAACAGCGCGGCCGCGTGCTGTGCGATGAGAGTGCATCTTAAACAAACCAAGGTGGTCGAAATTAATACTCGGTCCTCAACTTTGGCGTCCCTTCATTGCGTATCTGTACAACATAATACTATTTTTGCATTTACCTGCCGCCAAAATATGGCCGCAGCAGCCGGGATTTTGTCCCGCGATCGTAGGCTCACAATTTGAACGGTAAAACCACTGAGCCATGGCGGTGGCAACGAAACATCTTGTGCAAGGTCAATAACCGCTGACACCTTTATTTTACGACGTCAGCCCTTTTCAGTGGAGGCAACCATTTTTTTTTTATGCTGCGGAAATTCGCTATGGCTAAGTCGAAGGGGGTCGAAGATCATTTCGTTACGACCGCTACTTCATTACAGGCGCATTAACATTGGCCGCAGCTGTCACATGTCAACAGGTATCCTGGCACGGTGTAGACCAAGGACAACATGTGTGGCGTTTAGTCTGCCACCGATCTGTGTGTGGGCAGTCTCCAAAACTCGCACCAAACGCTCCCGACGCGGCCCAATATAGGTACACGATATACACATGTCAGCCTTCTCATCACAGGCGCATTTTTTTTCCCGCGGGGCCTAGCTAATGACTCTTGAAGCAATGTTGTCATAGAGGACGGGATGAAACTCATCCAGAATATTTGGTCCAATGTTCTCGGTTCTGAAGCAGATACGAACACAGGTGAAAGAGGGCGCGGCGGTGATTCCCCGGCTGTAGTGGCCGATTTGGTTTTCTTCCCCGCATGACGCATGAGCTCGCAGGCTTCACTGCATGACAGAACTGAATATCGGGGGACGACTACAGTAGACTGAAGACTACCGCAGAACCGTTCATAATTTCTGAAATCTCCCTCAATTGCTTCGGATACATATGTCTCTTACCTTATTTCCTGTTCCTTGCATACTGCGGGTGACGGCGCTAGTGATTGCTTCTTTGTTGCCGAAGGTTGCAGACGGCTGGCGCGCCGCGACGTCAAAGCCCCTCGCTACCTGACACTTTGTACCCGATGCGACCGCTTCGATTGTGGCCGCGTTCTGGTGAACGGAAATCAACTTAGGCTTTTTTTGTTTTCAGCCGCTGTCCCTAATTTTGACCTTGTAAAACAAGCGGCGTGTCGATGTCGTCAGGCCGCGAAAACCGAAACTGGTGAGCACACGGCACAATGAGAAGCACAGCGCGCTCCCAGCTAGCCAAGCAGATCGAGTGGGTTGGAGAGCGGGGAGCGCCAATGACCTTGACGACTCTGTGGAGACGCAACATGCAATGCGTGCCGCCTTAAGTGGCATTCTTAAGTGGGCCGCGGGCTCGAGTTTCGGTAAAAATGGGTGCGCGGGCATCTCGCGCCGAAGGCGACGGACAGTGAAGAGAAACGCTCATGCGGGCCTCATGCGAAAAGTTTCGCGTATGTTTGTGCGGCGTTGTAGCAAGCACGTTATGCGCGGCCATTTCAATTTTCCGCATCGAATGGCTACAGAACTGCGGCGTATCGTTACAAACGGATAAACTCAGCACGAAATGGCCAGTGATGCTCAATTTTTTTCATTATGTCACGTCGTAGGAAGTTTTTCTTCGTAAAAACGAGGTAAATAATACATGATCACCTATGGGAGCTTCGAAGGGGAACAGGTATTCTTTTGTTATATCCATTGTTTCGTTATAAACAGTTTTGTTATAGCTAGGTTTAACTATATAGCTTGAATTTTCTATGCGTGTCAAACTCAATGTTTGCCGTGCTTTTTCTTCAAGAAGCGTTGTGTAGTGTAGGAACGGGAAGAATATCGGGAGAGCTGCGAAGCGCCAACCGCATGTGGCAATAATTCGTGGCGACACTGTCACTCATCGCGTCGCTCAGCTCCTGGTTTTGCAGAAAAGTTCTCTTATAGCCAGAAAGTAGCTCGCGAGACTAGCCAATAACAGAATGCCTTGAGGGTACGTAACTTCCAATCTAGATATTATGAGAGTAAAGATTGTTTTTCTAGCATGGTTTCAGCGGGAGAAGCCGCTCACGCTTACTACGTCTGAGCCATGCATGCAAATAGTTCAGTAAATATTTGGTAGGAATAGAACAAGAAATCCTGTTGTGTCGTATGTATTGTTATTTATTATGCAAAGAGAAACGTCACTTATTGCAAGTGTCAGCACCGCAGAAAGTAGTTTGGCACCACAGCGCCGTGTCTCTTAGAAATGCGATGTGTTGCCAGAGGAATTCTCATAAGGGCTTTTATCGTACTTCAGTCTTAATAAGGGGGGCATCAGCACCGTAATAGTAGCCTGATGACAGGAGGTGACAACGGTGATGCGGCGGCAACATAGCGGCACTGCAAATGCGCCGCTCTGTCGCCAAGTCTCGTGGGTTCGTGCGGGTGTACCAGCGGCCGCGGTATGCGAATGCCGTAGCCATCGTATGT
Source organism: Amblyomma americanum (assembly GCF_052857255.1). Taxonomy (NCBI): domain Eukaryota; kingdom Metazoa; phylum Arthropoda; class Arachnida; order Ixodida; family Ixodidae; genus Amblyomma; species Amblyomma americanum. The sequence continues at coordinate 245,671,649 of NC_135497.1, forward strand.
CACGTTGCCAGGAAGACGGCGTCATGCGGTTACCGCTTTATATCTGTCTTGGTGATGATCCCACTCTGATGAAACAGGCAGTGTCACCTGTAGGTTGAAAATAAGGAAATAGCCGCATTCTGCTGGACTTTGTGTCGGCAAACCTTGAAAGTAACCCTGAAACCAAACTTCATGATGTTCATGAACATATAATGCTGTGAAGTGAGCGCACTTTCCTGGAGAACGTGAAGTCCACAGCACCGCACAAACACCACATTGCAGCATGCTGCACTGTGGGAACAAGTACCCAGGATCTGCGTTCTTGTCGGAGCAGAAAGATAATCGACCTGGTCTCAGGGTTGTTCACACATCTTTCATTAATGACCGCTGCGAATCAGTGAATACGGTGCGTGTGTAAGAAGTATGTCTCTCTCTTCACGTACGTTGCAGCACGCGGGAGTCAAATCCTATGCAATCAGACTGTTGTTTTCAAGCATAGGGACAAGTTTGGAGGTGCGAACAAAGAGCCTTGAACAGGCACTCTGTACGGCACTCAGTGTAACGGACAGGTTAGTCAAACTAGATACCGTGATTTCTTCCTAACTCGCATTGCGTGCGTGATTTCCAGGGTCCGCCGGGCGAAGGCCCTCAGAATCCCCCAGAGATGCTGTTCCAGAGGGACCTGCACAACAGGTTCACACGTAGCCTCGAAAAAGTAGACAACGCCTGCACGGAAGTAGACTACGCGGTCGTCACTGGAGACGACGGCAATGACGACGATGACAAGATCTCTACGGCCGCCGTGGAGCCAGTGGACGAATTGGCGTACGAAAAAATCAGCCGAACGTTGACGCACATCTTCGCTAAAGTGTACATCTTGCGGCCCGAGATAGAGCAGATCCGGCGCCCTGTGGGCTCCAGGCCCAACCAGTCTCGATCGTGCCGCGACCTGTGGCTCGCGCATCCAGACTCGACTGATGGGTGGTACTGGGTGGACCCCAACTGGGGCGTGCCAGACGACGCAGTGCGCGTCTTCTGCGGCATGCGCGCCGGCGGAGAGACCAGCGTGTTAGCCGACGGGGTCACGGACTCGGCGCGCTTGTCCTGGTGGGTCGGCCGGAGAAGAGTGTTGGCCAGTGCAGCGCATAACCCTGGCCTTTCATTGAGTAGTTTAATAAGGTTAATTCTCGTTCGGCTTCGATTCAAAGGCTCTTTTTTTTCAGAATAACGGACATTTATTTTTCTTCTGCCGCGATATGTGTGCGGCTAAATTGTTTCGGTGTGCTAGATAAACGAATGTGCCCCTTATAGCCGGACTGAACATTGTGGTATTTGAAGACGGCCTTCTCATCGCAAGGACACCAAGATAACATAAATGCAAAGGTTTCATCTTGGGCACTTTTCTTTGGTAGTGGTGACAAAGAAATTGCAAAGAAAACGATGACAGGAAAAAGCGAGAAGCAGAAAAGACAGTCATTTAGAGCTATAGCTGGCCCCTAAAAAATTAGAAAGAATGTGTGAAGTGGTTCAATATTCCCGACTAGACATTCCCGACCAAAAGTGTTTATGTCACAGCGTAGATTTCAGTATTTAACATGTTAATTAACTAACACTAACGAATAAACTTTTTTATTTTTGATTTTAGGATCCAAGATTATATTTTGAAATTGATATCCGTCAGCATCTGAGGTGAGCTGCGTTTTTGAATATTCTGGAAAGGCAGTGTGTTTCGAAATAGTCTATGTCCAAAATTCGCATCTGAAAGCTTGTTGAGTTGGCTTTTCCGCATTGCTTACTGATGCACTTGCGTCTCTAGCATTTCTTATGCATCAAAACAGACGCATTTGGTGTATTTGATAATGTTGAAGAAGTTAACTTTTCGATGACGATACCACGCGCAGCGCCGCCGTTTTAAAACTAGGAAATGGGGGAATACCAACACAGCGGGCTTTAAAATGTATATTTTTCAGTTTGTATATTTGAAACCATGTTGCATATTAAGAATATTTACAAACAGGGCTCACCTTTGATGCTGACAGCTATCAATTTCGCAGCATAATTTTGGCTCCTAAAATTAAAAAAAAGCAAGAAGCTTATGATTTTATTTGAGCCAATTAATCGTCGAACTATTGATCCTTGTGAGGTACACAGTGTCCACCTTGCTGTACAGTCTAGCTTAACAGACCGCACCGATCTATCTTTCACAGTTCTTTACCCCCCCCCCCCCAAAGAAAAAATATCTAAAGGTTAATAAAATCGCCCTGTATGTACAAAGAGTATGTTCGGCAACACGAAAGGAATAAAAATTATAGGCCCCGTGCCTGCCGAGGAATGGGAAGCCCGAGTGTTGCCAGCTAAATGCCGAAAGTTGTGAAATAAACGACCATTCTTCAGCGGCTAACTTTGCACGCGACAACTTATCAGAGCCTCTGAAGGAAGCGCGTATGATTGCAATGTTTCCTAAGCCAGCGTCCGCCTCCGCTGCCAGCAACGCGTCCTCGTGGTTCAGCAGGCAGAAAGGCGGCTTCCGGCTGCGCTACCGAACCGTGGGGGACGTGCAGCTGCGCTTCCTCAGCCTCCTGAGCACTGGCGAGTACCGGAACTTTACCTTCGTGTGCAACAACGTGAACGCCTGGTACAGCCAGCGTACCAAAGACCACGCACGCGCTCTTCGCTTCCGGGGCCGCAACGAGGCGCAGATGAGCTTCGCGAAGGACAGTCCCACGGTGCCCGTGGACGATTGCCAGGTGGGAACGCTTGCCGCGGACTTCAAGACGCTGCTTCCTTGGATGCCTCTTCAAGGCGCCGTTTTATTCAGAAAATGCGACGAAGCTAAACGAAACGCGGCAGTAAGTATACGCGTGCACATCAGCGGTGGCTTCTGCTTGCAGTGAACGTTCAGTCGTGCTCCTAAAAGATTCAGTGACAGGCATGAACAAAGTTATTTTCTTTCCTGGACATGTAAAAAGTATTAGGCACTGTAAAGGCTGTAATTTCCAACTTGTACTCTGACTGCTTGCAACGATAGAGATAGGTGCATGCCCGTTCAGAATGTGGAGACCTGCATTGATAGATATGAATGCGCGGTTATCATTTAGCGGCGTCCAGAAAATCTCAAAGCGCATTTTCAAAAAGACAGAATTTTACGCCTGGGACATCAAAACAAAACACAATCTTGGGCTACGTTACAAAGGTGCATGCCAGATATTATACCTCGCCCGATGCATTTTACTTTCGGGCTGTTAGGCGGAGTTTGTGACCTTAAGGCTGCGATGATGTGCGGCGGAGTTTGTAAATGGCGTGGATTTGGGATGTCCGTTGGCAGAGCCTTGCCTTCTCTGGAGAATGGGAAGACGCACACAATAAAGAATAAGACTCACACACTACGAGGACTTGCGCTACGTCCGCTACAAAGCCGGCTTGACCTTTCACTACATGGCATTCAGGCATTAACCCAGGCCACATGGAAAACGAGGCCTTATTGTCGCAATAAGTGACAGAAATGACGAAAATGAACTTTGTCGTGTAGTTATTAGTCATCAATGAGAAAATTCACGGAAGAGTGCCTCGTTGCACCTAAATTCATAGATTAGAGAAATCTAAAATACAGCCACACGAGGAGCGTTGTGAGTTCCTCCTATACATGGGGTGCGTGCTCTCGTCCTACACATATGCGATGTCCGTCATGATGATGACCATTTCTCTGGTAGCCGTGGAGGAAGTCGCATTTGAAAATGGTGAAGGTATGAAAGGGGATGGCTGGAGGAGGGGGAGGGGGAGTTAAGACGGTGTCTCACAAGGCCACTTCGAGCAAGTGTATGCCCCGCGTTCAGCTGCACATAGCAGCGGGTGCATTTGTTTAATGTGTGTCTTTCTGTATGGCGCTGCTGGACAATCGCTGTAGTCTCCCTGATCCCTGCTTTGCGTTCCGTCGCTCAAAATGTATCTGCAAACAGGCGCAGTGAGAACCGTTCGGATAGCTAAATGACATCAATATTTTTATTTATTCGTTTTATTTCCAATACTGCAAATCTCATTATGATACCATCACAGGTGGGCAGTCAGTCGTACTTTGAGTTGAGAGTAACCAAAAATGCATCATAATTACATATTAGAAATAAATGAGTCAAGAATTAGAACAAACGAATTAGCAGGTTAACATTCAATAACATCAAACTCAAAACCCTGCGCTGGAAAACAATCCTAATTTCATAATGTAATAATGGTGGTTCAGGGTAGCAGTTAGTTCAGCAGGTATATTATTTTACATCTGTATCAATGAACAAGCCAACAAAAATAAAAAAGATGGCCTCTTCGAGCAGGACACGCACATGCACGAAAACAAAAAGAAAATTACATGGGGATGGAACGTGAACAGGCTGCACTACCAACTGGAAGGATGGACGACAATCACCGGGTTACCGCTTTGGGACAGGTTCCATTGCCTTGAGGTTAAAAAGGGAACTTGAGCTGGTGATGTATGAATCCAGTTGGTTTAATTTGCATAGGACTAAAGCTGAACATTAATGCTTGAAGGTGTCGGTACGACATGCGTATTCGTTCAGTGTATGCTCGTGTTTATGCCCTGTTTGCCATGACATTGAAAGAGACACATATTTCAGCGGGTTTATGTTGTAAAGATTGTGTAGCAACATGAATAAAAACGTAAGGCAATCTTTGCTCGCCTTAGATAATGATCAGAGAAGGCTGCAAGGTTGGTAACAGAACCAGAATATTTGTATTTGTCATGGTTGAGCCTTACTACTTTTCGTTGAAACCTCTCTAGGTACATTGTGTTTGTTAGTAACTGATTGTGGGAACTAAACAATGTTTGCATACTCATGACCAGTCTCACGAACGCGGTAGAAGCCAACATTTAGAAGTTTTTGGTGCTAGTCGTAGGTTATCTTGAACACATTACAGAAAATAAGCAACCGATGGCAATTAGCGTTACTCCAACTGAAATATAACTGATTACAGTGGTCAATTATAGCCACAAAATAGTAACTGAAAAACTACAGAATATTAATTGATTATTGTCGCGTTATTTGCCTTCGAACGGTTATTGCCATAACACATATTTACTTCCAGTGAAACAGCGCAACGGCACAAGGCCAGAGGACAAGAAAGGACGATTATTATTATTATTGTTGTATTGTTGTACATATTTACTGAGGCCAAAAATGAACTACTGAAGCTCAATTGCTCAATAGGCTAACGTGATAGCATTAAGGCTCCAGTTCCGCAGAAAATGTGGCGTCATCAGCGTCGGCGCTGTGAGCGAAAAATCACTGGAGAAGCAACTTAATTCGGCCACCTAGGTCACGTGACCTTGTCGTGTTATCTCAACCTGCCCACTGGATTGTGATCCAACTCACCACCACCGCGGCAGGTGGCAGTAAATTTAATGACCGGTCGCTACAGCTTGCTCAGTAAGGGCGGCCTGCGTCGCAAAAGCGCCACCGGTGGAAGCACCTGCCATCGCAGGGCAGTGGTGCATGACTTAACCGCTGCAATCCCTGCGCCGCGAGTGGTATGCGCATTCCCATGGATCTATGAATGTAAAGTCGAGAATGACTAATCCCGCACACATGAGAATTATAGCCCCCTTAACGCTATCGCGTCATACCCTTAAGGAGGAGCTTAAGTGCCCCCTCCAATATATGTTAAAAGTTAATTTTCAAGACGACTTGTTTTTTGAAGTTCTACCAGCGAAGCCAACTTCAAACAACTACTGCTCTTGAAAATTAACAACTTGGAGGAAAAATTGGAAGAAGCCGCCGAGTTCGGTGTAGTGGGAGGTTAGTTGCGGCGCCATGTGACACGGTGGGGAGTGCCTACAGAGTGTTCACGTGATATTTCTCGGGGAGGGAATTGCCGTAGAGGACGGCGGTCACCCGGCTGTGGTAGGGACATGATCTTTCACGATGCTCCTCCACAGCCAGTTTGTTCTTGCACTTTCACGAAGGGAACCTCCCCGCTAGCACCAGTATATGCCGTCATGTTGAGGTTCTCAATACTGTGCTGTTGGTTACTATCATTTAGAGAAAAAGTGATTACACACTCTAGCGTCCTCATAAATCGAGGTTCGATATACACCGCTAGACTTGGGGTAGATTTCAACCCCCCAAAATACGAAACACTTACGGTTGGCGAAGAGAGCAGATTTGGTGCAGATTTTTAAACCAAAAAATACGAAGCTCTTACGGTTGACAATGGAAGCATATTTGGTGTAGATTTTTACACCAAAAAATACAAAGCACTTCCGGTTAGCAATGGGAGGTTTCAACCGCGGCGATACGCTGTGCGGTGGCTGCGGTGTCGTGTGTATGCAGGCGCCAAGATTTCGCAACGCCCGCATCCAGCAGGAGGAGGTGATGACAGCGGTCCGTTTTCTTATATTGCATTTTTGCTCTTTCTTACAGGGGTACTAGCACTGCTAACTATATAGGCGGAACGGTGCTAGATTGTTAATCACAATAATCAGGTTCGAATGCGCTTTGTAATCATGAACAAAGCCCAATCGAACTTCAATGTTGAGATATAACAACAGGCCCCGTTTCGTCCATGCCATTACGAAGTAGTACTGTGAGGAACAGGGAAAAACGCTGGATACAAAGTGCATCGGACTGCTGTCTTCACCTCCTCCTGGATGCTCGGGTTGCACGATTGTGGCGCGATGCATACACACGGCGTCGCAGTCACGTTGCAGCGTACTTACGTACATCGCGGAAACAAAACGAGACCAGCGGCGGCTGCAAGGAAACGCCTTTAATCTGACTCTGCTGTGTATACGGCACTTCTGTAAAAAATACACAAACCAAGACTCCGGCGCTAGCGGAAAATATGTCGACGGGGTGGTTCGGAATGGGCAAGAAAAGCAGAGTTGGGGAGACGACCGGCAATGAAACTGAAAGCAAGACCGTGGTAACGGATCTAGGTGCCAAATTCCTGCAACACATTTTTTCTTCTTCTCTTCTCGTAAAATATACCATCTCTTCACTGTGGTCCGAAAACCAAATCCCTGAAGTTAAAGAACCTGAATGGTACACAAGCCACTTGCGGGAAGCTCCACATTGGACACAATAATGTTTGGTATCTCTCTGCCTTTAGAAGTTTTTAAAAAGAATGCATTTGTATATTGTATCCTTAATATTCGTTCATTACTGTCACTTATTTTTGCAGTTCATAATGGACGTTTTTAAAGAAAATTTGGAATTCTGTGCTGTATTCGCGCATTGAAAATATTTTTCGAGCACTATTTTTATCCGGTCTATAAGTCCTCGAAGTCGTTAAAAGAAGGATTCGCAGTACGGATTACACAAAAACATGGCATATAGCTTGTGCTCCGTGGTTTTAATTTCGAACAAAAATATAGTTCTTGGATTTTACCTACCTCAACTAACCCACCAGCAAATTTTTTCAGGAAAGGAAATGGCGCAGTAACTATCTCACATTTCTCGGTGGACGCCCGAAACACGCCGTAAGGCAAGGGATAAAGCAGCTATTGAAAGAAGAAAGGAAGAAAAGGGTGCCGTAGTGAAGGCCTTCGCAATTAGTAGTAATAGTGGTTTATTAAAATATTTATCAAATGGTAGGATAAGGTTTTTGCTAGCCCCGGCATCAGCCATAGAAACTCAAGCACCTGAGCTGCGGCAGCGGAATTAAAGGATAGCAGGCAGAATGAGAAATGAAATGAAAGTGGCGAAGGGGAACAGGAAGAGAGGATATGGGTAGAGGTAATATAGACAATCTATTTACACAGTAAGAATTGTGTACAGGTTGCGCGTGTGATTAGTAATTGGAAATAAAATTGAAAATTGGATTTCGAGGAAAGGAAATGGCGCAGTAACTGGCTCACATCTCGGCGGATGCCCCAACTGCGCAGTAAGGAAAGAAAGAAAGGAGGGACAAGAGAAGGAAGAAAGAGGTGTCGTAGTGGAGGGCTCCGTAATAATTTCGACCACATGGGGATCTTTAACGTGCACAGACTGCAGTCGCGGAAGTTGCAGTTACGACAGGTTAGTCAGATTTTCAGGCTAGTTTTTGCGTGCAAGGTTCTCGTAGTGACTGAAAACCTCCTTGTGCTGAAGAATTCCGCGCTTGCGCAAATTCAGCTCGAGCTCTTTTTTTTTATTCACCTCGTCGGAGTCCTCTCCTGGTGGTCCGACGGGTCCCGGTGGAACTGGAAGGCCCTGGCTGTGGAGGAAAAGAACTCTAAACCTATACAGCCGTGACAACCATCTCACTGCTGTCGGTTGAAAGAAGTTTAAAGCGCAATTCTGATTTTTTCATAACACGTCAATGTGCTTGCGCTCAACCTCAACACAAGACTTTAAAAGCCATGCTTAAAGACCGGAAAAATATCATTAACATATTGTACCCCTCTTCCCGCGCCATGATTTTTGCCTTTCGTAATTGATCGCAGTACAGCCACATTAGTGTTGTGGACACCGTAGCGCGGTGGCTGCGGTGGGTGCTTAGACTTGAATGAAGTGTGATTAAGGACCCATGTATTATCACGGCTAACAAGCTGGAACCCATAAAGCGTTGTGAGTCCGTGAAGCATAAAAATAAATTCGAGCTGCATTGTTTATCTGTATTTGAAGTGTTTAAAAGTGGAGTACGCGGGTTCGAGCCCGGCCGCGGCGGCCGCGTTTCGATGCAGTCCAAACTCTAAGACGCCCATGTGCTGTATGCTGTCAGTGCACGTGAAAAATCATCAGGTGGCTGAAATTATTCCAGAGCCCCCCCAAAACGGCTTCTCTTTCTTCCTTTCTTCTATCAGTCTCGCCTTATTCCTTCCCTTCTAGCGCGGTTCAGGTGCCCACCGATATATGAGACAGATACTGCAACATTTGGTTACCCAAAAACCAATATTCATTTTCACTTTCCTTACTATAAGGTTCACCCGAGCCGCGGTGGATCAGCGGTTAGGGAACTCGGCTAATGGTGCGGAGTTCCCGGGTTCTGACCCGACCGCGGCAGCAGCGTTGCGATGGAGGCGAAACGGAAAGGCGCCCCTGTACTCTGCGATGTCAGTGCACCTTAAAGGTCCCCAGGTGGTCGAAAAAAATTCTGGAGACTTCCACTACGGCACCTCTTTCTTCCTTTCTTCTTTCACTATCTCTTTTATCCCTTCCCTTACGGCGCGGATCAGGTGTGCGCCGAGATGTGAGACCGATACTGCGCCATTTCCTCTCGCCAAAATCCAATTTCCTCATGCGACGACGCTGGTTCGAGCAACAGATATCGCCAGTGTAGATGAAATCCCAGTGATGTCACTGGGTGACCTCAGTGTTGTCAACCACACTGAGATGTGCGGCGCATGCGCGGTAGAGAGGCGTGACGTCACGTCCCATTTACGCGCATGCGCCGTTATCATGGCAACCAGTTGCAGTTGCGCATGGCTGTCGAGCTTGACGTATAAATGCACTGATTATATGCGTATGCACATTGCTAGTGACGAGAGGCGGCTTCCTGTCCTTACAATGCTTGGATCTAAGCGCTGTCGCATATGTGGGGAGGGCTCTTTGTCACCAGGGGTATCTGTTGCTAAGCTGTACTGATTGCTTTATATGACGTGGTTCTTGCGACGCACGTCCTTTTTTGCATCTCTCCTCCCGTATCTCTTTTGAACTCTCCTACTGTCTGGCTCATCTTGAGCCAGTGGGCAGGCTCATGCACATTCCTCTTCATTCTACCTGCAGCCACAACAACAACACATTGCTAATAAGGTGTTCCATAGGTGAAAAAGCAGACGGTGAGCGCGTGTACTGCAAGCGGCATCTTCTTCGGCAACTAGAACCTGCTTCAGAGGACCCCGAAATCGTTCCATGGCGGGAAGAGGCCAGTCAGCGGAAGAATGAAGCTTGAACAGCTAAGCGTGCGTACGTAGCTCTCGCTACGCATATCCTGGCCTACCTCAGCTAAGCCACTGCCAATTTTTTTTTGTTTCACTGCCTGCTGATTGAGCTACTTGGATATCACCTTTGTAACGGATACTATTTAAAGTGGCTCTCAAAGTTGCGGTGCTTCAGCTGCAAATTAAGGACTATCATGGAAAGTGTCCAATAAAAAATTGTTTCCGCTTTCATCCTTATCCATGCACTTAGTGGGTTTTATCAAACTGTTTGGTTTGGTTTGGTTTATGGGGGTTAACGTCCCAAAGCAACTCAGGCTATGAAGGAAGCCGTAGTAAAGGGATCCGGAAATTTCGACCGCCCGGGGTTATTTGACGCGCACTGACATCGCACAGTACACGGGCCTCTAGCATCGAAATGCAACCGCCGTGGCTGGAATCAAGACTGCGTCTTTCGGGTCAGCACCCGAGCGCCATAAGCAGTCAGCAACCGCGGCGGTTGTCATCAAATTGTTAATTCATACGGTTAGCCGCTCTATATTAAGAGCACGTACACAGAACTTTATCGTTTATTAAGAAAATGACCACACTCAAAACCAGTGTATTATTTTTAAAATAGGCTATACGCCTCCTAAAATTGGCTACAAAACCAAACTTACAACCTTCGATCACCTTGCTCAAAAAGCCGAATATCTCGAGTAGATATTACCTCTTCGACCTGAGAAAATTTATGCTCTGTTCTTTCTACATCGGCCCAACGCTGCGATTAACAGTGTTGCCCAGTAGACAGAAAAAATGCTCGCATCCGGGAGATGCAGGCTTCGATGGCCAGTGCCGCCGGGTACCCACTGGTGATGCCATGGGTACAAGCATCTCTTCGCCTGGTGTTCAGCTTATTCAGGGTTGAATGCGTGGTTAAAACGACTTTGACCCCACCTTGATGAAACGAAAATATCTTGAGAAATGGCGCTCTTTGGCAGCAGATGCCATTGCACCATGAAAATTCACTATCATCAGACAGACAAACAAACGCCATCATGCTGCAGCAGCGAAAACAGTGCAGGTGTACAGAAAACAAATGCACTTCAAAAGAGCGGCAGAAAAGCAACGCCGCCGTCATTGCAGGAGAGGCCATCCTGGGAATCAATGCATGTAGAAGATGGTTAACTCGAGGTATTCGGCTTCTGCGTCGAAGTTAGGAGTGCCTTAAGTTCGATTCTGTAGTCTTTGGCAGAGGTGTAGTCAATGTCGAAAAGAATTTTTTTCTGATTGACCTTCGCCTGGGTGACAGCTGCTGTAGCTGCAAGTCCATTGTAAGCTGAAAAAAAAATGTTTTTTTGTGTGCCCTCTATTTTAGGGGTAAATAGTAATTACTAGAAATAACATTGCGCAACGGTGGACTGCCAGTGGTGAGAGCGCGAGTGCGGTGTTTTTGAACGGTTCCAAACAGATAGTTCAGATATGCGGCTGAGCCTTTTTATTTTTGTGAGCTGATCGTGATAGCAGAGTGGAGGTGTTCCTGCATCGTGCATAATGTGTTGTTAAGCATGAGGAAGGCTGGACGTATTCTGTAATTCTCTTTTTACAGGGCTCCGCGTTCTCACTTATTTTCTTTTTTTGAAAGAAATGGGTTGCTAAATCATACACTTCCAGACCACCTTAGTGAGTTGTGCTCTCATAATCCGCACCGGTATAGATTACTCCGACTGAGAAATATTCTACTTCCCAATCAGTTTCGTAAAGCATGCTGCCGTCACCAGCGCACAAAAGTTGCTGCCGTGCATCAGCAAATCAAGAATTAATATTCACACATTATAAAAATAAACTGTTCTCTCTTTGATATGTAACATTCATTTTAAGTGCTGCATAAATTTGTTAATGAAACCGGCCACTGCCCTAAATTTAAAGTGCATTGAAAGAAATTTATTGGTCACTCAGGTACAGCTTTCAAGGCACCCAGAGACTGCCGAGGAAGCTGCCTCTACAGAGGCTTGTGTAGGTACAAAAGCGACGCCGGGTGCGTTTCGATGGAGGCGAAACGCTAAGCGCCCGTGTGCTGTGCGATGTCAGTGTATGTTAAAGATCCCTAGGTGGTCGAAATTATTCCGGAGACCTCCACTACGGCACCGCTTCCTTTATTTCACTCCCTCCTTTATCCCTTTCCTTACGGCGCAGTTCAGATGTTTTTATTTATTTATTTAATTGGTTTTGGGGGGAAAGGAAATGGCGCAGTATCTGTCTCATATATCGTTGGACACCTGAACCACGCCGTAAGGGAAGGTTAAAGGAGGGAGTGAAAGAGGAAAGGAAAAGAGAGGTGCCTTTGTGGAGGGCTCCGGAATAATTTCGACCACCTGGGGATCTTTAACGCGCACTGACATCGCACAGCACACGGGCGCCTTAGCGTTTTTCCTCCATAAAAACGCAGCCGCCGCGGTCGGGTTCGAACCCGGGAACTCCGGATCAGTAGTCGAGCGCCCTTACCACTGAGCCACCGCGGCGGAACATTCAGATGTGGCCTGCAGTAAATGGTTGATGGCGAGAGATTGATCACCAAATGAACGCTGCCGCCTAGCTATTGCTGCAGTGCCGCATGTCAGCCACAACGCTGTCAGCGCTAATGCATTCAGGTGCCATCTCTATCTCTCACCACCGCCACATGTAACAAAGCAGGAATGAGGCGTCCGCATATCCAGGGAGCCAGTTATGCGCCCTTCCTTTCCTCAAAGCTATCGACGTCTAGAACATTATCAACGCCAACGCTAATGAACACAGTGAACGCCGACATCTTTCGCTTTGTATATCTTGGATTAGCCGAGCTGATCCACATTAATTTTTTTCCCTTTCCTTCCCTTACGGGCGCGGTTCGGGTGTCTACCGAGATATGTGAGACAGCCGTCATTTCCCATGGTTTGACCTCTACCTACATTCAAGGTTAAACTTGCGGCCACACTGACCTCTAGCTGCATTAAAGGTCAAACTTGCGGCCCCGCCCACGGCTCGAAAAGCTGGCGTACTTAAGCTTTTTGCTTTAAAACCTTCCAAACCTGTCGGGTTGGCTCTGGAGCTTGTGCAACCCGCACATATATGCCGTCGCGACAAACTGCATCGCGCTATGCATCAGCGGCCACCAACGTTTATCGCACTCTGCAGGCATTATCCCCCCTCCCCCCATGAACAATGAGCACTCTGGAGGAATAACAGACAGCCATCTCTCTCGCAATACTCTCCATTGAGGAGCAAGAAACAGGCCTACATCATCACCAGCTCTCAAGCTGTCTGCTGCAATTACGGCAGTTGCAGAATATGCGCCCGCGCCCATCATATCCTCAAAAGCAGAGCACACCAACCAGCCGATGTTATTTTTACACCTGGTCACCACTACCTCCGAAGAAAACCAGCGCGCGCGCTGTCGCTCGAGCTAATTATAACCGAGTCCCGCGCGACGGCTTCAGACCACCAGAGCCGGTGTTCTTGTACTGCGCATTCCTTCAACACCATCGGCTCAACCGACACGCACCCCTCGCCACACGAACACCTGACGCGGAATCCAGGAAGGTAGCACCTGGTAAAAACATTAATGGACACGGGAGAGTTTAGTTAACCACTGAGCCATACCCACCTCGGTGGCTCAATGTTTAGGGCGCTCGGCTACTCATCCGCAGTTCCCGGGTTCGAACCCGACCGAGGCGGCTGCGTTTTTATGGAGGAAAAACGGTAAGGCGCCTGTGTGCTGTGCGATGTTAGTGCACTTTAAAGATCCCCAGGTGGTTGAAATTATTCCGGAGCCCTCCACTACGGTATCTCTTTCTTCCTTTCTCCTTTCACTCCCTCCTTTATCCCTTCCATTACGGCGCGGTTCAGGTGTCCAACGATATATGACACAGATACTGCGCCATTTCCTTTCCCCAAAAACCAATTATTATTATTTTTAATAAATAGAAAGGAAATGGCCGAGTAACTGTATCACATATCTCGGTGAACACAAGAATCGCTCCGTAAGGGAATGAAGAAACGAGAGAGTGAGAGAACAAAGGAAGAAAGAGGTGCCTGAGTGGAGGGCTCGGGAATAAGTTCGACCAGCTGGGAATACTTACGTACACTGACATTGCACAGCACAAGAGCACCTTCAGCGTTTCGCTTCCATCAACGTGGCTGCCGTGGTCGGGTAACGCGGTCACGGCATGTTTCCGTTTGCTAGGCGCTACAGACAAGCTCAAAGTTGCCCACACCCGACCTATCTATCTACACGCGTGGTACGAAGCCGGGTATTGAGAGAGAGATGTGTGCTCCATGCATTAGCGCTGACAAAGTTGTGGTACACACTCGGCACACCAGCAATGGCCGCAGCGTTCATTGCGGGACCAATCTCTCGCGATCAAACATTAAGTGCTGCCTGCTGGTCTGGCAGGGTGGACGTGCTGCCTATTCAGTGTGCGAAACGCAAACTTGAAAATTGGTTTTTGAGGAAAGGAAATTGCGTAGTAAGTCTAACATAACTCGGCGGACACCCAAACCGCGCTGTAAGGGAACGTTGATAAAATAACTTTAACTGCACCCGTCAAGGAATCAGAGTGCGATGAAGTCGAGTCTTGACCGCCGTCACCTTCTTTTCTTTTCAGCAGGCTTTCGTGGTGTCCAGGGCCAGACGGATGACTTTTTTAAGGCGACAGCGTTAAGGAGCTCTCGTGTGTCGCAGAAAAGCCGGTGTCGTCGGCGTTGGCCGTGAGCGAAAAATCCCTCCTCCTCTTCCTCTCAATGTACGCCACTGCCCCAACAGATAGCGCGCGACGGAAGCGCCTCCCGCTCGTCTCGTTCGGGCGCAGTGGGGCCGTGCGGGCCCGCGGGAATCAAGCGGTGAGCGGCGAACCACGCAGCGCACATCCGAAGCGCGTTCACCACGAAGCTTGCGGCTTGATGCCCGTTCGTTCGGCGCGGAAGCTATGCTGTCGTTCGTGGTATATCGGGTTTGTCGAGAACGATGCGCCGACGAACTACAACTGCAACTTGAGTCCCACGCGTTTCGGCAAGGCGCCTGGCAGCGCTTCTACGTGCTTTGCCGCTCCGCGCGTCCGTTTCACTGTACGTAGCAGAGCAATTTGTGTAACGGGCAGGGCGTCGCGCCGAACAGGCGGTGGCGTTCCGTGGACTCCCTGGCAGTGCTGCAACACGCTGTCGCGCTCCACTCTTGAAGGCAAAGCTCCAACAATATATGGGACAGATAATGCGCCATTTCCTTTCCCCAAAACCGAACATTGTTATTATTATTATTATTGGAGTCCCTGATGAAGGAATTTAGAAATTGGTTTTAGGGACAGGAAATGGTGCAGTACGAGTATCTGTCTCACATATCGATGGATACCTGAACCGCGCCGTAAGGGAAGGGATAAAGGAGGGGCTCTTGCCTCGGAATGTGCCGCCTTGTTCGTTTTCGAACACGGGAACTCCTGACCAGTAGCCGAGCGCTCTACCCACTGAGCCACCGCGGCGGGTGAATGCGTTGTTGTTGCTGACTTTTTCAGCGCGTTCACTGGACACAAATGGCGCACTGATCTTTCGCTTTGTTTTACCTCATCTATAAGAAGACGACATAAGCGCGGTGGCTCAGTGGTTAGGGCGCTATTCTACTGAGACCGAGTACTATGGCTGGAACCCGACCACGGCGGACCCCTTTTGATTGGGGCGAAACGCCAAGACGCCCTTGTGCTGTGCGATCCCAGTGCACATTAAAGATCCCCATGTGATCGAAAATATTCCGGAGCATTTCACTACAGTACCTCTTTGTCCCTTCTTTCACTCCCTCCTGTATCCATTCCTTATGGCGGAGAATCGCCGCTAGGGGCCCGAGTGAGCGGACGCGTCTCGCAGCGACTCCGCCAATTTCTGGCTCCTGTGCCCAGCTCAATCTTCCCAAGGACCCGTCAAGACCCTCAACAGATCCAGGAAGGTACACGGGCCCTAACCGTTATTATCTTTTGGATGTGCCCGATGATTTACAAGAACTGGCAAGTGAAAACGTCTCCGCCTGCTGTGCCACTGCGCTGTTGGAATTCAGCTAGCAGCATCCCACCGCTGCCACCAGTTGTTGGGATTCAGGTAGCGTGACTGGGCCGGAGAAGAGACGAGGACGATCGGAAGAAGAAAACTGGGAAAACTTTATACAAGGACTATTTACAGTATGTACAAGTACGGGCAACTGAGAGGGCTTCTCAGTAAAGAGAGATTCTTAGGAGTCTGGAGTCTCTGATACCTCTCAAGAAGTGGGCTCTTTTGGCATCAAACCAGCAGCTCTTTAAATACTCTTCGTATTCCCCAGATCCCTAGCTGGGGAATACAGTTCGAAGAATGATGTCCAATACACGATGGCACTGATGGTACCACCCACGGCAGGGCGGTCCTGATGCTTCTTCGCAGATCGGTTGAGGGAAAGGGAACAGGACCCGGTCACGTTGTCGTCCCCGCGGTTTCCAGGTGGCCGCGCACGTGCGTCCGGAGGACAGCTGCATGACACAGGAATGCTGGCTGTCTCCCCGCAGGTGTCGAAAGATCCTACACTGGTGACCGCAACGAATACGCTTATGGTCGTCACTGGCATTCCTGTTGAACACTGTCGTTGCTATGGGGAGGCTATCGTCGCTGCTTCCGGCACTCCTGTTCGAACACATGGGACGCTATTTTTGTCGTTCCCTCTGGCAGTCCTGCAGTCACGTCTCTTCGCCGAATTCCACAGCAGGAAGGAAGCGCGATCACAACAGCGCTAAGCCTCGCCTCATCGAGGCGAGCCTCGCCGGCGCGCTGCGTTCCTCACTCACCAGCAGTGCACGTAGCCCCAGCAGCCATGGAGGTGCAAGCACAGAGGGAAGACCTTCGTCCCAGTGAGTGGACCCCGATGCTCCGCGCGTTCAAGGGTGAAATATCAAGCGCGGAAACGCTGACCATATCCCATCAAGCAGCGTCTGTTCCATCTAAGCCTACGGCGTCCGCGTCCTCTACCCCTGCGACCCTTGCGTCTGCTACCCCTACATACAGGCCTCAACAAGAACAGCTGCGCGCGAGGCACGCAGTTGCACACCGAAGCAAACAACTTGTTTCACTCCCTCCCGGCACTATACGTGTCGTTTACCGACCAAGAGGAGGCCTCGCTTCGAAAGGCGCCAGGGCGCAGCCACTCCTGCAAGCCCTGCAAGTCAGCGCTGCTGGCCGTGACCTCAGGGAATTCACCAGAGGATCCACCCTACGAATAACACCTTCACTGTCGCTACCCCACATGAAACAAGCGCCTTTCACCTCGCCCAGCTCAGGGAAGTGGTCCTCCAAGAGTCCGCTTATCCTGTTGCAGCCTACATTGCACCGCCGGCGGCTGCTGTGCGTGGAGTCACCTCGCAAGCCTACTGGGAGGAGACGCCAGAGCAGATGCTACGGAACCTCCAGACCCGTAACCCGTACGCTGATATCATTGCAGCCCGCAGAATGGGTAGGAATCATTCCGTACTGATCACCTTTCCGCACGGACCAGTCTCGCATACCATACGCTACATGAGTGTAGTGTACAGATGCACGCCGTACAAGGGAAGTCCAGACGCGTGCACGAACTGTCGTCGGCCGGGCCATAGGTAAGACGTGTGCTCGCACCCCAAGACTGGTCTCTGCCCGCGGTGCGGAGACAAGCATGACCCGCAAGATGTGCCCTCCTGCATCCCGACCTGCATTCTCTGCGGAGGCCAGCACCTCACGGGCACCGGCTCGTGCATGGCTAGAAATCGCACCGCCCAACCACGCAACCCATCGCCCCAAAAAGGCAATGCCCCCAAACAAGGATGACTTTCCTCCTCTGCAAACGAACCAGAACGAATTTCCTCCGCTGAAAACGACCCTCCTTTCTACTGCAACATGGGCCTCCAAGGCTGCCGGGACGAGCACCAGGACCTCCTAGGACCCGGACGTGAAGGCTCTGCGAGAGGAGGTAAAGCAGCTCAGGGCAGCCCTCTCTACCGCCACCTCTGCTGTATCTCCCCATCCTCCACCCCCTCCCCTTCACCCACTCAACCCGCCCAACCTCCCCCTAAAAAAGAAGGCCTGATGAGAGCCCAGTCGAACCAATAGACCTAGACGCCAAATTTCAGGTCTTCGCCCAAAGCTTGGAAGCCAGGCTCACAGAGCGCATTACTGCGCAGCTCACTGCACAGTGCCAGCTTATGATAGAATCTACCATTACCCGTCTAATGGATAGTGTCATATGTAGCATCATGACCAAGGTAGAGGAGCGCTTAACTCGCCTCACTCCTGGACTCTCAACGGACTATCCTCCCATAGTCCCACTCTCCACACCCCTCCTTCCCCTCACTACCCAACAATATATCTCCTCCGACGGGCCTTAATTATTTACAGATTATTCAGTAGAATTGCGGGCACTTTCGGCGAAAGCGCGATTCTCTGCAGCAAATTATCGCAAGTGCGTCATCCCCACCAGACATTATCGCCATTCAGGACGCCAATGTTTGCAGGCAGCTGCCAGGATACGCTTATATCCCCTCCGACCCCACTGATCTTCCTCGGGTGGTCACATATGTCAGTACATCCTTGCATTACGTGGAGCACGTAATTACCTCCCCTATCGCTAACAGCCTTATTGAAGTCTTACCGCCAACCCCTGCAAAATCACGCCTGTTCTTTCTTAACTGCTACCTTCTCCCACGTCAGCCAATTAACTTACTCCCCTCACTTCTCAAATCCGCAACCCTGTTGGCCGGATCAAACCCCCTACTTATTGCCGGATATTTTAATTGCGCTCACGTGAACTGGGGCTATCGGCGCACCAACCACAGAGGCACAGTTTTATACAATGAGACGCTGGCGCTCCACCTGACCATCTTTAATGATTTCAGCTTACCTACGCGGATAGTTAACAGTGTTACTGCCGATAATAGCCCAGACCTCACGCTTGGTAGAAACTTTGACCACCTGCAGTGGGAAAGAATACTTTCCACACTAGGCAGCGATAATCACCTAATTCAAATAACGCTAAACTACCGCCGATCTCAGCGCAAATTTACCGTAAACACACAATAATTGGGACGCGCTCCGCAAATTTAGACAAGCGCAGCGAATACAGGCTCTCTTCGACCTAGACCCCTGGATTATTCAGTTGCAAAAAGACATTCGCCAAAACACTCAAACGCTCGACCCTACCTCAGACACCCCTGTTATTGACAGCAAGCTCGCCCACCTACTCCAAGCACAGGACAACATAACGCAAAGGTGGAAGACTCAGAAGCACAATAGGAGACTAAAACTCAAACTTGCCCAGATTCAATCCCAAATAGTACAATGTAGTGCCACTCTTTGCGAAGCTAACTGGGCTCAGTTTTGTGACGTCTTCGCGGCAATCTCTCCACAACCCGCGCTTGGCATCTGTTACGGCACATGATAGACCCCACGCAATCCAAATCTCAGACGCGCCTTAGCATCCGCCGCCTCGCTCAAAACCATCGACAGGACACCGACGCCTTCCTCGCCCAGGTGAAATGCACCTATACAACCCCCGGTCTCCCTTGCAACTATCCTGATTATGCAGGCCCACCCCAGCCCGAGCTTGACGCCCTTATTAGATAATCAGAATTTCGGCTGCCCTATTGAATTTACGGAATACCGCTCCAGGAGATGATCAAATTACCAATGCAGCTATCAGAAATCTTGACGATGCTTCCATCTCTTACTTAGTCAACTACTTTAACGAATGTTGGGAGGCAGATACTCTCTCTGCCTCGTGGAAGCATGGAAAAATTATTTTTATTCCAAAACCCCACAAGCCTATCACCCTAGACAACATCCGCACCATTTCTCTTACATCCTGTCTAGGCAAGGTCTTCGAGCACATAATTCTTGCTCGTTTAACAACGTACATGGAAGACAACCACCCTTTCCCCCACAGTATGCTCGGCTTTCGTGCGCATCTATCTGCGCAGGACGCCCTACTTCAAATTATGCATGACGTGCTTGATCATACCATCCCCATCACACTAAAGCTATCCTGGCAGTTGACCTCACCAAGGCATTTGACAGAATTCGACCCGATGCCATCTTACGGGAACAGCAGGCTCTACAGGTAGGCCCTGAAACCTACTACGCTCGCGCGTTTCTCTCGGGCCGCACTGCCTCCCTGCACATAGATCAGGTTACCACATCCCTTATACACTCGGAGAGCTCGGAACCCCTCAAGGGGCGGTCCTTTCTCCCCTTTTCTTCAACGTTGCTCTCATCCCCCTAGCTCACAAACTGGCTCTAATCCCACACCTAAAGCATACCCTGTACGCTGATGATATTACCACATGGACCACTCATGGCTCTGACGGGGAAATTGAGGAAACTCTTCAGTTACCAGCAAACACCATCTACTCCCACGCGTCATCCATTGGGCTCGAATGTTCCCCATCTAAGTCCGCGCTCTTCCTAATTAGGCCAAGATCTGGCGCTAACTCGCCCATTCAAATCAATTTAAAAGCATCCCTATCCCCATCACACCCGCCCTCCGCATTATTGGCCTCCACTTGCAGGATTCTGGACGAAATGAACACACCCTTAAAAGACTCAAGACCTCCACGCAATCCATGTTGCACCTTCTACGCCGAGTGTCCTCCCTAAACAAGGGTTTAGACGAAGCGGTCAGCATGAAAGTAGTGCATGCATTTACGCTTAGCCGCATTCTATACGCAACCCCATATCTCAAATTGAACCGCACGGAAACCGAACGCGTGAACGCAATGATCCGCCTTGCGACTAAGGCAGCCCTAAACCTACCTCGTAGCACTACAGCCAAACTTTTTGCACCAGGCATGCATTACACCATTCAGGAACTAGTTGACGCGCACCTTCAGACACAGTATACCTTAGACTTGCCAAGAGCGCCACTGGCCGCCATATACTCTCCTTCCTTCGCATCAACATGCCCGCTAACCAGTCAACCCTTATAGCCATCCCTCGACACATCCATACACCTCGTTGTGAAACCCCTTCCTCGAAACGTCCATCCCCAATATGACATCCCTCGCTGCGTAGCTCGCGCTAATGCCCTCCATAAGTATTATGGGCAAGCCCACGATGCCGTTTGGGTAGACGCCGCATGTACAGCGCATGAAGCGGTAGCAGTTGCCTACAATTCAACCCTACCTCACCCCCTAACTCACCGTCTTCCCTCGGGCTCTACGCCTGAGGAGGCAGAGGAGACCGCCATCGCCCTAGCCCTTGCACATTCGGACGCCCCATACACCTTCAGCGACTCCAAAACGGCTCTGTCCAACTTTGCCAGGGGCAGGATTCACGCCCCTGCCTGGCAATTGTTGAACACCCTTACCCAAAATTTACCGCGCAGGGTAGAGCTTCAGTGGGTGCTGGCTCACTCTGAGAACCCTGGGAACGAGGCTGCCGATAAATTGGCCCGAGGTTTGATTTGCCGGGCTCAGGACAGTCTCGATCCAGGATTCTCAAGAGAGCGGGCGCACACCTTTGCGGAGCTCACGCAAATACCCCGTTTGGACCGTCGGACTTACCCTCCTCCCCACCCCTCTCCTACGCACTCCCAACAGATCCTCTTCATATGCCTCCAGACGCGCTCTCTGTCATCCCCCCCAGCTTTTATCCCACTATTGCGGCACATCCCCTGCATGCTCCCTATGCGGTGACCCTTATGCCACACTCTCCCATATCCTTTTCGGCTGCCCTGCTTACCCTCCCCCGCGGGGACAGTACGCCATCTCGAGCTGGGAGGACTGAGAGGTCCTGCTTATGTCTGCAGACCCGACATCATAGCTTGCTACGGTGACTCGGGCTGCCGACGTCATGTGCCGGCATGACCTACTTGATGCAGTGCGGGACCGCGCAGTGGCACAGGGACCCAGCTGGGTCTAAAACTCACTTGCTCAATAAAGTTTTTCTGTCTGTCTGTTTGTCCTTATGGCGCGATTAGGGTGTCCACGGAGATATGCGAGACAGTTACTGCGCCATTTCCCTTCCTCAAGAACCAATTTTTATTTTTCATTTCTATATGTGCTTAATTTTTTTAATTAGAGGCACGATTCTGCCGGTACTAGGCTTAGGAGCGTCGGTTTGTTGACATTAATGGTTCCCGTTCTGACAAGAAGATGGCGCCACTCTTCATCACCCTGACTACACCCACTGCAGGGAAAAAGCCTCTTCCATTTTTCTCCAATTAACCCTGTCCTTTGACAGCTGCGCCCACCCTATGCCTACAAACTTCTTAATGTCATCCGACCACCCAACATTCTGCCGCCCCTTGCTACACTTGCCATTCACTCCGTTCCCCTTAAGGAGCAGCGGTCATGTCTCATTCGCATTACAATCCTTGCCCAAGCACATTTCTTTCTGTTGATTTCAACTAGGATGTCATTAACCCGCGTTTGTTCGCTCACGCACTCTGCTCCCTTCCTGCCTCTTAGCGCTACGCCTATCATTTTTCTTTCCATGGCTCACTGCGTTTTCGTTAAATTTAGCTGAACCCTTTCCGTTAGCCACCACATTTTTACCCCGTAGGTGGGTAGCGGTAAGATACAGCTGTTTTACACTTTTCGCTTGACGGATATTGCTTAGCTGCCATTCATGTTCTGAGAGAACCTTCCATATGGGCTCGATCCCATTTTTATATTTCGTTATTTTCCTCTCATGATCCGGATCAGCTGTGACTACCTGCCCTTAGTAGACCCATTCCTTGATCACTTCCAGCGCCTCGCTGTCAATTGTGAACTGATTTTGCCTTGCTAGATAATTGACTAAACTTTGGCGTTTTACCACTAGGCCGGGCTTATCGTTGCGAGTCTGCTTGCATACGATAAAGTAAAAGTGGAAATGTGCCTGCGTTTAAGCTACGTAAGCGTGCATATGGTTAGGGTCCACAGATAGCGTCGATTTATGCTCTTTTTTCACCATGGATATCTGTGTACGCCGCGAGCGGCGACGTGGTGTGGAAAAATTACAAGATTGTACTTGTGTCGGCTTAAGAGCGCAAAAGCGAAAGCCTTTCTCTGTGCACATTCTACCTTCGTTTTTTTTATTTTTTGTTACCCGCTGCTGATGCTGAGTGGCTAGAGCGCTCGGCTACTGATCAGGAGTACTCGGGTTCGAGCCCGACCGCGGCGGCCGCGTTCGATGCAGTCGAAACTCTAAGACGCCCATGTGCTGTATGCTGTCAGTGCACGTGAAAAATCATCAGGTGGCTGAAATTATTCCAGAGCCCCCCAATACGGCTTCTCTTTCTTCCATTCTTCTCTCAGTCTCGCCTTATTCCCACCCTTCTAGCGCGGTTCAGGTGCCCACCCATATATGAGACAGATACTGCAACATTTGGTTTCCCAAAAACCAATATTCATTTTCACTTTCCTTACTATCCGGTTCACCAGCCATGGTGGATCAGGGGTTAGGGCGCTCAGCTATTGATCCGGAGTTCCCGGGTTCGGACCCGACCGCGGCGCCCCGGTGCTCTGCGATGTCAGTGTACCTTAAAGGTCCCCAGGTGGTCGAAAAAAATTCTGGAGACATCCACCACGGCCCCTCTTTCTTCCTTTCTTCTTTCCCTATCTCCTTTATCTCTTACCTTACGGCGCGGTTCAGGTAAAACCGAGATGAGAGACCGATACTGCGCCATTTCCTCTCCCCAAAATTCAATATTCCCATGCGACGACGCTAAGGCGCCCGTGTGCTGTGCGATGTCAGTGCACGTTAAAGACCCCCAGGTGGTCGAAATTATTCCGGAGCCCTCCGCTACGGCACCTCTCTCTTCCTTTCTTCTTTCACTCTCTCCTTTACCCTTCCCTTACGGCGCGGTTCAGGTGTCCAACGATATATGAGACAGATACTGCGCCATTTCCTTTCCCCCCCAAAAACCAATTATTATTATTATTATGCGACGATGCTGGTTCGAGCAACAGATATCGCAAGTGTAGATGAAATCCCAGTGATGTCACTGGGTGACCTCAGTGTTATCAACCACGCTGAGATGTACGGCGCATGCGCGGCAGAGAGGCGTGACGTCACGCCTCACTACCGCGCATGCGCTGTTATCATGGCAACCAGCTGCGCCGTACCGCCTGTGTTGCAGTTGCACACGGCTGTCGAGCTTGACGTATAAATGCACTGATTATATGCGTATGCACATATCTAGTGACGAGAGGCGGTTTCCTGGCCTTACAAGGCTGGGATCTAAACGCTGTCGCATATGTGGGGAGGGCTCTTTGTCTCCAGGGGTATCTGCTGCTAAGCTGTATCGATTGCTTTAGATGACGTGGTTCTTGCGACGCACGCCCTCTTTGCATCTCTCCTCCCGTATATCTTTTGAACTCTCCTACTGTCTGGCTCATCTTGAGCCAGTGGGCAGGCTCATGCACATTCCTCTTCCTACTACGTGCAGTCACAACAACAACGCATTGCTAATAAGGTGCTCCATGGGTGAAAAAGCAGACGGTGAGCGCGTGTACTGCAAGCGGCATCTTCGTCGGCAACTAGAACCTGCTTCAGACGACCTCGAAATCGTTCCATGGCGTGAAGAGGCCCGTCAGCGTAAGAATGAAGCTTGAACGGCTAAGCGTGCGTACGTAGCTCTCGATACGCATATCCTGGCCTAGCTCAGCTAAGCCACAGCCAATTGTTTTGTTTTACTGCCTGCTGATTGAGCTACTTGGATATAACCTTTGTAAAGCATACTATCTAAAGTGACGCTCAAAGTTGCGATGCTTCAGTTGCAAATTAAGGACTACCATGGAAAGTGTCCATCGAAAAATTATTGCCGCTTTCATCTTTATCCATGCACTTAATAGGTTTTATGAAACTGTTTGGTTTGGTTTGGCTTATGAGGGTTAACGTCTCAAACCGACTCAGGCTATGAAGGAAGCCGTAGTAAAGGGATGCGGAAAATTCGACCGCCTGGTGTTCTTTGACGTGCACTGACATCGCACAGTACACGGGCCTCTAGCATCGAAATGCAACCGCCGTGTCCGGAATCGAACCCGCGTCTTTCGGGTCAGCAGCCGAGCACCATAAGCAGTGAGCAACCGCGGCGGCTGTCATCAAATGTTTAATTCATACAGTTAGCCGCTCTATAATAAGAGCACGTACACAGAACTTCTTTGTTTATTACGAAAATTACCACCCAATACCAGTGTATTATTTTATAAATTGGCTATACCCCTCCTAATATTGGCCACAAAATCAAACTTACAACCTTCGATCACCTTGCACAAAAAGCCGAATATCTCGAGTGTAATAATCTGTTCGAAGTGAGAAAATTTATGCTCTGTTCTTTCGACATCGGCCCAACGCTGCGGTTAACTGTGTTGCCCAGTAGACAGATAAATGATCGCATCCGGGAGGTGCAGGCTTCAATGGCCAGTGCTGCCGGGTACCCACTGGTGATGCAATGGGTACAAGGTTCTCTTAGCCTGGTGTTCAGCTTATTCGTGGTGGAATGCTTGGGAAAAGCGACTTTGACTCCACCTTGATGAAACGAAAATATCTTGAGGAATGGCGCTCTTTGGCTCCAGACGCCATCGCACCATGTAACTTCACTATTATCAGACAGACAAAGAAAAGCTATCATGCTACAGCAGCGAAGACAGTGCACGTGTACAGAAAACAAATGCACTTCAAAGGAGCGGCAGAAAAGCAACGCCGCCGTCATTGCAGGAGAGGCCATCCTGGGAATCAATGCATGTAGAAGATGGTTAATTAACTCGAGGAATTCGACTTCTGCGTCCAAGTTAGGAGTGCCATAAGTTCGATTCTGTAGTCTTTGTCAGAGGTGTTGTCTATGTCAATGAGAATTTTTTTCTGATTGACCTTCGCCTGGGTGACAGCTGCTGTAGCTGTAAGTCCATTGTAAGTTGAAAAAAAAATGTTTTTTGTGTGCCCTATGTTTTTGGGGTAAATTGTAATTACTAGAAATAATACTGCGCAACGGTGGACTGCCAGTGGTGAGAGCGCGAGTGCAGTATTTTTGAACTGTTCTAAACAGACAGTTTAGATATGCGGCTGAGCCTTTTTATCTTTGTGAGCTGATCATGATAGCAGAGTGAAGGTGTTCGTGCATCGTGCAGAATGTGTTGTTAAGCATGTAGGAAGGCTGGGCGTATTCTGTAAGTCTATTTTTACAGAGGTCCACATTCTCATTTCGTTTCTTGTTTTGAAAGAAATGGATTGCTAAATCATACACTTGCAGACCAGCTTAGCAAGTTGTGCTCTCATAACCAGAGCTACATAAGACAGATATTCGACTGAGAATTAATCTACTTCCCAAGCAGTTTCGTAAAGCATGCTGCCGTCACCAGCGCACAAAAGCTGGTGCCGTGCATCAGCAAATCAAGAATTAATATTCACAGATTATAAAATTAAACTTTCTCTCTTTGTTATGTAACATTCCTTTTAATGTGCTGCATCAATTTGTTAATGAAACCTGCCACTGCCCTAAATTTAAAGTGCATTGAAAGAAAATTTTTGGTCACTCAGGTACAGCTTTCAAGGTACCCAGAGACTGCCGAGGAAGCTGCCTTTACACTGGCTTGTGTAGGCACATAAGCGACGCCGGGTGCGCTTCGATGGAGGCGAAACGCTAAGGCGCCCGTGTGCTCGGCGATGTCAGTGCATGTTGAAGGTCCCCAGTTAGTCGAAATTATTCCGGAGACCTCCACTACGGCACCTCTTTCTTCCTTTATTTCACTTCCTCTTTTATCCCTTCCCTTACGGCGCAGTTCAGGTTTCCGCCGATATGTGAAACAGATACTGCAGAACAGAACAGAAACAGAAACAAGTCTACTTCACCACCAGCTCTCAAGCTCAAAAGAAAACATTTGACAGAAGTCTGTCTGGTTGGGAAAATTAATTGAGAAGCAAGATGACTAACTTATTTTTTTAAAAAAAAACGACGTTTCGGCACCGGCTCGGTCCCTTTTTCACCGTGTGAATACGGGCAATAATAATAATAATAATTGGTTTTTGGTGGAAAGGAAATGGCGCAGTATCTGTCTCATATATCGTTGGACACCTGAACTGCGCCGTAAGGGAAGGAATAAAGGAGGGAGTGAAAGAAGAGAGGAACAAATAGGACCGTAGTGGAGGGCTCCGGAATAATTTCGACCACCTGGGGATCTTTAACGTGCACTGACATCGCACAGCACACGGGCGCCTTAGCGTTTTTCCTCCATAAAAACGCAGCCGCCGCGGTCGGGTTCGAACCCGGGTACGGGCAAGGCGCAGCTTGGCTTTTTAAGCCCTCGTGTCGGGTAAATGGCCGCAAACGATGGATGTAAGAAGAAGGAACTGTCCCCAGGGAGTGATTAACATTCCTTCGTGTCTGCTGTATGTGCCACGACTCGAGCATAAGCCTCCTGCGGTGGTTAGCTTCGGTCTCCAGTGGAATAGTGCCGTCAAAGTCAATTCGCGGTCACATTCCGCGCAGTGTTTGGCCACCGCGCTGCGCTGACGGTTCATTTGTCGGACGTCCGCTTTGTGTTGCCTCATTCTTTCGGCGAAGTTCTTCGTTTCCCCCACGTACGAGGCCAGGCAGACAGAGCAGAAAATCTTGTATACAACCGCTTGGGCCCTTCTTTTGTGTGACGGTCATTTGGGCGGGGGAGAAAGCGTCCGACAGCTCTCGAGCTTTGTGCCGTAATTACGGCAGTTGTAGAATATGTGCCCGCGCACATCATATCCTCGAGAGCAGAGCACACCAACCAGCCGATGTTATTTTTGCACCTGGTCAACACTACCTCCGAAGAAAAACAGCGCGCGCGCTGTCGCCTGAGCTTATTCTAACCGAGTCCCGCGCGACGGCCCCAGACCATCAGAGCCGGTGTCCTTACAGTACTGCGCATTCTATCAACACCATCGGCTCAACCGACACACGCAACCCTCGCCACAGAAGCACCTGACTCGAAATCGAGGAAGGTTGCACCTAGTGATCCGCCGCGGTGGCTCAGTGGTTAGGGCGCTCGACTACTGATCCGGAGTTCCCGGGTTCGTACCCCACCGTTGCGGCTGCGTTTTTATGGAGGAAAAACGCTAAGACGCCCATGTGCTGTGCGATGTAGATCCCCAGGCGGCCGAAATTATTCCGAAGCCCTCCACTACGGCACCTATTTCTTCCTTTATTCTTTCACTCTCCCTTACCCCTTCAATTACGGCGCGGTTCAGGTGTCCAACGAGATATGAGACAGCTACTGCGTCATTTCCTTTCCTCAAAAACCAATTAATATTATTATTATTATTATTGCACCTAGTGAAAACGTTTATCTACACAGGAGAGTTTACTTAACCACTGAGCCATACCCACCACAGTGGCTCAATGTTTAGGGCGCTCGGCTACTGTCCGCAGTCCCCGGGTTCGAACCCGACCGCGGTGGCTGCGTTTTTATGGAGGAAAATCGGTAAGGCGCCCGTGTGCTGTGTGATGTCAGTGCACGTCAAAGATCCCCAGGTGGTCGAAATTATTCCGGAGCCCTCCACTACGGCAACTCTTTCATCCTTTCTTCTTTCACTCTTTTATTTATCCCTTCCCTTACGGCGCGGTTCAGGTGTCCAACGATATATGAGACATACTGCGCCATTACCTTTCCTTAAAAACCAAGTAATATTATTTTTATCACATAGAAAGGAAATGGCCGAATAACTCTCTCACATATCTCAGTGAACACACGAACCGCGCTGTAAAGGAATGGAGAAAGGAGAGAGTGCGAGAACAAAGGAAGAAAGAGGTGCCTGAGTGGAGGGCGCGGGAATAAGTTCGACCAGCTGGGGATATATAACGTACACTGACACTGCAGAGCAGACGCATGTCCGGGCCTCGTAGAGTATCTTTTACGGGTCCAATTGGACGTATTTTTGGAAATGTGGCTGGGAGTTTGAAGGCCCCTTAACATCCGCCACTGGTTGTCCCGGTATTGCACTACCTCAGGGACCGGCCTTTTCTTTAGCGCGTCTTTACTATCCTGTCTTTCTATCTCACCTGTCAACTCTCCTACTATCTGCACAGGGTAGCGATTGTGGCTCGACTTGAGCAAGTGAGCAGGCCTGTGCATTCCCCTTTCTTTTCTTCCTGGCAGCAACAGACAGATAGACACAGCAGACGGGAACCTACAGATTTTCGCCTCCATCAACGTGGCTGCCGTGGTCGTGTAACCCGGTCACGGCATGTTTCCGTTTGCTAGTCGCTACAGACAAGCTCAATGTTGCCCACACCCGACCTATCTATCTATACGCGTGGTACGAAGCCGTGTACTGAGAGGGAGATGTGTGCTGCGTGCATTAGCGCTGACAAAGTTGTGGTACACACTCGGCACTCCAGCAATGGCCGCAGCGTTCATTGCTAGACCAATCTCTCGCGATCAACATTAAGTGCCGCCTGGTGGTCTGGCAGTGTGGGCGCGCTGCCTATTCAGTGTGCGAAACGCAAAATTGAAAATTGGTTTTTGAGGAAAGGTATTTGCGTAGTAAGTCTCACATGACTCGGTGGACACCCGAACTGCGCTGTAAGGGAATGTTGATCAAATAACTTCAACTGCACCCGTCAAGGAATCAGAGGGCGGTGAAGTCTTGAGTCTTGACCGCGGTCATCTTCCTCCCTTTTCAGCAGGCTGTGAGCGGTGTCCAGGGCCGGACGGGTAACTTTTTTGACGCAACAGCGATAAGGAGCTCGTGTGTGTCGCAGAAAAGCCGGTGACGTCGGCGTTGGCCGTGAGCGAACACTCCCTTCTCCTTTTCCTTGAAATGTACGCCACTGTCGCAAAAGATAGCGCACGACGGCAGCGCCTGCCGCTCGTCTCGTTCGGGCGCAGTGTTTTTTTTAATTGGTTCTTTTGGGGGGAAAGGAAATGGCGCAGTAACTGTCTCATACATATCGTTGGACACCTGAACCGTGCCGTAAGGGGAGGAATAAAGGAGGGAGTGAAAGAAGAAAGGAAGAAAGAGGTACCGTAGTGGAGGGCTCCGGAATAATTTCGACCACCTGGGGATCATTAACGTGCACTGACATCGCACAGCACACGGGCGCCTTAGCGTTTTTCCTCCGTAGAAACGCAGCCGCCGCGGTCGGGTTCGAACCCGGGAACTCCGGATCAGCAACTAAATATTGCCTTTCCTACGCCAGCGGAATCCCCTGCTTCGGTCGCTCAATGACACCGGCTTGATGTTTTATACTGCCTCGAGCACCCTTGGCAGTGGATATTTCCTTCTCTCAGCTGTCATCAACATTAAAGTAGCTAAGCGAATGCCGTCGTGACGAAACACGCGACAAACTTCGCTGTCTCGTGCACTCGCAGCTCAACTCCAGTCCCCAAACACGTTCACTCATAACCACACATAACCACTCCCACCCACTCATCACATCCGAAGCGCGTTCACCACGAAGCTTGCGGCTTGCTGCGCGTTTGTTCGGTGCGGAGAAAACGCTGGGCGCAAGCGGGGCGTGCGGACGTGTGTCGCATGGGCTCCGCAAATTTACGCAACTCCAACTCGACTAATCATTGGACAACCCAAATTTTTGGGAGAATCGAAAACAACAAGTCACCAGCACCACGAGGACACCAAATTCATCAAAGAAGCATAAAGCCAAAAGCACTTTCATAGTAAACATATATAGCCCACCCAGACAGAAGACATGCAATTTCAATAAGCTTTTCATGGAGGTGGGAAGACTAGCTAAATCCAACACTCTGCTTATCGCGGGAGACTTCAACGCGAGACACCCCAGCTGGGGCCACCAGAAAGGAGAGATAAAAGGACAACTAATCTGTATAGCAGCGGAAAATGCAAACTGCACCCTACTAACAGATGAGAACCAACCAACGCGACTAGGGAACAGCGTTAGCCTAGACACGTGCCCAGACCTGACTTTTGTCAGAGGAGCGCGACAGGCCGAGTGGGAGAACTTGCTGGAGAACCTGGGAAGTGACCACTATATAATCAAGGTCACCCTTGAAGCAGATAATACTAAAAGGAAGAAGCCGCCCCAAAAACAGGGGAGAACATCATCATGGTACTGGACATCAAGGGCGCGTACGATAACGTCAGCCATGACGCCATCATGGAAGGGCTAACCACCACCAACTGCGGAAGAAGAGTACACGACTACGTAAGGGCCTTCCTGTCAAACCGCACAGCTACGGTTGAACTGGGGGACCTACGCAGCAAGGTATTCGAAACACCAAACAAAGGCACCCCGCAAGGATCAGTGATCTCGCCGCTCCTCTCCAACATAGCCATGATTGGGCTAGGCAGACAGGTGAGCCAGATAGAGGGGATACAGCACGCTATGTACGCCGATGAAATAACGATCTGGATCAGCCAGGGCTCCCCAGGGCAAAAACAAGATCTCCTGCAGCTGGCAGTCACATGCGTGGAGAAATACGTCAGAGAGAGAGGCCTGGCATGATCCAACGAGAAGTCCGTAATTCTACGAGTGTGCAAGAGACCATCCAAAGAAATATACAACATAAAAATTGAAGGGGAGGTCGTCCCGGAACGCAACATGATCAGAGTGTTGGGAATGTGGATCCAAAGCAGCGGGAAGTGCAGCCACACCCTGAGCCATCTCCCACAATCAATGCAACAGGTCAGCAGAATGATCCCCAGAGTATCATACAGAAGATTTGGCATGAAGGAGAGTGACACGATCAAGTTAGTCAAGAGCCTGGTGGTCCGCCGCATAACATACTCACTCCCCTATCACAAGATGACACAGCACGAAAAAGAACAAGCAGACACTTGAATCAGGAAGGCTTTCAAGGCGGCTCTAAATCTACCAAGATATACGTCAAACGAGAAGCTCCTCAAGTTGGGATTCCACAATACGTTTGACGAGCTAAAGGAAGCTCAAATAGGGGCCCAAATGTACAGGCTCCAGCAGTCAACCACCGGTCGAGGGCTCCTCCGAAGGTTGGGCTACTTAAGTGAAGAAGTGGAAGATAGGGTTGCGGGCATACCTGATAACATTCGCCAAACACTCAGGGTGTACCCAATCCCTCGCAACATGGACCGTAATCTGCACGCTGGGAGAAGAGCTTCGAGAGCAGAGTATGTAGAAAAGCACTTAGCTGAAAAAAGCAAATGTAGTATACACAGATGCGGATTTGCATCGATGGAACAGAAACACGAAGGAACACAGAGTAGTATCGGTGGTGGTGAATCATCAAGGGGACCTAGTCACCACTATATCACAGAGTGGCTGCAGAGTATCCGAGTGGGAAGAAGCTGCTGTTGCGCTAGCAGTAGCTGAAGGATGCCGCAGAAATAAATCGCTCACAATAATCACTGACTCCAAAGAAGCATGTAGGCGCTACACTAAAGGTAGGATACGCAAGGGAGCGCTACGCATCATCCTCTAGGCCGGACCTCCGAACAAAGAAATTCAGCACAAAATTTTCTTGGTGCCGGGGCATACCGGGGTGACTGGGAATCAGAGGGCCGACGTTCTATCTCGCGAGCTTACGAACCGAGAAGATACGTCAAGTGACCCTGGGCCCACCACAACGGGAGAACCATCGTACGCGGAAATCCTAAATTACTACAGAGGACACAGGATAGCGTATCCTCCACCACACCAGCTATTAACGCAATATGAGGCGGTCGGTAGGCATAGACTGCAAACAGGAAGCTTTCCTAACTTGCACATACTTCACAAAATGTTTCCGAACCAGTACGCGGACACATGCAAGTGGTGTGGAGCCACCCCCACTTTATGCCATATTACATGGGAGTGTAAAAACAATTATTCATTCCATAAACTAAAAGAGCCCAATGCGGAAAAGTTGGAGAATCTGCTCACCAGCAGCGTGCTGGCGGTTCAAAAGGACTGGTCCAGCATGCGTATGAGGTAGCAAGACTCAGTGGGGCCCGGGAATAAGGGCTCCACCCCTGGAAGACTCGGAACTTCAACATGAAGACACCCGGGTCCCGCTGAATCGACCAATTTTTGGCGCCAATAAAGTTTTTTTCTCTCTCGGCGCGGAAGCTATTCTGGCGTTCGTGGCATCGGGTTTGTCGAGAACTGTCTGCCGACGAACTACGACTGCAACTTGAGTCTCGCGCGTTGCGGCAAGGCGCCTGGCAACGCTTTGTTGTGCTTTGCCGCTCCGCGCGTCCGTTAACCGTACGTAGCAGAGCAATTTGTCTAACGGGCAAGGCGTCGCGCCGAACAGGCGGTGTCGTTCCGTGGACTCCCTGACAGTGCTGCAACACGCTGTTGCGTTCCACTCTTAAAACCAAAGCTTGAGCGTCACCCAATTTTTGTTTATGCCTGTGTAGAAGTGAGCGGGTTCTTTTATTAATGTGAAAGCAATAAATGATTCCCTTTCAAGGTCATATCCGCAAAAAAGTGTCCGCAAGAAACGGCACCAGGTGACGTCACGAGCCGACGATTCATGCGACGAAGATGATGATGTCACATAATAATGACAATTATTATAATTAGACAGCGCTAAGACTAATTGTATAACTGGTGATGACATCATATGAGTGCGACGTCATACCAGGTCACGTGACTGCGATGTATTATGTCACCAAACCTAATCACGTGACGATGCTGTAATATGACATCACACCTACTCACGTGACAACGATGTAATTTCTCGTCATAACCGGCTGCCATCCAACCTCCTTCCACCCCCATTTCAAGGTCTATATGGATTCCACATTACTACACATGCAGCCGCCGCGGTGGCAGAGTGGTTATGGCGCTCGGCTGACGCGGTCAAATTTCGATGGAGGCAAATTTCTAGAGGCCCGTGTACTGTGCGATGTCAGTGCACGTTAAAGAACCCTTGGTGGTCGAAATTTCCGGGGCCCTTTACTACGGTGTTTCTCATAGCCTGATTCGCTTTGGGACGTTAAACCCCCATAAACCAAAAACCATTACTACACATAAGCCAATGACGCATTAGAAAGAGTGCCCACAACCGGGTCCTCATTAATGATATTAGGATTGTCCAACAGGTAAACGCGCCAGTTCTCATGTATGACATGCTGAAAAGATCATGCAACGACGCATGCCTTTGACTTTTGAGATGATGGCGATGACGATGATGCTAACAATGTATCTTTATCAGCCCGGGGAAGTCTGATATACGGCTACCAAATCAAATGTTGCCAGAATAATGATTAAATATTGTACATTACCCAGCAACCGAAGACAATTATTGTGCGGCAAAATAAGAATACCTGCAGCTAATAAATAGGGTTTGATGATGGTGATGTTACTGTGAGAGCAAGGCCCTCCCCGTTTCCGCCACTTCCCTCCAGGTGGCGATGGTAATGGTTCCGAAATGCTGGGAATTGTCCGATGACTCGGTGATCCCGCGGCATTTTAAAAGTAAGGGGTAGATTACGTCTTTGAACACCGTGCCAACTATTAAAATCGCACAGGTCGGAACAAACTGGCGTCGAGTAGGCAGCTTAGGCCTCTCTCTGTGTCAAGAGTACCACGGCTCTCCGCTGAAATTTCCCGGCAGCGAAATCTTCTTTCGAGCGCACCCCCCCCCCCCCCCCTGAAAAAAAACGCCTAAATACTCATACGCCTCGACAGAATTCTTAGACAAGCTGCTTTAAATCATTCACTTGCTAACCATCCAAACTGAACTAATCAATGGTACGCCAGCATCCTCGACGTTTTTTACCCGTGGGCACCGCTTGAGCATTCTGCGAAGCGTTTTAAATTGAACGATGGGTCTCTGCAAAATAGTTAAAGGAAAGATAACGTGTAGCGCCTGGTTGTCTGCAAGGCAGGCCGCCAACCTAACTGATCCCCTACGAGAAAAGAAAAAAGAATGACTAGAAATAAACAAACAAAAATCGCACATTAAAAACAGAAAACAACAGTTCGCCCCATTCAAAGTCATATTATAAGGTTTGAAACAGCGACTCAGCAGCACCCCGCCAGCATGTCATCAGTTCTATTCCCACATCTTTATTGCAAAAATGTAAAGGAATCATCTACCACATCACCATACATTCATAATAGTTTTGCATATTTTACCGCTGTAACACCGCTATGCTGGTGCGTTCGTCTCGTGCTGCGGTGTTTCGGCATAATAAGCGAATTTCCGAGAAGGAACAAGGAACCGGATACCAAAAGAGAGGATATTCTGAAATATAAAAAGGGAAATTATGTTTGCACCTGCTTACATTACGAAACGAAAATATACAGAATTAGTGTGAGATTCGAAATGTTGTCATGGATCAAAAGCCTCGACGATGTTTACAGGTTTTTCTGCCTTTGGGATTTTTTAATTAAATCAGCTGATGTCGTCTTTAGGAACGGTATGAATCATATTCTCGCGCCTCTTCTGACTACTCTAGTTTCTGTTAAGTCAGCTTGAGATAATAATAATAATAATAATAATATTAATAATAATAATAATAATAATAATAATAATAATTTTTATTCAAGCAATTGTACTTGATAGTAACAAGCCCGCTTAATCATTGATGCATCTGAGCATGGCTGGGCAGTACAGTTGTTGACTTATTTCTAGCAGATACCTTTTTAACTGCTACATTTATGTGTGTGTTGGTATTTAGATATTTTTCCTTAGCAATAGCGATAAGGTGTAACAATAACAGAACTGGATTTTTTGAGGCGTTGTTGCGCAAATAATATTGGCTCTCCGTATGGATCGAAGCCATATTGCTTGCGGTTATAGGAGTGCATACAGCCACACACGCGAGTACAGGTCACACTCGACACCTATGACCAGATTCCGCGCGGCAGTAACCATAGCAGTCGATCAAGCGATTGCCTTTAGAACGCGGTTATCGCCGTGCGCCTTGGGCATGACACTTATCACCATGCCTGTTATCGCTGCTCAGTATGCACGCGTTTCTCTGTCACTGTCCCGGGTGTCTTCCTCCGCCTTCCAAAGCTTTAGCGGGGTGTGAGAGCGGGGGAAAAACTCAAAGAATAGTGGCAATAAGACATCTGCTCGCGGAATGCAGAGTAACTGCTTTAGTTGAATATTACCGATAGCAACAATGCGGCGGCGTTGGCACAGATATTCACCGTTGACAAGAATAATGCAAGAATATATAAATAGAGAAGATGGAATATTTGCAATATATGTTCTCTGCGACCAGCACTGCCAAATGCAATCGCGAAGGCAACATTCAGGGTGTTTCACACAAGATTTTACACAATTTTTTAAAATAGGTTTTCTGCGTTAGAAGAGCGCTTGTTTCGGCGTAGTATTGTCATCGGTAGTACAGTTCATCACAATATAGCTAAGATGTGCTCAATAGCAGGCTGGTTAAATAAAATTGAATAGTTAAGTTTTTAACTATTACAGTTAGGCTCCTTATTTTTGAGAGGCGTGTAGCCCACCTTATGTAATATCCATATAGGTTTTCAGAATTTCGAAAACGCGATTACCCTCGGCGCTGTTATTAATTTATTTAATTTATTTAATTGGTTTTGGGGGAAAGGAAATGGCGCAGTATCTGTCTCATATATCGTTGGACACCTGAAGCGCGCCGTAAGGGAAGGGATAAAGGAGGGAGTGTGCCCCAACAAAGTTTGGCGACATCGCGCGCTTTCGGGAAGCTTGCAGGCAAAGCAACCTATCCAGTGCATGTAACTCATCGAAATGGCTAAATGTTTTTCGCCATAGCGCCGAGGGTAACCGCGTTATCGAAATTCTAAAAACTTATATGGATATTAGCTACGGTGCGCGATCTCCTCCCAGTTATTAAGGAGCCTAACAGTAATAATTAAAAAGTTAACTATTCAATATTTGTTCATGACCTTGCTAGTTGGCATGCCATTATTATGTACTACACCGCTGACAAGGGTATGCCGAAAAGAAAAGCGCTCTTCTAACTCAAGAAGTCTAATTTTAAAGATTGCGTAGTCTTAGGTGAAACACCCTGAATACTTCGGCCAATCTGTACACCACGCACGTTAAGGAAGTTGCAACGAACAGTGTCAGAGACCATTGATTTTTCTATATATCTTTATTTCTTTTCCAACAAATCTGAACGTCATGCATAACGATCCATTCTCACAGCTGCTACAGCAGAGCAAATATCTTGTCCGAAAAAAGAATGACCGTGACTAGCTTTGTTCAGGAGCTGTACGGGCTACACAGTTCGCATCGATCAAAAGAACCAGGACGCTCAGCAGGTTCTCTCTTATTCATAAAACACGGCCAACAAGAAAAATGCGTAACCAATTCATCAAACGCCCTTTTCAGACTGACCGGCGCACTTGAAGTTTGATGCAACCGGTAAAACAGTGCGGCCTCAAATACGCCGGCGCGATCGAAAAATGTCTCCAGCTTTGCAGGTTCCTAGTTTGCACCACAGGTATTTTAATCTGAGGCTTGCGTTGCTTACCCGCAGTAGTCGCTCGGCGTGACAACCGCGGAGCTGGTCACCCTAAGCCGGTTCAGCTACCCCTGCTGCTGCTGCTGTAGTGCGCTGGAGGCCGCGTATCCGCGCACTTTGCCCATGATCTTGAACTTCCCCTTTACTTCCTGCAGCAGGCCTGACTGCAGCACGCCGGAGTTGGTGCCCAGGAAGGCGGCGCCGTTGCCGCGGGCCTGGTTGTAGAAGTACGTCCGCTCGAAGCCCTCCTCGACCTGCTGGCCCTGGGTCTGCCGGAAGCCGCCGCACTCGCAGAACTGGCCGCCGCCGCCTCCGAGCAGAGGGCCGCCATCCGCAACCAAGGGAACGCCTACAGCGGGGCTTCCGCCGGCCGTGCTTCCCTCTGCCCTGGCCGTGACCCTGGCCTCTCCCGCAACCGAGGCCCTTGCCCTGGCCTTGGCAGCTCGTGTTGCACACTGCCAGCGCCAGCAGCAGCAACAAAGTTGTCGCCTGTTCCGGATGAGAGAGCAGAACAGGGCGGGCGGTCTTTCAGTCTCACAAGTCACATGTGGAGCGGCAATCGCCTTTAAGAATGACTCTCCGCGTTACTCGTCGACGTCTGCCCCAGGACGAGGCATTGTTGGGGCATGCGACACAGCCGCAGTGATACAACTTGCAAATTTATGCAGTCGGCCACAAAATGAAATTGCGTATAGTGTTTTGGGTAAGGGGCTCATATCTCATGAACGTGCTTATTTTTTATAGCGTTTGCTTCGTCCATCCCGTCTGTAGCAGTCTCCATCTCTCTATGTCTGTATATCAACAGCACTTCACTGACTGATTGTTATTGCATGACAAGAACGCCGCTTGGAAAATCACAACGATAGTAATTCCAGCTGGTGAATCCCCGTTCTGCACCTCAGGAATGCTATATACGTATACGTGTGTGCGTGTGTGTGTGTGTGTGCGCGCGTGCGCGCGTGTGTGTGTGTGTGACTATTACACTTAGGCTATTTGTTGCAATTAGACACTTGTAGCCTGCCGTTTCTAATAGCCATTGCCATATCAGTTTTCAGAATTACGAAAACGCGATCACCCTCGCCGCTCTGGCTAATGAAAATTTGTATTTTTGCTTTGCCTACATGCTTGCAGCCGATGCAGCCAATGCAGCGCATGTATTTTCGCACGATCAAAAGACACGGCAGCTGCCGAGGGCGGCGTTGAAGGCCCGAGGGAAGCGTATATAGTCCCCGTTCCGTTCTCTGTTTCGGTATCGCTTGCAGTGCCTTATGTCCCATTGAAAACAGCATTAGGGATGGGCCACGGGCAGGCGCCCAAAGACTAAACTCTTGGATGATTAGAAGGGGTTATAATGGGCGCATCCTAAAATAAGACGGAGTCCAGCACGCCCCCGCCCGTGCCCACACTTCCAGCGGTCTTCCTCTTCCTCGCTGGCCGGACTGCGAAGACGATGAAAAGGGCTCAACTAGAGTCACTAAATAAAACTTAGAGTACCGACACTGTAGCCCGTCGGTAAGCAGGGGCGGCCATTTTGGTGTTTATCATTGTTGTCAGATTGCCGCTTCTGCAACTTCGCCGCTAATTTCTGCCCAACCATTTCGTAATCAACGCTGCTAGCCATCCTGACGCTGCTGCGGGAATCGTGCGGCTTGGAACTGCTCAGATGCGAAGGGTACAGCCGTTACCATCAGTTTATGCTTTCGTCGTGGAGAGACACTCCTTGCATTATGAGCTTAAATATTCCAGGTTATTGTTGATTATTCTGGGCAAATTTTTCTTAACTCTCCACAATCGGCGTTGCACTGTTCGTATGCTTTATTATATATTGCGATAGGCGATCGCCTCCTCAGTAGAGGCTGTTGCTATAACACTTCATGGGTTGAATTTTAAACTTGCTTTTGTTTCCTAGGAGCTAATGTGTCAACACTGCGGGAGTGTTGCTAATGGCTCAATGTAGGAAGCGGTCGAGTGCAATGCTACTACGGGTATCTTCGCGGTGACTCCAAAATTTTACAGGAGAAATTTACGTGGGCTCTGGCTGAGCAATTCACGGTGATTAAGGCAAGGGTAACCCCGCTGGAGGTAAAATAACGCTGGGAGCGCTGGTGACTGCTTCAAACAGTGGCTTAATCTTGAAGCGAATGGCAGCGAGCCGTCTGCACGCGTATTCTCAACATGCAGCCGGTGTTACTCGATGGTCAGTACGCTTCCTGAGCACAGTAATCACTATAATTATGTGAAACTTTGGGAGCTGGTTACAGGTAATGGCATTATCGTGCGATACACTAACGCGGGCATTCGATTTTCAGCGTCGGTTTTCGTGCATGCACCTGCTCGCCGGCTGAATTTTGGGAAGCACATAGCGTGCTTCTGCTAGTCATAACTTTAAAAACCTTGCCACCCGACCGCAAATGCTTTCAAATGTGGGGAAAAATTGCTTATTGAAAGTACGGAAAGGAACACAGCTCAGCACGCGCTGGACCAGCCACATGCTTTGGATTTTATTTTTCGGGAGAAAGAGACAGCGAATTGTAAAGTGCATGCTTCACTGATAGTGGTTCTGGGCAGTATCCATACACGTATTTCATTCCAGATTGATTGAAAGAACCGCAAGGAAATTATGGGAAACCCTAACATCTGGTGCTGGATTACCTCACTTACGAATACTGGAAATAAAGTGCGGTATACTATTTCATAATAACAATGATGATGTGCTATTTAGCTTAAGTCTAGCTTGGATAGTTTATCTAGTTTGTAACGCAGTGGAACTAACCAAAAACTCGACACTGTTCTCTGCAATTTCATTAAGCAGTTTTCATTTACTGAGACTCAACTCTATAAAAAATAACCACTTTCAGGAGCCAAAAGCACTTACCGCGTGAAAGCGGCGCTACGAATTCAACATCCCAACAGAATATTTTTATTCACGAGATAACACCTTACATAAAATACAAATTCAGTCAGTGTTAAAAACAATGTGGACAAATGACAGCATGAACAATGTGAAGCCTTTTGAGAACACTGCAGCTGCTACACAACCAATGCTTCATATAGTTCGAGATTACATGAACTAAAATAGCATCAGATGAAACCAAACTTCTTCATGTAAAAAAAAAGCAATTTTATACTTTTGCATGAAGCAAGAAAAAATGATTGCCATACGAACAGGCAACTGCTGCCTTTTTATTCCACTGCTGAACTTAAGACTATAGCAAGGACATCATTGCAATATCACTTGTGTGCGTGCACACGCACACAGACACACACACACGCACACAAAGTGACCAGGCGCTTGGGAGAATATCAGTAAATACACTTCCAAGGTAACACATAGAAAAATTTTGTGCGGGCACATGTACACATAAAAAAGGCCATGTTACTTTTGAAAATATGTAAACACATGGCTGAAGTCACATCATGCTGCGGATCTAGGAAAACAGGCCTTTCAAGAATATGATCGCAACGAAAAAGAAGGTCATTCAACTAAATTATAAAATCCATAAAAACAATGAGCCACAACCGCCGCAAGTCATAATATAGACCAGGTCAACAGTCATCAGAACAATTCTAGGTGGCGCATAATAAATCCTCCATTTCTTCACAAACAATTCAGACCAGCATAAACATGAAGAAAGACTATTCCACTCCGTGACAGTTCCAGAAGAGAACTTCACTTAAACCTATTGGCTCATGCAAAAATTGGGGCTAATAAATGCTCGCGTACACGTGTTGTTTTAGTACAGGCCAATTCGATACAATTAGGAATATCTGCTTTCAAATTGTTAGAGATGTAACTGTGAAGAAGTACGAGACAGCTAACTTTTCTTCTTATTGCTAGAGGCTGTTA
This sequence comes from Amblyomma americanum, assembly GCF_052857255.1. NCBI lineage: Eukaryota > Metazoa > Arthropoda > Arachnida > Ixodida > Ixodidae > Amblyomma > Amblyomma americanum. The sequence goes on from NC_135497.1 coordinate 245,712,700, forward strand.
ATTACTGTTTTCAGTTAATGCATTAGGAGAATCTGTCCAATATTTTTTGCTGCGTGCACTCCACTTGTGCGATGTTCTGTTTATTATGCGCATGCCACACTGCTTCCGCATGTTAAAGCAGAAGCCTCTAATCGCTCATTGTCAAGGTCATCTGCTGTTAGCAGAAACTGTCACAGCTTTCCGGCCTCCTGACTGGTCTCCTCTCTGTTGTGACGTCACTGATTGAGGTTGCCTCCTGATTCGGCACTGTGTGGCCTGACGTCACCGTCTGCTTGGGTGTGGTGTGGCTGCGACGGCAGTTTACTTTGCGGTATCGTGCGGGAAGGACCCCTCGTCTCGCCAAACAAGTCTCCCAACACGCGACGTGCAGCAGCGGCTGAACGCAAGCAGCTCTCAAGAGAGGCTGAGCGTATACGGTCGCATGTATCAGGGCGGCGAGGCGCGTCCGAGTTGTTTGCCTCCGCGCTGTTTCCGACGCAACAAATTGCCATTGGCAATGGTGTGAGGCTTCCGCCGTTTCACACTTTAGTCTCGAAAATGTGTTTTCTGTAATTATTCTTTGAGACCTCACACAAGTCAGGTACGCACACAATTCAGTTTCAAAGCTTTTAATAAACCATACTTTTCTTCATGCTGATGAGCTGAAGTCATCAATATGAAAGGACCAAGTAACTTTGTTTGTGAGGGTTAATGCGAAGTATTTGTAACTCTCTACCTACAAAATAAGACAGTTACGAAGTGTATAACTATGAAGCCTGGGCTCTTTCTTTGTGATTTGTTACAATACAGCTTTCTCTTGCCTAATGTCCATACTCCAGCGCTCACACGAGTCGGCAACTGCTGCCACGGATTTTTGTAGTCACAGAAGGTCATGGTTGCTTCCTTCCTCTTTGAAAACAATCGTCAGCAAACAGCCTCACAAATAAGGCCTTTTCAATAACATCCACTATGTAACCTTGCGTCACTAGGACATCTTGCGCTTGAATCGCTTAGCGATTGCTTGTACCCAGGTGCACCAATCATATATGTTGGTTCTGTAGGACTTGTGCCAGTCGAGTGCTGCACCACGATGTCGTGATGGCCTTCAGCATAGTGAGACGTTCCATCCAGTTCGCGAGGGAGGCGACGCATTCGGCCTCTTCAAGGACCCTGTCAGGCTCTCTCGCATGGTACCTTCAAAGGTGCGAATTGCTGTTGTAGTGTCTCCAAACAAATGCATTTGAAGTGCATGTGTGTTCCGTAACAGAGCTTGGGCGAATTGGCATTGCATTTCTGCAATCACACCGAAGATGCCAGTTGAAGAATAGGGACGTGTCCCGCTGTCTTCGTCTCTATATGGGTGGAGTCGTGACTTATGTGTACAGCTAGGACCATAGTCGCCTCTTGTTGTCTTGCTGGACTCTTAAAGCAGTAGTCGCGGAACATGTAGTGCTCCATTGGCTGTTTGATCTAGTCCGTGATCGTTGCTCAAGTTCAATGCTTGCAGTAGCGTGTGCAGCTGCACCCTGATGTCCTTTATTTTGTTCCGGAGGTCAACAACGGGGCTTGTATCCACGTCCGTAGATGGCTGTGCCATATTTAAAAATCTGAGGCCGACAAAATAAAGCCTAGAATATTCTTTATCTGCCTTTGCCACGTGCACTTCTTCATCGCTCTCTTCTGCATGTGCGCTGCTCCAGGGCACCAGATCACGATCACATTCTTATAGAGGCAAGAAACATAAGCACCCACGTGGACGAAATTTCGGCATATGTTAAACGTCTCGAGGTGGCCTAAATTAATCCCAGGCCGTTCATTGCGGAATGCCTTTTGTTTGCTTTCACTTCTGTGCTCTGCAGTCAACAAACATATTAGCGAATCGGAGAAATAGGTGCTCTCATCCCTACACTTTTGGATCCATATTTCGCCTTTGCGGCCTTCTCCTTGCTGCTGAGCTTCCGTAGTGCAATTCGTAGCCGCAGCATGGGGAAAGCTTGGGATAGGCGCCTTTACAGATCATGGCAATGTGCAAAGCTGTATGCGAGTTTGCACGTGTCCAAGGTAGCATTCGTAAGCGAGGAGAGGGAAACAGTTAAGGCCACTTGCTCGTGGTCACGGAACACCTTATCGGCATGTTGCAGCAGGCTCACAACGTGACGTGAAGGACGAGTGAGGGGGCTCGGTTGTGGCTGCGACCGATACGATTTCAGCTTTAAAAGCTGGTTGTTTTGCTCTACAGGCTCCGCTTCAAGACTCTCCTTGCATGTGTTGCATAGCTTGTACTTCTTGGTCACGCTATGGGTGATGTACCCGGACACATAAACAAGCGATTAATTTTGCACCTCGTCAAGGGGGGGGGGGGGGGCATCATCGTCAAGAAGGCTGCCATCCAAGAGCTTATCTTCTGCTGCCTTCACACCGTTCTTCAAAGCTGCTTTTTTATTTCAACAAACTCAATAAGGTCTACTGAGTCATCGATGTCATAGTTGCCCTTTGTGCTTGGTTTAAAGAACTGGCTCAACATTATGAGCCTCTGCATCAGTTTAAACTCTAGTGGCCTCGGCACTGCGTGTCTCGAGCGAATGCAGGAGAAGAGGTTCTCCAGGGCACCCTGTGTCATCCTGCACAACACAAACTTGAACTTGTGCCCACTTAGAAGCTGGTGTTGAATGTGGAGTGCACTAGGCGTTGTGATGAGCACACCAGCTTGGAGAGGCTTCGACATTTCCTTCGCGTTACGGGATTTTATGGAAACATGTGCAAAAATCTCTATGAATTCCTTGAGAAAAGCCACTGCCTCATCATGCGCATCCTGCTTGAAAAGGGTAATTGCAGTGCCGATATACCGTGATTTGATTAGTGTAAACCACCGGAACACACCTTCTACAAACCAAGCTGTGGTTAGAGCCTATGATTGCAGGAGCCGAAGGCTCACTAGGGTACGCATAGCCGCACCAACACTGTGGTTCAGAACTGCAGCCGGAGAAGCCACATTCATTTTGGCAAAATGACCAGGGTCACGCTGTGCAGGTTTCAGGTGAGAAGCCAACTTAAGGTCCCGTTCTGCGTCGATTACAGAAAGTTCCCTAATGTGCTTCACAGACACCTGCGAGAAGCACAAAACAGATTTGAAAACGGTTTAAACCTTGCCGTAGTTTAAAAGACCACAGCTTAAGCAATGTCACAATGTCCCTGTTTCACTGCAAAGTTAAATGTGATTTTGAACAAAACTGAAGTTTGAAGTAAAATGCAAGTTAATGTGGCATTCAATCATGCCCACTAAGTCCATCATTAGAGAATTAGGTTCCTCAATACAGATTGGCAGCCTGATTACCCTGACCGTACGGGGCATCAGCCAAGAAGTACAGCTGTCGACCACGTTGGCCGCACACGGATGCCTGCAAAGACACCAAGGGCTTGACTGAGCGAGTTACAGAGATCCCAGATCTCTTCCACAGTCCGTTGTTGCTGGGCCTAATGTCAGAAATCACAGCATCCACGTGACACCCAGCCGCTTCACACTTTTCAATCACAGAAAACAGGACATCTTTAAAAAAAAGAGCCATCGATAGAGTCCCCTGCAACAGAATGAAACCAAAAAATGCCAAATGGGTTGAGGTTGATTTACTAAAGAAAAAATGTACAAAGATGAGGCTTATGCTGGTTTACATTGTACACAAGGCTGCAGTCACGTTTTCAGTTTGTAATGGAAAGAGAAGTGGGCAGAGAAACTGATGACTGAGAGGCGATACAAAAAGTGTTAAAAACAAAGCAGCATTAAGAGAGAACAGCCGCACTACAAATATCTGGCATGGCACAGTTCTCCACGGAAGAAAGAAATTCACAGGAAATCAACATTCAGCCACGGGGGCCCCTCACTTGCTGTTTCCCCTGAGCATAATGAAAGTACAGCAATCTTTATTGCGTCCTGAAAGTAATAGAATGCTTCGGCAGCTACTATGTGACACAAGTCCTAGTTCAATGATAAGAGAAAGTTTGTCATGTCTGGTGAGGACTGTGAAATTTCCTTTACTTTTCGAAAAAGCATCCCTCGCAGCCTGAGTAGATTTGGGACATTAAACCCAATAAACCGAACAAACGTTTAAAAGTTGTGTACTTATCAGGTGGTTTCAGGGTTTCCCTTTCAGTATACCCCGTAGTTCAAAAAAAACCCATTGGCATCATAACAAGCACAAATGCCAACATCACGCTGGATTACTTTGGCTTCCACTGTACGCATACAGGAATATTAAAAAACATGTTGGCAATTACACTTTTTGTAGTGCAAATTTCGAGCTCAGCTGTTGAGATATAATCTTCTTTGCAGTGATATCATCTCTTACTGCGGCAATTATGCCTTGGAATCAACCTGAAGGCAGAACGAAAACACAATGCAAATTATAACAGGCTGTCGAGAAACTTGTTTTGAAATGCCCTACGAAGAGAAATTCCTGCACCTCTACACCTTAGATTATTAAAACACTTACATTATTAAAACAGAATGAAGAACTATTATTCTCTTTATTTTTTAGCGGGAGCTGTTTGCGATTCTTTCTCCAGGGTAAACAGCTGCGGCATTCGCGTCATAGAGAGGCGTAATCAATGAATCTAGCGTTCGCGGAAAGACAATATTATCCCTGTGTACTCGGGCCACGAGGACTTGTGAGCCTGGGAGAGGGGGCTCTTGGGAGTGCGCCGGCTTCAGTCACGTGATATAGGTGCACCTGGAACCCAGTGCAGAGGTGGGGCGGGGGTTCTGCGCTGCAGATATTTCACTGCCTCTCCGCCGGGTATTCCGAAAAATGTGGGAGTATTTAAAGCGGCTTTAACGTCGACTTCGCAAGCACTCGCAAGCCCAGCCAGGTTTTGCCTTTATGCAATTTTCGCATCCTAATTGAGATTTCTTCATATACCTTCATTCACCAATTATGCAGAACTCTTTTTCTTTAGTAGTACATTTTTCAAAGTACATTTCTATTTGCATAAATGATCTTTACAGTGTGCATTGCTCTCAGACGTGTCTTCGATGCGAATCAGTTGGCACTATAATATGTTTTTTATTTTTTCTGCCTCTGTGGCTGAAAGTGGGGCTTTCAACGAGAAGAGGCAGGGTAGCTTTGAGTTCAATCCTACTTGCTTTTACAGGGTCCTGTTAGATGGAAGGGCCCAAAGGCTCGGACGGACCAAAGGGAGAGGGTGTATGTATTTAACCGCTAGTTCTGTCAGTTTTTAATGTTGGCTATAGCCTTCGCTGTCAGTTGGAGCCGACGTTAAACGTATAAAGAGCCTTAGCTCTTACTCATCACGTTTCGAGATTTCGTTGGGTCTGCTGCCACTCTTGATACCAGCGCCATCTGTGGCTGCAACTAGAAAACAGCGCATCTCGGATTGAGACTTGCAGCGCCATCTACAATAGCATTAATATAAACAACCACCTGCCGCGTGCCAATGATGACGTCACGGTCCTATATGGTGGATAGAGGTGGAACGACATGAGTATGACGTTAATGGTTTCGGTTTCTCGAATCCAAGAAGCCCGCCATTAAATTTGGCTGTGCCCCTTCTCATCCCCCCTCGCCCCCCGCATGGAATCGCGCAACATTTCATGAGACTGTGGAAGGAACCTTCAATAAATATTGGTTCCAGAGAATTGTAGCGTGTATCATTCTGTTTTGAAATGAAAAGGTGGATAATAAATGCAAGAAAACAAAGAATAATTGCGTTGACCTAGTTTTTGCAGTACAAAAATAAATATCTCAGTTAATTGGTCGCTCTGAATTTCCCTTACTTGAATGCCGATTTTTGTCTCGCTTTTTTTTTTCGTACGCGTGCTGCGTCTTGTGTGCAAATGCCGTTGGCTTTTGAGCAGGTATTATATTTTTATTTCTTTGTGGGGAAAGCGACTGCAGAAACCCGAAGGAATTCCGGAACATAAAGGCGTTCAGGTAAATAAATCCCAACTTTTTATTCCAGGGAAAAGTGGCATATTTGAACATTCAGCTCAAGCATGAGACTCATCGCATACTCGCTCCAAACCCAGCATGTGGGAAAAAAAGCAGCAACATCAGGATAACGAGCAAGAAAATTTAACCCCTGCAGATAAAGTAACATATAAGAAGTAAAAAAAAACTGAAAAATAAACGGATAAATTGAATAAAAAATCTAAAAAGAGGGGACCATCTCTTATCAAAAGCATGACAAACAATCGTAACAAAAGCACTTATACATGAGAAGCAAAAGCAGTCAGAAACCGAAAAACGACAGCACTAAAAAGGATAAAACCAATAACAAACATTCTCCTAAAGAACAACAACAAACAAACACAACAGACGGCCGCTAGAAATGGAGGGCTGAAAGTCGCAGAGTACAAGAGGTCGCAAAAAGTTATCAAGAAATGAAACTTCAATTCTACGGAGGGATACCAAAGAGTGCTAAAAAAAGTGCTTCCCTTATTTTTATTCATAAAAGCCTCAAGTATTTCACGTGCCACCTGATCGCAACTCGAGTCCAGAATCCTTATTCCGTTAAGCCTTGGCTCACACTTTCATTCTTTACAATGGGGAGGCAAATTCGGCCCGCCTCCGTTTTCTAGCGATTTCTGTCTTTCTTGATCGTGTCCTTGTTAGCACCGCCGTTCATTTCATCATGCACCAACTCACCCGTCAGGCTGTTATTCTAAATAAATCCCATTTTCCACAGCTGGCACTGCAGCACAGCAGACACTGCGGCGCAAAATAATGTTATCATTTTCTTTTTTTATGCAGGGGCTAGCCGGAATGAAAGGTGAAACTGGACCTCACGTAAGGAAGTATAATATTTTAGCGAAAAAATACCACTTTGGTTCTCCGACCATAACCGGTAATTTGAACTTCCTGCTTTTTTTATTTGTTACACGGACTCGCAGGTCCCCCGTGAGTATACCCTTTAAGAAATCTCTACTAGCATGATAGCTATGCGTGATGTGATTTCTTACTCTTGCCAAGTGAAGTACGTTTTTGCTTTCATCTGCTTTTTGTTCATATATGTGTGCATGGTCATTGTCACCAATGATGGACTTCGCTCAAAATATTTAGCATGATGTTGACAATAACCGAAAGGCAAAATCTATTATTTAGGCGCGCTGCTAATATGTCCTCAGACGAAAACGCATCTCGGAAGAGAGAACGGTTACGTAAATAGTATCTTGAAGGTTATACTAACGTAACATCTGGAAACGAACAGTGCATTTAAAGAAGCGCAATAGCTCTGGAAATCATTTCGCCCATTGCAGGACCAATTTCACCTGGTAAACTCGCCGAAGTTAACTTCTATATATGCCGAAGTGGCTATTAATTCTAGACTCCTGGAGCTTGCTTAAATACTAGGCCATATCATTCCAAAATGCAAACCATATTATTACAAGAATTCAACTGTTCGTCGAAAGGTAGCACTGTTTGAAGCCGTTGTCTTTCTTCCAATCGGAAACTGTGGGTGCCGGAAGCTTTGACCTGAGCTGAAAGTGGAAGCGTGAAGAGGAGAGATGTATCCTGGCGGCATTTTAGGTATAACGAGACAAACATCACAGTATAGTCAGTAGACGACCATAATGAAAACTGTTTATACACAACTAATCACTAATGCTCTTTGAAATGTCAGGAGCTAGAGCATAGCTGAAAGCGACAATCTCTTGGCTCTCGCGGCTAAGGAACGCACCTACTCAGTATTCCCTTAACGTCCGGAAGCTTTTAACCAGACCTGATATCGCAAACCACACGAGTTTCCATTTCGACCCGCCACGGTGGCTCAGTGGTTTTGGTGCCCGGCGGCTGTGCCCGAATGAGCGGGTTGGAATCCTGACCTGGCGGTAATGGAGCCGAAATGCAACAGCGCGGCCGCGTGCTGTGCGATGAGAGTGCATCTTAAACAAACCAAGGTGGTCGAAATTAATACTCGGTCCCCAACTTTGGCGTTCATTCATTGCCCATCTCTACCACATTATACAATTTTTGCATTTACCTGGCGCCGAAATATGGCCGCAGCAGCCGAGATTTTGTCCCGCGATCGTAGGCTCACAACTTGAACGGTAAAACCACTGAGCCATGGCGGTGGCAACGAAACATCTTGTGCAAGGTCAATAACCGCTGACACCTTTATTTTACGACGTCAGCCCTTTTCAGTGGAGGCAACCATTTTTTTTGTATGCTGCGGAACTTCGCTATGGCTAAGTCGAAGGGGGTCCAAGATCATTTCGTTACGACCGCTACTTCATTACAGGCGCATTAAAATTGGCCGCAGCTGTCACATGTCAACAGGTATCCTGGCAAGGTGTAGACCGAGGACAACATGTGTGGCGTTTAGTCTGCCACCGATCTGTGTTTGGGCAGTCTCCAAAACTCGCACCAAACGCTCCCGACGCGGCCCAATATAGGTACACGATATACACATGTCAGCCTTCTCATCACAGGCGCATTTTTTTTCCCGCGGGGCCTAGCTAATGACTCTTGAAGCAATGTTGTCATAGAGGACGGGATGAAACTCATCCAGAATATTTGGCCCAATGTTCTCGGTTCTGAAGCAGATACGAACACAGGTGAAAGAGGGCGCGGCGGTGATTCCCCGGCTGTAGTGGCCGATTTTGTTTTCTTCCCCGCATGACGCATGAGCTCGCAGGCTTCACTGCATGACAGAACTGAATATCTGGGGACGACTACAGTAGACTGAAGTCTACCGCAGAACCGTTCATAATTTCTGAAAGCTCCCTCAATTGCTTCGGATACATATGTCTCTTACCTTATTTCCTGTTCCTTGCACACTGCGGGTGACGGCACTAGTGATTGCTTCTTTGTTGCCGAATATTGCAGACGGCTGGCGCGAGGTGACGTCAAAGCCCCTCGCTACCTGACACTTTGTACCCGATGCGACCGCTTCGATTGTGGCCGTGTTCTGGTGAACGGAAGTCAACTTAGGCTTTTTGTTTTCAGCCGCTGTCACTAATTTTGACCTTGTGAAACAAGCGGCGTGTCGATGTCGTCAGGCCGCGAAAACCGAAACTGGTGAGCACACGGCACCTAAGAAGCACAGCACGCTCCCAGCGAGCCAAGCAGATCGAGTGGGTTGGAGAGCGGGGAGCGCCAATGACCTTGGCGACTCTGTCGAGACGCAACATGCAATGCGCGCCGCCTGAAGTGGCATTCTTGACTGGGCCGCGGGCTCGAGTTTCGGTAAAAATGGGTGCGCGGGCATCTCACGCCGAAGCCGACGAACAGTGAAGGGAAACGCTCATGCGGGCCTCATGCGAAAAGTATGTTTGTGCGGCGTTGTAGCGAGCCCGTTATGCGCGGCCATTTCAATTTTTCGCATCGAATGGCTACAGAACGGCGGCGTATCGTTACAAACGGATAAACTCAGCACGAAATGGCCAGTGATGCTCAATTTTTTTCATTATGTCACGTCGTAGGAAGTTTTTCTTCGTAAAAACGAGGTAATTAATACATGATCACCTATAGGAGCTTCGAAGGGGAACAGGTATTCTTTTGTTATATCCATTGTTTCGTTATAAACAGTTTTGTTATAGCTAGGTTTAACTATATAGCTTGAATTGTCTATTCGTGTCAAACTCAATGTTTGCCGTGCTTTTTCTTCAAGAAGCGTTGTGTAGTGTAGGAACGGAAAGAATATCGGGAGAGCTGCGAAGCGCCAACCGCATGTGGCAATAATTCGCGGCGACACTGTCACTCATTGCGTCGCTCAGCTTCTGGGTTTGCAGAAAATTTCGCTTATAGCCCGAAAGTAGCTCACGAGACTGGCCAATGACAGAATGCTTTGAGGGTACGTAACTTCCAATCTAGATATTTTGAGAGTAAAGATTGTTTTTCTAGCATGGTTTCAGCGGGAGAAGCCGCTCACGCTTACTACGTCTGAGCCATGCATGCAAATAGTTCAGTAAATAATTGGTAGGAATAGAACAAGAAATCCTGTTGTGTGGTATGTATTGTTATTTATTATGCAAAGAGAAACGTCACTTATTGCAAGTGTCAGCACCGTAGAAAGTAGTTTGGCACCACTGCGCCGTGTCTCTTAGAAATGCGATGTGTTGCCAGAGGAATTCTCATAAGGGCTTTTATCGTTGTTTAGTCTTAAAAGGGGGTGGGAGGGGGGGTACTAGCATCGTAATAGTCCCCTGATGACACGAGGTGACAACGGTGAGGCGGCGGCAACATAGCGGCACTGCAAATGCGCCGCTCTGTCGCCAAGTCTCGTGGCTTCGTGCGGGTGTACCAGCGGCCGCGGTATGCGAATGCCGTCGCCATCGTATGTCACGTTGCCAGGGAGACGGCGTCATGCGGTTACCGCTTTACATCTGTCTTGGTGATGATCCCACTATGATGAAACAGGCAGTGTCACCTGTAGGTTGAAAATAAGGAAATAGCCGCATTCTGCTGAACTTTGTGTCGGCAAACCTTGAAAGTAATCGTGAAACCAAACTTCACGATGTTCATGAACATATAATGCTGTGAAGTGAGCGCACTTTCCTGGAGAACGTGAAGTCCACAGCACCGCACAAACACCACGTTGCAGCATGCTGCACTGTGGGAACAAGTACCCAGGATCTGCGTTCTTGTCGGAGCAGAAAGATAATCGACCTGGTCTCAGGGTTGTTCACACATCTTTCAGTAATGACCGCTGCGAATTAGTGAATACGGTGCGTGTGTAAGAAGTATGTCTCTCTCTTCACGTACGTTGCAGCACGCGGGAGTCAAATCCTATGCAATCAGACTGTTATTTTCAAGCATAGGGACAAGTTTGGAGGTGCGAACAAAGAGCCTTGAACAGGCACTCTGTACGGCACTCAGTGTAACGGACAGGTTAGTCAAACTAGATACCGTGATTCCTTCATAACTCGCATCGCGTGCGTGATTCTCAGGGTCCGCCGGGTGAAGGCGCTCAGATTCCCCCAGAGATTCTGTTGCAGAGGGACCTGCACAAGAGGTTCACACGTAGCCTCGAAAAAGTAGACAACGCCAGCACGGAAGAAGACTACGCGGTCATCACTTGAGACGACGGCAATGACGACGATGACAAGAACTCTACGGCCGCCGCGGAGCCAGTGGACGTAGTGGCGTACGAAAAAAATCAGCCGAACGTTGACGCACATCTTCGCTAAAGTGTACATCTTGCGGCCCGAGATAGAGCAGATCCGGCGCCTCTTGGGCTCCAGGCCCAACCCGTCTCGATCGTGCCGCGACCCGTGGCTCGCGCATCCAGACTCATCTGATGGGTGGCACTGGGTGGACCCCAACTGGGGCGTGCCAGACGACGCAGTGCGCGTCTTCTGTGGCATGCGCGCCGGCGGAGAGACCTGCGTGTTCGTCGACGGGGACACGGACTCGGCGCGCTTGTCCAGGTGGGTCGGCCGGAGAAGTGTGTTGGCCAGTGCAGCGCATAACCATGGCCTTTCTTTGAGTAGTTTTATCAGGTTAATTCTCGTTCGCCTTCTATCCAAGGGATCATTTTTTTCAGAATAACGGACAGTTATTTTTCTTCTTCCGCGATATGTGTGCGGCGAAATTGTTTCGGTGTGCGAGATAAACGAATGTGCCTCTCATAGCCGGACCGAACATTGTGGTATTTGAAGACGGCCTTCTTATCGCAAGGAGACCAAGATAACGTAAATGCAAAGGTTTCATCTTGGGCCCTTTTCTTTGGTAGTGGTGACAAAGAACGTGCAAAGAAAAAAATTGCAGGAAAAAGCGAGAAGCAGAAAAGACAGTCATTTAGAGCTATAGCTGGCCCCTAAAAAAATAGAAACAATGTGTGAAGTGGCTCATTATTCCCGACTAGACATTCCCGACCAAAAGGGTTTATGTCAGAGCGTATATTTCAGTTTTTAACATATTAGTAAACTAACACTAACGAATAAACTTTTTTATCTTTTATTTTAGGAGCCAAGATTATATTGCAAAATTGATGTCCGTCAGCATCTAAGGTGAGCTGCGTTTATGAATATTCTGGAAAGGCAGCGTGTTTCGAAATAGTCTATGTCCAAAATACGCATTTGAAAGCTTGTTGAGTTGGCTTTTCCGCATTGCGCACTGATACAATTGCGTCTCTAGCATTTCTTATGCATCAAAACATGGGGGGAATACCAACTCAACGAGCTTTAAAATTTATATTTTCACGTTGGATATTTGAAACCACGTTTGCAGATTAAGAATATTTACAAACAGGGCTCACCTTTGATGCTGACAGCTATCAACTTCGCAGCATAATCTTGACTCCTAAAATTAAAAAAAAAAGCAAGAAGCTAATGATTTTATTGGAGCCAATTAATCGTTCGAACTATTGATCCTTGTGAGGTACACAGTGTCAATCTTGCTGTACAATCTAGCTTAACAGACCGCACCGATGTATCTTTCACAGTTCTTCAACCCCCCCCCCCCCCAAAAAAAAAAAAAAATATCCAAAGGTTAATAAAATCACCCTGTATGTACAAAGAGTATGTTCGGCAACACGAAAGGAATAAATATAATAGGCCCCGTGCCTACCGAGGGATGCGAAGCCGAGTGTTGCCAGCTAAATGCCGAAAGTTGTGAAATAAACAATTCTTGAGCGGCTAACTTTGCACGCGACAACTTATCAGAGCCTCTGAAGGCAGCGCGTATGATTGCAATGTTTCCTAAACCAGCGTCCGCCTCCGCTGCCAGCAACGCGTCCTCGTGGTTCAGCAGCCTGAAAGGTGGCTTCCGGCTGCGCAACCGAACCGTGGGGGACGTGCAGCTGCGCTTCCTCAGCCTCCTGAGCACTGGCGAGTACCGGAAGTTTACCTTCGTGTGCAACAACGTGAACGCCTGGTACAGCCAGCGTACCAAAGACCACGCACGCGCTCTTCGCTTCCGGGGCCGCAACGACGCGCAGATGAGCTTCGGGAAAGACAGTTGCAGGGTGTCCGTGAAGGATTGCCAGGTGGGAACGCTTGCCGCGGACTTCAAGACGCTGCTTCCTTGGATGCCTCTTCAAGGCGCCGTTTTATTCCGAAAATGCGACGAAGCTAAACGAAACGCGGCAGTAAGTATACGCGTGCACATCAGCGGTGGCTTCTGCTTGCAGTGAACGTTCAGTCGTGCTCCGAAAAGATTCAGTGACAGGCATGAACAAAGTTATTTTCTTTCCTGGACATGTAAAAAGTATTAGGCACTGTAAAGGCTGTAATTTCCAACTTGTACTCTGACTGCTTGCAACGATAGAGATAGGTGCATGCCCGCTCAAAATGTGGAGACCTGCATTGATAGATATGAATGCGCAGTTATCATTTAGCGCCGTCCTGAAAATCTCAAAGCGCATTTTCAAAAAGACAGAATTTTACGCCTGGGACATCAAAAAAAAAACACAATCTTGGGCTACGTTACAAAGGTGCATGCCAGATATTATACCTCGCCCGATGCATTTTGCTTTCGGGCTGTTAGGCGGAGTTTTTGCCCTTACGGCTCCGATGATGTGCGGCGGAGTTTGTAAATGGCGTGGATTTGGGATGTCCGTCGGCAGAGCCTTCTCCGGAGAATGCGCAACGTCCGCTACAAAGCCAGCTTGACCTTTCACTACATGGCATTCAGGGATTAACCCAGGCCGCATGGAAAACGAGGCCTTCTTGTCGCAATAAGATGTGACAGAAATTACGAAAATGAACTTTGTCGTGCTAGTTATTAGCCATCAGTGAGAAAATTGACGGAACAGTGCCTCGTTGCACCTGAATTCATAGATTAGAGAAATCTAAAATACAGCCACACGAGGAGCGTTGTGAGTTCCCCCTATACATGGTGTGCGTGCTCTCGTACTACACATATGCGATGTCCGTCATGATGATGATCATTTTTCTGGCAGCTCTGGAGGAAGTCGCATTTGAAAATGGTGAAGGTATGAAAGGGGATGGCTGGAGGAGGGGGAAGGGGAGTTAAGACGGTGTCTCACAAGGCCACTTCGAGCAAGTGTATGCCCCGCGTTCAGCTGCACATAGCAGCGGGTGCAATTGTTTAATGTGTGTCTTTCTGTATGGCGGTGCTAGACAATCGCTGTAGTCTCCCTGATCCCTGCTTTGCGTTCCGTCGCTCAAAATGTATCTGCAAACAGGCGCAGTGAGAACCTTTCGGACATCTAAATGACATCAATATTTTTATTTATTTATTTTTTTTATTTCCAATACTGCAAGTCTCATTCTGAGACCATCACAGGTGGGCAATCAGTCGTACTTTGAGTTGAGAGTAACCAAAAATGCATCATAATTACATATTAGAAATAAAGTAGTCAAGAATTATAACAAAGGAAATAGCAGGTTAACATTCAATAACATCAAACTCAAAACCCTGCGCTGGAAAACAATCCTAATTTCATAATGTAATAATGGTGGTTCAGGGTAGCAGTTAGTTCAGCAGGTATATTATTTTACATCTGTATCAATGAACAAGCCAACAAAAATAAAAAAGATGGCCTCTTCGAGCAGGACACGCACATGCACGAAAACAAAATGAAAATTACATGGGGATGGAACGTGAACAGGTTGCACTACCGGCTGGAAGGATGGACGACGATCACCGGGTTACCGCTTTGGGACAGATTCCATTGCCTTGAGGTTAAAAGGGGAAATTGAGCTGGTGATGTATGAATCCAGTTGGTTTAATTTGCGTAGGACTAAAGCTGAAAATTAATGCTTGAAGGTCTCGGTACGACATGAGCATTCGTTCAGTGTATGCTCGTGTTTATGTCCTGTTTGCCATAACTTTGAAAGAGACACATATTTCAGCGGTATTATGTTCTAAAGATTGTGTAGCAACAAGAATAAAAACTTAAGACAATCTTTGCTCGCCTTAGATAATGATTAGAGAAGGCTGCAAGGTTGGTAAGAGAACCTGAATATTTGTGTTTGTCATGGTTGAGCCTTACTACTTTTCGTTGAAGCCTCTCTAGGTACATTGTGTTTGTTAGTAACTGATTGTGGGAACTAAACAATGTTTGCATACTCATGACCGGTTTCACGAACGCGGTAGAAGCCAACATTTAGGAGTTTTCGGTGCTAGTCGTAGGTTATCTTGAACACATTACAGAAAATAAGCAACCTATGGCAATTAGCGTTGCTCCAACTGAAATATAACTGATTACAGTGGTCAATTATAGCCACAAAATAGTAATTGAAAAACTACAGAATATTAATTGATTATTCTTGCGTTATTTGCCTTCGAAAGGTTATTGCCACGGCACATATTTACTGAGGCTAAAATGAACCACTGAAGCTCAATTGCTCAATATGCTAACGTGATAGCGTTAAGGCTCCAGTTCCGTAGAAAATCTGGCGTCATCAGCGTCGGCGCTGTGAGCGAAAAATCACCGGAGAAGCAACCTAATTCGGCCACCTAGGTCACGTGACCTTGTCGTGTTATCTCAACCTGCCCACTGGATTGTGAGCCAACTCACCACCACCGCGGCAGGTGGCAGTTAAATTAATGACAGGTCGCTAGAGCTTGCTCAGTAAGGGCGGCCTGCGTCGCAAAAGCGCCACCGGTGGAAGCACCTGCCATCGCAGGGCAGTGGTGCATGACTTAACCGCTGCAATCCCTGCGCCGCGAGTGGTATGCGCATTCCCAGGGATCTGTGAATGTAAAGTCGAGAATGACTAATCCCGCACACATGAGAATTAACGCCCCCTTAACGCTATCGCGTCATACCCTTAAGGAGGAGCTTAAGTGCCCCCTCCAATATATGTTCAAAGTTAATTTTCAAGAGGAGTTGTTTTTTGAAGTTCGACCAGCGAATACAACTTTAAAAAACAACTGCTCTTGAAAATTAACAACTTGAAGGAAAAATTGGAAGAAGCCGCCGAGTTCGGTGTAGTTCCGGCGCCATGTGACACGGTGGGGAGTGCCTACAGAGTGTTCACGTGATACTTCTCGGGGCGAGAATTGCCGTAGAGGACGGTGGTCACCCGGCTGTGGTAGCGACATGATCTCTCACGATGCTCCTCTACAGCCAGTTCGTTCTTGCTCTTTAACGAAGGGAACCTCGCCGCTAGCACCGGTATTTGCCGTCATGTAGAGGTTCTCAATATTGTGCTGTTGGTTACTATCATTTAGAGAAAAAGTGATTACACACTAAACACAAATCAATGCAGATGGTGTTTTTAGCTTGTCCTCTAGCGACCTCTCAAATCGAGGTTCGATATACACCATTAGACTTGGGGTAGATTTCAACCCCCCAAAATATGAAGGACTTACGGTTGGCGAAGGGAGCAGATTTGGTGTAGATATTTACACCAAAAAATACTAGCACTTGCGGTTGACAATGGGAGCATATTTGGTGTAGATTTTTACACCAGAAAATACGAAGCACTTCCGGTTAGCAATGGGAGGTTTCAACTGCGCCGATACGCTGAGCGGTGGCTGCAGTGTCGTCTGTATGCAGGCGCCAAGATTTCGCAACGCCGGCATCCAGGAGGAGGAGGTGATGACACCGGTTCGTTTTTCCATATTGCATTTTTGCTCTTTCCTACAGGGGTACTAGAACTACTAACTATATAGGCGGAACGGTGCTAGTTCGTTAATGACTATAATCAGGTTCGAATGCGCTTTGTAATCACGAACAAAGCCCAATCGAACTTCAATGTTGAGATATAACAACTGGCCCCGTTCCGTCCATGCCGTTACGAAGTAGTACTGTAAGGAACAGGGAAAAACGCTGGATACAAAGTGCATCGGACCGCTGTCTTCACCTCCTCCTGGATGCTTGGGTTGCACGATCGTGGCGCGATACATACACACGACGTCGCAGTCACGTTGCAGGGTACTTCCGTACATCGCGGAAACAAAACGAGACCAGCGGCGGCTGCAAGGAAACGTCTTTAATCTGACTCTGCTGTGTGTACGGCACTTCTGTAAAAAATACACAAACCATGACTCCGGCGCTAGCGGAAAGTATCTTGACGGGGTGGTTTGGAATGGGCAAGAAAAGCAGAGTTGGGGAGACGACCGGCAATGAAACTGAAAGCGAGACCGTGGTAACGTTTCTAGGTGCCAAATTCCTGCAACACACTTTTTCATCTTCTCTTCTCGTAAAATATACCATCTCTTCACTGTGGTCAAAAAACCAAATCCCTGAAGTTAAAGAACCTGAATGGTACACAAGCCACTTGCGGAAAGCTCCACATTGGACAAATAATGTTTGCTATCTCTATGCCTTTAGAAGTTTTTAAAAATAATGCATTTGTATATTGTATCCTTAAAATCCGTTCATTACGGTCACTTATTTTTGCAGTCCATAATGAACCTTTTTAAAGAAAATTTCGAATTCCGTGCTACACTCGCGCATTGAAAATATTTTTCGAGCACTATCTTTATCCGGTCTATAAGTCCTCAAAGTTGATAAAAGAAGAAAGATTCGCAGTAAGGATTACACAAAAACATAGCATATAGCTTGTGACTGTGGTGTTATTTTCGAACAAAAATATAGTTCTTGGATTTTACCTTCATAGTGCAACGTAGCAGTGTAATTTTCTTAGGCATTTTTTTCCGAGACTGCAGTTTTAGGCACTTCACAGAACTTTGTTACTAGCACGTCCTCAAAACACTGTTCGCAATTTAGCTTGTGCATGCGACTTACATTCATTCCATTGGATGTTCGAAAACACTGAATTACACAGACCACCGCTACAAATAGCACTGGATTATCACAAATGTCAGTTACTAACCTACACACATAACTGAAATATTAACACCAGAAGCATTAAAAAGCTGCTTAACGTGTAAAGCTTATTCAATTGAAAATAAATTGAAGAGCCTGCGTAAAATGAACAAAAGGTCACAAATATCTGTAGATTACAATTTTATTTATTTTTTAAATGGAGGACAATAAACAGCATTTGAAACCAGAATTCTTGGAAAGGTATTAGAGATAGGGACTAACTTGAAATCAGGACCTAAAAGTAATTAGGAGCCGCGTCGTTGCAAGGAACGGACGCGTCTACGGGAGTCAGAATTAGGCTACATTTAAAGCGAAAGCTTTTCTGGCCGCGAACTTGCGATTTCGCCGTAGCGGTGCTCCGGGGAGGCATATGACGTCCCCACGCGCGTATTGCTGCGGATATTACTCTCTCTCTTCCTCCCTAGTCGCTACTGCGCACGCGCCACTAGTAGCACCAAGCCACAGGAGTTCCGTCGCTGCGCATCGCCGCGGTTTTCCCCAAAATCCAACTTTTCATTTTATGTTTTCTTTCTTCTTTCCCGCCCTCCTTTATCCCTTCCTTTACGGCGCGATTCGGGTGTCCACCGAAATATGTCAGATTGTTACTCTGCTTCGAGCGCTCGCCGCACCATCTGGCATGATGTCAAACCGCGCGGCTCGCCGCCGCCGTTTGGTATGACGTCACACCGCGTTCCTCGTTCTCGCGTCAAGCGCAGTTGGAGTATAGAGAGTCTCGCTTTGGCCGCTTCAGGAGCCGCATCCGCTGCCGCTTCCGGTGGTGGTGGTGGTAAAAACATTTATTAATTATAGAGAGAGGTGTTGGGGTCCGTGACCTGAAGGGTCACGCCCTTACAACCACTAGGTGGGGATGCCTAGTCAGGCACCCCATTGGCGGGTGCCGCAGCCCGGGCACGCTGCGTTAAGGCCCATTGGGCCTGGAGGGTGCAGCAGCCAGACAGGGTCGCCTCCCAGTCCTCTCGGGTGGGGTTTGGGATAGGGGGTAGGGATGGGTTCTGCTGGCAGGCCCACACCATGTGGTAGGTGTCCGACACCTCCCCACAGTGAGAGCACCGCCCGTCGAATTGAGGATTGAAATGCTTTAGAGTTGCCGGGCACAGCATCGTGTTAGTGAGCAGGAGCAGGAGTACCCGCTCGTTGGCCTTCCCCAGCCCTTTGCAAGGAGTGGGAAGAGTTTGGTGGGTGGATTTGTAGTAATCGCATATTTCCTTAAAAGTGTAAACCGGATTGAAATCGGAGTCCTGGTCATCGTCGGGTCCCGAGGGAAACGCCCGGAGAGAGAGCGCGCGGGCGGCGGCGTCGGCTGCTTCGTTTCCGTGGAGGCCTTGGTGACCTGGAGCCCAACTAATAGCTCGGTGCGCAGGATCGGAGTCTCGGCTACAATTTTGATAGATGCGATAAGCCAGGGAAGTAGCCCACCCTTGCTCGACGTTTCGACAAGCCCCACACAAGCACACATCCCCAATTGGACCACCTTTCGCCAAAATTTCCCATCCGACGCCAACACGAACATCACAAAGAAAGGCTACACGAATTGGTCCCAGTTAGTCATATCGCACCTTCGCTTCCGGTGAGATCCTGCCCTTTCCAAAATTATACACAGTCGTTTCCTTTTCGCTAATTATATAATTCGCTTCCGTTCCAACGCAACCGAGCGCTATCGCAACTTCATCAGCTGTTTCCTTGTTGCGGCGGCACGTCGGGTGCGGCGATCGCCTCAGTGGTCGAAGGCCGCGGTGCCCCATATCGGCAGCCACCATTAGGTGTGCTGCCTACTCCCTCCGTGACGTCATGCACCTTGACCGAGCGGAGCGGAAAAGCCTCTGCTGGAATCGCGTGCTCAAGGCATCAAAATGGGTCTTGCATAAAACGCCACCCGCCACGGTGGCTCAGGGGTTAGTGCGCTCGGCTACTGATCCGGAGTTCCCGGGTTCCAAACCGACCACAGCGGCTGCGTTTTTATGGAGGCAGAACGCTAAGGCGCCCATGCGCTTTGCGATGTCAGTGCACGTTAAAGATCCCCAAGTGGTCGAAATTATTCCGGAGCCCTCTACTACGGCACCTTTCTTCCTTTCTTCTTTCACTCCCTCCCTTATCCCTACCCTTACGGCGCGGTTCAGGTGTCCGCCGTTATATGAGACAGATACTGCGCTATTTCCTTTCCCTAAAAACCATTTATTATAAATTGTTATTATAAAACGCCACTGCACTGTGATGCGTTCAGCGTAACGCTAGGTGTGTTCGATGTGGCGCCTGCCGTGGAGGCCGCCCGTCGCTCGACCACAAACGTAGCCATGGAGATGGAGGTTTTCGCTTTCGACCAGTGTTAACCTGAACTAACCCACCAGCAAATTTTTTTAGGAAAGGAAATGGCGCAGTAGCTATCTCACAATTCTCGGTGGACGCCCGAAACACGCTGTAAGGGAAGGGAGAAAACAGCTATTGAAAGTAGAAAGGAAGAAAAAGGTGCCGTAGTGAATGCCTTCGCAATTAGTAGTAGTAGTGGTTTATTAAAATATTTATCAAATGGTAGGATAAGGTTTTTGCTAGCCCCGGCATCAGCCATCGAAGCTCAAGCACCTGAGCTGGGGCATAATAATAATAATAATAATTGGTTTTTGGTGGAAAGGAAATGGCGCAGTATCTGTCTCATATATCGTTGGACACCTGAACCGCGCCTTAAGCGAAGGGATAAAGGAGGGAGTGAAAGAAGAGAGGAACAAAGAGGTCCGTAGTGGAGGGCTCCGGAATAATTTCGACCACCTGGGGATCTTTCGCACAGCACACGGGCGCCTTAGCGTTTTTCCTCCAAAAAAACGCAGCCGCCGCGGTCGGGTTCGAACCCGGTTACTCCGGATCAAAAGTCGAGCGCCCTAACCACTGAGCCACCGCGGCGGGTTGAGCTGGGGCAGCGGAATTAAAGGATAGCAGGCAGAATGAGAAATGAAATGAAAGTGGCGAAGGGGAACAGGAAGAAAGGATCTGGGTAGAGGTAATATAGACAGTCTATTTACACAGTAAGAATGGTGTACAGGTTGCGCGTGTGATTAGTAATTGAAATTAAAATTGAAAATTGGATTTCGAGGAAAGGAAATGGCGCAGTAACTGACTCACATCTCGGTGGACGCCTCAACTGCGCAGTAAGGAAAGAAAGAAAGGAGGGACAAGAGAAGGAAGAAAGAAGTGCCGTAGTGGAGGGCTCCGTAATAATTTCGACCACATGGGGATCTTTAACGTGCACAGACTGCAGTCGCGGAAGTTGCAGTTACGACAGGCTAGTCAGATTTTCAGGCTAGTTTTTGCGTGCAAGGTGCTCGTAGTGAATGAAAACCTCCTTGTGCTGAAATCTGTGCACTTGGTGACTTCAAGTGAGTGTTACACATGCCATCCTGCTTTGCGCCCGGCTGCACAAGAGGCAACAGAAATGACGCCACTGATAATAATTTTTTCACACCACCTCACGATGACAGCCACATAATAAATGGGAGCAGATACTAGGGACAACTTCTGCGAGGGAGAAGAAAGAGAAGAGTCCTGGCACTGAAGGCAGAACTCAGAATTTAAAGACAAGGAACCCCAAGAGCACTGGTCGATCTCCTGCCTTTGCAGCGCCTCGGGTTCGTGTCATCAGCATGTGGCATGACAGGGCACAGCTCGATGCTTGTACACTAAAACAGTGTTGTCGTTACATCCGATGGTGTGAATTGCTATAACCGACGAAAATCATAGTGAGAAACTAAAGTGCTTGGACGGCATGACACACACAACACGTAAGACGAGAAGCGCTCCTTGTTTATTATCATGTTATTTTCAAAGTTATTGTGTGTACTGTTGTGCCGTGCAGCTATGGGCGCGGCGCTGCTTGTCGTTGCGGAGGTGTAGCAGACGACGCGCGAGGTGTGTAGAAAAGCACGACTGCAGCGCCGTTACTTCTAGCTGTGTCCACATAAGCAGGCCAACAAGCGTCGGGTGTCGGAAGCTGCGAAATCGAAATTGTGTGCATTGAATCTTGAACGCATTCTTTTGCTTTGTCTAATATTCTTCCTCTTTTAAATCTTTTTTCAACCTCACATGAAAACAAGGATTTTGTGCTAGCACAAAAATTCACAGAGCTCATCGCAATGGCAAACCAGGATCTGCAAGCATCCCCTTTTTCCTCTGTTTTCGCCTCTTCCTTAGTGGAACTCCTATAAAATCCTTTGTATACTTTCGAGCTGCTTCTCTTGCTCATCTCCATCTTAATGTTTTTAACTTTCATTGAATGACGTTCTGGCTTTTAAAAAAAGGCCTTCTTCTATCATGGCCTGGCAAAAGCCCGCGGACGTCACCGACGACCAGGTTCCGCCAAGGTAGACATGAAATGAATGCCCTCACTGTATTTAATCGCGAGCTATCCCCGAAATATTGCCTGCATGTTCTCTTGTGCACGCGCAAAACAAACTGGAAGTACAAGAAAAATGTCTCGAGGTCTCCCTACTTCTCGAGCCAATACACCGCCGTGGGTATGTGCCATTATGCCCTAAGATATCATCATTATCAGCTCTTGTCGGCTGCTCGAGCTCTCTGCGCTCGAGCGGCACGAGACATCGAACGCACGCCATCTTTTCTTTAGAGCCGTTCCTTCATGAGGCACCGCGAAGCTTGGTGCGTCCACACCGTCTCTCGCGAGCAGTCCGCTGTTGAGCTCCATCAAAGCGGTTCTGGACTCCAGCTTGCGATGCAGAACAACCTTGGCCAAGGAGCTGACCGCTGCTGTGAGATCAAGAGCTGCCGGAACATCGCAACCTGTGCCGCACTTCCATCTGGGCAGCCACCGGACGCCGAGCTCGCCAAGCGCTTCGTCGCCTCGGGGACACGCAGCACCAACGGAAGACAAGACGCTGGTGGCGACCACCACCACCTCCCTGACAAAGGCGAAGAGATGCTTAAGCTCCGAGAAGCGCCTGCGCAGAAATGCACGCAGCCGGTCACAGCCGTCAGCCTTCCCCCACTACCTGCACGGTGAGTTGGCTTCTATGCCTTTTCTCTCCCGAATGGCTTTGATACACTTGCAGGATATACTCCTAGGCTGCTTCTCCGAACCCTGTATTCAATACCTTCGGTCAGGGCGCGTGTTAAGGTTCAGGCGGGCGACATGCAGGTCCCACCAGCTCTATTTCAGAAAAGTATTTATTTGCCCGAATCTCGATGTTCACATTCACCTGTCGGTGCCATGTTGCCTCTCTGATTGGCTCTCAGATGTGTCAGTCAGTGTCACCGTGTGCGTCACTTGCCGCCAGTTACAGACGCTCTTTTCGCGTCGACGTGAAATTGACCTGGCGTCGAAAATAGATATTTAGCAGCGCTATTCTTGGTGCCCAGCTGGTAATTATGTATGATTATGATGAGCAAAATTTTGGAGGACGCTTAATCTTCGTCTTTAATAGTGAGAGGCGACAGCGTATTGCAGCGCTGCCTAGGAGTCCAGAGAACGCCAACGCCTGTTCGGCGCGACGCGTGGCCCGTTGGACAATTTAAGGAAAGGACGCGTGTCTCACATATCTCGGTGGACACCCGTAAAGGGCCGTAAGGGAAGGAAATTGAAATGAAAATTGGTTTTAAGGAAAGGAAATGACGCCTGCCTCACAATTCTCGCACTGTAAGCGAAGGAAAAACCCTTCTCTTACGGCGCGGTTCATGTCTCCAATAAGATGCGCCATTTTTCGCTCACGGCCAAAGACGCCGACGACACCGGCTTTTCTGCGACACACGAGCTCCTTAACGCTGTTGCGTTAAAAGAAGCTACAGGCCGTACGGATGAAAACACATGTGCTCGACTTGCCAATTTGGAGAAAGCAGTTGCATACAATTATTAGCCGCTTCCTGAAATCTGACTGCAATAATATCACGAGAAAAAAGTGATTTGCCCGTATTATGGAGTGATGTCAAACTGACCTTTCGCCATATATACACTGTGCCACCATTGGCAAAAATGGAAATGAAATTTGGTTTTTATGGAAAGGAAATGGCGCGGCATCTGTCTCACATATCGCGGAAACCTGAACCGCGCTGTAACGGAAAGGATAAAGGAGGGAATGAAAGATGGTTTAGGTTTAAGGGGGTTTAAAGTCCCAAAACGACTCAGGCTATGAGATGAATGAAAAACTTTATTGAATTCTTTTGGTCAGTTCCGGAGAGTCTCCTTGCAGCTGCGTCTTGGCGCTTGCCGCAGCCGCCGCCGCCGTCGGGGGCTCCTTAGCAAGGGTGGTCCCTCATTCCAGGGCTCCACTGGTCATGGCCACCTCGCACGCGTGCTGCACGAGATACACCGTAGTGAAGGGCTGCCGAAATTTCGACCACTTCGGTCGTTCTTTAGAGGCTCCGAAATGCATTTTCAGTGCATTGTTTTGCCTGTTGGTTGCATAGAATGACTCATAGTGATGTTATTGGCATCGGTCGTACCGCGTATACTGGTTTTTATTATTTTAATTAGCTCGCAAAAGCAAACTCGTGGCCCTGACTGTGTCACCATACAGTGGCGGTTTTTAGCAGCGTATATGACATCACTTATGACATCACTTATGACAAAAGTAAATATACAGCAATTTGTGTTAATAACTAAAGATACGTTTTGTCAAGCTTGTATTTTATATTACATTAACAAAAGAAACTTGTTTGCCTTAGATAAAAGCGCTGTAAACCAATTGAGTAAAACAAAAATACACCACCAGACTCAGGCTACTTCTTGCATCGAAGGACTTTGCGCCTCTCTGTAAACATCCTACGACCTAGCACTCAACGTTGATGGCTACTCTCTATGTATCTGAGAGTGGCTTTGCGGAACCGATCCGATCGAGCCATTGCACTCTATAAGCGTTCGTTTCGGTCACAAGGAAGGATGCGTTCGTTTCACATTTAGCGGACAGTGCGCATCGTCAGCTTGTGGAGGATCACCAGACGGCGGCGCCAGATGGCGCCACGCTGCCGTCAACAGCGCGCGATCCTTGTTCGCCGTGACCAACCAGCGCGCTAGGAGCGACGGGCGATTGTAGGCGGTAAGCAGTAGCTGTGCGTGCAATGCTAAATGTGCCTGATATCTTGCGCAGGCCGTCACACCGTCGCAGTATCTCGCGCTCGAGTTCGGATCCATAAGTAAGGAGCGTCACTGGTCAGTTTTCCCTTCTGCGCCGTCGACGTGACGATGAAGCATCGCTGAGTCAGCTGGGCGTTCACATGATTGTTGTAACCATGCAAACGGCGCTGCCAGCTTTGGCATGAACGAGTTACGAAGAACAGACAACCATGGAGTGTAAACTTCCGCCACGCGCTCATATAGGCTGTTTTTTTATTGGTCGCATTAAGTGTCGTCCGCGGGAGAGTGAAATGGGAATGGGAAGCTGCGGGAAAATCGAGCTGAGGGCACCATTTTGTTTGCTTGCATTTTGAAATTTCTTCATTGAATGACTTCCGTTCGTATGCATCGATTCTCGTAATTCTTTTTTAGTCAGCATCTGTGGGACATAAAGAATTCATTTTAAGTGCAACCATTATCCGTTCAAGCCGTGTTTCGCAGCCCCTTTAACGTGCACTTCCATCGCACAATACACAGGCCTCTAGAATTACGCCTCCATCAAAATTCGACCGCCGCGGCCTGGATCGAACCCACGTCTTACGGGCCAGCAGCCGAGCGCCATAACCACTCAGCCACCGCGGCGGCGGAGTGAAAGAAGAAAGGAAGAAAGAGGTGCCGTAGTGGAGGGCTCCAGAATTATTTCGACACCTGGGGATCTTTTATGTGCACTGACATCGCACAGCAAACGGGCGCCTTAGCGTTTCCCTTCGATTGAAACGCAGCAGCCGCGGTCGGGTTCGAACCCAGTAACTCCGGATCGGTAGCCGAGCACTCTAACCACTGAGCTTCCACGGCGGGGTGTTTAATATTAACTATTTTAATATAGTTGGTTTTTGGGGAAAGGAAATGGCGCAGTATCTGTCTCATATCTTTGGACCCCTGAACCGCACCGTAAGGGAAGGGATAAAGGAGGTAGCGATGTTTTTATTTTTTTATTGGTTTTTGGGGAAAGGAAATGGAGCAGTATCTGTATCATATAACGTTGGAGACCTGAATCGCGCCGTAAGGGAAGGGATAAAGGGGGGAGTGAAAGAAGAAAGGAAGAGAGGTTCCGTAGTGGAGCGCTCTGCAATAATTTCGACCACCTGGGGATCTTTACCGTGCACTGATATCGCACAGCACACGGGCTCCTTAGCGTTTCGCCTCCATCGAAACGCAGCCGCCGCGGCTGGGTTCGAACCCGGGAACTGCGAATTAGCCGCCATAATTTAGCCGTGCCGCAAACTACCCGAATCATGCGAATGAGTTATTGTAACGCTGGTTTATACGGCATTAGGCCGCCGCAGTTTAACAGGTATTTAAGTGATGCCAAAACTAAGCTTATAAAAGTCTTGTTTTCATTGCACAATGCACTGAATTGGCTTCATAAGGGCACACCTAAAATGAACAGCGTTTGAGACATGGAGGAAAAAAAAAACTGAGGAGGGCTCATCCGGCGAGACCTTTGAATCCTAGTCGTAAAAAGTAAAAATGCATTAAAAAGAAGGGACTCGGTCGCCCCCCGCCCCCCTGTGACCACGCACGTGATAGCGTGCGGTGATATATAGCGCCGCTGGGCGCGCATGCGCGGAGTAGGGCGGCAGACTGATTGTAGATGAACTTCCTCGCTGTAGACGGCTGCGCCACGGGCCGCGCAGACGCGCGCACTAAGACATACCTACACCAAAATACCAAGTACTGACTGGGAGAGCGAAAAAACGGGGGAGGGAACGGCTTCACCAGCGCTTGGCTTGCGAAGGCCGGCCGCTTGGTGTCGCGCTCCCTCATAAGCTTTTTTTCCTCCATGCTGCATGTAGTTACACAGCAAAGAACTATTTTTCTTATGAGAAAAGTCAGGCAATTGTTTCATGGTTACTAAATTCCTGATGAAATTGCAAGTCTTGGGCAGAGTTTTCATAGGCTAACCATTCCCAGCTTTTCTAGTCAGAGTGGGTACTCCTGACGGAAAGCTACAAATTCTACATAATTCCGCTGGAGTTAACGGGAATTATAATTTATCCAGTCGGACATATCTGGGTAAATAACTAAGCTGCAAAACACATTTTGCAGCTGGAATTAATTGGTTTCCAGCTGGCAGGATATGATTTCTACCTCAGTAATCAAATTTGAAATGGGATCCTTTTTTTTACCTGGGCTGTCAACCTTGCATGCATGTGACACAAGGTTACTCTCTGCCTGTGCCCCCAGTGGCACTGCGTTAGATCCAACTTTCACTGACTCAGCCATTTGCACATTGCTTCCTAGAAGTTGGTGATGCCGTTTGGTGATTTTAGGAAAAATTGCAGACAACCTCCTTACCCTCTACACTCTTAGTATGACTGGGCCATCGATGATGAATATGTTGCTATTTTACTGTTAAACAAAAGTGGCTGTTGGCTTCGCCATTTTGACGTTTATAGAATGCAGCTCTGTCGAAAAAGTAATGGCTCTGTGTGCAAGCCATACTAGTCACTATGTGATGTTGC
The DNA here is from genome assembly GCF_052857255.1 of Amblyomma americanum. Lineage (NCBI taxonomy): Eukaryota > Metazoa > Arthropoda > Arachnida > Ixodida > Ixodidae > Amblyomma > Amblyomma americanum. The sequence goes on from NC_135497.1 coordinate 245,739,973, forward strand.
ACTTGATAATGAACTGCAATTAGGCTGCATAATGTATTCCCGCATGCATGAAAGACAGTGATGAAATAAATAACTTCAGTTGTCTTTCCTCCCACAAAGTGTACACTGTGGGCGAAAAACATACCTCACTACTCTTAGGCGTAGCAGCTTGTCTTGTTACCAAAAAAACACTCCGTTACTGTGATGTGCACATGCTTTCCATACCGTTTTTCTACAGTTGCACATCTGGCGAAGTCGCTTCTTAACACTTCTGCTGGTGCCACATGCCACACAGCACTGGTGATATTATCTGGTAGTATAACAAAAAAACTTTTTTTTTTGTGTTGAGTGTACAAACAAGAAAGCCTGGGTTCTGTGGTTGCAGGTGCTTATGGAATTCGTGAAGGGCTGTATGCTCTATATTTAGTCAGACAGCTGTGTACAGTAAGGCCGGAAGGAATCGTGAATGTGCATATGGTCTACTTTTATACTTTGCAGTGAGATATCCATTTAGGAAGAGTTTATAAATGTGTACTTCGCTTGATCCTTTGCTCAGAAACATGAATCAGGCTAGTTGCATACTGCAGCTGAAAAGCATGCAGATGGAGTATTTAGTTTTGTTCATAGAGGATGTTTGCATTTAAGTCCGGCCTCACTGTACGCATGTGCCTTGCCATATTTTATTAATACTTCTTTTCATCTGAACTGCAGATGGAGATATTCTCTGCTCTGCAATCTTTTGTACGCACGAGACTTATTGTTCGCCACTGCATTTTGCCTTCCTTGATTTTCGATGATCTGGTGGACGCTTCTTTCTGTCCTTTCACAGATGCCCTTAGCCCTCTATAAATGCGAAAACATTGTATGGCTATGTTTGTGGTTTCGTGTCATCACGAGCTTGTCCGCACGATTACGTCCGAACGAATGGGTTTATGTGAAAAAGAATGGTACCATCAGATACAGCATCAAAAAATCTAGTGCGGGAAGTCAAGGGTTTGAGGTGGGTTCATTAGTTCATTAGTTACAGCTAAATATGTCCAAAAGTTGCGCCGGGCCTGAGCAAAAGTGGCGCCAAATTTCAAAATACCAGAAGTGGGCGGTGCCAAGCATGGCGCCAAATTTGAAAAACGAATTGGGCATATGGGACAAAGAATGGCACCATCGGACAGAGCATCAAAATGTCTTGCATGGGAAATGGGGGCTTGAGCCGCCGCGGTGGCTGAGTGGTTATGGCGCTCAGCTGCCAGCCCGAAAGACGCGGGTTCGATCCCGGCCGCGGCGGTCGAATTTCTATGGAGGCGAAATTCTAGAGGCCCGTGTCCTGTGCAATGTCAGTGCACGAAACAGAACCCAAGGTGGTCGAAATTTCCGAAGCTGTTCACTACGGCGTCCCTCATCGCCTGAGACGCTTTGGGACGTTAAACCCCCATAAACGAAACCAACCCAAATGGGGGCTTGAGGTGCGTTATTTAGTTGAATAATTACAGCCAAACATGTCCAAAAAGTGGGCGGGGCCAAAGCAAAAGTGGCGCCCAATTTGAAGACAACGGAAGTGGGCGGAGCCAAGCGTGGCGCCAAATTTGAGAAACTGGCAGTTTGACCGGAGCCAAGCGTCGCGAGAAAATTGAAAACGAAGCCTGGGGCTAAGTTTCAAAATAATAATAATAATTGGTTTTTGGTGGAAAGGAAATGGCGCAGTATCTGTCTCATATATCGTTGGACACCTGAACCGCGCCGGAAGGGAAGGGATAAAGGAGGGAGTGAAAGAAGAGAGGAACAAATAGGTCCGTAGTGGAGGGCTCCGGAATAATTTCGACCACCTGGGGATCTTTAACGTGCACTGACATCGCACAGCACACGGGCGCCTTAGCGTTTTTCCTCCATAAAAACGCAGCCGCCGCGGTCGGGTTCGAACCCGGGAACTCCGGATCAGCAGTCGAGCGCCCATGGAAGAGTGGCGAGTTACCGCGGGCTACCACCGTGAACTCGAACCGTTTTCCTTATTGTTCATCCCTGAACTGTTTTTTTGCTCACCAAAACCATGGTCATGAAAACAGAACTTTGCTTGAACCCTGCCCCTGCTGTCACACATGAGAAGTGTCTTTGAGCAGTAACAAATTAAAGCCATTGTAATAGGTCTTCACCTTCCTCTATGTTCCTCTCCTTCCCCAATGTTTAGTAGCATATGTGAATATATTTTTTCAAGCCGACTTCACCTTCCTGATAGTAAACCTTTCCATTTTACGAGGTGAGGAGTCTTGCTGCATTGAAAGGAGCTGCCTGCCGCTGCAGTTGGTACATTGCAGTTGTTCTACAGCAAAGGACTTGTAGGGCTGTGCATGACAAACTTTGTTTCACCTCTCGTTTTTGTGCGTACTTGCATCACACGCGCAGTGTAGCTGCCAAAATGCTTTTGGTAAGTGCTATGTGCTCATGTCAGACAGAATTAATAAGATTGAGGGCATTTCCAAACATTGAAAAGCAAGTAGCATTCTTGAGAGCCCTTTTTAAATAAAATAGTGTACCTGCCACTGTAAACAATGGATATGCGTCGTGCTGTATAAATTTTTTGTGAGGTGTGCATGCAGGCACACCTTATATTTAAAGTTTACAAAGCAAAGGATGAGTCCTCATATAGTGAATATCTTCCTGTTTTGCTTTCGAATTTCAAGCATTTGACTATAAGACACTATACTTGTTCGAAACGTTGCGTTTCACGCGTATCGCAGACGTGTTTCGTATGCGGCCTGTGGCAAGCGTAACCAAGGATAGCGTTAAATTCGATGCACCTGGATTCCTAAAATCTATATGGGATTGCCGTGCTAAGCATAGTTTTTTCGCAGCCAACACTCGCTGTTTAAGGCCCCACTTGTTTAGACCGATCTCCTGCGCGCACTACACCGTTCCACCCCACGCGCTACACCGCTGAAAACGACATATTGAGGTTAACCTTTCCAATTACACTGATGCGTTGAGGTTATGATCGGCAGCCGATAGCCAGCCGTTTCTCCGCCAGTTCGTCTCTCCGTGACTCTGATCCGACCTGACATGTACGAAATCGCCGCATATGGCGATAATTCGACGCGACGTGCTGCGCGATGGCTTTGGACGGTGAGGTGAGAGCGGTTGCCTCGAAGTTGCCGACACCGCTTAATCAATATCTATGGTTCTTAACGTTGAAGTGAAAGCCTGGGAGGAGCTGTGGAACGGGAAAGTTGTTGTATATGGCATCCCTTCATTGCGCTTGATGCTGTCGGACGTCTGAACGGGTTGCTACCGCAACCCTAATGTCTCATAACGCGAGGTGACTGAACACAGAAGCGGCCACAACTGAGCAACGCTGCTGAAACGCGCCGCTCTGCCACCAAGTCTCCTCGCTTTATGCCGATGAACCAGCGACCGCGTAGCAAAGATTGCTTCATGCAGTATAATTACCGCTAAGCCCTTTATTTGAATTGCGACCAACTTGCAGGGCCTTTCGCGTCGCATTCAGCACCATTAGCAGCTGTCTTGAGGCACATCTTTAGAGCATCGGTGTTTTTTTGCACTCGGTGCTAGGTAGTTGGCGACAGTATATATTTTTTCCTAATTTTTTTTTATTTGCACTTTCGTCATCTTATTCTGCGTTTACGTACTTTGGCGCCGCCCCGATGCATATGTCACGGACACACGGGTACTCCCCGCTCTGGGCGAATTTGCGAATATCGAGAATCAGGCCCCAGATGACATTTTACAAGTGAGCAGATTTATTAGCAAAGCACAGTTACATTTTCACGCCTTGTGCTTAGAACGGGCGTCTCGATACTAGAAACCTTTTTAAGAACGTAATGACATGGGGGTACCATGTGTTGCATGATGAGCAAAAGCTAGCAGCTTGCGGTTAGGCCTGACGACGGGCTTCTGATGGCAGCTGCGGCCCCGGATTTCAAAAAACAGCAGGGTCTAAACCTGTAATACGTGCAAATAAAGAAAGAAAACTACGGGACGTTAACTCCTTAGACAGGGGGCTTGAGGGGAAATGCAGAAATGGTTTTGTCATTTTGGGAAGGGGTGCCCTTTTGCGACAGGGTGGGAGTAGCCAGATGCAGTCAGCAGTCGATGCGTGCGTAGGTGGAGTCGGGGAGATGTGTGGGGATGGGGTGGGCGTTCATCTGCAGGTCACGCACGGTCGAGCATGATCCCTATATAAGAGGGCCGTTCGGCAGGTCAGATACAGTGAAAGAGAGGGAAGAAGAGGCTGTAGAGGGAGACGGAGACCGCAACTGTCATCCGTTGTTTTCAGACTAATCAGTGATCAGTATTCTGGCCCATCAGCCTGATGCGTTGCAATGACGCATGCGTGACGTCAGCTCATTCTGCTTTACAACAAGGACAATGACGCGGCATAAACGGAGCCATAGCCCTAAGAACTAACGCGGAAAAAAAATGATTCGAGGCTGCCGAGTTTGACACATGAACAATGGTGCCATGCGCTCACAGTTCCCCAAATCCAGAATATTCCTGCCTAACTAGCGGCTTGCGCGAGAATACCAACTCAGGCGTTCTAACGCGCGCTAGTTGATCATGACTCGTGCGGTGCGAAGCGGTGCTCGATCAGCAGTTCATTACTATTTATGATACCTGCGTGTGAAGGGCAAAAATACAGAGAAAAGCGATCCTCGACGGAGTTTTGTTGCGTTTCATTCAGTGTGCCTTCTCGAAGGAAAGTCCTCACAGTGTTGTCTTGCTGCATCTCAGGAAACAGGATGCCTCCTGGAGAGCGCTTAAGTTTTAAAAAAAACGTGTCGGTGGCCATGGTCGCTTATTTGAATCAGTTGACTCGGGACGACTACTTTCTACCCGGTTATTATAAACTTACCTTCTGACCACCAGTTTAATGTACTGTAGTTAGGCTATGATCATCATTTCGTTTTTTAGACGTGGCGTCACTGACAACTGAACTTGTCTCAGAGCATTCTGTGTTAGCTCGAGCGGTTTTAATCTCGCTGTAACTGACGCTTGCTCTCGGTGAGTAAGCCATTAGGCTAAGGTTTCAGTGCGCTCCAGCTGCGAAAGTGCCACGCTCAGCACAGGCGGACGACAAAGCGACGATGTAATTGAGGGCAAGAAGATATTCATCTTTATTCCTCCACCTGATCCCATAGCAACGCTCGTCGCTGTGGTTACGAACACGCCGATAACGAAAGCGCCAGTTGCCTTCGTAGAGAACGGCGCCGCGCCTCGCCAACCGCGTGGCGATATTCGCCGTTCTGGTGACGTCATTGTGCTGATTCTTTTTACTCGCGACCCAATGCCCATCTGTCGTGTATGCACCATTGTATTTATTCCTTACTTTTTAGAGTTTCTGCTGATAGTGACAGCAGTTTTCATTTGCCTAATATTTTGCACTTCCAGCGAAAGTATTCGAGCTTTGAAGGCTCAACTCTATACCATATTATAAATATGCAGTTGTTTTTGTGAGAGCACATAGAATAACACCATTAGGGGTGTTAGAGGTGCACTAAAGTCTATAATTATCGATCAGCACTTGCTTTTCCTTGTTCATACACTTCACCCAATCGATCAGCACTGTTTAAAGATCCCAAATTCCATGGGCACGCTCGCTTTTATCCGTCTGTCTACTCACCCACTTTTGATGTATGTATGTTTTTTCTTGGCGTTTACGAACCGAAATTCATTGTGGCTTTCCGTTTACCTGAATTTTGCTGCACTCTTGTTTTCGAGCGCAGCCAACGACGCAGCCCTCGCACCGCATCTGCTGAGGAGCAGGACATAAGCTTGCGCTCCGCGCATCGTCATGTGAGCCGAGCTGCTGTCGCTCGGAGGGCGTCCGACCGAGGTATACAGTACTGCTGCCTCTGCCAGCTGGTTCAGTAAGTAGTCTCAAAAGCCCCTGGGCACTCCTTATACTACGGTTTTCCGCAGCGTCACGGGCAAAACACGCCACGAGGAACTGGCGTTAGCAGTGATTACACGCAGCTGTTGTGTCTGTGCCGATACGCCTGGTTGAACAATGACGCAATTAGAGCGAGCGCGTCTTACATGTAAAGAGTTCGGCACCCAGCGGCAACTAATTAAGCCATATATCACCGTGGCATCTGGAACAATCACAGTGGCAGATGGCACGGGTATACGGGCAGTGTAACTGTGGACCAGACAGTGACTGCAGATCCGGATTATTAGATGGAACTTGGAGAGAAAAAAGTTATATGATCTAAGCTTACCAGATTAACGCATTAATTAGTGAAAGCTGATTGGCATTTGCGGCCGAGAGGTCTAAAGTGGCAGGCCCATTTTGCGTTTCACATGCGATAGCCCTGTTGGGCGTCTTAGATATGCTAGTGTTGGCGCCTATACGCTCCGTGAATACCCGGCTTTCTGCAGCAGCCGGTAGTTTTGAGTCAGGCGTACCCATTCACCATACTACACTAATGGATTACACTGAAGCCAACCACTCAAAAAACATTTATGTTGTGTGGCGAAGCTCTTACTGCAGGACGTCCGAAGCTCTGCTCGCCAACTTCTGGCCAACTTCAATCTCCTTCGAATTCTATTTGCCCTTTCTTTGCCTACCACATATTTTCCAATGTGCAGAATAGCTCGCGCAGTGTGCTTTCGACACGCGGGAGCGGCTGTCTTACAGAAGCCAAAGAACTCACGCAAACCGCCCCTGAATTTGGCCGTTTCCAAGCAACTGAGAATCCGCGCTTATTCCCGTTTTTCACCGATATCGCGCACTGAGCAAAACACCATTGGAAACTTTCAAGGGCTTTATACGTTTCTCGTTGTAAGGCCATTTTGTCGAGAGAAGGCTCAGAACTTGCTGAAAGAGCACACAAGCGCGCGAATCAATTGTGTACGCCTAGGTAGATACCTCGGTTTGAGCGCGGTGCGGCTGCTCTTTGCGACGCTATTGACGGCCAACGGGAGAACGAAAGAGCGATATAAATTGGTAATTGGCTCCTCGCTGGCCTCAGTTTGTCATTATTCCCAGTGAATCTTCACATCGCCCACAGAGCGCACTTGACGCGCGCGAATAATTTGGATTAGTGAGGCCGGTCATGCCAGTTCCACCAACATGTTGTCGAACATTCCATCACTATAAGGCCACCTTCGGGCCAAGCAAAACAGTAATTAAAAAGAGGAAGTCTGTTTTGAGTTTGCCGAAGTCTCTAATAACTGATCTCCGGGGCCCTGAAACATTGATAGGAGCACTTCTCACCTTGGCAAGATGGTGAACAAAACAGTGCACGCTGCTGAAAATCTCTCGGTAATTTCGCGCTCCTCTCGGAAGTAATAAATGCCTGGCGCTCCTTTCAAATGCATTTACGGGGATTCCTCCTTTTTTCATCAATCTGCGCTTGTGATTATGTAGAAGAGAAAACGCATTTTTGCCATATGGCATGCACTTATGATTTATGTCCGCTTTCTTGTATGCCACGTTTGTATATATTTATGGACGCGAGGTATTTTGCCCCAGATAACGCGAGATAAAGGAGCTGCTAAGCTTATGACATCTTATGGCCTATATTTCTTTTTACATTCGCCGTGAGTAGACGGCTGACGGTGAAGGCGCCAGTGAGACGCTAAAACGGGCTTGTGAGACGGCACTGCTGACCTGATCGGCGATGCGCACAGACGAAATTCAGAAGCGCGACTTTACCCCCCTGTCATTCAAAAAAAACGCGAAAAGGTCCAAATTTCCTGCGTTGACTCGCGTTTAAGCCTTGAGCTCTCCGTAAAAGTACCGTAGTACTTGAGGTACTGGGCAGAGGCGTTGGCAACGCACCTAATTAATGTCCCGCACTCCGTCGCGTAGTTCGTTAGCGCGGATTCTCAGCAGTTTTCAAATAGCCCAATTCGGTGGCGATTTCCGTGATTTCAAGGCTTCTGTAAGAAAACCGTTCTCGCGTATCGAAAACACACCGCGCAAGTTACTCTGCACACTGAAAAATGTGTGACATGGAAAAAATGGGCAAAAGAAAGGGAAAGGTTATTGCATTTGACGAGAAGTGTCCCTGCAGCACTTCGGACGTCCCCAAGCTTCAAACGGAGCCACAGCCATCATGGTAGCAAGGTTTCGCTGCGTTTCAACAACGTTTTAAAATTTTAAGTGTTTTGCACGCCTGTGGTACAGGCTTTGCCACATACCTTAAATGCCTCTTGAGAGGTTGGCTTTTTTGTAGTGCGCTGGTGTAGTTAGATGAAAGGGTACGCCTGACTCGCCACTACTTTGCGGCCTTCGCTTCGATCGTGTTCCCGGCTGACTTAACGCACGCCAGGGCACGCTTGCACGAAGCAAGCAGTTTGGTTCCGGCGTTATTGTTTTTTTCGCAGTCTAAAACTTCAGCTCGCTTTGAGAAAAGGGAAGGCGCATAAATGGTCTCTGGGTCAGTAGATAGCTGAATCGCGCTTAGAGGTAGCGGCGATGTCCGTGCCCCAATTGGGTTCTTAGACTTCGTGGGTTTTTAGCAAAAGAATGGCGCATAACTGCCTCTCTAGGTCAGTGCACACCTCAGTCTCATTTGGTGGTACGCTGCAGTGGTGTCCACCTAACACGTTACCCGTAACGCATTATATGGCTGCCTTTGTACCCCTTATATCGCTTCTACTAAGTGCCTTGTTGAAAGATGACTGATTTTGCTTTAAATAATGGCTGCGATGCATTTGGAAGGTACTCACAGGTCATTAATTTCAGCTTTCCAGTATCCCTCTGTGCACTGCTGTATTTGGGCAGTGCCCACCTATGTTGCGGAAACCTGGAGGCTAACGAAAATCCTTGAAATAAGGCAGAGGACAGCGCAGCCCAGGACCGCAAAGCGAGCTATGGGGCAGTGGAGCAGAAAGAGCAGTGGGTTAGGGAGCAAACGCGAGCTAATGATGCCCTAGATGAAATCAACATCAAGGGGAAGTATACATGTATAGGACATGTAGTACGGACAGTTAAAGGTCTGACGATTCCTTAGGGTGACGGAGTAGATTCCAAGACAAGGCAAACGTAGCTCAATTTGGCAGAGCCATTGGAACAGATCAGATTAGGAAGATGGAGGTTACTCAGCAGCCGCGGCTGGCACAGGACAGTGTGAGATAGGCATTTGTTCTGCAGTGTACGTTGTTGGTATGGTGGTGATGATTGCACGGAGCCCGCTAGACTGTTGTGAGGTTTCCGCTGGTTTACCGACGGGAACAAAAATACTTAGTTATTATTTCTGCTGGCTTCCCTTATTGCGTCCATCATCTCTAACGCCTCGCCATCCACTCTAGAAAAGATGAGGCATGTTTGAAACGAATCAGTAGCTGTATCTGCATGCCAAAAAAAAAACAGCCGCGCCGCAAAATATAGGGGCCGCCATTACGGCATACACGACCTTTTGGCAGTCCCGGCCGTGTCTTCGCTTTCCGTAGGGTGTAGAAAGAGTGAGCGCTGAGACGCGATGGCAGCGATAGGCGAGTGGAAGGCCGAGTCTTCTGCACTGCGAGTGGAAATAAGCATTCGAAGAGTAAACACGCTTTTGAGAATCCCTCCGGTGACCGAGCGAACGCGCGTGGCCTGTGTTATTGGAAGCGCTCAAGGAACTGGGGTGCATGCATCCTAGGTCAGCGTAGCGCCGCAGTTTTCACGTGTCTTTATCTCAGTAAGGTGCAATCGCACCTGCGCTCTTTACAGTGCGTGCGCAGATGTCTTAAACTTCACTCATGTGCACGTAAGCTGGGTAGTCAGATGCAACTCGCAAGTCGATCTCATCCCACAATTTGTGGCTCCCACAGAAGCTTCCCAACCAATTGTTTTAGTAGGCTTTGACTTCAGATTCGTATGGCTGTTTTTTTGTTTGTGTTTGTTGCGTGCGGTTCTCTAATCTGTTCAGCTTACAACGCAACATCAAATATCATTTTTGATGGTAGGAATTGCATGCTTTCATGGATGTCGCAATAGAGACGGGGAATCGACCTGATTATTGGTGGCCTGCGCAGTGCAATGATCTAGATTATTGTGTGCGGGGTAAATATTTTGGGCACCTATTTTTCTACACGCAGCAGAATGAAGCCAACACTGATGTTACTCAAGCAGGGGTTCTTAAAATGCGAAATTGAGCAGTACTGTCGAGAATGAAATTTTCATCATGAAGATTCGTTGCATATAGCCTACAGCTCCAAAACTGGGTACCTGCTGTTATTTAACATGCATTCAGTTAGGTCGTCGTGCAACAGTGCTGTATGGCGAACATGCGCCTGAAGAATTGAAAAGATATTGTAATGCTTAGTAACTACGAAAGCCGCCCTGCTAAACGTCGCAGTATCCGCTGTACAGAGTGGCTTTATGCGTAACCGGCTCAGGTTTCGCACTTTCCATTAAAACACGCGCACAGGCGGAGACAGCCACTCGCGACGGGCCCTGTTATTTATGGCTGGCCTTTCTTGTGGCGTTTTTTTTTAATGCTTCTCAGTTTGCAAACAGTATTGCGTCTCACCCCGTCCGTGCGGTCTCCCTACACATGGCAGTCGAGAGCAACCGGGTGCCTCTCCTTTCTTTTTTTAATCCGTACAGATTTTTCCTTGCAAAGCCGATAAAGGTACAACAGCGAGGTGTTTCCAAATGCATCGTACGTTATGGCAGGTATTATGTTATGGTAGTAGGCAATTAAGAGAATTCATTAGTTATTTAAAGTGATTAACTTTTTAACTGATGATTTCAGGGCACAATTTTACATCACGCAATAGCAGGCTTTCAACATTCTCAGCGAACTCAGTTTTTTTTTTAATTTCTAAATCGGCATTGTGGCTCGAGATATCGAACGTGGCATTAGGTGCGCAAAATGACCCGATACCAAAATAGACGCACGACATGCGCCGGAAGAGGTATAGGGCCGCTTCAAGCTAAGGGACTCGGTCAACGAAAAAACCACGCCAAGTAGAGTTAGGAGACACGCTCACCTGTCTGGTAGCGTTCTTCGTTAGGGGCTCTCGACTGGACATAAGCGTCTCACAGTGGTCTCACAGACGCAAGCTATATGGGGTTTCCGCTGCGTTCATCGCTATATCGAAGTGGAGGAGGCCGCAAATGCTGCCAGCATAGTCTCCCGCTTTACGAAGTCATCCTCGTCGATGCATTTTCGCCCGCCATGAAGCCACGCTGAGCAATTTGTCAGCCTCTCAACTTATTGCTGAAACAGCAGCGTTTGTTGGCGTCGCGGCTCACCGCTCAGAGCGTCTCCGCCGTCTTTAGGTTGACGATTTGTTCCCTGTGAAGCAAGAGGGAAGGCTTCGGTCTGCCTGACGCCCAAGGAGCATTGCTTCGCTTTTTCTTTTGCTTTCAAGCGCGTCTCTGCGGCGTGAAGCTCGATAAAACTATTTCCGGCCCATCTCGCGGGTTGGTTGTGGTATGGGTTCGTTTTGCACGCACAATTCCGTCTCAAAGCTCAATTTTCCTGTGATTTTGAACCTCTCCGCTTCTTCCAATAGTATTGCGCCCGTAAAAAATAATAAAAACTTGGTTAAAAATAATTACCTAAACATTTCACCTGCGCAGACCGCACTGCCGTATCGTTCAGGGCTGCTTCAAGAAAATTCTACACAGACTAGAAGAAAAAACTCCAGGTTAGCGTCGACGCTTAAGTTGAGTTCATTCGGCTCAGTCGTCCAAATATATTTGTAGTAGAGAGATGAAAACAAAGTAAAAGCTGCAAAGGAACAAGCTCAAGGGGTCACCTGTACCTTAAAAAGTTCTTTTTTGTTTTGCCTTTTGGGATGCGCGAGAGTAGGTCTGGCTATGCAACTCGACTTGAAGGCCGGTGGCCGAATTCGTTTCTCGCAGTTTTCAAATCGCGCTCTGCTCACAGTGCGCTGTATTCTGCTGTTTAGCTGCGGTAGGTCCCTTTAATACCTCTGAGCTGCTGATACGTGCAACGATCGAGTAAAAATCGACACTTCAGTCTTTTGAAACTGTCGCTTCTGTTTCACTGGCGCAATCAATCAATCAATCAATCAATCAATCAATCAATCAAGCGGCGAAACTCTCACGCATTGCTTGAAAGCTCAATTCCATCTTTAGAAAGGAGCGGCGCTTAATACGCCAGCCGTTAGGAGCAGGCGAGTCGTGTTAAGACTGAAGACAGTATGGATAAATGAACGCGCTCTTTTGAAAAGAGGCTCTATTCCATGAAAATGAAGAGTTTATTAGTTCGAAAAGTCATAACCAGAATTTCTGGGCAAGCGTATTTTTTTTTTTACCAAGAAGTTGATATCAACGCCCAATTGGTTTTCTGTACACAGAAAGCATACCGCGGTAACTACCAAGGAGGAGGCGAGGACATGACAAGCGCTGTAGTTGCCCTCTGCAGTTAACGTGCTATGGTACCTGTGTAACGATGCACGAACATGACCAACCATGCCCTACCATATTCCCTCCTGCTTTTATATGGCTGTCTGAACTACTCGATTCGAAGCCGCGACTTACTTTAAAAGCAAGCTTTTGTTACACATTCGAAGGTTAGACCATTCCCATCGATATGTTCATAAAAGTATATTACAATTTGCCCCTTACAATCTAACTGTTTTACAATCTTACAATTTGCCAATTGGCAAGTTGCCTTGAGATTAGAACCAACATCCAAGAAAGCTGGACTTGTATAAAAATTAAACACGGGTTTCGCCACCCCCAGCCATTTTCGCATGTAAAGTGCCATTTACCTATCGCGGATCCCCGATGCTAAGCAACACTGCTATTCACTCCCAAACGTTCATCACGGAGCCCTTTTCAGTGTTTACCTCACCGGTTTGAATCGCGTGGCACGAAAAATTTTAGACGAAATTTTCTCGGCAATAAATGTTTCTTTTTTGCTTTTGGACAGATATCAACATAGCCAGAAAAAGCCACAAATCACCTTTGTACTAAGAACGGAAGTTCTGTGGAGTTGTCCCCAGTGTCTCTTTAAAATATGCTGGCAGTCGGCAGCTGCAGGGATTTACCGAAATAGGAATTTATGAAAGGCACGAAACAATTATCTGTGTCGCGTCCTCCTTTCGAAGAGTTGGCTCGTTTTTATGAACGACGCCCTACACGGTTGCAACCATCGCTCCATCTCACAACAGCGGTTTGTTTAATGGTCACGGGGAGTACCGTCGAATATAACGACAGCATGCAACGGAGCCAAGGTTCTCTCATGGCAGGTCCCACCTGCGGTCTTGTGCCATTTGACCTCTCGCTGTATATTCTTGCAGCTTGTTTTGAAATCACAAATAAACTATCAACTTCAACTATCGTTCCATGCGGCCACAAAGTGCTGGATCCGAGGCGATGACTAGGGAATGCAGTTCCGTTGTCGCATTACGGTAGAGTGTCACTGAAGGAGCAGCCATCATTTATGAGTGTGCATGCCTTACTCTGGCTGGAGCTCTACCGAAGTGTCTCCCTTTTTTTATAAGACCACGTGGGCCTCAGCGGTCACTCGTGACCAATTTGCTGTTTTTAACACGATTACTAAGCGACCGTTGTCTGTGTCTGCCTGGTTGATTCACCACCCTCATTCATTCACTGTTTTCTCACCTACGCAGACGGCTGAACCTGAAGTTTATGGGCGCCCTGTGCGAGTTCGTCGGGTTCTGCTACGCCATGGAAAGGCGCGGCGACAGATTCGATTTTGTATTTTACTGCTATTTCGATATTTGTGAATTTTATGTAATTGTAAATTGTGTTGTAATTTATTAAATGTGAAGAACGCCTTATTTGTCCCATAATTCCTTCAAGCACATATAAGTGCTCTGTGAGCACTTATCTACTCGTGGGGACTGTTCATTCGTCAAAAAAAGGTCAAACTGCAGGTGGAACAGAATTTATAAAAAAAAATGAGGCAACATTTCGTTTGGTTTATGGGGTTTGACGTCCCATAGCAAATAAGGCTATGAGGGACGCCTCGAGGGAACATTTTAAGCTCCGTCTGAAATATATGACGCCATAGCCGAATGGGTAAAGTCCTATATATGAAGGAGGTCATTCTCTACGTTGATATATCCCGGGGAGTCCCAATGCCCCTCCTGGTGCAGTGGTGCAGCGGTTAAGTGATGCGTCGGTGTCCTGCGATGGAAGGCGTTCCAAGCGGCGTGCCTCGTGTGCGGCCCAGGTTGATCTTTCCGAGCGACCAATCAGTTCAACTGCCAGCAGCCACGGTGGGCAGTTTTCTCACAGTCGGGTTCAGGTGCCCAGGTTGGGATGACAGTGCAAGGTCACGTGACCTAGGTGGCCCACCTGTCTCCTGGGTCGCTCTCGGGGCATCACCTGCCGGAGTCATGCTCGTGAATCTTCGCTCACAACACCGACTCCGACAGTGCCGACAGCAGATTTTCTGGACAATGGGGCCTTTAACGCTATCGCGTTAATACTTCGAGATGCGACAAGAAAGACTGAGTGCACCAACGCATGCTAGACCAATCATTCAGCTGTATGATCCACAGGTCAGGAGAAATAAATCACTTTACGTCAAAAAATCGGAGAATCGACTTCTGTTGCTGCTCCTGTGTCCACAACTGCTATTCATGACTTTCGGTGAATATGTTGATATGACACTCGCTCTGCTCTCGAAACACTGAAACCAACCCAGACCCACCCAGGACTCGCTCCGACAGTTCGAAGTCAGAAACAAAGGACTATCCTGTACAGACCAACGCTTAATTGGCAATGTTTACACGCATTAACGACCGGACCTTGGCATTTGCCAATGGCCAGACCCATGGAGCTCTGGGCAGACATTAAGATGAAAGACAATAAAACATCAGTATAATGCAAAATTTTTGGTGTATTCCTTCGCCTCGAAGTTCTTGAATCGAATACTAATATTCCTGATGTCATTGAGCTTGGGTGTCGTCGATTCAGGACGCCCCTGAATATTTTACAGCGCTCCAAGCAGCACTCATGACGCGTTGCAATAATATGGAAGGCAAGTTCAGAAGAAATAATTTCATTCTGCATTGTATCCCTGATGCAGCTGAAACACGGAATTAGGAGAGAAAGCACTTGCTTCATTTTCAAACGCACTCTGCAGCGAATCCACGCGAATAGGTATACAGGGCGTATTTTTAAATTTTAATACATTTTGATTTTAGTACCTTCGTGATACATCGGTCTGCTCTCTTTAGCTGGATTGCACAGGAGGAGACATTATACTCCTCATATGAATCAGAAATTAGACGATTAATTAACGTCAATTAGGTAACATTTTTATTTTTTATTTTAATGGGCACGGTTTTAATCCGAAATTGATGGCCGTCAAATAGAAGGGGAGCCTTGGTTGTAAATTTTCTTAATTGGCAATGTTTTTTCAAATATCGAACGCCAAAAAATGCGCAATTGATGCCTTTTTAAGTTGGCTTTGCCGCATTATTTGAATATAAGATAGCATCGCTGCGCGTCATATCGCCGCTGTAATCAAGTTAACAACTTCTACATCATCAATTACACAAACTACGTCAGCCCATTCACAGACGTCTCCACGGGAGCGTTGGGACGTCCAAGCACTCCAGCTAGCTCAAATACATTTGAGTAAGCGAGTGTACATGGTCGTCACAGGAGTTCAAAACACTGAAGATAAGTTTTGAGTGCGTCAATGTTTATTGCCCTTGGCACCTTCACTGAATCTTGAATCTTCTCGCTGAGCCCGTTCGTCATATTTTAAGACAGCTGCGGTGGCATTAATACTCTTCTGCCGAGCCCAATAGGTCAGGGCTGCTGCAAAACAAAACATAATAGTTCATTTTTATAGGTGAAGAGCACACAGCAAGTACAAATAAAATTTACGCTCTTTACCCACGCAAGTCTATGAGGTGTCCAGGGGTGCTCTCTGCAGCATTAAGACGCAATCGTGCTGAGCGGAGTTCGCTTCCATATACACTTCGGCACACGATCCGAACGCATGCCCACTTCTCGTATAGTAGAGATCAGTTGCATACATCACCAGCCTTTGTTTCAATCAACAGCGAGTTTGGAAAAACAGCCAAAGGAGTTAGCATAAAAATATAACGTGCCACTAAATGCGTTAGAATTTTTCATTACGAACGCAAAAATAGCATAAAATACACTTAAATGAGCGAACTGAGTACGCACCTGGAAAGGGCATGATTGCATCCTGTGAAAACGACTTGTAGTCCTAATTGGTATTGACGGGTCCACTTCGCCGAGTAGTCAAAGCAAGCAAACTGTCTTCCTTCAGCACCATCAAGGAATGAACTGCTGAACAATCTCGCCAACAATAGTATGCGAAAAATTAATTCTATGTCGAGGTTCTTCAAACACAACGTTCCCGCGAAACACGATGAAAAATTGCACATGCATCCGCGCGACCATTGCCGCAATGGCTACCCTAGCACGGACGGCGTGTGCGAAACTGACGCTTGTTTCGCCAACTTTTTTTATTTACTACTATCTTTTCGCTAGCATAAAAAATAAGTTAATAATTTTTAAATTGTAACAAATTATTTTTCTCATAGCTGTAATTGTCAAGCATAGTTTGTGCTATTATTGACAAAATACGTTACGAACGTCAACGCGATGGCAACATCGAGGATGACACCCGCACCCGGTCCGCTGATGGCTGGAGACACGACATGTCGCGGAAGTCACAGTCTTAGAAGTTTGTTTTAGGATGGTTCGGCAATTGTAAATAAATAAATAAATTTAATGTTACCATGTCCGAAACGCCTATGTCACAACGGGTTGAGACAGAAAGAGAACAGGCTTAATAAAACAAAAAATTAAGCAGTAATGCGTGCACACGATATTTTCGCAGCATATGCGTGTCGACACATGTTTTGAGGGAAGTGGTGTTATTCGCCAGGAGAGCGCCTACGGGCGTTTTCACATGCAGTGCACACAGTGCAATCGGAATGATGTTCGCTAATGAGCCAGCTTCCATGTAATTTCGCATTACGTTCACTTCTGCGCCTAATGACTGTGCAATGTGCTGAGCCGCAGCAGCAGTAAAAAAATTTACCATTTGGTTTTAACCCACGACCAGTTCTGCCCATTTGGCCCTCAATTGGGAATTTTTGCTTCCCACTTGACCCACAAATGGAACCATTTACTACCCAGTTGGTCCTCAGTTCCTACTGCTTGGTTCTCAACTGGGAATTGATGTTTCCCAGTTGTTGGCACACTTGACCAATTGCCTCCCACTTGGTCCTCAACTGTGACCAGTTGGGCTCCATCTGGGTTTCCAAGTGGAACCAGTTGGCTTCCAACTGGTACCAGTTGGTCTCCAACTAGTTTCCAACTGGTACCAGTTGGTATCCAACTGGGACCAGTTACTCCCAGTTGAAAGCAGTTACTCCCAATTGAATTTCCAGTTGAAGATTTTCACCTGGGGCGCCATACCGCCATTCGCAAGCCAGACCGAGGGGCAAGCTCAGCCGTCATTTACGATATACACTTCAGTGAACTCGGTTGAGCATCCATCTTTCCTTTCTCCTTCGCGCATCGAAAAGCAGCAGTGTCAAGCGTGAAGTCGCCGCTCACGATATCCGTTCCAAGAGAGGCTGCAGACAACCCGCCGTGCCCAATTCTGCGACGCAATCCGAGACGGCCCCGCTGGCGCTGCTAGGCCTAGCGCCTACGTCGCTGACAGACGCATCGTACGCACTCACGACTCTCTCGCCGTCTTCTGATCCTTTGCGCCGCCTGCTGTCGATTGCATCCCGACCGAAACTAAAATTTGCTCTTTCGTTCCGGAAGTAAGCGAAACAGATAAAGGTACACAGTTCCACTGGCGCGTTCTTTTGAACAGCAGCAGCAATTCTACCTCGCTCCGTCTCAGTTGCCGTACGGTGTTTATATTGTCACGGAGTTCTCACGGAGAGACGCTTCAACAACTGGAGTCGGCAAGAGGAGACGGTAATGGCGGCCGATCCGCGATAGCACGATCGCAACCTCATCGTCTTCGCGGACAGCTTGCGCCACCTGGCAACACTAGGTGGCATTATTCCCCCCTCCGAAAAAGAAGGGCATCGCAGTGGGGCCGCCAGCAGCGTAGGCGCGCTAAGGTTCAGAAGGGAAACAGAGAAGAACGCGAGGAAAACGGAGCACACACAGAGTCACAACGGAGGGCCGCTAAGCCGTTATCGGGCATAGTACGGCTTAAGCCGCACAACGTGCACAATGTCAGAGCTGTTGGGCTGTCGACGTCTCGGTTGCGCGGCACCGTCGGGAACCACTTCATAGGTAACATCACTGATACGCCGTAGCACTTTATAGGGGCCAAAGTACCGGCAGAGTAGTTTCTCGGACAAGCCCTGGCGGCGGACAGGTGTCCACACCCAAACTTGTTCACCGGGATTGTAGTCGACCTGTTGGTGTCGAAGGTTGTAACGGCGCGCATCAGTGCCCTGCTGCTGGCCGATGTGTACGCGGGCAAGCTGACGGGCTTCTTCAGCGCGTTGGGCAATTTCATGAACATCGGGTGCGAGTTGGTCGTCATCGAGGCATGGTAGCATCGCGTCAAGCATGCTCTGGACTTCACGTCCATATACAAGACGAAAGGGAGTAAAGCGTGTAGTCTCCTGGAGGGCCGTGTTGTACGCAAATGTGACGTACGGTAGCACCTCATCCCAAGTTTTGTGCTGAACGTCTACGTACATTGACAGCATGTCCGCAATGGTCTTGTTTAAGCGTTCGGTTAGCCCATTGCTCTGCGGATGATAAGCTGTGGTCTTGCGATGGCTAGTGCAGCTCAACGTAAATATATGGTCGATTAGCTGCGCTGTAAACGCTGTGCCTCTGTCGGTAATAACGCACGAAGGGGCTCCGTGCCGCAAGACGAGGTTTTGCATGAAAAAGTTGGCGACCTCTGAAGCTGTGGCACAGGGTATCGCCTTGGTCTCGGCGTAGCGAGTCAAATAGTCAGTAGCGACTATGATCCACTTGTTTCCTGAGAGTGACAACGGAAAAGGACCGAGAAGGTCCATTCCTAATTGATCGAACGGAGAGCGGGGTGTAGTAACGGGCTTGAGAAAACCCGCCGGCTTAAGCGGTGGCGTCTTCCGGCGCTGGCATTCACGGCAGCTTTTTACGTACCTTTGGACATCGTCCGAGAGTCCGGGCCAGTAGTACATGTTGCGTATCCTGGCGAGCGTCCGGGAAAAACCCAGATGGCCTGAAGTGGGCTCGTCGTGGCATGCCAATAAAATGTCGGCGCGAAGATCGGCCGGAAGTACCAGAAGGTAAGCTCTTTCTTGGCCTCTCGAGTTCTTCTTGTATAAGATACCTTCGCGCAAACAGAAAGAGCCGAGACGTCGAGCGAAGTGTCGTGGTAGAGACATGGCGTGACCTTCAAGGTTGTCAATCAGCGGTCGGAGGTCCGTGTCAGCCCGCTGCCGGGCTATTATGTCCGATGCATTAGGTATACCGAGGAAACCGCTGTCGTCGTCGATTTCGGGACCGGAAGAGTCGAGTGGTGCACGCGACAGCGTGTCGGCGTCTTCGTGTTTACGGCCCGACTTATATACGATGGTAATGTCGAATTCTTGGAGCCGTAAACTCCAGCGGGCCAATCGTCCAGACGGGTCTCGCAAATTAGCCAGCCAGCATAGGCAGTGGTGGTCGGTTACGACTTTGAATGCGCGGCCGTAAAGGTAAGGGCGAAATTTCATGGTGGCCCATACGACAGCAAGGCATTCCTTCTCTGACGTAGAGTAATTGCGTTCGGCGCGGGAGAGAGTACGGCTAGCATAGGCTATAACTCTCTCAATGCCCTCTTGGTGTTGGACAAGGACAGCTCCAAGACCGATATTGCTGGCGTCGGTGTGGATCTCGGTGTCGGCCTCTTCGTCAAAGTGTGCAAGAACGGGAGATGTCTGAAGGCGTTGGCGGAGCGAAGAAAAAGCCGTCTCTTGGTCTATTGTCCAAACGAAGGAGGTGTTGCTCCTGGTGAGGCGCGTCAACGGCTCTGCAATCTTTGCGAAGTCCGCAATAAGCCGTCGGTAATATGCACAGAGACCCAGAAAACGCTGGACAGCTTTCTTGTCAGTCGGAGTAGGAAAATTGGCGACGGCGGCTGTCTTGTCGGGGTCGGGTCGAACTCCGTCGGCGCTCACAACGTGACCGAGGAACCTGAGCTCTGTGTAACCGAAGTGGCACTTCTGGGGCTTCAGCGTAAGGTCAGCGGAATGGAGGGCTCTGAGGACAGTTCGCAGGCGCACGAGATGCTGTTCAAAAGTTTCTGAAAAAACGACAACGTCGTCCAGGTATACAAGACAACTTTGCCACTTGAGGCCGGTGAGGACAGTGTCCATCATCCGTTGAAACGTCGCTGGCGCAGAGCACAAGCCAAAAGGCAGCACTTTGAATTCATAGAGGTCATCTGGTGTAACGAAGGCAGTTTTTTCGCGGTCCCGTTCGTCCACTTCAATTTGCCAATAACCGCTCTTCAGGTCAATGGATGAAAAGTACTTAGCACGCCGTAATCTGTCCAGGGAGTCATCAATGCGGGGCAACGGGTAGACGTCCTTTTTAGTCACATTGTTTAATTTACGGTAGTCCACGCAGAATCGAAGTGTTCCATCCTTCTTTTTAACAAGGACAACAGGCGAAGACCACGGGCTTCGGGAAGGTTGAACTACACCGTCGTCAATCATCTCCTGAACTTGCTTTTGGATTACTTCCCGTTCTTTGGCGGAAACACGATAAGGCTGCTGGCGGATAGGGCGAGCGTCGTCATACGTAATGATCCGGTGTTGCGTTAGGGGCGTTTGACGAACTTTCGACGAAGAAGCGAAACACTGTTTATACTCCAATAGCAAGTGCTCTAAGGCCAGGCGCTTTCCTTCGGGGAGGTTGCAGTTGATGTCGACATTCGGAACAGATTGGTCGTCAGTGGCGCGCGATGATTGGTCGTCAGGGGCCGCTGCCGCGAACGCAAAGCAGACCGGAACATCCACAACCGCTTCAGCGGTAGCGATCGCAGTTCCAGAGAAAAGGTGCCGGTGCTCTGGAGAAAAATTTGTAACAAGGATCGCAGACCGGCCAGCGCGAATTGTTAGTAAGCTTCGAGCGGCGCAGATGCCTTGAGTCAGGAGGAGCGAATGATTAGCCTCGGCGACTGCTTCAGCGTCGTGCAACTCAGCACAGGCGACTTCAATCAAAACACTGCTACGGGGCGGAAGTGTGACGCTGTCGGCGAAAACGCGAAGTGCGGCACTGCGTTGGCAGGAGTTGTCGAGTTCGGCGGCTTGCTCTGTGGAAAACATGACGATTCGGTTGCGCAGATCGATAATTGCTCCATACTCCCGCAGAAAGTCGATGCCGAGGATTAGGTCCCGAGAACACTCGCCCAGGACGATGCAGCTGACGACGAACGTGGACTTGCTGATCTGAACGCGAGCAGTGCACATACCCTTGGGCGTAACCAGATGGCCGCCGGCAGTTCGAAGGTGCGCGCCAGGCCAAGGGGTAATCACTTTTTTCAGAATGGTCGCCAGTTGTCCACTTCAGATCGAATAATCGGCCCCGGTATCAACTAATGCGCTTACTCTGCGACCATCGATAAGAACGGGTATTTCTAAAGAAACGCGGTTTTTTAACTCTGGTGATGGCGTCGGCGGGTTTTTGTCGGATTGTAGCGGCGACGACGGGAGGTCTTCAGCACAGCGCCCCCCAGCGACCTCGCCCCCGAAGGTCGCGGGTTTCAGTTTTCCCGACGAGGACTTGGCGATCGGCCCGGTGCCGCTCGCGAGAAGCCGGGAGGTGTCGGGGAAGAGCGCCTCGGTGAGGGTGAGCGCGACTGCCGCTGCGCTCGGGATGGATTGCGCTGGTCCGCAAGGAATTCTTCAATTTCAGGGGGTCGTTCACCTTGACGGGGTCTCGGTGAGTCGGTGCGGAAGCCTTGGATGCCGATGCGTCGGTAATAACAATTTCGATAAAGATGACCAGGCTCTCCGCAGTGAAAACAGAGCGGTCGTCGGTTAGGTGTACGCCAAACGTCGGCCTTTCGGAGGGGTGCTCGACGATCCTCGAAGTACTGCACCGGTTGCACAGAGGGCCGCGGGGCTTGAGGCGTGGCGTGAATTGGTGGCGGCGAAGCGGGAGCCGGACGCCTTGCAACTTCGGCGTACGTCGGAAGGCGGTAGTCCCCAGGCAGAGGTGGTACGTCGACCACAGGAACAGGGCCCCGGAACGCCTGTTGCACCTCCTCTCGTACAAGAGCGGAGATGGAACCGAGCGCAGGCTGCGACGGGCTACAAAATTTGTGAAGCTCCTCACGCACGATTGTGCGAATAAGTTCCCGCAAATCATCAGGATGCTGTCCGATGGTGGCAAACGATGATGTGACTGCAGCAGCATGCACGGGCCGGTCGTAACTGGCGCAACGCTGTTGCAGGACCTTCTCCATCGTTGTGGCTTCCGAAAGAAATGCAGCAACTGTAGATGGTGGGCTGCGCACGAGGCCTGCGAACAGCTGCTCTTTGACGCCTCTCATTAAGTGCCGAAGTTTCTTCTCTTCAGGCATGGCAGGATCAGCTCTCCTGAAGAGCCGCGTCATGTCCTCGACGTACATTTGTACGCTTTCGTTCGGTAGCTGGACGCGGGACTGGATTGCCCGCTCCGCTCTTTCGCGGCGATCCGCGCTGGTGTAGGCCTCCAGCAGGCGACGGCGAAACTCTCGCCAGGAAGTTAGAACTTCCTCACGGTTCTCAAACCACGTGCGGGCGCCATCCTCTAGGCTAAAGTAGACGTTTCTTAGTTTCGCGGCGTCGACCCACTGGTTATAAGCAGCCACACGCTCGAAGTGAAGGAACCAGTCCTCCACGTCTTCGAAAAGGTCCCCGTGGAAGGCCTTGGGAACCCGCGGGGTCTGCAAGGTATAGTGGGCAGGTGTAGCACCGGCAGCTTGCGTGAGAATACCGGTGGCTGGCATCATGACTGTCGCGAGTGGTCCAAGCTCCGGTGAAAGTCCCTGCAGCCTCCGGCTGAAGCGGTGTACCGGGGTGTCAATCGGCGCAGGGCTGGCGGCACGGCTCCCTGGAGGGGTTCTTGCATGGGATACTCGTACCCAGCAGGCTCCACCAAATTGTCACGGAGTTCTCACGGAGAGACGCTTCAACAACTGGAGTCGGCAAGAGGAGACGGTAATGGCGGCCGATCCGCGATAGCACGATCGCAACCTCATCGTCTTCGCGGACAGCTTGCGCCACCTGGCAACACTAGGTGGCAATATCTACACCGTTCGGAAGGTTCGGAATGGCGACAACCACTCCGTTAGAGACGGCTGATGAACGATTGCGGAACTCGTTAGCACATCGTCAGTTCTAGCTGGTGTTGCTTCGATGTTTATGATATCATGTGCTCCGTTTTACCGGCGTTCTCGTCTGGCGATGCGGAGTTTTAAAGCGGACGAACACCGATAAACCTCCCATCTCGTGTCATTCGTGTTTAGTTTGTACCGGCAATCATTCACAGAAAAAAGTAAATGAATTATGCTGAACGTTACCGTTTGAAAACATAATTGATTAATTGCAAATTTACATGAAATTATAATTGGTTACAAGTAATCAAATGCTTCTAACGCGTTACACAGAACTCTGGTGGCAGGCACCTTCAGAAGAAAAACAATTTTTGCGTGCTGCAAAGTGACATTTGTGTTGTGCGCGTCCAATCTGGGGTAACACGTTACAGTTGAAAAAGGCGCGTCCAGCTAAGGCATATAATTCGAGCTGGCGGAAATTCAGACGTTGGGGAGATTGTTCATGCGGCAGAAGCTCTGCCCACCACAGTTTATAACCAGCTTTTGCTTTGCTTTGTTTACCTATGTTTCAGTTTCGCGACACGGCAAGCCTGTGTTCGTGTTCAAGACGAAGCAGACAGCCACACTGCGAATTGTTTGTAGATTTCCATCCATTCGACTTCGGTGGCGAACACCAATCTTATGATGCCGCGGAATCACAGAAATCGGGAATAAAGTCTGTGGTGCCGGACATCGCAGAATAAGTCCTAGCGGGCGTGGTAGGGCTTCATCCTGGCAACGTGGACGATTTCGGATGCCGCCTGCTGCCTGGAGGAGCGAACAGACTCTTGCGGGAGCACTTCATACTTAACGTCACTAATTTTGCGCAGCACCTCGTAGGGGCCGAAGCAGCGGCGCAGAAGTTTTTCGGAGCGACCCCCAGACGTATTGGGTCCAAACCCAAACTTGATCGCCAGGGTCGTAAAGCACCGCCCGGTGATGAAGGTTGTAACGTTGAGCGTCGCTTTCCTGCTGGGTACGGGTTCGCTGTCTAGCTAGCTGGCGGGCGGCTTCTGCTTGCCGAACGAACTCTTCAGCCCCAGCAACGGAGGGACGTGCAACATCTGGCAGTAACATTGCGTCCAGCATAGTCGTGGCTTCGCGACCGTGCACCAAACGGAACGGCGCGAAGCGCGTCGTCTCTTGAAAAGTAGTGTTATATGCGAACGTGACGTAAGGCAAGATCTGGTCCCAGTTCTTATGGGCGGTGACGACGTACATGAAAAGCATGTCGGAAATGGTCTTATTGAGTCGCTCAGTCAGTTTATTTGTTTGAGGATGGCAGGCAGTGGTTCAACGGTGACTGGTGCCACTGAGACGCATAACATCCTTTTTAAGGGCTGATGTAAAAGGCGTGCCTCGATCAGTTAAAACGACTGCAAGGGAACCGTGACGGAGGACAATGTTAAAGATGGAAAAGTTCGCAATTTCGGCAGCGGTGCCCCAAGGAAGGGCTTTCTTCTCACAATACTGGGGGAGGTAGTCGGTGTCAACTATAATATACCTGTTACCCAATGATGATGTCGGAAATGGTCCCAGCAAGTCCATGCCGACCTGGTGGACAGGGATTCGAGGCGGATCAACGGGTTTCAATAGGCCGGCCGGCATCACAGGTGGTGTCTTCCGACGTTGGCTCTCGCGGCAAGACTTAACGTAGTGCTGGGCAACTGTAGCAAGCCGGGGCCAGTAATACTTCATCCGTATCCGCGCCAACGTGCGAGAAAAGCCGAGGTGGCCGGAAGAAAGGTCGTCGTGGCATGCGTGCAGAACTTCGTCTCGAAGCACCATTGGGACCACGAGCAGGCACGGAGTGTCCGTGGGACCGTAGTTTCTCCTGCAGAGGATGTCACCCCCGCAAGCAGAACGACGATAGCCCGCGTGTGAAGAAGAGGGGTGGCGACGAGGTGCGACCTTCGAGGTACTCTATGAGGGGTCGTAGCTCGGCGTCATCTCGCTGTTACAGAGCAAGGACGGATGTGGTTAAAGCGGCAATAAAAACGGGATCGTCTTCAGTGTCAGCAATGGTGTACGGGAGAGGATCACGGGACAGGTAGTCTGCGTTGCTGTGTTTGTTGCCAGACTTGTACACGATAGTAACATCGAATTCTTGCAAGCGGAGACTCCAACGCGCCAGCCTCCCCGATGGGTCTTTAAGGCTTGCGAGCCAACAAAGCGAGTGGTGATCGCTCACGACTCGAAATGGGCGACCATACAAGTATGGGCGAAATTTCGCTACCACCCAAACGACAGCAAGGAAGTCCTTTTCCGTGGTAGAAAAATTCGCTTCAGATCGCGGCAGAGTGTGGCTTGCATAAGCAATCACGCGCTCAACACCACCTTGCCACTGAATGAGGACGGCACCCAGACCAACTTTGCTGGCATCGGTGTGTAGTTCCGTGTCCGCCTCCTCGTCAAAGTGGCAAAGCATGGGCGCAGTTTGTAGGCGGTTCTTGAGGTCGTCGAAGGCCGTCTGCTGTTTTTTGGCCAAGATGAAAGGTTGGTAATCCTTTGTCAAGCGAGTTAGAGGCTCGGCTAGTCGGGAGAAGTCTCGCACAAAACGTCGGTAAGAGGCGCAGACGCCGAAAAAAACAGCGCACAGCACGCTTATCAGTGGGGGTCGGAAACGCAGAGACGTCAGCCGTCTTGTCGAGGTCAGGGCTGACACCTTCAGCGCTTATGAAATGGCTCAGGAACTTCAGCCGTAGGAACGCAAAGTGGCATTTCTCTGGTTTGAGCGAGAGGCCGGCCGATCGTATGGCCTCCAGTACTGCACTCAAGCGCTTGAGGTGCTCGTCGTAGGTGGCAGAAAAACTGACATCATCATCAAGGTAGACAAGGCAGGACTGCTATTTGAGACCAACGAGGACAGTGTCCATCATTCTTTGAAAGGTGGCAGGAGCGGAACACAAGCCGAAGGGGAGCACCTTGAACTCGTACAACCCGTCAGGAGTAACGAACACTGTCTTCTCGCGGTCCCGTTCATCTACCTCAATCTGCCAGTACCCACTGCGGAGGTCAAGAGAAAAAAAGTAGCGGGCATGACGCAGCCGGTCGAAAGAGTCATCGATTCGAGGTAACCGGTAAACGTCCTTTTTAGCAATTTTGTTAAGTCTTCGATAGTCGACACAAAATCTCAGTGTCCCGTCTTTCTTGGCGACCAGCACAACGGGCGAAGCCCATGGGCTTGTAGACAGCTGTATGACATCATCCCGGAGCATTTCGCCCACCTGCAGTCGTATCGCCTCATGTTCTCTCGCCGACACTCGATAGGGGTGTTGACGAATAGGCCGCTCACTGCCATCAACGATGATGCGATGTTTCGTTATGGACGTGTGCCTGACCTTAGAGGTGGTCGCAAAGCAGCCATGAAAAGAGTCAAGAATGGTTTGCAAGCGGCTATGCTGATCAGTGTTCAAAACAGGGTTCACGTCAGCCTTAACTGTTCGACTAGGTCCTCCTGGAAGAGTGTCCCTGGAAGTTGACAACGTGCAGTGGGTGGCGGGCTCGCTAATATCATCTAAATAGGCGATGGCTATATTTTTCGCTAGGTGGCGGTATTCGGCGCTAAAGTTCGTAACCACACGCTCAGTTCGCTGATTCTGCAAAACAACGACACCCCGTGCGATGCAGACTTATTGGCTCAGCAGTAAAGACAAGTTTGCTTCTGCGATGCCGTTGGACTCGCGGGGGTTGTCGCAGTCCACCGTAACAAATAAGGTGGCACGCGTTGGTAGAGTAACGTGGTCTTTGGACACGCGAAAAACGGGTCTCCCTGGCGCACTGTCGTCGGCTACGGTGCATGGGGCGGAGAATGTCATCATGAGTTCGTGGAGGTCGATGACAGCCCCATTTTCGCGATGAAAATCGAGACCGAGAATCAGGTTCTTGGAGCACTCAGCCAGCACAGCGAAGCAACCAGTGAAGATGATACCGCGAATCTCAGTCCTTGTGGTGCAGACGCCGAGTGGCATCACCACGTGACCGCCAGCGGTCCGAATTTTTGTTCCGTGCCAGGGTGTCAGCACTTTTCGCAAGAGGGTAGCAAGATCACGACCCATAACTGAGAAATCTGCGCCGGTATCGACAAGGGCAGTCACATGGTGGTTGTCAGCGAGGACCGGTATTTAGGCTGAAGCAACCTCATTTTCTGGAACGCGCGCAGTGAGAGGTTCCGGAGTGGAGGGTCGAGGTGTTCGTAGAAATGGGGCGTTGAGCAGAGTCTGTTCTCGGCGTCGGAAGGTGGTCGGAGCAGGTGGAAGATCAGGTTGAAGGGTCAAGTCGCCGAGCGGAGGATCTTGTTCGAATTGCGGAGCAACGGCGGTCCTACCCCCAGAGGTCGCCGTCTTCAGTTTTCCCGGCGTGGACTACGGGACTGCCGGATGAACGGCTGGCGACCTTGGGAAGAGAACCGACGGGGCGACGGCGACCTGGACGGGCGCTGTGGCGGAGGCGCAGGGGGGACGCTGGCTGACAGGTACTGTTCAATGTTACGGGGTCGTTCACCATAGCGTGGCCGGTCCGTCTGGTGAAAATCCTCGCAGGCCTATCCGACGATATGGGCAGTGGAGCAGTATGTGGCCGGCTTCACTGCAGTGGAAGCACAGGGGCCGGTTGTTCGATGTTCGCCACGCGTGTGCTTTGCTGAGGGGTGGTATGTGCGTCGGAGAGGGCAGGCGAAGTCGAAAGGCATTGATGAGGTGCAGAAGGAGCAGGGCAGTAAAATGCCGGTGGTGCTGGCGCCGAGCTCCGCAACGCTTCACTGTACGTCATGACATACGGCTCAGGCAGCGGCTGGGGACAGGCCATTGGCTGCACTGCTCGACGGGCTTCGTCGCGAATGACATTCGAAATGGCTCCGACACCCGGGGTGTTGCTAGAGAGGGCGAAGCTTCTGTATCTCCTCACGCAAAATGCTCCTGACAAGCTCACGCAGGGCCTCACTCTCGGTTCCAAGCAGCGGCATGTTGGCGTCCATAGCGGTTATATTCGCCAGACGGCCTTAATGCGCGAACCTATGCTGCAAGGCGCGCTCCATGCTCGTCGCCTCGCGAGCAAAGTCAACCACTGTGCTAGGAGGGTCACGCACAAGTCCTACGAAAAGCTGCTCTTTCACTCCTCGCATAAATGACGCACCTTCTTTGTTTCAGACATGGTAGGATCTGCGCGGTTGAATAGCTGCGTCATGTCTTCTACGAACATGGCGACGCTCTCATTTGGCCGCTGCGCTCGGGACTGCAGGGTAACTTCAGCTCCCTCCTTCCGTTCGTTGCTGCCGAAGGTGTCGAGCAACTGTCGCCGGAAGTCTCGCCAGATGGGGATAGCGGACTCGTGGTTTTCAAACCACGTCTTGGCGGAGTCTTCCAGGGTAAAATAGACATTGCGTAGCTTGCGGTCCTCGTCCCACAGGTTAAACGCAGCGACCCGGTCGTACCTGGCCAACCAGTCTTCCACGTCTTCGAACTTGTCGCCATGAAACGACGTGGGAGTGCGAGGCGCATCAAGAAGCAGCGGTGGGGAACTTGCGGCATTCTGGGTGATCTGACTTGTCGCAGTGGACGTCATTGCGCGGGGTCGTGCCGTCAGGGGTCGGAACTCAGGATTTAAGCCTCGCAAGCGACGGCTTGCCTTGTGGACAGGTGTCCTGTCCACGGTGTGTAGCCGGGCGTCGTCGGAGGCTCCCGGGAGCTCTTCGTGCATTGGGAAATAACCAAGCACATGCACCAAAATGTCACCGAAAGCCGGCAGAAAGGGCAGAAGGGCACACCAGGACTAGCCAGGCAGACACACTCTGCGAACGAACGCACGAGCAGAGGAAAGACAAAGACGACCAGCGGGCGCTGTCCCACCGCCTGGCGGCGCCAGTAAATGGTTAACACTGCGGCAATATGTTGATGGAGGGAGAATTATTGTTTTTTTTCACTTGTTCCTTTTCATTGTACCTGCTCTCTCATTCTAGATTCCCGCAAGACAGAAAGATCATATATTTCTTTATTTCCCGAATGTAAGAAAACGCTCGGATGTGGTCGGTGTGTTTTTAGCCAATGTAAACCTGAAAAGTAGGTACATGTCTAAAACGCTATAGAAAACGGACTTCTTGACTGCGCCTGATAGGTTGGGCGTATCTCAGTAAAATCATATGATGGGTGCTTGCGTAGTTCTTGAAATATGGTTAATGCGTTTGGTAATTTTCTTATGTCTCGTGTTCACTTCATGCAATTAAACCAAGGCCCTTTAATTGTATTTATATTACTAGTCCAAAAAAGAAGTTCTTTCTTTTGTCTGTGCAAATTAGTATTCTCCTAATTCGAACACAATTTCGGGAACGCGCACTGTCAACAACCTACTTCTTGCGATTCTAGCTCTTCGAGCGAAAGGAATATTTTATGCACACAATATGGATTTTGGCGGATTCTCTATAAATCTCTTGGTGCCATTTTTTACTCTGGCGAGAAAAGAATTATTGACAGCTTCAGCGCGGCGACGGTTGGCCGTCATCTCGTCCAAGCATATCAAAACATTAGAAATTCAGAGTGTATTTTAAATTTCTGCAGGGTCCAAACATTCTGACAAGCCAAATTGTCCTGCAGCGGTTTCACGTTTTTTTTATATCTTAATGTAATGAATTCATAGTTTTTCTTTTTTGAACACTGCTGTGTTTACATCCTTCTTAGACCTGGGATTGGAAAATTTGTCCAGTACATTGGGGAAAAGTATCACAGACGCCGCAGCCATGGAACGAGGTTTAGTTCCTTAAGAATCCCATGTTGAGTTAATTTCATACTTGTGCTGCTACCGCCATCGGACAGGTGGATGACTGTGCATGATTACTTTATAGTGCCGGTAAAAAATAAAGAAGCAAGTGGATTCACTTGCATTTCAAGTGGCGATAAAGCACCTTTTAGCTCTTATTAACACCAATTAGAGTTCAAATAGCCGACATAAGCCTGCATTTCAGCTGTTATCTATCTCTGTGCGTTGGCAGTTTCATAACTTGTTTTATACTTACACGTAATAAATGCTTAAAAAATCTGGGAAACAATTTACACTAGGGGTCGCAGGAAAATATTTGAACATTATTCGAGGTCAGTTTTACTATGTCACTACCTCACTGTGTACTAATTCATCGAAATTTCTTTTGCTGCCTTCTGACACGAAAGATTACTGATTGCAGAGTGGTGCCGCGTTGGTTAAGAAATTCGACCATATAGCACAAAAAAATATCATTGCTTTCTTTCAAAGTCTGTGTAGTTATGAGCGTGTAATTTTTCGTTTTTTGCACATGCGCTTAAAGTTTACGAGCAAAATTGATATGACAGAAGTGGTTTGTTACATCACACGTTGAACTTAGTGTAAATAGAATTCTGTTTACAACATTTCTATTCAGCTCGGCAAACTTTTCGAAATGTATTTAATGAAAATCGCTCTGGGCGCATCAGTTAATGCGTATAACCTAGTGTTATTTCTACATTCAAAGTAGAATCAATATAAACGGCTGTCCTATCCCTCTCGCGAACAATAAAATAAACTCTGTTCGTTGCATACACTGCCTGATTATGCTAACTGAGCGCAGCTTCACATTATAGAGTTAAATAATTACCGTGTAATCGCTCAAAAGAATTTTGTTTCTAAGCTGCCTTTACTGACACGCACTAGAAAACAAGGAATTAAATTTGCATGATTTGTATTCGCGAGATGCTGCTTAATCTCAGCGCAACGAGGACCGTTCTTAACGTGGGGCCTATATTTAAGCTGACAGTTGCCGCTGGCTTATGCCTAGAATCGAGTGGTTAGTATGCTTTTTCACACTCTCTGGTTAGCCCTTTTGCAGGACTCTGTGCACTAGCAGTTCGAATATGTAGTCTATTACCACTGTGCTAGATGCTCGTTTGTGTTCATAAGGTTAAACTTCGAAGGGTGATGTAAAAATAGAATGACCCCCACCACGGCCCACGGCTAAATGTTCACAAGAATTGCAGAGGCGGATACGATAATGGGCCCAAGGTGCGGCTGTTTTCTTTTCCGAGTGATCCCACACGAAAATCGCTTTGGCAGCGTGCCGTGCGGAGAGATGATGTCGACGTGTCGACCCTGAAGGATCCTAAGGCAAGCAGCGACTTTTCTTCTATTCTCATTCATGCTGAGCTGTTCTTTACAGAAGAGTGGTGTGGACATATGCGAGAAGCCACTCAAGCGTTACACTGCACGATGAGTTAAATGTTTGCTGCGGTAACTTTTCTCATGCCCGTCTTTGCTTTGTTTGGGGTGATCACACTTTGGAATCGGCACTAAGAGCGAGTAGAGTTTGCGTACGTACGGACACCTCAATGAGCGCTAGGGTCATGTTTTACAGACAAAATCTACAAAACTAGCGGTCATGCCAGGCCGATATTGGCATGCATACATATTATTATGCATTATTTGCTAACAGCGCTTTTTTTGCTGTCATATGTACAGGTTTGTGAACGGCATTTCAAGCCTGAGCACCTGCGCACAACTTCAACTTACACGGATGTCGACGGACGAACTATAGAAGTGCCTATGAAGATAACTCGGATAACGTCTGACGCAGTTCCGACTCTCTTTCCTGACTGCCCAAGTTACCTGTCCGCTACAAGACAGTCACGAGAAGAACCTGAGGTGAAGCGCAGACGGAACGAAAATGCACAACTCCAAGAAGCCATTCAACAATCAGCAGCAGCTTTCGAGATGGAAGAAGCAATGAATAAGATACAGAGCTTGGAAGACATTTCTGCACGTCTCCAACGTCTGCATCAAAAAGATTATTGGACGAATGTGTGTTGTGATAAGTGCATAATATTTGCTCACCTTGAGCCAACAACACAAGCGCCAGAGCTCCTGGCATCAGTGACAGTGTCAGCCGATATGTGTGTTCGCGTGTTTTGGAAACATGTGCAGCTGGCATCAAATGAAGAGCTTGAAATCCCTGGTCAAGTTCTCGATTTTCGTGTCTTGGAGAGACTTCTAGACAATGTGCAGGGATACTGCACTGATCGAAGCCATCAAAAACAGGACAGAGTGAGTGCTGCGCTCAAACTGATTGTTGCTCTCCTTGATGATATTTCTGATGACGAGATAACAGAGCATGAAAGGGCAGACGCATTATTTTTCCTGAAAGAGCAGTTTGAACTCATGGGGAAGAAAAACAATGGTTGCAGGTATTCAGCTGAACTATTAGTTTTGTCTGCTGTGTTCCACACAATTTCACCCCATGCGTATAACTTTCTTCGAAGCAGTGGTAAAGTGGTGTTGCCTCACGCTACAACTATTAAGAGAGTTTGTGCAGCTCAAGATGTGAGTCCATCAAAAGAGCAAACTGAAGAAGGCTTCTTGAGGTACATGAAAAGACGAGCTGGTTTGCTTAATCCTCATGAAAGGAACATTGTACTGATGATGGACGAAATACACCTCCAGCAGTTTTTCGAATATAAAGGGGGTCGTTTTACAGGAGCTGCTGCTAACTGTGCCGAGCCAGCAAAAACAGCTCACGTCTTTATGGTACAGTCATTACTGTCATCATACAAAGATGTTGCACACATACTTCCTGTGTCTAGGATAACTGCAGAGGAACTTCATCGTGTTCTGCGAGGAGTAATTATGAACTTGGAAGATGCTGGTCTTCATGTAGTTGCCGTCATTACCGACAACAACTCTATTAACAGGAAGGTAATGTCATTGTTTGGTCGAAATCATAAGCCACTAATTGTATACCCCCATCCAGCACAACAGCAGCTGCCTTTATTTCATATAATTGACACAGTTCATTTGCTCAAGTGCATTCGCAATAACTGGTTAAACCAAAAGACCTGTGACAAGTGCCTGTATTTTCCACCTTTTGAAAGTGAACAAGAACAGGGTGTAAAAATGCAAGGGGCTTCATTCACTTCGCTAAAGAAGCTCTACGAAGCTGAACAAGACAGTGTTGTTAAGGTTGCGTATGGCCTCACTTATAAATCACTGAACCCCACGAACCTTGAGCGACAGAACGTGAAGCTCGCTATGAAAATCTTTAGCAGCTTCGTCTCGTCAGCTTTACGGCTTAGAGGAACTGAGCTGAAGCTAATTCTCCCTGAAGAAACGGCTGAATTTATCGACCTTGTTTTAAGGTGGTGGAACATAGTAAACGTAAAAACTCCCCAAAAGGGATGGAGACTGCGCGATCCTTGGCAAGAACCAATAAGTGCAATGAGTTGCAAGCAGATCGAATTCTTAGATAAATTTGCTACTTGGCTTGACAACTGGAAATCGAGAGGCATGCAGACAGGCACGCTTACCAATGAGACCCATTCCGCTCTGAGACAGTCAACGTACGCATTAATAGAAGTAGCACGATACTGCCTGGATGAACTTGGTTTTAAATATGTTCTTTTGGGGAAGTTTCAAACTAATGCACTTGAGGCAAGGTTTGGAAAGTACAGACGATTGTGTGGTTCGCATTACAATGTCTCAATAACTGAAGTGTTTGAAGCGGAAACAAAGATACGCATCCAAAACACACTACTGTTGAAAGATTTCACTGATTCATCTAAGGAAGAGAACGAGCCAGAGCCATGCCCTGAAGCTCTAATTAAAAAATACAAGGTTTGTTTATCTGACGCTGAAATAAAGAAACCGCGAAAGGACATGCCAGCTATAGTATATATAGCAGGTTTCTGTGCACATGCTGCGCTACGGCGTCAGCCTTGTGATGACTGTTTACTGCAGCTCACAATCAGAGAGAGAGAACTTCAGCCAAGTGACCATGTTCTAATCAATGATATGAGCAGAGGGGGTCTGAAATTTCCTCAGCCATTTGTTGTGCATACGGTATGATGTACAAAGATTGTTTTGGAGCAAGTGACAGCCAAGGAGTGCGAGCATTTATTTCATGCTGAAAGTAACCAGAGGCTGGTTCTACTAAGCATCATGAAGTTTCTGCTGGCTGATAGGGAAGATGTTGATGTTTGTGCAAATGGTCACTGTCCAGATCTAGTTCGTCACAATATAGTGAAGCCTGCCATCAACACATTGCTAAAAAACTATGCAGCTGCTAGAAATGATGTCCTCACCAGAAAGCAGGTGCATGCTAAACAGAGAAAACTGATGACCCTCAAATGAATTTCAAAACAACCCCTGTAATGCTAGGCAACTGGCTTTCACATTGGTTGTATGTTGGGTTATGTTTGCATGGGGCAGAATACAAAAGTAAAGCATATGGCTTGCACATCGTTATATGTTGCGCATGTTTGTAATAAAATGTCAAGTTGTTTGCTCATTAGATGTGTCTCATTGCGAGTGACCATGGAAATAAACGTGTCATTTAACACCACCAACTGTCTTTTCATGTCATAATTGTGTATTTCTGTGCTGTATTTCTACTGATTTGTAAGCAGCCAGAAAAACTTCCACTTCCATGCATTTTCACCCCTTAGTATCAGTGGTTTATTAATTGCCCATCATTGGAAAGCTGTAATCAGCACCTCTAATTGTCACACAACTTGCTTCAAGTGCAAGCGACCCGGCGGAGTTGGGCGTGTACAGCCAGAGCAGGGCCTGGTGTGGTGACGTCACGGGGCGAGTGGGGAGGCCTTCTCCCTAGTCTAGGTGGCTTTGGTCCGGCCGGCCGGGGCACTCGGCGGCTGCTTTGCCAGGGCGACGGGAGGGGAGCTAGCAGGGTGCGCTTTCCAGTCTTCTCTAGTGTCACGTGACTATCCCCTTCTCTTTCTGCTCGTTCGGGTCCTCCCTCAGCGCCTCCTCTCTCCACATTCCAAGACAACCGCAGCGAGAAAACGCGCGTAGTGTGAGCGTCATTCCGAGGAGCTGCGAGGCAGCGTCGACGTTGACGCTGTGCCGGCGCGGGAAGCTTCCCGCTAGTGTGAGCGCGCCTTTATACAACCATGGCCGCGGACACGGCGCCGCCTTCCTGGGCACCAACTCCGGCGTGCTGCAGTCATGCCTGCTGCAGGAAGTAAAGGGGAAGTTCAAGATCATGGGCAAAGTGCGAGGATACACGGCCGCCAGCGCACAACAACAACAATAACAACAACAACAACTATAACAACAACAAAAATAGGCTTTTTGAGTTAGAAGAGCGCTTTTCTTTTCGGCATATCATTGTCAGCGGTGTAGTACATCATAATTACGTGCCAGCAAGCAAGGTGGTGAACTAATATTGAATAGTTAACTTTTTATTTATTACTGTTAGGCTTCTTAATTACTGGGAGGAGATCGCCCATCGTAATTAATATTCATATAAGTTTTTAGAATTTCGAAAGCGCGGTTACCCTCGGCGGTATAGCCCAACAAATTTGGCCATTTCGATGAGTTACATGCACTGGAGAGGTTGCTTTGCCTGTAATCTTCCGGAAAGCACATGTATTTTGGCTCGATGTCGCCAAATTTTGTTGGGTCACAGCGCCGAGGGTAACCGCGTTTTCGAAATTCTAAAAACATATATGGATATTGCGTATGGTGGGCTACACGCCTCTCAGTAATGAAGGAGCCTAACTGTAACAGTTAAAAAGTTAACTATTCAATGTTACTTAACCATCCTGCTAGATAGCACTTCTTAGCTATATTTTATGTACTGTACTGCCAATGACAATACTATGCCGAAACAAGCGCTCTTCTAACTCAGGAAACCTATTTTAAAAAATTGTGTAAAATCTTAGATGAAACACCCTGAATGTTGCCTTCGCGATTGCATGTGGCATTCCTGGTCGCAGATAGCGGAGAATGCAAATATGCCATCTTCCCTACTTTTATATTCTTGTCAACATTCAATATCAGTGCAAACGCCGGCGCATTGTTGCTATGGGTAATATTCAGCTAAAGCAGTTAGCCTGCATTCGGCGAGCAGTTGCGTTATTGCCACTATTCTGTCGGTTCTTCCCCCGCTCTCACGCCCCGCTAAAGCTTTGGAAGGCGGAGGAAGAAGGACCGTAAGGACATAAGCAACATGAAGCACGCCAAGACACCCGGCATGGTGAGAGAGCAACTCGTGCATGCTGAGCAGCGATAACAGGAATGGTGATAAGTGTCATGCCCAAGGCGCACGGTGATAACCGCGTGCTCAACGCATTCGCTTGATCGACTGCCATGGTTACTGCCGCGCGCCATCTGGTCATAGGTATCGAGTGTGATCTGTACTCGTGTGTGTGGCTGTATGCACATCTATAACGACAAGCAATATGGCTTCGATGCGTTCGGAGAGCCAATATTATTTCCGCAACAGCGCCTCACAAAATCCAGTTCTGGTATTGTTACAGCTTATGGCTATTGGTAACGCCAAATCTCTAAATACCAACACACATATAAATGTAGTAGTTAAAAAGGTATCTGTTAGAATTAAGTCAACAACTGTACTGTCTAGCCATGCTCAGAATAAACTTATTATTATTATTATTATTATCACAAGCTGACTTAACAGAAAGTAGAGTAGTCAGCACAGGCGACAGAATATGATTAATACTGTTCTTGACGACGACATCTGCTGATTTTATTAAAAACGCCCGAAGCCAGGAAAACCTGTAAACACCGTCGAAGCTTTTTATCAGTGACTTCCCCTTGCGAATCTCACTCTATTTCTGTATATTTCCGTTCGGTAATGAAATCAGATGCAAACGTAATTTCCATTTTTATCCTTCCGAGCAACCTCTCTTTTAGTCTCCGGTTCCTTATTCCTTCTCAGAAATTTGCTTATTATGCCGAAACACCGCAACACGAGGCGAACACACCAGCATAGCGGTGTTAAAGCGGTAAAATATGCAAAAGTATAATGAAGGTATGGTGATGTGGTAGCTGATTCTTTTTCCTTTTTTGTAATGAAGATATGTGAATAGAACTGATTACATGCTCGCGCTGTGCTGCTGAGTCGCTGTTTCAAACCTTCTAATATGACGTTGAATGGGGCACAGTGTTCTCTTCTGTTTTTAATGTTCGATTTTTGTTTATTTCTAATCATTCTTTTTTTTCTTTTCTCTTGGGGGATCAGTTAGGTTGGCGGCCTGCCTTGCAGACGACCAGGCGCTAAACGTTATCTTTCCTTTAACTATTTTGCAGAGACCCATCGTGCACTTTAAAAGGCTTCGCAGAATGCTCAAGCGGTGCCTGCGGTTAAAAAACGTCCAGGATGCTGGCGTATAATTGATTAGTTCAGTTTTGAAGGTAAGCAAGTGATTGACTTAAAGCAGCTTGTCTCAGAATTCTGTTGAGGCGTGTGAGTATATCAGCGATTTTTTTTCCTTGGGGGGTGGGGGGGTTCGAAAATAGATTTCGCTGCGGAAAAATTTGAGCCGAGAGCCGTGGTACTCATGACACAGAGAGCGGTCTACGCTGCCCACTCTACGCCAGTTGTTTCGACCCGTGCGATTTTAATAGTTGGCACAGTGTTCAAAGATGTGATCTAGCCCTTTCTTTCAAAATGCCGTGGGATCACCGAGTCATCGGAGAATTCCCAGGATTTCGGAACCATTGCCATCACCACCTGGATGAATGTGGCGGAAACAGGGGAGGGTATTGCCCTCACAGGAACATCAACATCATCTTCCCTATTTATTAGCTGCAGGTATTTCTACTTTCCCGCACATTAACTGTCTTCGGTTGCTGGTTAATATACAATATTTAATAAATATTCTGACAACTTTTCAATTGGTAGCGGTATATCAGACTTCCCCAGGCGTTCATAAAGATACACTGCTAGCATCATCATTATCGCTATCATCTAGAAAGTCAAAGGCATGCGTCGTTGCATGATCTTAGCAGCATGTCATGAATGAGAACTGGCGCGTTTACCTGTTGGACAATCCTAATGTCATTAATGAGGACCGGTGTGTGGGCACTCCTTGTAATGCGTCATGCGCGCATGTGTAGTGATGGTTTATGGTTTATGGGGGTTTAATGTCCCAAAGCGACTCAGGCTATGAGAAACACCGTAGTGAAGGGCTCCGGCAATTTCGACCACCTGGGGTTTTTTAACGTGCACTGACATCGCACAGAACACTGGCCTCTAAAATTCGCTTCCAACGATATTCGACCGCCTCGGCCGGGATCGAGCCCGCGTCTTTCGGGCCAGCACCCGAGCGCCATAACCACTCAGCCACCGCGGCGGCTGCATGTGTAGTAATGTGGGATCTATATGGACATAGAAATGGGGGTGGAAGGGTGTTGGATGGAGGCCTGGTATAACGAGAAATTACATCGTTGTCACGTGAGTAGGTGTGATGTCATATTACACCATTATCACGTGCCTAGGTTTGATGGCCTAATACATCGCAGTCAAGTGACCTGGTATGACGTCGCACTCATATGATGTCATCACCAGTTATACTATTAGTCTTAACGTTGTCTAATTATACTAATAATCATTAATTATGTGACATCATCATCATCTTCGTCGCATGACTCGTCGGCTCGTGACGTCACCTGGTGCCGTTTCTTGCGGACACTTTTTGCGGGTATGACCTTGAAAGTGTCCATTTATTGCTTTCGCATTAATAGAAGAACGCGCTCACTTCTACACAGACAAACAGAAATTGGGGGACGCTGAAGCTTTGCCTTTAAGAGTGGAACGCGAGAGCGTGTTGCAGCACTGCCAGTGAGTCCACGGAACGCCATCGCCTGTTCGGCGTGACGCCTTGCCCGTTAGACAAATTGCTCTGCTACATATGGTGAATGGACGCGCGGAGCTGCAAAGCACGTAGAAGCGCTGCCAGGCGCCTTGCCTAAAAGCGCGGGACTCAAGTTTCAGTCGTAGTTCGTGAAGGGATCGCCGCTAGGGGCCCGAGTGAGCGGACGCGTCTCGCATCGACTCCGCCAATTTCTGGCTCCTGTGGCCAGCTCAATCTTCCCAAGGACCCATCAAGAACCACAACGGATCCAGGAAGGTACACGGGCCCTAACCGTTATCATCTTTTGGATGTGCCCGATGATTTACAATAACAGGCAAGTGAAAACGTCTCCGCCTGCTGTGCCGCTGCGCTAAGCCTCGCCTCATCGAGGCGAGCCTCGCCGGCGCGCTGCGTTCCTCACTCACCGGCAGCGCACCTACACCCAGCAGCGATGGAGGTGCAAGCGCAGAGGGAAGACCTTCGTCCCAATGAGTGGACCCCGATACTCCGCGCGTACAGGGGTGAAATCTCAAGCGCGGAAACGCTGGCCATATCCCATCAAGCAGCGTCTGTTCCATCTAAGCCTACGGCGTCCGCGTCCGCTACCTCTGCGACTTTCAAGCTTACATACAGGCCTCAACAAGAACCGCTGCGCGCGACGCACGCAGTCGCACACCGAATCAAACAACTTGCTTCACTCCCTCCCGGCACTATACGGATCGTTTACCGACCAAGAGGAGGCATCTCTTTGAAAGGCACCATGGCGCAGCCACTCCTGCAGGCCCTGTAAGTCACCGCTGCTGGCCGTGACCTCGGGGACCTTGGGGATATTCACCTGACGATCCACCCTACGAATAACACCTTCACGGTCGCTACCCCGCTTGAGACAACCGCCCTTCACCTCATCCAGCTCATGGAAGTGATCCTCCAAGAGACAGCTTACCCTCCCGCAGTCTACAGTGCACCGCCGGCGGCTGCTGGGCGTGGAGTCATCTCGCAAGCCTCTTGGGAGGAGACGCCGGAGCAGATGCTACAGGACCTCCAGACCCGTAACCCGTACGCTGATATCAATGTAGCCCGCAGAATGGGTAGGAGTCATTCCGTACTGATCACCTTTGCGCACTGACCAGTCCCCCACACCATACGCTACATGAGTGTAGTGTACAGATGGACGCCGTACAAGGGAAGTACAGACGCGTGCACGAACTGTCATCGACCGGGCCATAGGTACGACGTGTGCCCGCACCCCAAGCCTGGTCTCTGCCCGCGGTGCGGAGACAAGCATGAACCGCAAGATGTGCCCTCCTACATCCCGACCTGCATTCTCCGTGGAGGCCAGCACATCACGGGCTCCGGCTCGTGCATGGCTAGAAATCGCACCGCCCGACCACGCAACCCATCGCCCCAGAAGGCAATGCCCCCAAAAAAGGATGACTTTCCTCCGCTGCAAACGAACAAGAACGACTTTCCTCCGCTGAAAACGACCCTCCCATCTACTGCAACATGGGCCTCCAAGGCTGCCGGGGTGAACACTAGGACCTCCCAGGACCCGGACGTGAAGGCTCTGCGAGAGGAGGTAAAGCAGCTCAGAGTAGCCCTCTCTACCGCCACCTCTGCTGTAACCCCCCATCCTACCCCCCTCCTTTTCACCCACCCAACCCGCCCAACCCGCCCAACCTCCCCCTAAAAAAAGAAGGCCTGATGAGAGCCCAGTCGAACCAATAGACCTAGACGCCAAATTTCACTCTTTCGCCCAAAACTTGAAAGTCAGGCTCACAGCGCGCCATTACTGCGCAGCTCACTGCACAGTGCCAGCTTATGATAGAATCTACCATTACCCGTCTAATGGATAGTGTCATATGTAGCATCATGACCAAGGTAGAGGAGCGCTTAACTCGCCTCTCTCCTGGACTCTCAACGGACTATCCTCCCATAGTCCCACTCTGCACACCCCTCCTTCCCCTCACTACCCAACAACATGGCTCCTCCGATGGGCCTTAATTCTTTACAGATTATTCAGTGGAATTGCAGGGGCTTTCGACGAAAGCGCGATCCTCTGCAGCAAATTATCGCAAGTTCGTCATCCCCACCAGACATTATCGCCATTCAGGACGCCAATGTTTGCAGGCAGCTGCCAGGATATGCTTTTATCCCCTCAGACCCCACTGATCTTCCTCGGGTGGTCACATATGTCAGTAAATCCTTGCATTACGTGGAGCACGTAATTACCTCCCCTATCGCTAACAGCCTTATTGAAGTTTTACCGCCCACCCCTGCAAAATCAAGCTTGTTCTTTCTTAACTGCTACCTTATCCCACGTCAGCCAATTAGCTTACTCCCCTCACTTCTCAAATCCGCAACCCAGTTAGTCGGATCAAACCCCCTACTTATTGCTGGAGATTTGAATTGCGCTCACGTGGACTGGGGCTATCGGCGCACCAACCACAGAGGCACAGCTTTATACAATGACACTCTGGCGCTCCACTTGACCATCTTTAATGATTTCAGCTTACCTACGCGGATTGGTAACTGTTACTGCCGATACTAGCCCAGACCTCACGTTTGGTAGAAACTTGGACCATCTGCAGTGGGAAAGAATGTATTCCACACTAGGCAGCGATCATCACCTAATTCGAATAACGCTAAACTATCGCCGATCTCAGCGCAAATTTCCCGTTAAGCACACTAATTGGGACGCGGTCCGCAAATTTAGACAAGCACAGCCAACACAGGCTCCCTTAGACCTAGACACCTGGATTATTCAGTTGCAAAAAGACATTCGCCAACACACTCAAACGCCCGACTCTACCCCAGACACCCCTGTTATTGACAGCAAGCTCGCCCACCTCCTCCAAGCACAGGACAACATAACGAAAAGGTGCAAGACTCAGAGGCACAATAGGAGACTAAAACTCAAACTTGCCCAGATTCAATCCCAAATAGTACAATGTAGTGCCCCTCTTTGCAAAGCTAACTGGGCTCAGGTTTGTGACGGTCTCCGCGGCAATCTCTCCCCAACCCGCGCTTGGCATCTGTTACGGCACATGCCAGACCCCACGCAATCCAAATGTCAGACGCGCCTTAGCATTCGCCGCCTCGCTCACAACCATCGACAGGACACCGACGCCTTCCTCGCCCAGGTGAAATGCACCTGTACAACCGCTGGTCTCCCTTTCAAGTATCCTGATTATTCAGGCCCACCCCAGCCCGAGTTTGACACCCTTATTACAGAATCAGAATTTCGGCTGCCCTATTGAATTTACGGAATACCGCTCGCGGAGATGATCAAATTACCAATGCAGCTATCAGAAAACTTGTCGATGCTTCCATCTCTGACTTAGTCAACTACTTTAACAAATGTTGGGAGGCAGGTACTCTCCCTGCCTTGTGGAAGCATGGAAAAATTATTTTTATTCCAAAACCCCACAAGCCTATCACCATAGACAACATCCGCCCCATTTCTCTTACATCCTGTCTAGGCAAGGTCTTCGAGCACATAATTCTTGCTCGATTAACAACGTACATTGAAGACAACCACCTTTTCTCCCACAGTATGCCCGGCTTTCGTGCGCATCTATCTGCGCGGGATGCCCTACTTCAAATTACGCATGACGTGCTTGATGATACCATCCCCCACCACACTAAAGCTATCCTGGCAGTTGACCTCACCAAGGCATTTGACAGAATTCGACACGATGCCATCTTACAGGAACTGCAGGCTCTACAGGTAGGCCCTAAAACCTACAACTACGCTCGCGCGTTTCTCTCGGGCCGCACTTCCTCCCTGAACATATATCAGATTAGCACATCCCCTTATACACCCGGAGAGCTCGGAACCCCTCAACGGGCGGTCCTTTCTTCCCTTTTCTTTAACGTTGCTCTCATCCCCCTAGCTCACAAACTGGCTCTAATCCCACACCTAAAACATACCCTGTACGCTGATGATATTACCACATGGACCACTCATGGCTCTGACGGGGAAAAGCAGACACCATCTCCTCTCTCGCGTCATCCATCGGGCTGGAATGTTCCCCATCTAAGTCCGCGCTCTTCCTAATTAGGCCAAAATCTGGCGCTAACTCGCCCATCCAAATCAATTTAAAAGGATCCCCTATCCCCATCACACCCGCCCTCCGCATTCTTGTCCTCCACTTGCAGGATTCTGGACGAAATGAACACACCCTTAAAAGACTCAAGGTCTCCACGCAATCCATTTTGCACCTTCTACGCCGAGTGTCCTCCCTTAACAAGGGTTTAGACGAAGCGGACAGCCTGAAAGCAGTGCACGCATTTACGCTTAGCCGCATTCTATACGCAACCCTATATCTAATAATAATAATAATATATGTTTTTTTGGGGGAAAGGAAATGGCGCAGTATCTGT
Organism: Amblyomma americanum; assembly: GCF_052857255.1. Classification (NCBI taxonomy): domain Eukaryota; kingdom Metazoa; phylum Arthropoda; class Arachnida; order Ixodida; family Ixodidae; genus Amblyomma; species Amblyomma americanum. The sequence continues at coordinate 245,783,198 of NC_135497.1, forward strand.
CTCATATATCGTTGGACACCTGAACCGCGCCGTAAGGGAAGGGTTAAAGGAGGGCGTGAAAGAAGAAAGGAAGAAGAGGTGCCGCAGTGGAGGGCTCCGGAATAATTTCGACCACCTGGGGATCTTTAACGTGCACTGACATCGCACAGCACACGGGCGCCTTAGCGTTTTTCCTCCATAAAAACGCCGCCGCCGCGGTCGGGTTCGAACCCGGGAACTCCGAATCAGTAGTCGAGCGCCCTAACCACTGAGCCACCGCGGCGGGTAAACCCTATATCTCAAATTGAACAGCACGGAAACCGAACGCGTGAACGCAATGATCCGCCTTGCGACTAAGGCAGCCCTAAACCTACCTCGTAGCACTAGCACAGGCAAACTTCTTGCTCTAGGCATGCATAACACCATTCATGAACTAGTTGACGCGCACCATCAGATACAGTACCTTAGACTTGCCACGAGCGCCACTGGCCGCCATATAGTCTCCTCCCTTCTCATCAACATACCCGCTAACCAGTCAACCCTTATAGCCATCCCTCGACACCTCCATACATCTCTCGTTGTGAAACCCCTTCCTCGACACGACCATCCCCAATATCATCTCCCTCGCCGCGTAGCTCGCGCTAGTGCCCTCCATAAGTATTATGGGCAAGCCCACGATACCGTTTGGGTACACGCCGCATGTACAGCGCATGAAGCGGTAGCATTTGCCTACAATCCAACCCTACCTCACCTCCTAACTCACCGTCTTCCCTCGGGCTCTACGCCTGAGGAGGCCGAGGAGACCGCAATCGCACTAGCCCTTGCACATTCGGACGCCCAATACATCTTCAGCGACTCCAAAACGGCTCTGTCCAACTTTACCAGGGGCAGGATTCACGCCCCAGCCTACCAATTGTTGAACACCCCGACCCAAAATTTACAGCACAGGGTAAAGCTTCAGTGAGTGCCGGCTCATTCTGGGAACCCTGGAAACGAGGTTGCCGATAAATTGGCCCGAGGTTTGATTTTCCGGGCTCAAGACAGTCGCGATCCAGGATTCTCGAGGGAGCGGGCGCACACCTTTGTGAAGCTCACGCAAATACCCCGTTTGGACCGTCGGACTTACCCTCCTCCCCACCCCTCTCCTACGCACTCCCAACAGATCCCCTTCATATGCCTCCAGACGCGCTCTCTGTCATCCCCCCCCCAACTTTTTTCCCAGTATTGCGGCACATCCACTGCATGCTCCCTATGCGGTGACCCCCACGCCACACTCTCCCATATCTTTTTTGGCGGCCCTGCTGACCCTCCTCCGCGGGGACAGCACGCCATCTCGAACTGGGAGGACTGGGAGGGTCCGGCTTATGTCTGCAGACCCGACATCGCTGCTTGCTGCGGTGACTCGGGCTGCCGACGTCATGTCCTGGCATGATCAACTTGATGCAGTCCGGGACCGCGCAGTGGCCCAGGGACCCAGCTGGGTCTAAAACTCACTTGCTCAATAAAGTTTTTCTGTCTGTCTGTCTGCGTCGTAGTTCGTTGGCACATCGTTTTCTACAAACCCGATGCCACGGAATGCCAGCATAGCTTCCGCGCCGAACGAACGGGCAGCAAGCCGCAAGCTTCGTGGTGAATGCGCTTCGGATGTGCGCTGCGTTGTTCGCCGCTCACCGCGTGATTCCCGCGTGCCCGCACGGCCCCACTGCGCCCGAACGAGACGAGCGGGAGGCGTTTCCGTCGCGCGCAATCTGATGGGGCAGTGGCATACATTGAGAGGAAGAGGAGGAGGAATTTTGCGCTCACGGCCAACGCCTACAACACCGGCTTTTCTGCGACACACAGGAGCTCCTTAACGCTCACGGCCAACGCCGACAACACCGGCTTTCCTGCGACACACACGACCTCCTTAACGCTATCGCGTTAAGAAAGTTAATCGTCTGGCCCTGGACACCGCTGACAGCCTGCTGAAAAGGGAGGAAGATGACCGTGGTCAAGACTTACGACTTCATCGCCCTTTGATTCGTTGACGGGTGGAGTTAAAGTTTTCTTCAATATTCCTTTACAGCGCGGTTCGTGCGTCCTCCGAGTCATGTGAGACTTACTACGCAATTTCTTTTCCTCAAAAATCAATTTTCAATTTTTCGTTTCGCACACTGAATAGGCAGCACGCCCACCCTGCCAGACCAGCAGGCGGCACTTAATGTTTGATCGCGAGAGATTGGTCTCGCAATGAACGCTGCGGCCATTGCTGGAGTGCCGAGTGTGTACTACAAATTTGTCAGCGCTAATGCACACAGCCCACAACTCTCTCTCTCTCAGTACCCGGCTTCGTACCACGCGTATAGATAGATAGGTCGGGTGTGGGCAACATTGAGCTTGTCTGTAGCGGCTAGCAAACGGAAACATGCCGTGACCGGGTTACACGACCACGGCAGCCACGTTGATGGAAGCGAAACGCTGAAGGTGCCCTTGTGCTGTGCAATGTCAGTGCACGTAAGTATTCCCAGCTGGTCGAACTTATTCCCAAGCCCTCCACTCAGGCCCCTCTTTCTTCCTTTGTTCTCTCACTCTCTCGTTTCTTCATTCCCTTACGGAGCGATTCTTGTGTTCACCGAGAAATGTGATACAGTTATTCGGCCATTTCCTTTCTATATAATGAAAATAATAATACTCGTTTTTTTGAGGAAAGGAAATGACGCAGTATCTGTTTCACATATCGGCGGACACCTGAACTGCGCCGTAAGAGAACGAATAAAGGAGGGAGTGAAATAAAGGAAAAAAGAGGTGCCGTAGTGGAGGTCTCCGGAATAATTTCGACCACCTGGGGATCTTTAACATGCACTGACATCACATCGCATAGCAAAGGGGCGCTTTAGCGTTTCGTCTCCATCGAAACGCACCCGGCGTTGATTTTGCGCCTACACAAGCAAGTGTAGAGGCAGCTTCCTCGGCAGTCTCTTGGTACCTTGAAAGCTGTACCTGAGTGACCAATAAGTTTCTTTCAATGAACTTTAAATTTAGGGCAGTGGTCGGTTTTATTAACAAGTTGATGCAGCACATTAAACGAATGTTACATATCAAAGAGAGAACAGTTTATTTTTATATCCTGTGGATATAAATTCTTGATTTGCTGATGCACGGCAGCAACTCTTGTGCGCTGGTGACGGCAGCATGCTTTACGAAACTGCTTGGGAAGCAGATTATTTCTCAGTCGATGTATTCTTTACTGGTGGTAATTATGAGAGCACAACTTACTAAGCTGGTCTAGAAGTGTATGATTTAGCAATCCATTTCTTTCAAAAAAGAAAAGAAGTGAAAAGGTGGACCTCTGTAAAAAGAGAATTACAGAATACGTCCAGCCTTCCTACATGCTTAACAACACATTCTGCACGATGCACGAACACCTCCACTCTGCTATCACGATCAGCACACAAAGAAAAAAAGGCTATGCCGCATATCTAAACTCTCTTTTTGGAACAGTTCAAAAACACCGCACTCACACTCTCACTACTGGCAGTCCACCGTTGTGCAATATTATTTCAAGTTTTTGCTATTTACCCCTAAAATAGAGGGCACACAAAAAACCATTTTTTTCAACTTACAATAGACTTGCAGCTACAGCCGCTGTCACCCAGGCGAAGGACAATCAGAAAAAATTCTCATCGACATGGACTACACCTCTGCCAAAGACTACAGAATCGAACTTATTGCACTCCTATCTTTGACGCAGAAGTCGAATTCCTCGAGTTAATTGACCATCTTCTACATGCATTCATTCCCAGGATGGCCTCTCCTGCAATGACGGCGGCGTTGCTTTTCTGCCACTCTTTTGAAGTGCATTGTTTTTCTGTGCACGTCCACTGCCTTCGCTGTTGCAGAGTCATAGCGTTCGTTTGTCTCATGATAGTAAATTTTCATGGTGCAATGGCGTCTGGAGCCAAAGAGCGCCATTGCTCAAGATATTTTCGTTTCATCAAGGTGGGTTCAAAGTCGTTTTTCACAAGCATTCCACCCTGAATAAGCTGAACACCAGGCGAAGAGAAGCTTGTACCCAGGCCATCACCAGTGGGTATCCGGATGCACTGGCCATCGAAGCCTGCACCTCCCGGATGCGAGGATTTATCTGTCTACGGGGCAACACCAACCGCACCAACCGGGGCAACCGAAGCGTTGGGCCGATGTAGAAAGAACAGAGCATAAATTTTCTCAAGTCCAACAGATTATATCTACTCGAGATATTCGGCTTTTTGTGCAACCAAAGGGTGGCTTGTCGACCTTTTACATTTACTTTGATAATTTTATATGTGATTTCCTGATGAGTGCAATGAAGAGTTCTGCAGTTGATTCATCCCCCTTTTTTTTTCAAAGCGAAGAAATTTTTTTATCATGGAGAGGTGGAATGGCGTACTTACGCTCTCTTCTGTGTTGGTCCAATTTAACGATGAATAAATTAAAATATAATAATAATCCCCATCTTCACTTTTTGGAGTCAAATTATGGACGCTTTAGTTTGTGCCTCGTTATTTTTGTCTGTTTTGAGAGCTGATTATTTTTTTTCATTTGTCAATATTGGCCCAAGTAATGTCCTCTTAGATGGTGTGTTCACAAGAAACAAATGTGTCATAGCTTCAACAATTATACATTATATTCTACACACGCAGACTGTCGAAATGAACAAGGCCATGTTTATATATATGGTTTATGGATGATGGGATATGATGGCGCAAAAAACGAAAAAACAACAACAGCAAAAGCTTCTGACGAAAATAAAAAAAACACATTTTTTGAATTTTTTAAACTTCGTCCACGCATTCTCCAGTATACCAACGTGCAGAATCGCCAAAAACATGTTGCATAATAATACTAATAGCCATCTTAAGTTTTTGGAGTGATATTATGGATGCTTTAGTTTGTGCCTTGTTTTTTTGTCTGTTTCGAGAGCTGAATATTTTTTTTTAATTTGTCAAACTTGGCCCAAGTAATGTCTTCATTGATGGTCCGTATCGTCCACAAGAAACGAATTTTCCAGAGTTTCCAAAAATATTCCAAAGAATTTTCAATCTAGATGCAATGTTTTGAACCACCGCCTGAAATAAAGCCGTTAAAAGCGCGCCATATATACGTATACATGCAGGTGACAGTGCAAGAATCTATCTAGATGGAATGATTTGAACCACCGCCTGAAATAAAGCCACTAAAAGCGCGCCATGTATACGTATACATGCAGGTTACAGTGCAAGAATCTATCTAGATGCAATGATTTGAACCACCGCCTGAAATAAAGCCGCTAAAAGCGCGCCATATATACGTATACATGCAGGTTACAGTGCAAGAATCTATCTGGATGCAATGATTTGAACCACCGCCTGAAATAAAGCCGCTAAAAGCGCGGTATATAGCGCGCTTTTAGCGCTCTATATATGCATGTATACGTATATATATACGTATACATGCAGGTTACAGTGCAAGAATCTATCTAGATGGAATGATTTGAACCACCGCCTGAAATAAAGCCACTAAAAGCGCGCCATGTATACGTATACATGCAGGTTACAGTGCAAGAATCTATCTAGATGCAATGATTTGAACCACCGCCTGAAATAAAGCCGCTAAAAGCGCGCCATGTATACGTATACATGCAGGTTACAGTGCAAGAATCTATCTAGATGCAATGATTTGAACCACCGCCTGAAATAAAGCCGCTAAAAGCGCGCCATATATACGTATACAGGCAGGCTACAGTGAAAGAATTTTTCTAGATGCACTGATTAGAACCACCGCCTGAAATAAAGCCGCTTAAAGCGCGCCATATATACATATACATGCAGGTTACAGTGCAAGAAAGAGGAAAATGCACTTTCAAGGAAACGCTGAGAGGTTCTCGAGCTCTGGATGTGTGTGTGACACTGGGCACCGACATCTTAGTGCGATGCTCGTGATGGTGACCAGTCCTTGGCTCCTAATTCCAATCCTTTCCTTTAACGCACGCTAAAAGAAAGGCACCATGATGCGCACCACAAGATGCGCCGCGTTCGGTCCGGAACAGACCTCCCTCCAGGGCTGGTTCTGTCCCCACTGCTGCGCTGTTTGTTGAATCCTTTTCATCGTCTTCGCAGCCCGGCCAGCGAGGAAGAGGAAGACCGCTGGAAGTGTGGGCACGGGCGGGGGCGTGCTGGACTCCGTCTTATTTTAGGATGCGCCCATTAAAACCCCTTCTAATGGTCCAAGAGTTTAGTCTTCGGGCGCCTGCCCGTGGCCCATCCTTAATACTGTTTTCAATAGGAGATAAGGCACTGCAAGCGATACCGAAACAGAGAACGGAACGGGGACTATATACGCTTCCCTCGAGCCTTCAACGCCGCCCTCGGCAGCTGCCGTGTCTTTTCATCGTGCGAAAATACAGGCGCTATATGAAAAGCAAAAAGACGAATTTTGTCTAGCCAGAACGGCGAGACTAATCGCGTTTTCGAAACTATGAAATCTGATTGCTATGGCTATTACACACACACACACACACACACACACACACACACACACACACACACACACACACACACACACACACACACACACACACACACACACACACACACACACACACACACACACACACACACACACACACACACACACACACACACACACACACACGCGCGCGCGCGCGCACGCACGCACGTACACGCACACACAGACACACACACACACACACACACACGGACGCACGCACGCACGCACGCACACGCACACACAGACACACACACACACGCACGCACACAGGCACGCACACACGCGCGCACACACACACGCACGCACAAACACACCACGCGCGCGCGTTTTATTTATCGCATATCGGACCAAATACGGTCCAAGCAGGAGAGGAACAGAATAAAACAATAGAGTACAAAACTTCGACCTTGAAAAAAAACATACGTGTCGACGAAACAAGTACTAAAAAATGAGCTGTGGTTCATCTACTGCTAAACCTGGTTATATAGTGAAAGCTGTTGTGTATCGGGCAACTATAGACGCGGCCACACTGGCTGGTGGCAGTTAATGGTTGATCGCGAGAGGTTAGTCACCCAGTGAACAATGCGACCTATTGCTACAGTGCCGCGCGTCTGCCCCAACGTCGTAAGCGCTAATGCATGCAGTCCACATCTCTCTCTCCCCACCGCCGCGAACCTCAAATCCTTTATCCTTCCCTTACGGCGCGGTTCAGGTGTCCAAAGATATATGAGAGAGATACTGCGCCATTTCCTTTCCCCCAAAACCAATTATATTATATATTGAGGCGACCACTGCCCCACGGAGGCAGTTATGCGCCTTCCTTTGTTCAAAATAATCGGAGTCTAAAACGCTGTCAACGCCAACGGCAGTGAACACAACGGACGCCTGACGGTATATAGGTTCAGTGCCGCACTTTTCCAACAACGCTGTGAATGCATAGGTTAAGGCGCGACTGAGGTGTCCACTGTCCCAGGGCACCAGTTATACACCTTTCCTTTGCTTTCGAGGAATTAATTGAATTTTGTGGAATGTAAATGGCGCAGTATCTGTCTCATATATCGGCGGACACCTGAACCGCACCGTAAGGGAAGGAATAAAGGAGGGAGTGAAAGAATAAAGGAAAATAGAGGTGCCGTAGTGGAGGGCGCGGAATCAATTTCGACCACCTGTGGATCTTTAACGTGCACTGACATCACACAGCACACGTGTGCCTAAGCGTTTTTCCTCCAAGAAAATTGAAGATTGGTTTTTAAAATTGGTTTTGAGGAAAGGAAATGGCGCAATTGCTCTCTCATATATCGGTGGACCCCCAACCGCGCCGTAAGGAAGGGATGCACGTGCTTGGGCTGAAGGTAGTTCAAGGCCATTCTCTGGCCCACCCAACGACTGCTTTACCCTATAGCGCAGTGAAGCTATTCGCTACAAACAGCGGCGAAAGGTCAGGCGACGGAGTCGGCGACGGCCACGTTCGCCGTGCGTGACGTCACTCGTGCGGCGACATATGCCGGGGATTCCTCCGCCGGCTGTCGAAGTGATCGGACGTGCGCCTGGCGCACTCTGTCGACAACAGGGGCTGCAACGCACTCAAGGACATGAGTGTGGGCGAAACTGGCTGGGATCAACGACGGGATAAGTAAAGACGGTGGACCGAACGCTACAGCGCAAGGTGGGCAGTACTTTTTACGATACCGAGCCAGCGAGGCGTCAGGAGAGGCGAGGAGAGGTAGGCCTAACGAGGCCTAGCGGAAAGGACGAAGAGGGCTACGCCTACGGCCACGCCTAAGCGACCTCGTACATAATGGAGGTGGTAGAGGGGAGAGAAATAGATCCCGAAGAACTGAAGATTCCGGGACAGTGGTTCAGAGCGATGAGAAATGGGAAAGCGATCCCAGAAGAAGCGGAGACAGGGAGCCACGTGGACGGCTCGAAAGGCGGAGGAAGAGCGACGGAGAGATGAGAGGGAAGAAAACGCGCGGAAAAGTCCGTGGAGAGACATATGAGGATTCCGAAAGGATTTGACAATATCATTCTAAGGCCCCAAGGAGGACTCGCAAGGCTGATCAAATATGGGGGCGCCTTCCTGGCTGATGCAATCAGCAAAATGGCGGGCAACGAAGATGGAGGAGCGGGAGACGTAAACCCGTTCAACACGAAGCAGCAGTCTATAGTCATGGCAACGGGAGATGCGTCGAGAAGAAACAAGTACGCGTCGCTCACCGAACTCATAGTGGGCGACGTAAAGACGACGGTAAGCGCCTATATGGCAGCGCCGGAGAACTGCGGAAAAGGGTGATATATAATGCACCGATTTTTTGGACGAAGAAAGAGATCCTAAATAGACTCGAACTATACAAGAAACGGTTCGAAGTATGCTACGCATGCTTCCGGATGGGCCATAGGCAGGACGTATGCCCGGACCCAGACAACAAAAAGTGCAGAAACTGTAGGGAAGAAAACCCACAGGGAAGTCATCAGTGCAAGACCAAGTGCCAGCTCTGTGCAAAGGAGCACCCATTGGGAGACAAGAAATGCAAGGAGATGCACAGAACACCGTAAGAATTAAAGAAGAAGATATGGGAGAAGAAAAAAGAAGGAGCACAGGCCCCAAACACCACGAGCAGGCGAGATGAAGGAACGTCGCAGGGACGACAGCGTCTCGAGACTGGGGAAAACAAGAGCAAAGACCAGGCAACACCCGGGGCGCAAGCGACACCGTAAGGGACAAGAGTATCGAGATCAAGGGACCCAAAGAATCCCTGGGGCAGGAGACAGAGCAGAAGCAGGACCCAGAACAAAGAACCAAACAAGTAAGCTTTCTAGAAGGGTCTTCCCAGGCTAAAGACGATAAAGATAAAGAAATAGAACAGTTGAAAAAGAAAGAGAGTGAGCTCCATGGGTCAATAAGTAACCTTACGAAAGCAATAAAGAAAAAAGAGAAGGCAGCGCCCCCTTTCCCTCGCATGCTACCTATACAGCCCGTGCAGGCAGCACAACAAAGTACCCCCTCGACACCTAAGCGGCAGGAAACGGTAGAGGACAAAATGGAGGAGGCAGAAACAGTCAGGGGACCCCCGCTTAAGTGAAAGGGGGACAACGAAACAGATATATGGGTAGAGGTAAAAAAGGAATGTGAAGAAAATTGGAATGACATAAAGGCAATACAAACAGAACAGAGAGACTTCATGGCACAGGTCATGGCAGCACTCAACCAGATACAAGAGAACATGAATCAGAGATTTGAGAGCATGGCGGCAGAATTACAGGCGCAAAGAGCTGAATTGCAAACGCAGAGAACTGAGCTTGTTGCCCTAGGGGAACGACAGAAAAACTTGGAGGACGCTTTTACCCAAATTCAATATGGCCAGGAACACACGAAATAAGTCCATTATTTGGCAATAGAATTGCCGAGGATTCCAACGCAAGCGAGCGTTATTGCAAGATTACGTGGATACGTTAGAAGAGAAGCCACTAGCGATAGCGATACAAGAGACCTGGAAACCAGCATCCCTGCCAGGATATCAGGCATTACACAGCGACAGGGGAGAGAAATCGAGAGTAACGACACTAGTAAAGAGAAACATAGCGACGATAGAACATGTGATTGAATCCAGGGACATAGAAGGAGTCTTGTTAGAAATGCTCACGGGTAGGAAAGAAGAGCCTAGCCTCTTCCTAGTTAACATCTACTCAAGTCCCAAACAAAAAAAAAGTAAGGTTCAGGGCCATATTCAGGAAAGCCCTGAAAGCAGCAGGAAGAAACCCCCTCTTCATAGTAGGAGATATAAACGCAATGCATGAGGAGTGGGGATACAATAAAAAAGATAGTAATGGAAGACAGCTTTAGGAGGATATACAAGAACTGAGTCTGACAACACACTGATCCCGAAACCCCGACGAGGAAAGGGAAAAGTGTCACTGCAGGCACCACACCTGACCTAATACTGTCGAAGAACACCAAGGCGGTGTCCTGGGAAAATACGGTGCAAGACCTATGTTGTGACCACTATATAATAACTACAACAACGACCAAAGGTATCAAGGAAAAATGGCTCAAGCAACCAAAATTAACAGAATGGGACAAATTCAGGAAGCGAAGGGAAGAGTCCGCCTCTACTACAATCACGGACCTAGAGGAGTGGACAAATACACTTAAAAGACATGCTACCGAAGCGACGGCAACTCTAGAAGGCCTAGAAGCTCCGTTAGTGGAAGATAGTAAACTTCTGCTCATGTGGGAGGCAAAAAGAGGCTTAGAGAACCAACTTAAAAAACAGAGATGGAATCGGACCCTAAAGAGACGAATAGCTAGGCTAAACCGAGAGATCGAAAAGCGCGCAATGCAGTTGTGCGAACAAAACTGTTGCAGTAAATGCGATGACATGGAGAAGGGAATGAGCCTAGCGAAAACCTGGAACATCCTGAGACACCTGCTAGACCCAACCCAGTCAAAGTCACAGACGAACATTAGATTGGCCAAAATACGGCACAAATATGAGGGAACAGATGATAGCTTCATAGAGGCAATCAAACAAACATACATAGTGAACATAGCACGCACTAACCTGTCAGATTATGAGGGACTGGGAAATGAAGAACTGGACACGCCCATAACGGAGGCGGAAGTGAGAGCGGAGATAATCAAGCTCAAAACTAAATCGGCTCCAGGCCCGGAAGGAATAAGCAACAAAATGCTAAGAAACTTGGATGACGAGTCGATCACTGCTCTAACTAAATACATACAGCAGGTGTGGGAAAAGTGGGAGGTGCCAAAACAATGGAAAGATGCAAGCATCATTCTTATTCCCAAACCTGGAAAGCCCTTAAAATTGGTGAACCTCAGACCAATCTCCCTCACCTCATGCGTAGGGAAGTTGATGGAACATGTAATCCAAGCGAGGCTAACCAGATACATGGAGGACAAGAAATTATGGCCAAACGAGATGGTCGGATTTAGGCCAGGCCTAAGTACTCAAGACGTTATGTTGAGATTAGAACATGACATCATAAACTCTCGGACTAAGGACACAGAGGCAATCTTGGGATTAGATCGTAAGAAAGCTTTCGACAATGTAAAACATGAGGCGGTCCTATCGGAACTTCAGGAGATCGGTGTAGGCGGCATGATATACAACTACATTAAGGACTTTCTGTCAAATAAGACCGCCAAAATAAGATACAAGGACCTGGAGTCAGAAGAAATAGAGCTAGGCAAGAGAGGTACACCATAGGGATCGGACCTATCCCCGCTCCTCTACAACCTAGCCAAGAGAGGCCTCCCAGCGAAACTGGGAGGAATCGAGAACTTACACCTTAGCATGTATGCGGACGACATAAATGTCTGGATAAACAAGGGCAGCATTGCAGAGATAGAAAACAAACTTCAAACAACGGCAGACACAGTAGTGGAGTACGCGGCAGGAAGGGGGCTAGCCTGCTCGCCAGAGAAGTCAGAACTCTTAATATACAACCCGAAATCTTTAAGATTAAAAAGAGATAGCAATCTTAGCATTATGGTAGGAGGCAAACCGGTGCCTAGGGTTGACAAGAGAAGAATTTTAGTCCTTTTTATTCAAGAAAATGGATACAATAATGAAACAATAAAGAAACTGGAAGGGTATACAGCGCAAGTAACTGGAATATTCAGAAGAATAGCGCTCAAAGGGAGAGGGCTCAAAGGAAGGAGACTAATAAAATTGGTGCAAGCAAACATAATCAGTCGACTCAGCTACGCTACACCATACCTTAACATCCGGGCCCCAGGAAGAGATAAGTTGGAATCAATAATTAGGAGGTGCTACAAACGAGCGTTAGGAATACACATAAGCACCTCAACGGAAAGCCTCCTAGCTATGGGGATACACAATACGTGGAAGGAAACGGCCGAGGCGGTCAGAGCAGCTCAGCAGAAAAGACTTTGCCAGACATATACAGGCTCAGGCAGAGCCATTTTAGGCATGGTAGGATTGCAGGCACACAGAGGCATGCAGCAAAAACAAGACATCCCGAAGGAGGTCAGGGAACATCTCAGAACAGACCCACTTTCGAGAAACATGCACCCAACGTTCAACAGTGAGAGGAGGGAAAAGAGAGCGGAAGCCCTCATGAGACGCTTCAACGAAATGAATAAGGAGACGGTAGCACACACGGATGCGGCGAGCGGTAGACTGGGAGCAGCTGTAGCCTCAGTGGTGGATGGCAAGAGTACATCAATATCAGCAGCTACGATACACAGCCGCAATTCGGAAGTAGCAGAAGAGATAGGAATAGCGCTTGCTTGCGTGGGAACAGAGACAAACTATATAATAAGTGACAGTAAAACAGCCATCTACAATTATGAAAGAGGTAGAGTCGCATCAGAAGCGGTGCAGATTCTAACGGGGAAAAAAATGAATAGAAAAATTAGCCTAATATGGGCACCAGCTCATACGTCAGTACCAGGCAATGAAGCGGCGCACCTTCTAGCTCGCGATCTCTACCTCCGTGCAGCAGCGTAACCACCAGATTGCAAGGAACTAAACGAGAGACTACAAACGTACACAGAAATCATAGAGAATTACAGACTGCAGAGAAGAACTGTCCCTCCTCCAGACAAGGAGCTCGGGAACCGAGAGGCAGTAACCTGGAGAAGGCTACAGGCCGGAAATTTCATAAACCCGGTATGGCCGTCACACGTCCTACAAGACGAGGACATAGAAGATAAATGTAAAAAATGTGGAGAGAGGGGGACCCTCGACCATATAATTTGGCAGTGTGTACACTCCCCAGGGGTGAGGAAAGGAATAGATAGTAGAGAAGCCTGGGAATTCCTTCTGCAAACCGCGGACCCCGCGACCCAGAAGAAAGCCATCCATCTGGCGGTAGAGGCCGCGAAGAGCCAACAACTCTTTGCCTGTATCTAGTCGCGGAGGCCCAGGCCTCTGCCCCCAGGCCTGCTAGCCATGGGGTAGGGAGTAGAGGGCCTCCATTTCTGATGGAAATAAAAGTTTTTGGAACTGGAACTGGACATATGCCGGCTCGCGCGAAGCGCGCTGTTGACTAGCGTAGTAAAGCTTTTAGCTTCAAAAGGGCGCCCAACACTTATACAAGGCTAAATAGGCTCAGGAGCTAGGAAAAAAGCAACACGCAGTGTCAACAACACAGCGCGTCACAGGCGACGCCAACCGACGGTTGAAATTACTCAGGGCAGGCAAGCAAAGGAGAATCATGAGGCAGTGCGTTCCAATCAAAAATCGTATTACGAAAAAATGAGTACTTATAGGCATTCGTGCGGGAAAAAATGGGTTCAATGTAATGCTTATGCTTACGACGAGATTTCTTAGATGACTACTTAGTTATGAAATCGTGGGGTTTATGCCTAGTTTTGAAAAATACAAACAACCAAGAAATTTAATTCGAGTCGTTTTTCATCGTTCACCTAAGTATTCAAGCTTTGCATCATGTAACATGACAGATGGAGAGTTCCGGCGTTTGAAGCAGTTGTATACTAGACGCGCAGCAAGCCTCTGAATTTGTTTAATTTTTTCTGTATCTACCGTTGTGTGAGGGTCCCACACAATAATAGCGTACTCCAACGAAGGTCTTACTAGCACTTTGTATGCCTTGCTTCTCAGTTCACTTGATGATCTTCCTAATTTCTGTTTTAAGAAGCCTAACTTTTTGCGAGCTGAAGAGCATATGTGATCGATGTGCGCCGTACATTTAAGCCTCTTTGTAATTGTGAAACCGAAGTACTTGTATTCCAGTACTTGTTTAATCATATTGCCGCCCATGTTATATGAAAATTCAAATTTTTTTGTTTTATTAGTAACACACATATGCACAGTCTTTTCAATGTCAATCATCATATCCCATTAATCACACCATTTTGCTAGTAATTTTAGATTTGCTTTCAGCACGAGTTGATTCCTAACAGAATTTATTGTTTTAAAAAGGACACAGTCGTCTGCAAACAGTTTAACTGATACAGTTGGCCGGACAGTCGACCAAATCATTGATATAAATATTAAATAAGACTGGTCCTATAACAGATCCTTGGGGCATTCCCGAGTAGACATCTAAATTTTCAGAACAAGAGGCGTCTACGTCTACATACTGTTTTCTATTAGTCAAGTACGACATAACCCAATTGATTATTTTGCAAGGTATACCAATTGGTTTCATCTTCAGGATAAATTAAGTATGAGGCACCCAAAATATATATATATATATATATATATATATATATATATATATATATATATATATATATATATATTTATATATATATATATATATATATATATATATATATATATATATATATATATATATATATATATATATATATATATATATACTTATGAAGGGAGCCAACAGTCACGGAAACCAAGGTGCATAGGGGAATGTTTTTTATGTGTTGTGCTTATCTGTGGGATATTATAGTACTTAGACTAATAAATCGCATGAAGAAAATTACTTATAAAGCAGCAGAAAAAACAACCATGCCGCCGGTGGGATCCGATCCCACGACCTCCGAATATCGCGTCCGGTGCCCTTACCAACTGAGCTACTGCGACGGCTGTCCAATCTCCTCTTCTCGTGGGTATTTATGTTGATTGGGTGTAAGCGAACCTTGAGAGTGTTCACCAGCGCCACCCTCGACCATAGCGGCGGACGTAGCACGTCCTGTAATACCGCGAGCGTGACGTGGAACATCATCAAACGGCGAGGGCGGAAACTGTGCGAGAGCCCTCTTAAGCTACCTATGGCATCAACACTGCCAGAACCGAGACCCTCGTTAAGCTATTAGCAGATAAGTTAAAGGAAATGAGGGGCCCGTTTGACAAACTTATGAAGGGAGCCAACAGTCACCGAAACCAAGGTGCATAGGGGAATGTTTTTTTATGTGTCGAGGGTGTCCAGGGTGCGCTGGTCGAGGATGGCGTTGGTCGAGGGTGGCGCTGGTGAATACTCTCAATGTTCGCTTACACCCAGTGAACATAAATACCCACGAGAGCAGCAGGTTGGACGGCCGTCGCCGTAGCTCAGGTGGTAAGAGCGCCGGACGCGATATTCGGAGGTCGTGGGTTCGGATCCCACCGGCGGCATGGTTGTTTTTTTCTGCTGCTCTATAAGTAATTTTCTTTAAGCGATTTATTATTCTAAGTACTATAATATCCCACTGATAAGCACATCACATAAAAAAACATTCCCCTATGCACCTTGGTTTCCGGGACTGTAAGCTCCCTTCATAAGTTTGTCAAACGGGTCCCTCATTTCCTTTAACTGATCTGCTAATAGCTTAACGAGGGTCTCGGTTCTGGCAGTCTTGATGCCATAGGTAGCTTAAGAGGGCTCTCGCACAGTTTCCGCCCTCACCGTTTGATGACGTTCCACGTCACGCTCGCGGTATTACAGGACGTGCTACTTCCGCCGCTATGGTCGAGGGTGGCGCTGGTGAACACTCTCAAGGTTCGCTTACACCCAATGAACATAAATACCCACGAGAGCAGCCGATTGGACTGCCGTCGCCGTAGCTCAGTTGGTAAGAGCACCGGACGCGATATTCGGAGGTCGTGGGTTCGCATCTCACCGACGGCATGATTGTTTTTTCTGCTGCTTTATAAGTAATTTTCTTTAAGCGATTTAATATTCTATGTACTATAATATCCCACTGATAAGCACAACACATAAAAAACATTCCCCTATGCACCTTGGTTTCGGTGACTGTTGGCTCCCTTCATAAGTTTGTCAAACGGGCCCCTCATTTCCTTTAACTTATCTGCTAATAGCTGAACGAGGGTCTCGGTTCTGGCAGTCTTGATGCCATAGGTAGCTTAAGAGGGCTCTCGCACAGTTTCCGCCCTCGCCGTTTGATGATGTTCCACGTCACGCTCGCGGTATTACAGGACGTGCTACGTCCGCCGCTATGGTCGAGGGTGGAGCTGGTGAACACTCTCAAGGTTCGCTTACACCCAATGAACATAAATACCCCCGAGAGCAGCCGATTGGACAGCCGTCGCCGTAGCTCAGTTGGTAAGAGCACCGTACGCGATATTCGGAGGTCGTGGGTTCGGATCCTACCGACGGCTTGGTTGTTTTTTCTGCTGCTTTATAGGTAATTTTCTTTAGGCGATTTATTATTCTATGTACTATAATATCCCACTGATAAGCACAACACATAAAAACATTCCCCTATGCACCATTGTTTCGGTGACTGTTGGCTCCCTTCATAAGTTTGTCAAACGGGCCCCTCATTTCCTTTAACTAATCTGCTAATAGCTTAACGAGGGTCTCGGTTCTGGCAGTCTTGACGCCATAGGTAGCTTAAGAGGGCTCTCGCACAGTTTCCGCCTCGCCGTTTGATGATGTTCCACGTCACGCTCGCGGTATTACAGGACGTGCTACGTCCGCCGCTATGGTCGAGAGTGGCGCTGGTGAACAATCTCAAAGTTCGCTTACACCCAATGAACATAAATACCCACGAGAGCAGCAGATTGGACGGCCGTCGCCGTAGCTCAGTTGGTAAGAGCACCGGACGCGATATTCGGAGGTCGTGTGTTCGGATCCCACCGGCGGCATGGTTGTTTTTTCTGCTGCTTTATAAGTAATTTTCTTTAAGCGATTTATTAATCTAAGTACTATAATATCCCACTGATAAGAACAACACATAAAAAACATTCCCCTATGCACCTTGGTTTCGGTGACTGTTGGCTCCCTTCGTAAGTTTGTCCTTTAACTTATCTGCTATATATATATATATATATATATATATATATATATATATATATATATATATATATATATATATATATATATATATATAAGTGTGTGTGTGTGTGTGTGTGTGTGTGTGTGTGTGTGTGTGTGTGTGTGTGTGTGTGATTCTCCTGTTTTTTGACGTCCGCCAACACTCATATTACTATGCCGAAAAATTCCTTACTTTTAAAACCGTATTTTTCACAATGTGTGATCACCTCCCTTGAAACAAATGGTGTGTGTGTATATATGTATATGTATACCATATATATATATATATATATATATATATATATATATATATATATATATATATATATATATATATATATATATATATATATATATATAATAAATATTTATTTTCGCGTTCATTCCTCAGCTGATCGATGTGCAGTAGCCTGGGCCTACAGAACATGCACGCTGCACAACACAGCGAAAATCGCTTCTTCAGTCCACTGATGTGTGATCTAAGTTTGTACGTCAAGAATGTGGCCAAAGGGATAGTTATAATTTAAACCTTCAAGGTAGGCCAGTGCTGAATTCCTCACATTCAAGCAAAGCAGACTCAGATAAACCCCAGATTCCATAGATAAGATGATCAAGTCAGCTTGGCTAACTTGACGGCTCGCTTCACCTTATATATCCAAGTCCGTGATCGTTACCTTATGTTAGGCGGGAACTGAAAGGGGATATGCCTGGGTTGCTAAAAGATGCCTCTTCCCAAATAACCCCCAGCAAGGATTTTTTTATGCGTTTTGTGGAAGCTGAGTTATTTGCACTCAGAAATTGAATTTCCGTGTCTTCGCGCCTTTCCCTCTCCTCTCGTCACTTTTTGCACGCTGAAATGTCGGCGCCACGGTGTAAGAATAACATAATTGCACCGTGGTCGGCGCTCCTCCGGCAGCTCCTCGCACTCGCCCCCTCCGCCCGCTGCCGACACGCGCGAACCAGCTAGTAGTGAGCTGCCGACGTAACGAGCGCTGCATGACGTAACAAGCGCGGATGCTGACTTAACGAGCGCGGATTCGGGCGAAAGCCCTTCACCGCAGGTCGCCGCCAGGTGCGGAAGCGGGAGTTTTTTAAAATTGTATTCCAAATTATCGGCTCGCTTTTGGGGTCTTATACGCGGCATGAACGCTCATTGGCCCATACTCTACATAATGCGAGCATTTTATAGACAACCTCAAACACCCTTTTCAGGGACCCTTTAAACGTGCGAGCAATCGGGCCTTGTCGAGACCGGCGCACGCGGGCGCGCGCCTGCTCTCGACACCAGGCATGTTGCGCCCGCATGCAGTTGGGCATGGTTTCTGCACGTGCTGACAGGGGTGTAGATTAGCTCGCGATAGCACCAAACTACGTCATCGCCTCATATCGAACGTTTGGCCTATATAAACGATAATTCAAAGCTTCGACCTCAAAGTTGTTGAGAGTCAGCCGGCTTGTGTCGGCTCCCGAGTTGACTTGAAAACACGGATATTCATGGGAAGGGATACTAGTCGCCGAATATGCTGGCTATCTTGTGGCACTCGTATCTTCGCCGCACTCGTATCTTCTACTACAGCGCCACAGAAAGTTGCCCCCATTTTATCAAGAGATCGGAAATAGTTAAGTACGCATTTCAAACTAAACAAGGCTGACATAAGCGTACCAAGAAGGCTCCGAGGATCAGAGGAAACCTCGATATATCCTGCGGTCGCGGCGTTTCACCATTCACTTCACACAAATTTCTGCTTGTATTGAGTACCGCCCGAATGTGGGCCTTAATATCCATCGCCTCGATCCGCATAAATAACGCTCAAAAGAGCCACACATAGCGGGTATCTTGATGTCAAAGTCCGTCCTCGTTCCCGCGCATTTATTTTGTTATTTGAACTTGTACTTGATATAGACCTCCTTCACACCGCGACGCCACGAAAAAACGGTGGCGCTGATGTCAGTAGCGACTTTCGCACGGTAGGCAAAACAGGTTCCGCCTGATCGTGCCTACCGCAGCTACCGGCGGCTGCATCATGCCTGCGCGCTGCAGAAACAGCATGTATTGGCCAGCTACGTCACTGCTGGATCCCCGTAGTAGCATAAAAAGAAAAATTAAACTAGCCTAGGTAGGTTTGTCGAAAACAAATAACGCATTAGGAAATGGGCCGCGGTAGTAAAGCGCGAAGTCTGGGTGTCGATCGGCGCTGCCTGTCAGTGTGCTTCTTAGCAGGGAAGCTGCGGCGCTTATTCACCAGAACATCAGCATAGTACGCTTAAAATTGCGCAAGGAAAAAGAAAGCACATATTTAGCTGCGAGCATATTTATCACCTTGAGCCAGTGTGCACGGGCAGCCCGCAGGTTCACTCGCCATGAAGGAATGCGTTCTTTTGTTGATAGCACAGCATGTTTTAACGTGTGTAGAAGTCATGCGAACGTATAACAGCGCGTTTATTATTTAATAGTGTTTAGTATTTCATGCAACTACTTCTTATTATGACCGACGTATTTATTTGATTTGAGTAGAAAAAATCTGGTAAGTTAATTGTGGCAATCTTGCGCGGTCACGTTGGCATGCTTAGATTAGCGTAAGTGCGCTAAAAGCCACATGCTTTTTTATTGCATCATGCATGTGTCATAAGCTGTGTCATAAGAAACAGTTTATATGATGTAGTACCTCAAAGAGGTAGTACCTGATCGCGAAGCCTGTCTAGAAAGAAGCAGCCGCAGGCGTACTCAGAGACATGTAACGAGATTGAGAGGGGACGCGGCAATGAAAAGCGTTTTCGTTATTTATGCATGAGATATGTAACCAAATGGAGCGGGAATCAGGTGGTGGCTGCGGCCGCGCGCGATAGCGCGAGTTGGGGCCCAGCTTTTCCTCCGGCTGTCGTGACGTCACGTCACGTGGTTGCGCTAAAGGTCAATGGTGGCTGCCCGGCCGCGCCCAAGGGCTGAACTGAGTGATTGCAATATGCAACGCGTAAAAAATGCGCCACTGAAATCAACGTAACCTCTGATCTCTCGTCTTCGTAGTGATATTAAGATGGTGGTGCTCCGTCTTCGGAAAACCGCGGAATTCGTGACGTGCCGGGACCATCACAAGTGCAATTACCTCACAATTTTCGACGAACACACATCTAAAAGGCGTAATTTTATAAATTTCTACCAGTGTAACAAGGGGGTAGTCGGCCTGGTTGGTGCGCGATCTTGCGGCTAAAAACAGCGCTTACGAGAGGCAGAGAAGATCAGGGTCACCATGCTGTCCCCACTTTTCGCAATGTGTGACACGTATATCAACAGACGGTGAGCCCAAGTCTGCTCCGCCGAAACAGCGCCAGCCCCTCAGCACTGTCCCGAAATAAAATCATTCCACCTAAAGCAGAGTGTCAAACACTTAATATTTTATTCAATTCCTAGCGTAGAACGGTAGAAACGCTTCCTGTTTTCGACGCATACAATACACAGTGCGGAACTATTCCTCTGAATGCTGCGTACGTGGCCAACGCGAGCTCGTGGACATCGAGAAATAACTAAGTTGAAAGCATCAACCACTGCTGTGATTCGCAGAAAACGCGCCAACAAGCCGTGAAAACCCGCGCACAACACCACTCCGCTACCTGGCCTCTTGCAAGCTGAACGTGCAGGTCTCGACCGACGAGCGCACCAGTAGACGAGATTTGCACAAACGCTTCAGCTGACTATCACCAACGAGTACTCTTCGCAACGCGATGACAGATCGTCAGTGGGCACGACTGAAGTTCGCTCACGTAGAAAACGTGGAAAAACGCACACCTCGCAGTCTGATAAAAACATTGGTTGGGGACATCTAAAACATTATAGAGAACAGGCAGTGTCAGGTTTGGTTCAACTAGAGACAACATAGGGACGGTTTGGAGTTGGGTTCAGCTCAGGATTTTTTCGGACGCGCCTCTTGCCTACCACGCGCTCGCAAGCGACTGCAGCGCCACCTCGTTTGTTTGCAAACATACAGGAGAGCTATACGAGTCGCGCTCTCCGCCGCCGCTAGGGGCGCGGTGACCTATACCGTTCGCGGGCCGCTCGCGTCTGGGCAACACCTTCTCGACTTTACAAGGCCTGCTCACGTCCTCCTCTCCCCGGCAGTCTACGTCACGCTAGTGGTCCTGTTCTCCGACGGGCCAACACCGTCTTCGACGAGCGCCCCCGCACATTCCGAACATTCCGGAGCGACAGGTTCCAGCCAAAAAAAAAAAACAATTTTTGAGCAAGTCCAAGCTTTTCAGTCGTCCCTGTCTACTCTGTCGGTTAGGTTTGGTGCTGCATCGCTCTTCGCTGACGTTATTTTCGGGGGTTTTTTTGCCGTGCTCAAGGGTGATTGCATTCGTGTGCATACATTTGTGTGTGTGTGTGTATGTGTACGTGCAAAATATTGAAGTGTGACAGCATCACCAGTGCTTGAAACAAGAATGTGGCGTTAAGCAGACGCAAACGCTTCACGTGGCGCAACATGGGACGGTGTTGTGTCCCTGGATGTCGCGGAAACTATGACACTGGTCCCAAGGTGCGTGTTTTCGCGTTTCCCAAGGATGCAAGTCGAAGAGAGTCGTGGATTAGAGCCATCCCACGGAAGGATTTCACACCCAGCGTACATTCTAAGGTGAGTAACTGAAGTTTATGCCGTATCCTGCATGTCCCGCGTGCTCGATCAATAGGTCAGAAAAATCTTAAATAATGTTTGATGAGAAAATACTGGTAGTTTTATTGCAATTTGGCTAGGGCAGGGCAAGAATAATGAACAGAAATATGCAGTACTGAGCTGAACTGCTTAATACTAGGCTAATTATGAAATAGTGTGTCCATATACCGACAATAAGCGACTACATATTTTTCATACATTGCGCTGGTTTGTGAACTTCACTTTCAAGAGAATGACCTCATCAGGAAGCTATCACACTTCGATGCAGCATCAGGAAAGACTCTTGACAGTTGAGATTGAGAGGGTTCATCTAGTGTCCGATGCAGTACCATCTATTTTTCCGAACTGCCCTGCTTACTTGAGCACGAACCACACTCGACGCGAATCTCCAGCCTCGAAAAGAGCTCGAATGGAAGACGATGCCTTGGGCAAAGCCATCAAGAGCTCGATGGAGACAAAGAAAGACGAAGAGCAAAGAATTGCGATAGCATCATTTCAAGACCTCAAACACAAACTTTCTGGTATTGGCAACAGTGATTTCTGGACCATCAGTGTCAACAGTCGCTGTGTGATGTTTCTACGCATCGAGGAAAATCCTTCACCACATGTTAGATTTTCCGTCACCGTATTTGCTGACCTCTCACTTTCAGTGTCAGCAGGCATGATCAAGCTGAATTCCTTACCCTGTGGAGGGGCAATTCCAGAAGCCGTGCGTGACACTAGTACGTTGTCGGTACTGCTTGAGCAGCTAGAAAAGCACATGACTGAAACATCAGAAGAAACTACTGCATCTAAAACTACGACAGTGTTGCAGCATATCGGCTCCTTGCTGAATGAACTAACCGAAGAGAGTGACGCAACGAAAGAACTAAGTGCCTTGATTCGGTTGCTACATGAGCAAATCACTCTCACTCTCGCTGGACCCATTCGTCGCTACAGTGCTGATACTTTAGTTTTTTTCCAGCATTCTGCACTCAATTTCTCCCCATGCTTATAACTTCGCGAGATCAGCGTCAATGTTGACATTGCCTCATCCTTCTACTTTGCGCCGCGTTTGCTCGAAACATGGAGGTGACCCAATGAAAGAACAAAACGAAGCCCACTTTCTGTCCTACATCCGCGAAAGAGTGAAGTTCATGGAGTCGCACGAAAAGACAGTGACTCTAATGATTGATGAAATCCACATCAAGCCATACTTTGATTGTAAAGGAGGCAGCATAGTAGGATCGTCAGCGAATTCACAAGAAGCAGCCACAACTGCCCACGTTTTCATGATACAGTCGCTCCTGTCAGCTAACAAGGACGTTATTCATATTCTTCCAGTGGCTAAAATGAACTCTGAAATCCTGCATGATTATTGCAAGAGGATAATATTAGAAATGGAATCATTGGGCCTTAAGGTGATAGCTGTAATCACCGACAACAACTCACTAAATCGAAAGATGATGTCGCTTTTCTCTGAGAACCGAGAAGTAAGCATTGTGTATCCCCACCCAGCCGACAAAAGCCACCCCCTTTTTTATGTCGTTGACACTGTGCACGTACTTAAATGCATCCGGAACAATTGGATAAATCAGAAGAACCAAGGAACATGTTTATACTTTCCTGAAATGAGTCTTTCTGGAGTACTGCCCGATGGGCCTCCCAGAATGAAAGCTGCATCATTTGGTGCCGTGCGGCAGCTATATGCATTGGAAAAGACATCGCTTCTAAAGCTCGGCTACAAGTTAAATTCCAAAGCCGTTTATCCAACTCCCATGGAGAGACAGAATGTAAAGTTGGCGTTAGACGTCATTAACCCATTTGTCTCAAACGCACTTGAAATGCGGGGCGAGGCTCTGAAAATTATGAATTCCAGCTCAACAGCTCTCTTCATTAACATCACAGCAACATGGTGGAAAATAGTGAACGTAAAGATACCTTCCAAAGGTCGCCGTCTGAATGACCCCCTTCAATATCCAATCAGTTCAATCTCTGATCAACAGATAATATTCTTGAATGGTATCGTAGACTGGCTGGACGCTTGGCGCAGTGTTAATATGACCAGTGGCTGCATGACAAAAGAAACCCACTCTGCTTTGAGACTGACGTGCTACTCGCTTATTGAGCTTTCGCGGTACTGCCTAGAGGAACTAAAATTGATGTATGTTCTGCTAGGAAAGTTCCAAACGGACACCCTTGAAGACCGTTTCGGTCGCTACCGGCAGCTTGCTGGGGCGCAGTACCATGTTTCTGTGCGGCAGCTTTTGGAGTCCGAAAAAAAAATTCGATTACAAAAGCTGCTGATGCTTCCCGAGCCAGACAACAACAGCGAGAGCGACGAAGAAATGCCACCGCACAACTTTTCAGTGTTGATTTCCGAGGAAGAAATCTCAAGCCCAAAGCATGACATGGAAGTTGTTACCTACATAGCTGGCTACTGTGCCTATGCAGCCCTAAAGAAACTTCCCTGTGCATTTTGCCGCAGCGCACTCATTCTGGGAGATATGAATATAGAAGTTGAATCTTGCAAAATGATTGCAAACCTCTCCAGAGGCGGGTTGAAGTTCCCACAGCCATGCACTGTGCACATGGTGCTGGTTACGACGCTTGTTGTTGAAAAGCTCACCACGGGCGAAAATGGAAACGCATTCCTTGCATCTAGCAACCAACATGCAATTGTTAGCTCCACTGCCATTTCATTTCTGCGAGATGTTGCCTTGGAAACCTGCGAGAATGGTCACACACCAGAGACACTCGTGCGGCATGTAGTGCGTGCCGCAACAAACGTTGCTTTGAACAACTTTTGCAGAATGCGAAATGATCAAATTCAAAGTGCCGCGCAAAAAAAAGCTGCGGACAGAAAAATGAAGACGTTAAGCAAGAAATGAAATAGGTCGCTTCCAACCCTTCCTGTCAATAAACCCATTTGTTCAAATGCATTTGCGACTTTTTCAGAACGCTGTTAACAAGTCTAAAAAGCCGCCTTAGATCGTTGCGGTGCATGCCTCAATGGAGCGAAAAAAAAAATACCCGAGTGCATTAGTCAAACTCGCTAAATAATTACCGAATGCAAAAACCTTGCAACAGACGCGCACCTGGGTGTCATTCTAACAAGCAGCCACGACAGATTCAACGCGAACGGCAAGCGACCGAAAGCAGCGGCCGGGGTGCCGGGGACCACTGGCGTGACGTCACGGTCCCCATGGAAGGGCCTTGAATAGTCCAGAGGGTGTTGGTCTGGGGCGGCTGGTGGCGCGCGTCCGGTTTCGCACTTCCGAGCGCTGATTAACGACAATCGGCGCCTCAAAAAAAAAAAAAAACACCAGCAGAGGAACAACACAGGCATGTACTTTATGTAAATAGAACTACAGAGGATAATTGTTCAAATAGCGCAGGCTCTTGAAAAATACCGACAACCGCCCTCCCATTTCAGGAATCAAAATGACTCTAGGGCCGGTATTGCGGAGATCAATTCACGATTTATACCGTGATCAATTTTGTTCCAGTGGTAATCACTTCTCGCGCATACCACAGGTGATAGTTCCAGCCAAAGTAAACAAGCTCTGGAAGTACGCACGCAAAAATATAAATGGTTGTTCTATCAAATCGGTAGAAATGTTGGGCTCTTAGTGAATCATATATGCGTATATCATGCACCTTACCAAAACAGTTAGTAGCGTCGATACCTTCAAATATTGCCGATGGATGCCTAATCAAAGCACTAATTTCGCCACAAAGCGTATATGTTGCAGCAGATCGGCCCGTAAATAATTTCTTAAAGCGGGCGATTTCCATAGGCTGATGATGTCAGGTCAGTGCTGTCACATTCAAGTATCAGAAAAGAAAACGAGTACAGTGTAGTTATTGCAGGAATAAATTGGTTGAACCCACGATTCGGACTCTGGTAAATTTATTTCGCACGCGGTTATCACTGTCGCGCATTGTCAATGAAAGGGTACTCCAGATGGTGGCTCATGGCAGAGTGGATGTAAGCACGCGATAATTAGTGGATGGACATTCATCATGGCGAAATTCTAGGTTCCTCTCCAGCTGAATCGCGTGTACGGCCCTAATCAAAATGTATGCGGCGTCGGAAGCTATTAACAATGAATGCGGTAAAAAGCAATGAATTCAAGTTGCATATGTGGCGTAGGTGGGACTGGCACGTAAAATGTACGCTAAACCACCAATGATCTAACCGAAGGTGAATTTTCTTTCTCCTCCTCGTATATTCAGTTAGCAGTCCTATTTAAGCATATTCAGTTCATGCATTTATTTAAAACTTTAATGAACCAAAAAGGTTGCGTTGTCACCGCCGTGGACGCGCTGTTGGGTCAAGGCTTAAGGTGATGGCCGCGGCTTCGTGTCTGCAGGCGAACAGTCTATATTTGCCTACTTTAATTCTCGAAATTTGTCAAAAAGCGCCTTCAGTATTTTCTTATCTTCAATATTTCCATAAATTAGTACCTTACCTTTCTCCAATATTCAAAATTTTTGTTCGCGAATGTTGGGCATTAATATTCGTGCATAATATTAACTAACGTAGTTTTATATTCAAGGAAGAAAGGACGGGTGTCGGCTGTGAAACTGATTCCTGCGACGTGCTTTGTTGTCTTTTTCTGTAACACAAATAGTTTGTTGAGGATTTTTTGATGTTGTTCCCAAAACCAGATGACAGTACTCAAATAGTAATTTAAGTTGGAATAAGGAAGGAGTGCATTCCTAGGAGCTAAGTTTAAGTATATAGAGTGAAATAAACGGTTAGTTTTTTTAACGAAAGTTGCTCAAATGCAGGCGAAGTTATAGCACTTGGCAAGGCGTATTTGTTCCATCTCGAAGTCTCTTAGCCGAAATATAACTGTATGAAAACAGAGCTAATTTTCTTTTTTGAGTCGTGTTCATGATTGCATATCTCACTCTGCCAGCTGGCTTCAATTAGTATTCGAACGGGCAGTGTACATACAGCCTTTTTGAATTGTGATCATGGTATGTTGGGACCATAAAAAGGAGTATAGTTGAGATATGCGGCAGAATATTTTTATACGGTACAAATCCACATCACCTGTGTCCATAAACAATATGCAACTGGAATACCTCAATGCGCAAGGCGTGTGCAGGCCTGCGGATTGAGTATATACTAACCTGTATAGATTCAAAATTGCTCGCAGCACATCGAAAGCGCGATCTCGGCCAGCCAGAGCGAAGGGGTTGCAAGCTGAAAATTTTCGCAGCGACAGAGCGATAGCTCCGCCCTCTTACCAATGACTGCGCGGCGAAAAACCCCCGTGACAAGAAGAGGATTAATGCGGGAAAGACAAATGTTTGTTTACTACACGTGCTTCCGACACGTACGACGAAATTTAAAAAATGATATTATTTGCATAAATATAAGAAGTACTGGATATTTAAAAAACGAAGTTTTCTATTTCTTAACAAAACTTGAGCAATCTTAAAAAACTAACGCATGAACATTGTCCATGTTCATTATTGCAAACCACCGGAAGCAAACGCGAGCTCGTATTCTTTGCGAGCAACACTGGGATCCGCAGCGGCAGTAAACGCCCTATAGCGAAGCATGTGAAACGGAACCTTGCAAAAAGCATCGCTGCGCCGCGCCGCTGGTCGCTCAGTTAGCTCAATCGCTTGGATGTGAACCGTTAAGACGCATTAACGATGAGAATGGGAGGTGTGCACATTCACTCCTGTAATGTATACCGCATGCACTTCTAATCACATACACACTGTTTCATTGCTCAGAGGGCCTATTCTCTCAGTTAAACACTGGCCGCAGTGGCTCTGTGATTAGGGTGCTCAACTGCTGAGTTGGAGCCTGCTGAACCTCCATGGGCGCGCAAAGCATCATGGGGCAATGAGCTATTTGGTGCCGAACAGTAATTTTTTTTAGGAACACAGAGTGGCGTTACGGAGATATGCCATTCCGTATCCACGGCGCGCTCCGACGACTTCGGCGTAGAAGTAGTGCGCAAAAGCCATACTAGCGAAAACGCAACAACACACGACGCCAATAAAAGGGTTTTGTTTTCCGAAATGTCGTGTAAAAACCTTTTAAAATATTGAAGTGACAACATTTCTATCGAAAACATATTTCTTTTGAAGATGTGCCAGTTAATCACGAAATATTGGCTTTTGTGGCCTGCTATTCTTGGCCAATAGGAGAGCAAGACTTCGCTTATTTTGAGCAAACTTTGCATTTTCATGCTTTTCTGCTCGTTTGTTACGATTTATAGACAGGATATTGAATGATAGGACATTCTTTATTATCGAAAAACGTTAGTTTTTTATTATTTTTTTAACAAAAGTTGTAGTTCTGCAGTCGGTAGCTCTCCGCCCCATGATGCTTAGAGCGCCCATGGTGGTACAGGTGGTATCGAGGAAGCTCCATGCAAACTCCCATAGGCGGGGCGCCAGCTTCCTCTCTAGTTAATAGTAAGAAACTCCATGGGAGCGACTCATGTGAAACGGAACCTTGCGAAAAGCACCGCTGCGCCGCGCCGCTGGTCGCTCAATCGCTTCCATGTGAACCGCCCTTTAGGGACGGTAGGGTCGCAGCGCCACGATCGCGCAACGGAGGCAGACAGGAAACAGGTGGTCTCGAAGAAGCCTCATGCAAACTCCGATAGGCGGGGCGCCAGCTTTACCTCTAGTAGAGTGAACTAGAGGATAGAGTGTGCCAAACGCAGTGTTGTAGACGTTACTGGAAAAAAGTAACTAAATATGTTAAAAAAATAGAAACGCGTTATACCGCCCTACGTTACCTACAAAAAAGGTAGCGCGTTACCGTTACCGTTACCGAAAAAAATTACCGCACGTTACTTTGCCGTTACTCCATGACCATAAATTTTATGAGTGCTTCTTTGCTGCAAGAACTCAGGATAACAATTTTCAGGATAACAATTCTTCAATTGATGATGGGTTTGAAATTGATTGCATATATTTAGATTTTCGTCGCGCTTCCGATAAAGTGTCTCACAGTCTCCTTTGCAAACTTAATAATTATTGAATAAAACGTACTCAAATGCATTGAATGCTTTTTAACTAATCGCACCCAATTCGTTCGCGCTAATGGCTACCTGTCCTCATCAGTTCATGCAACATCAGGCGTCCCACAGGGATCTGTGCTTGGTCCTCTTTTATTTCTCATCTACATCAACGACTTGTCCAATAATAGCCTAAAATCATCAGTGAGACTTTTTGCCGATGATTGTGTCACATATCGGTCAATAAAAACTACTAACGATGTCGGTGTGCTTCAAGTTGATCTTGATGTTGTTTCCGACTGGTGCTCTGCATGAATATGACACTCAACACGACGAAATGTAAAGTAATGCGCTTTTCTCATCGCGGAATTTTTTGTCCTATTTCATAGAACCTTAATGGGGCCTCATTAACATCTGTAACATCATATAAGTACCGTGGTGTTACATCAAGCTTAACTTGGAATTAACACATTATTTCCATTATCGCAAACGCAAACCGCATGCTAGGCTATATTAAACGTAAATTTTCTAAGGTGCCGTCATCTTTGAAACTACTACTTCATAAATCACTCGTTAGTTCTTAACTGGATTATGTTGCGTTAGTATGGGATCCTAACGCAAGTTTATTAGCCAATGCTCTAGAATCAGCTAGAACGTTTGATTCTCAGTGACTATGGTCGTTTATCAAGCGTAACAGTCATGAAGGACACATTATCACTAGAACTTTTGTCGCTGCGCAGAAAAATCTCCCGCTTATGTCTTTTCTTTAAAACTGATCACAGTAATCGAACCCTGAAAAATGCACTTATAACGCAACCGGCACATGTCTCATTGCGTGTCGATAACCCCTCTAAAGATGGAATACCTCGTTTTCGAACTGCATCTCATCAATATTACCTTATACCTAAAACATCATCGGAGTAGAACTGCCTGCCTGGAACACTGGTGCTTGCCGACAGTGTCGAGGAATTCAAAGGAAACCTATGTGTACATTGCAATGCCGCTTGATTTCTTTTAGCCAACTGTTCTTGTAGGTCAAGTTGGGTACTTTTGCCTACCAGCGATCATGTTCCGCGTTGTACGCGTCTTCATATATGCTTCATTTCTTGCTATAGCGATTGCTACTGCCTGTATGCATATATTGCACGTCTTTGCTTTTTAGGTTGTTGATTCCGCCCTGCCTGTTGTTTTTAGCATCATATAATTGGCTACTTACGCGTGTTTGTTCTGCTTGCTGTTGTTATAATTTTATTGTGTAATCTTTGTATTTTCAAACCTCATTTGGCTTCATAGCTGTTAATGTTATGTACACCGTTTCCCCTCCCCCTCCCTTTATTTTTGTTTGTCAAGCCCCACCCCCCTTTAATGCCCGCCAGGCCAAGAGGGTAACTTAAATAAATAAATAAATAAATAAATAAAGAAATAAATAAATAAAGCTCATATTTCACATAAAACTGATTTAACGAGAATACTTGGCACAAAGGTGCAGGAGCTTGCCAATGTTACAGTGGCCTAAAGTTGCCTGTAGAGTTACATGTAATGGCTTCTAACCTGTGGCACATGGTGAAGCCATTTTCTGTATCTGATATTATACACAAAATGACGCTTCTCCATCAATTCAAACTTCACAAAGAAAACAGCGCTGAACAGTCAACAAATCGACAGTAATTCTGAAAAATGTGATGTTCCAAAATGCTAGGCATGCTTCGGCTCTTTAGTGAGTCGTGTGTGTGAGTGGTTTGGGAAGAGGAGGTAGGTGAGGCAAGTGTGTAAATGTGTGGTCGTGCACGTGTTCGGTGCTTTATGAGTATTCTGTCTTTATCTTTGGGTTGGGTGCGTTGTCAAGGGGTGGTGTTTTCTGGTAAGTATGCGAGCCGCAACAAGGGTCATCGAGATCACCGATACATGTCTTCATTTTCAACATCACTTTAGGTGTTACGCGATACAGTTTAAGTATGTTACGCGATACAGTTCGTAAATGGTAATGAGTACGTTACTAAGTTACCAAAAAAGAAACGCGTTAACAGTAACGCCGTTACTTGTCACGCGTTACCGCCAACACTGGCCAAACGAAAGCCGGAAAGTGGGGCAAAAGAAGGGCAATTTCCTCTAGGATCGCTGCTAACATTATCCTTCGTAAGGTGTCTTCGTAAGGTGTCGCGGCGGTAGAAGCCGCGCGCTCCGTAGCGTAGTTGTTAGTGAACTCCTCACACGCGGAATACTAGTGTTCCATTCCCGCTGAATGAACTGTTTATTTTTATTTTAAGTCACAGTCTCTTTTAGTGCAAACAAGACGTATTAGCTTAAAAAAGCCAACCGAAACCGAAACTGAAGTTTGTGCAGCGCCGCCTTCCTGCGGTCGTGGATTTCACGTCTCCATGCCACGCAGCGCCAATTTTGAATGCGCGTATAGAGCACACCCGACGTTACTCTCCAAGCTCCGATCGGTGCATTTAGCAGATTAGTAAGAGAAACACGCCCTTCAAACAGTGCTGGGAATTTTTTCATCAGCTTGACGGCTGCGAGCTGCACAGAGTGCGTCATGCAGACACACGCTGTCACTTCAGAATGACGGCCAGTGGGGCGAGTTGGTGCATGACTGAAAGAACTGCGTCGCAATGACGACACCACAAGGAAGAAAAAGACAACACATGCTCACACTACCTACTGTTTATTGGAAGAAAAGGGGCACATTTTGTACAAACTGAAATTAATTGTTAATAAAATGGTCTGCTGCGTTAAAGGGTCTGCGAAACACCGCTTGAACGGACGCCGGTTACGCTGCAGATGGATTCTTTATGTCACACAGATGCTGACTCAAAAAAATTACGAGAATCGATGCATAGAAACGGGGCTTATTCAATGAAGAAATTTCAAAATACAAGCAAAGAAAATGCTGCCCTCCACTTGATTTTCGCGCAGCTTCCCATTCCAATTTCAATCTCCAAATGACGACACTCAGGGCGACCAATCAAAACAGTCTATCTTAGCCCGTGGCAGAAGTTTGCACTCCATGGTTGCCTGTTCTCTGTAACTCGTTCATGCCAAGGCTGGTAGCGCCATTTGCATGGTTACAAAAACCATGTGAATGCCTAGCTGACCCAGCGATGCTTCACCGTCACGTCGACGGCGCAGAAGGGAACACTGACCAGTGACGTTCCCTTACTTATGGATCCGAACTCGAGTACGAGATACTTCGACGGTGTGACAGCCTGCGCAAGATATCAGACGCATTTTGCGTAGCGCCTACCGCTACTGCTTACCGCCAACCATCGCCCGTCGCCCCTAGCGCGCTGGTTGGCCAAGACGAGCAAGGAGCGCGCGCTGATGACAGGAACGTGGCGCCATCTGGCGCCACCGCCTGGTGATTCTCCACAAGCTGAGGATGCGCACTCCCTGCTAAATGTGAAACGAACGCATCCTTCCTTGCGACCGAAACGAACTCTTATAGAGTGCAATGGCTAGATCGGATCGGTTCCACAAAGCCACTCTCAGATACATAGAGAGTAGCCATAAGTGTTTAGTGCTAGGTCGCAGGATGTTTACAGAGAGGCGCAAAGTCCTTCGATGCAAAAAGTAGCCATTGCCTCTGGTGCCATGGTTTTGTTTTACTTGATTTACAGCGCTTTTATCTAGGGCAAACAAGTTGGTTTTTTGAATGTAATATAAAACACAAAAACTTGACAAAACCTATCTCTAGTGATTAACCCTATTTGCAGTATATTTACTGTTTGTCCCATCATCAAGCTCGCACTAAGTGATGTCATATCCGCTGCTAAAAACCGCCACTGTATGGTGACACCGTCAGCGCCACGAATTAGTTTTTTTTAAAGCGAAATTTATTGCCCCAGGAAATCAATGGTGGGCGAAGGTGTGATTAATGATGTAGTTGAGATTAAATTAATGTAAAAAGGTTAGCTGATTTGATGAAGTCCAGTAGAGAACTATGGTACGGTCCCTGCGTCCGGGCAATGTATGAAGCCGAGTTGCTTGGTGAAAGACCTGCTATCATCAGGTGCCGGATACTTGTAGGCTTGAGAGCTGGGCAGTCCCACAGTAAGTGATGATGTCGGCCTCAATGTCCTCGTGTTTACATATCGGACACCCTGACCGAGGAAATTCTCGGTACTGCTCGGTACTGCTCGGTACTGCTTCCACTTCCAAGTGATGGCTGGTGTGAGGGCAACCCCGACCCGGATCCTCCTAAGCGCAACCTCCTCTGCACGGGTAAGACCGCGAAGGAGGGTTACCGCACACGGAGGGATGAGAGCACGTGTGTGGCGCCGGAGGAGTTCCTTTTTTGATGAAAGGAGGGTATAATTGTCCAAATGAAGGAGCCGAGGCGATGATGAGTTTGTATTCGCAAGGCGAGTCGCTAAATCTGCCTGGATTTGATAGGTCAGCAGATCCCGTGGGACACACTCAATACGTACTTGCTGCGGGATGCGTGCCGCGAGCCGGTGGATGTCCTGACATATTGTTGGACAGCGGCTAACACGTCGTAGCAACCGGACAATTTGAAGGGCGTCAGTACGGATGACAACGTGGGCCGCAGGGAGCATAGTTATGTCGGCCACGGAGCAGAGTGCTTCTTGAACTGCAACGAGCTCAGCACAAAAAGATGAAGGAGGTTCCGTAAGCTGAAACCAAGAGGTTTGATTCAGTGCAGTATATAGCTGTTGTTGCTTTGCTGTCTTGCATGCTTGCGTCTACGTTGACAACAGAGGATCCTTCAGGCAGGCAAGCATCTTGCTCCTCAAATTTATGGCGAAGAAACGATGCCGAATGAGCAGATGTTGGCCGGCGATTATCTGTTGGCTTGTTTTCGCTGAGCTGTACAAACTTCCATGGGGGAAGAACTGGCTTTGGCGGCTGAAGAATAGAGTGTCAGGTTGCATAAGTCCTAAGTGCATGCGTGGAGTGCGATAGACTGGCCTTAAGGCTGCGCGCAGCACGGCGCTGCTGCACAAATCCTCAATGGTATGAGCTGGGCATTCTCTTGTAAAGCTATGACCGGTGTAATGCGTGGAAGGCACGTAATGGTCCTCATAGCCTCTCGGTCACGGCTTCAAGGCGATCCCATTGAGCTCTTGTGAGATGTTGAAACTGGGCTTGATAAACAATACGTGGCTGCAGAACTGCCCTCACCGTGCAACGAACGAGCCTGCGCCACCAGTTTTAGGGGCAATTCTTCTAATCAAACCCAAAGTCTGAATAGCTTGCCTTTTTGCCTGAGAAAGCCATGCAGTCGCTGATCCTGATTGGTGAATCATTAAGCCAAGGATTTTTACACTCGGACTTTCCGGTAGTGGGGTGCCTGATAGACACAGACGGATTGGACTTGCAGCCAGCTTACGGCGTCCCCAGCGGTTGGCGACTGACGTGTTTGTTGTTTTATGTACGGATAGCTGAAGTCCGATGGATGATGCGTAATTACAGGTAACATCCAAGGCAGATTGAAGGGCAGCCTCCTGAGTACGGAGATCTTGGTGAGTACTCCACACCGTGATGTCGTCAGCGTACTGAAAAAATTTTGTCACGGATGTCATGTACGCGCCAAGCCAGCGGGATGAAAGCAATATTAAATAACGTCGGCCACAATACTGATCCCTCGGGCACGCCGCATAGAGGAACAAATGATCGGACCGCTTCGCCACTGAGGCGTATTGCAAATTTTCTGCCTTCCAAAAATATTTGGACAAAACTGCGCACTCTCAGAGGGAGATGAAGCATGTCAATGGAGTTCAGAATGCCTGCATGACTGATGTTGTCATATGCCTTTTCAACGTCCATTGCTAAAACAGTACGCACATTGGGCTGGGAGTAGATGACATAACTGCAGATGCTAAGACAGCCAACCCGTCCTCTGTACCAATATATGGACGAAAGCCGATTTGTGCTGGGTGATAAAAGCCGTGCTGCTCTAGCCACCATGACAATCGTGTGGCTAGCATTTTTCCCCCAGCATGCACAGCGTAGTAGTTAACGAGATAGGTCGCAAGTTGGCAAGATCCGTCGGGGGCTTTCCTGGTTTCGGGATAGGAATCACGACAGCAGATTTACAGCTCTCGGGCACTACGCCATCCAACCATACTTTGTTTATGGTGTCAAGTAGTTGAGCGAATGCATAGCTTCTCAGGTTCTTGTAAACATCGCACTGAATATTGTGCGGGCTGGGTGCTGATTTCCATTTCGCATCATCTATTGCAGCCAGCAACTCAGGCATTGAGAATGGGCACGCAATTCCATCTACGTCGACGTCAGACGGCATTTGATATACATTCGCTGGGATGCCTGTCATATTTAAACTAGCGGATGAAGAAGGCACAGCATCATAATTTGGGAAAAACTTTCGCGCTGTTTCTTTGGCAAAATCATCTGGCGACAAGTTAGCCGCGAAGCATGCGGTTGACGCTGCGTCAGTCGAACGGCGACCGCGTTTCATTGTACGGAATGTTCGCCAGAGAGAGGCATTCGAGGATTTTGCAGAAAATTGTTCACACCACGCATGCCACTGCTGCCGCGAGAGCTCGCGTTCATATTTGCGTGCCTTAGCTGTAAGATAGTGCAATCGCGTACGTGCCTGCGACGAAGTAGGGTCTCTCGTAGCAGCCAGCTCGGCTTGACGGCGTGCCGCCCACAAGTTAAGAAGGCCGAGGTCTGGTGTCGGCCGACCAACATCAGTCCAGGTAGTAGTTGTAGCACTGTTGAGCGCTGTTTGCGCTCAACGAGGATTGGCGAAGAATCTGAGGAGAGATTGTCCATACAGGAGCGAAAACTGTCCCAGTTGATCACAGAACATTTGTAGCGTACACTGTAAAAAAAAATGCTCCGCAGTACAGAGAAACCCGCTGGTAATGCGGTGCCGGAGGGTTTTCCGCAACATGAGGTACGGACTAAATGTCAGAAACAGAGACTCCGTATGACGACTGTCACATTCTTGGTAACGGAAAGTTACGCCATGCT
This sequence comes from Amblyomma americanum, assembly GCF_052857255.1. Classification (NCBI taxonomy): domain Eukaryota; kingdom Metazoa; phylum Arthropoda; class Arachnida; order Ixodida; family Ixodidae; genus Amblyomma; species Amblyomma americanum. Next base: position 245,819,025 of record NC_135497.1, read on the forward strand.
ATGCACGAGTCCTAAATCGTTTTTTCACAACGAATGCTTATGTTTTGTTCTTATTGAAGTTTCCGCAATGTGTATGCATACGTCCTCCGTTCACTCGGAAGTCATTTCATCTAGAGAGGAAATTATCTGTATTGTAATTATGTACTTTCTGTAGTACATGAACATGCGTCTTCATATAGCTTCTGCCCGCAATGTTCACTGCAGATATAGCCGTCCAGGTGCCGAAGAAATAAGTATTATGTACAAGGCTTTCCTTTACGCATATTATGTAGTGCATACGTACAAAGAATGCAGCTTAGAATGAAAGAGTGGTAAGTGTTTGGGTGAGTACAAGTACATACGTTTTATTTTCATGGCAAACTACACACATTGTACATCTGCACATTGCTGTCGGATCCATCTGAAAAGCATAAAAAAATCCTCATTTAGTGGTCACACAACACCAAATATAAATTTCACAAATACATTTCAACCATCCGCTATTGAACAATCGGCTTTCGTAGAAGCTTTCAAAAGCCATTCACCGAGAACCAACCCGTTATAATTTATTGCCCAAAATTCATTTCTCATAACAGTAAACAGTAAAAACCACAGGTCCAGAAAGAAGCAGACAAAATGCGCTTTCCCGGGTGGCACTGTGCGCATGAAAGTCTTTACAGTTGCTTATCATTTTGTGCAAATAGAAAGTAGCTCAGGATGGGGGCCAGATGCAATTCAGTGCAGGTGCCTTTCTGTACATAGTACTAAATGCACAACTTAGCGAGCAAGGAACATTGGTAAGATCTGAAAAAGGTGGGAGACGCTTGCCGAATTTATCGTCCATCCAATCTTGAGGCTAGACACATCTTATGACTCCGTGAAGAATGTGTGTTTTGTCTATCGTGTTAACACACAATGAGTTGGACTACCTCGATCAGGGAAATGTTGAGGGCGATTTTTGACTCATGTTGTCCTGTATGCTTATCTGTAACTACGTGGTTTATGGTATTGATTGGCTTTTTATATATTCCCTGTTCACGCCAATACACTTTAGTCGCGAGTCAGCACCTGGCTTGTCTTCTTTATCATCCCTGTCTTTCGCGCTGGTGTATTCACCGCAATGGCTCACCTCTGCAGAAATGCAAGGCATGACATTTTCCTCTTCACACTCGTGGTTCAGCGCATAATACGGCAAAGGCTTTTCAATTCCAAGGAAAGTTCATGGCTCCATTGAACACTGCCTCCTGCTTATAAGACACAGAGCAGCAATCATTGTAGATTCTACCTGTGACACAAAGAGCAAAGTTTTAGTTTGAGTGGACTAAACTAGGAAAGCAGCACAATATATCTATAGCCAAATAACTGAACTGAAAGAAATAGAGGGTAGTGTAATAGTGAACACACTGATATATTGCAAGTGAGATATATGCATAATATATTGCAATATCCAACACTGCTACCATTGCCTTAGCCAACTACTTCATAAATAACAATAAATGCAGTATCACAAATATACTGAAAACGTACTATTAGTGTTAATAGTAGCAGTGCAGGTTCCATGAACAAAAAAGGGCCCAGTGCTGACTGTCGTTCCCACAGCAGCCTTGTGACCAATGGCCGGTGCAAAGGAAAGAGGAGGAATGACTGAAAAGAGAAACAGCCAGGGGGAAGGAAAATAGGTATAGAAGGGCTTAGGATATCATAGGCAAATAAGGTTGTTTAGACAGTGAGCACAAAATAAACATTACCACACAAGTAATGACATACAAGACCAAACATATATATCATTGTGCAGAGTGGAAAACTTGATGCCATTTAGCCCAATATATGTTTTCAATAAAGTGATTATAATTATTAATAGAACAACTGACCGAGTGAAACCATAACAGGGATGAACAAGGAAGTTGTTAATATTCTGGCAGAAATTAAAAGAAGAAAATGGATCTCTCCAGGGCATACAATGCAGAGAATGAATCACCAATGGTATCTTAGGGCAACAGAAAGAATTTGATGGATTTTAATGGCACAAGGGCATCTGTGGCCAAAGAGTACCTTAGCACAAGTTAATTTCGTCTACTCAAGGTGAAATCAGAGACCCATTTCCCAAGCATTTCATTCCAGATAAGCTGAGCACCACGCCAGGAAACAGCTTGTGCATTGTATCGCAACAAAATGAATTTCACCCTAAGGAAAATATAGCAGGAGATAGCTGATTATAAGCTCACTAGATAAGATTAGGTGATTTCTGATAGTGTGTCATGTAGCTGGTGCAAGACACAGATAATTAAACTGGAAAAGGCCATTGTCCTGAGGTGAATGTAAACTAAGCAATGAGGATAATGAAATTCGCTACACTAGAGCTGTTAAGAATCAGCTCAAGTTCCATGCTTCAAGATGATGCAAGTTTGCTCAGTGAAAAAAAATTATAAGTTCACCCAAGAATTGGTATCTTGGCGGTATCAGGCTGCAGGTGCAGATGAATTAATCCTGCCTCAGAGAAGAGCTACATAGAGCACAAAACATTTTAGGCCAGTCCTACACTGACAGTTGTTAATAACTATTTTAAAACTGTTTTTCATTGCACAAACAATAATACCGAGTTTGTGTTGGTCATGTGATTATGTTACTGAGGCTCTCCTAAAAATTCTAGCCAGAGCTAAAATACAAGCTGTCTCAACTAAGTTTTTATATCAACAATGAGAACATAAACACATGCAGATTATTCAAGTAGAAGTTTTATTCTTCATGACGTGCCCTACAAATTTTAAATTATACTGAAAAGTAATAGAGTGGAGTGCTTGTGCCAAAAATACTAAACATCAACAACAAAGAGAACACAAGATAAAGGCAACAACATATTGCCCAAAATTTAAATGTTTGACAGAACAAATATGAAAAGAAAACCTCTCCGCAACTGGAACAAAACAGCGTGATACCGAGCACACATTTGAAAATTGTTTCATCGAAATCCCCAGTCTGGTGCTCCAGCACTCTTCAGCCAGCATGTCATGAAATGTACCATAGTTCGGGTAGCTGTAAAGAGTATACAGCTGATCCGGCATTTTGATATGTGAACAGTAACCCTCAATGACCACCAGGCTGAATACTTTCAAGAGGCTGTTCTAGTAACAAGACTGCAGTGAAACACTTAGCAAGTTATGCTCGCGTAATAATGCAAACCGTTAATCTGGGAGTTCGCTACCACGCAACTCTCTAGTAACTCCTAAGGTGTTGCAATCGAATGAAAAAAAGGACTGCCTATTATATAAACAAAAGTCAAGAGGCTGCAATGCAAGGCCACGACAGAAGTGCTGCAATACAGCAATAGCGATACAATGTACACTTTAAGCAACACAATGAAACATGATCTTTTATCCTTAATTATCAGAATTTCAATATTTGTTTTCCTTGCTCTCTTGAAAAATTTAGTTTAGATCGTGAAAGCGCTCAAAAAGACAAGGATACAGAAAGAGATTTCCACACAGTGCGCTTACTTCCAGTGTCTTTTTGAGCACATCCACTATCTAAACATGGTAACCCAACTAGTCTAAACGCTGTCGTTATTCCAAAATTAAGCCTTTAACAAAGTGGGAGGCCCTTTCCCCATACAAGGTACACCATAACTAATTCAACACTTTTTTCATGATATGTTTTCTCTGAGAATAAACACTGTTTGTAGATTTTGCAATAGTACTTGTCTTTTCGATTCTACGAATGTATCATGCAAGTTTTCAATGAAATGACCATCTGCCTATCTTGATCATTGCTCAAAATCAGGGTATAATGCACCATGAAGGGCAGGCTCTGCTTGATTTTTATGTTTTCCTAACGAAGCATGTACGTGCAACCCTTCTGCTGGCTTGTATGCAGCAGGTTTGTCTAGCTAGGCGAACTGTGGTTTTGCTATAAAGATGAAATGGTACTTTGGAAGTGAATGGTTTTCTAAAATGCACTTAACATACATACCGGGGCTTTACCAGCACCTGGTGTAAGCAACATCAGTGGGGGGACCGCAGGAGTAGCCTAGTGGTCCGAGCATCTGCCTCGCAAGCAGGAGGTGCGGAGTTCGATCCCCAGTGCCACCGGGTAACCAGCGGTGATACAATGGGTCGTTTCAATGGCCAGTTTAAAACTTGAAATAACCATGCTGCAATATATACAAAAAATGATTTGTGTGCTCTCTCTTACATGACATAGTTAATCATATCATAGTGTTGGTAGTACACAAAATGCATGTGTGGAACATATACATGCACTGTTTTTGTTCACATCTTACCTGCTATGTGCTGTTATGGCATGTTATGTGCTGGGAAAGCAACAGTTAGTGAGCAATGTTGTGTTGCAGCCTTTCTTCTGGTGGAATTTGAATCATGTGAGGTGCAGCTGAAAGAAATTGTTTCATACATAAGTATATTTCATGTAACACAACAAAAAGTGCACAGCCCCATCATGAGTTGTGGTTTAAACTAACAGCGAGCTTTTTACTACTCTATTTAACATATGATGCAAGTCAGTGATGCTGGAGGCACAAAACTAAATACTGTGAGGTAACAAGAGCTAATATGGACAATCATGCCTTTAAGAGATATTGTCAATATATATTTTCCTGAATGAACTAAAGTTATCCTTAGAAGCATTCAGAGGAAGATAATTTTGCTAAATGCCTTTTGCCAGAATAGGCCTTTTATGAACCAGTTGCAAATGAAAAGAATAACTTTAAGACCATGCTATGCATGCTCTAGCCAAAGTAGTTGCATACATGCAGTATACTATGCCCCTAGTTTTATGGAGCGCCTGTACTGCACAATTTTCATGCAAGGTAGTGGAAAGTATGTGCCATGAAACAGACCTCTGCTTGCTGAAACTGGCAAATAAGTACTGGGTTTTTAAGGCAGGAAAGAAGTTACATAGTTCCTTCTGCAGGTTTTGAACTTCAGGTTAGTTATTTGAAAAATATCAATCCCTGAACTGCAATGATTGAAGTTTTTAGCAAATAACATTTCCATTGTAACAGTGGAAACGCTCTTTTATTTGAGGAACGACTTCAAAAGCCTGCGTTTCATGGTGGCTGTCAAGTAGCCCTGATAAAGAGAAACCAGTCACGACACACAACCAAGCCCTCGTAGCACATTTTCAGCTGTACCCTCATGATATAGCTTTAAAGTAAGTGTTAAGCAATACAAATACAAATCCCTTGATTTCCTTCATGATTTATCACTGGTGTATACATACAAAGATATCCGTACAAGATGTGGAGTGCATGGTACAGAGAGAGTAGGCAGATGGTTTCTTGACACTCAAAAAGTGAACAAGGGAAGGAAAAATATCAGGGTGCTTGCCGTTTCGACAAGACAACTTGTTTTCGTCTGGGGGTCAACATATGCAGAGGAAATTTAGAATCAAGTGCAGGGTTGTCCACTCTTAGTGCGAACACGCGAGCACATGGCTGTGCTCTTTGGGCCACTGTGTCTGACATTGCCACACATCGAAGTGTAACATGACACGAAGCACCACATCCAGGTGCATCTCCTCTTGCGCCATTTTGCAGCGATGAGTGGCTGCGCCGCACACAGTGGACCTCTAAAGAGTGCGGCCATGCGCTCACATGTTTGCCATAATTGTGGCCAGCTCTGTACATTCCGGAATTGGCATCATTATTTTAAAAGGCCTTGCACATGGTCAGAGGTTTCCCAACCCATAATTTCCCCCTCCTTTCCTGCTTTCTTTAATTTATCGTTATACTTTAACCTTACGCCCTGCACCTCCTGGCATCACTTCTCGGAACCTTGGCTGCCATACTCCTCCCCCTCCCCCTTCTTTTTGCCTTTTCTCCGAACCTGCACTCATTTTCTCTTTTTCCTTCAAATTATTTTGCCCCCCCCCCCCTCCTGGTATTTTATTCTGCCATGCTGCTTAATTCCTTTATCCTAGTTTTTCCGGAAAAGGCAGCCAGCCATACCAAGCCACCTGTTGCGGCTGGACATAAAGCCATTCAAGCCCACTATCCACACTCCATACCCCGAGATTCGTTTCTACTGAATTGGGCTTTTTTGTTTTCACAGTTTTGCAGGTCAACCAGTTAATCTTCTTTAGCAGCTATCATGCCTGGTCAAGGTTCACGCTCCCCATCGTAGCGCCTTTCCCATATCGCACCCTCGTCCCACACAACAGGCCTTTCGCCTCGAAGTGAAAACCTTATTTAAACCCCACCAATGATGAACACTTTGCCAGACAAAGACAAGTCCTCTTGTCGAAACGTCGGCAAGCACCCTGAGGCTTTTCCCTTCCTTATTCAGTTTGTGAGATACCAGGGACAGGTGTTCAAGCAGCCATACCACACTAATACCCCTGTCACACGGGCACCGCAAAGGCCTTTGAGAATCATATCCAAAGGCGTAAGGAGTGCAGCTACCCGGTACAAATGTTGCGCCTTTGTCGCTAAGGACCTTGGAGGCGAAGGCGCTCAACCGAGACCTTCGGAGCCCGAAGACGCGGCATTCGAGAAGCTATGATCGCAGTACCATCCAAAGTCAAAAAGTAAAAGCAATAAAAAAATAGATAAGCTAATAATGTTTGAAAACATTTTTTTCAAATACGAAAGGTGTGTCTGGCTTTGGTTTTTGTACGGGTGTTTATGTTTTATGTTCAGATTTCAAGACAGTGAAAGTGTTGCGGCAACACCGAGCGCCCATGGTGGCCAAGGCAATACACGTACAAAACCTGCTCCTGCTGATGAGAGTAGCTGTTGCAGTACTTTTAAGGAAGCAATCAGAATAAAAAAATTGTCAAAGCTCAACGAATGAACAGAATACACCACTTTAATTTTAGAACACTCACTTCAGCCACCTCGAGTATAGCAGCGGGTGCTAAGCCTGAACGACTTTCACCTTTGGGCTGCTACGTGTAGCTGCATCGCTGCTCCTTTAAGCTTTCGCTCCTTTGGTGAAAAATGGTGCCTTTGCTGGAAAGGCCTTCGAGGAATGCCATGTGACAGGGGTATAAAGCACATTATTTACTGACACGAAAGACTCAGTGCCTTTAGTTCTGACAACATTCTGAATCATGCTTTGGTGGCTTAGCATATCAGAATACTGGACATGACAAAATCAGCTAATTAGTGAGGGCTATTATTTGTTATAGGAAAAATTATAACATTCTCCTAAAATAATGAAAAGAAACCACCAGCACTGACATCAATGTACAATTTGGCTGTAACATACTGGCATGACAATATAGTTGCACGTAAATTCCCTTTTCGCACTTCAAAACTGCATGCATTATTTCTAGAAAGTGCGAGAACAGAAGCTCATACATAGTGCCAAAGAAAAGAGTGCATAATAGTACCACTTATGAGGTGTTTATCGGCAACTGCAATGAGCAAGGCTATGTTAATGGCAATCCAGAGTTTTTATGTGTCTTACGAGCGCATGCACTTGGGAGGTGATAGCAGCTGTGGACGCAGCTGTCCATCGCAGTTTTGAGTCTGTCGAGATAACACATGGGGTAAGGTATTCCCTGTTTTGCTGCCGAAGGCAAAACCTTCAGCGAGTGGAGTTGCCTTGCTATTCACTGTCAATATCTACTGCTCAAAGTAAAGGAAACTAGGGCATAAAACATACAGCATTTCATATTATGCTTTGGCCAAATGCAGTGAGAATGAAACAGACTAGAGACTTGTCTTATGACGTTTGCGCTCTTTACTTTGCACCAGAGGAAAATAAATTTATGTACAGTTGACCTACTGCTTGCCACAGTCCTAGAAGAAATGAATCCAGGTCTCAGAAATTCTACCGAGAGAATACTGATGCTGCATGTGCATTTGTCTGAACTGTTCTGAAATATGCAGAAGTTACCGATTTTTTTACTACCTGATTACATACTGTAATCTTTGCAAGGAATATGAGGTTAACGGACTGGGAAAAAATGTCAGGAATGAAGAAGAAAGAAGGAGAAAGGGAATTTTAATGAAAGAAAGGCGGAGAGGTCGGCCGGTGGTAACAGGGCCCTGGCCTGCTACCACCGGGCACTTGGACAAACAAATGACCCACTGGGCGTCCCCAGGAGCTCCGCTACCAGGCACCCCTAGCAACAGTAGTCAATTTTCCAGATCCAAAGGAGCCATGCGAATGATTGCCGAAATGTCAAGTTTAAGGACAGCAGATGCATGAACACAAAACAGTTTTCCAACTTTGTTTCAGTGTGATAAATGGTTTCAAATCTCTAGACTATATCTGGTAGTACACAAATTATCAGAACACCGTCTCCCGCTCAGAATCATCTCAAAACACATTCGACACGCAGTACCAACATGGACAGTTCATGCTTAATTGAATGCAAAAGTTTACGCTGATCGACCAATATTACTCTAAATAGAGACAGAAAGCGCATGCAGGTTGTACTGATGTTATCGTGAACATAACATGCGACGAGACGCAGGGTTACAATACAAACCAAAAACCGCTTTCAAAATTTGAGAACAAAAGGCTCACCTTCTCACAAGTTCGCCAAACCGGAGACGTTGCCGAGTGGCTGCCGCTAAAGTCACTCGCAATGCACAGAAACAATAAAAATGCAGTGCCGCTGACTTTCCTTGAGCAATTCCAGTCGATTGAACTTCCAACTGTTCGCACCGACTACCTCTGCAAGCGTGTCTAAAAGTTAGCGGCGCAGCCACGCCATTTGCAATTTACGGAGCTACACGGGAAATTCATAGCGCCATTCGCGTATTCGCGCTCAAGCTCACGTCGCTGATGTCGCAAAGGCGCACAACGGCAAACACATGTAAGATGTATTTAATTTTCGGTAGCTTTTTTAGCTGACAACCTGAATCGTTTGATATATTGTTTTTTCTTTTCGTTCCATGAACGTTATTACCACCAGCGGCAGCGCAGCTTGGCCATGGCTAGCCATGGCGAAGTCGAAGCGCTAGCCGAGCCCGCAGTCGGAAACATGTGCGCAGTTAGCGCAGTGTGGAGTTGAGTGAACAGGCGCTATGGAATGGGTTTTTGTTCTTCCGTGTTCGCTGCGTGCGTCCTGCGCGTTGTGTGTCTTTAGTATGTGTGTGTGTATGTGTGTGGCCGGAACGCTGCATTGGAGTGTACATACAACAGCTCGCTGTCCCGTGCGGCATCGGTGCATAGTAAAACGATCATGCAGAATGTGCGTTACAATGCCAGTGGTCCTGCACGAAAGAGGAGACTTGAAGCTGACGGAAAAGCAGCTCTCCCTCGTGGGACTGCAAGAATCTGGCGAGTAACGGTCGGCGCGCGTTTCGGTGGATGATTCCGTTTACCACGCCAAAAAATTCAGCACTGGCCAACAGCAATGATGAACTGCTGCTGCATCATCACCTGTGTGATGTTTGTGACAAGCTTGTTGGATGTGAACGTGGCCATGAATGGTATTCGCCGAGCAGTGGCCCTCAGGGCGTGGCACCAGTGGATACCTGAAGACGATTACTGTTTGCCCGCGCCCTGGCGCCTCGCATTCAACCGAATGCTTTGGCGTTAATTATTTATATCTTAATTTCACACGTAGTTGGACTCGCAAATATTACAGAGTACAAACGTACCGTCGGAAGAGCACCCTTTTTCATTTTTTTAGGGAGGGGGTGGGGGAATTACCGTCTGCTCAAATTTAATGTCACTATTATTTTGAGCTTATTTTCAAAACAGGTGCCGTGGTGGCACTGTAAGCAATGCATTTACTGGGCAGAAGTTTATTTTATGTTGTGGTGGCACAAGGTTAATGATTGTCATTGTAATGTGGTGCCATGTTCAAACAAAACGCATAATTGTACACTCTCTTTGAAGAATGTCTAATGAGGTAATCAATTACTGAGCAGCGAGTATGCACTGTGGTAAATGCGACGAACGTTACTGAATTACTTCACACTTGTCATGTTCTGTTGTCGTTAGTGATTACGTATGCCTTGGTGTCTGCTGCTTTCCAGTGTAGGGGTCGAGAGGCATGTCGAGCTCCACTTAGCAGCTTTTTTTCCTTCCACTCTCTACTGGCCAACGTGGTAAAATAAACTCAACATAATGCGTGATTGCTCAGACCTAGATTAGACTACCATTTCACTTATTTACTCTCAGGGCCAATTGGCATCGAAGAGAGGAGATCGACTAACATAAATACATGTGTAGGCAGATTAATTAAAATGATTATACCCAGCAGACTTGAAGGCATTGGATGCAGTGGTGGACATGACGAAGGCAGAGAAGATGTGACAGCTGGAAACGTAGAAAAGTGGAGATCTGCGTGAGTTTGTACGCGATTTAAGGTGAACGCTAGCAAAAAATTAAGAAGGCGCAAAAGACTGAGGCCAGAGTTAAAACTGTAGTTTAACAGAGGAAAGCACCTCCCAGCAAGCCAAAATGTGCACATGCAAGCAGTTATGTGAACACAGAACATAGAAAATGAAACTCCTTTTTGGACAGAAGGAAAGCTAAGGCACATTGCTTATTGTGATGTTGCTTAAAAAGTTGGTGTCTAGTTGTTGCCCTTCATATCTGGTCCTTCCACACCCAGCAACTGAAATGCCATCAAAAAGGAGCATCTCCAATCACTCTAATTACATGGGAGGTACACATCGCCAGATGTCAGAGGCTTGGCGTCTCATCTTGCAGACTAGCTAGTTTGGCAGATTTAAACTTTACCGCATGTAAGAGGCATGCGGTAGCCTTGAAGGGGAGTATTTCATAAGTGTTACAGCATATTGTACAGTCTGGCATGCTTCATTATTTACATCACAGTAATATGCTAGCACAGGCTGGAAAGTTTGTAAGTGAACAGAAAAAAAACAATGTTCATGCCATATCTTAGCCACATTCTTAGTATTGTATAAAAAGTGCAAATAAGAAATTCCTCATTTTTTTGTCAGCTTTTTCTTTCTGTGCATTGATTTTTTGCAAGTTAGCAAGGTTCTACAGTCTTGTGTGCCTATCGGCTGGCCCCTTGTTTGTCAAAGGTACCGAGTACACAATGGGTCGTGTCAGTGCAAGCTAGGTAAACGATGGATAGAAAATTCGTGCTTTCAGAGTATTTCCAGAAAAAAACTGCTATTATTTCCTACTCAGGATGGGGGAACAGCATCGATGGTGCACATCCTCCTTGTCACTGCAGCAATTATGGCTGCTCGCTGCTTTTTGGTGGCGTTTCATTTATCTGCAGGAAGAGCAGGCATGAATGGGCGGCAATAGGTACCTACTAAATTAAACATTGCATTGAGCAATATGCTGTTGTGTTGGTGCTTTTGTTATCCATGACGGAGTTGGTGTTTTTGATTAATGGTTGTGTAGCAAAGATGTAACTGCTACATTGCACTGCATTCACAGATTTGTTTGCCCATGCTTTTGGTTTACTCAGTTGTTTATTTCCTTATCAAATGGCAGATGAAAATTCGGCTTTCAACTTGTGCACTTTCATCATGTTTGCAATGTACTTTCAGCTGGTGTTCAATTTCACTTTCGAGAAGTTGTCCAACCATTGTCTGTGTCTAAATGTTTTCTAACAGTTGACCTCATTACGCAGCATTTCTCACAGAAAGCAAATGTTGCAGTAACATTTTTATTAAATGTTACTCTATTATGTAGCTAGCAATGTAGCGAAAAATATTTTCATCAAGTCAGCTTTTAACATTATAGCAAATTAAGGCCTTTGTTATTTAACGTTGCTCACAATTTGTACCAATCACTCAACCTTGAAGCAACGTAATGCGTTATCATCCTTCCTCGGCTCTTCATTGTGTTAATCACATTAGACATGCTCACGGTCGTTCGCCATGCTAGTTTGCGGACATTGTTGGCTAAGAGTAAACCAGACAAATAAAAAATCGGACGTCATGTGATGCCTATAGTCCGCGGGCCAGCAGTTCTTCGTGTAAAAGTGGCGTCACATCATAAGCATCTTCTGTTTTTGCTGCCTTTAAGCAAGTTATTAGTGCGGTTGGTGCAACACATAGTCGATGGGGTCAACCGTCCTGTCGTGTTAAGTTTTGATCCCTTAAATTGAATGTTTAGTATTTTTCCCTGCAACGACTAAAGAGGAACACGGACGTTTCCTTCAATACTGGACTGAATATACGGTCATTCCCTACGTTTCATTGAAAGCAGAAGTGGTTATGTATTTAAAACGTACATAGTCTACGTTATAGGTACGGAATTTTTTTAAAGTGTAAAGTTCGGAAATGTGAGGTGTGAAGACCGATAATGATAGGGTGATGATCACTTCCCCAGAAGTCTGGCTCCATATGCCAGGAGGGAGTACCCGGACTCGACCACCACGTCAAGTCTGGAGCATAGGAAGCACTGCGAGTTTGACGCACTGGCCGTGTTGCTGTCCCAGGATGGTTGAGCAGTACAAATTGGGCATCCGTGAAGGCGTCCCGCACACGCCTGCTACGAGGGCTTGAAGTGGGGTACCCCCAATGTTGGTGAGGGGCGTTAAAGTCGCCCCCGACTAAAATCGGACACCCGGGATACTGCCGACGGACACTTGTTAACCAGCCAAGATTAATACGGGAGGAAGCACCACCGACTGGTCTAACGTAAAATGAAACCACCAAAACGGTACCCTTCGTAAGTTTTGCAGCCACTGCCTCTACCTCTTGATACGACGTGCACCACTTTTCGAGAGCAAGGCGTACATGCGGAAAACGTCAGTCCACATACACCGCCGCCTTTCCCGACGGAGCTGCAGTTTGTACGCGACGGTCTATAATTGAAGGAGACATGTAAACACTGAAGCCTGGAATCGATGGCAAGGCGTTTGTTTCCTGTAGCAGCATGGCCCATACCTCGAGCTTGTGAATTTGTAGTCGGGTCTTGAGCTCTCCCACCTTCGTGGAAATACCTCTGCAGTTCCACTGCAGCACACCAGCACGAATGGAGCTTGCCATATCTAGTTACTAGCCCAAACGCTGTAGAATCACGGACGTCAGGTTGGACAACTGGTTGACAATAAACCGGAGCAAAGAAGTCGCAGAGTTGTCCAGTGGCACTGCGGTAATCTGGGAAGAAGCGGCAGGAAATGACACTGGTGGGCGGTAGGAAGGCGATGTTGCTGCGCCATTGATAGATGTGGCGGATGATTCTGCTGCCAGTCTACGTCGAGCGAGCAGTTCACGGTGTTGAGCAGCCTGGTGACCTCCGCTAAAAGGCCTGCGATTTGTTCATCGACTGCGGCCATATCGTCCTTCGGTAGTTCAGGCACACTGCGTTGCTTTGTTGACTGTTTTCGGAGGCGTTCTTTTCGCACAGTACCGTTAGAAGGCTGCTGAGCTGAAGGTTCATGCGAGGTGTGCCCAGGGAGCTCCTGCCACTTATCGTCATCCCACTGGAGAGCTTGCGAACCGATTGGATGTCTGCAATGAAGTTATAGTGTCTTCTATTGGCAATGCTTAGTAATTCGACGACGAGCCTGTTGTGTTCCCTTTTGTTTTGTCGGACAGCCTGGAGATGTTATCTCGTAGTCGTCGGATTTACAAAGGCCGCATCGATAAGCCACTTTCCCTTCCGATGTACTTTCATCGGCAGCAGTGAAGGAGCACGATTTTCGCATATGTCCAGTACGGAAGCAGTTATAGCAATATACCGCACTCGGTTTATATGGCCGAGACCGTAAAATACAGCCATAATAGTACAGACGGGCTGGTAGTGTCGGAGGGCCTTGCAAGGTGACTATGCAAGAGCGCCCCTTTCCCATGCGTCGGGCCTGGATGACACGGTGCGTGGGACAGTACTGCTCACGCTGGAGTGCAGTTTGATCATCAGTGATATCGACGTTGTAGACGACGCAGCGCTGCAAGTCGGAACCTTCAACTAATTACATTTGTACTGGCACTGAGATTTCGCTCGTCAGTGAAATACTGGTGAGCGTTTGCAGCCGTTCTAGGGCAGTCAGAGTCGGAAGCCACACTGCAATGGTGTTGGACTTTGTCCTGGCTATGAAGCTCCGAAAACCTTTGATTCCGAGGCAAGAGTCCAAGTTAGCTTGTAAAATCTTGTTGGGCATATCCGTGAGGCTTTTGTTGGCCAGTGATTTAATGGTCCCTTTGTAAGAAGACGATCCGTGTGCAGGCTGCACCGATTCTCGATCGTGAGACAACTACTCTTGTCTTGGGATCCATCACTTGCCGAAGATGGAATCGGTTGGCTGTCGTTTGAGGGACGCTTATGAATTGCGCGAGGGCACTTTTTCACGGATAGAGATGCCGATAAGTCCATTGGAATGCCCTGTTCATCATGCCGTGCGGGGTGAGGCCCAACCGGTGGTGTAGAGTTGATGGCCATGTGCCCTGGTGGCAGATCACTCACAAGCAGTCCGGCATTTCGGGAAGGCAGAAGGGGTGCATCTGCTGATGAACCGGGAGTGCAAAATTGGACCTGGCGCCGCGGATCAGGTGTCGACTGCGTGGAAGGTGCTGCCACGAGACACGCCGGCAGAGCTACCTCCGCCAGCGTGGCAGCGGAGGCACTAAGCCTAGCGTCAGTGCCAGCTCAGCTGCACTCAAGCATGGTTCCCTGGAGGCCTCAGACGGTGGGAGGACGTCCGGAGCTTCTTCAGAAGGCGAGGATGCAGTTTTCTTCAAATAGGGCACGTATTTACGTGGATGGCGAGGTTTTTCTGAAGAGCGATGTGCAGCCACTTTAGCAGGGATACACTTCATCTTCAAATTAGTTTTCGCAAGCTAATTAATACATTTGAAAACACAGTATACGTGGTACGACCGATGCTAATAGCACCCCTATAACTCATTATAAGCCACCTACAGGCGAAACATTGCACTGAAAATGTGTTTCGGGGCCCCTTTAACATAATACACACAAGATTTCCATCGGCTTCCTTCTTTTTACTAGGTGATTTTAACTTTCCGACCATTTCTTGGATTACCCAGCCTCCCACCCTGTCTCAAGTTTCATCGGATGACAGTGATTGTCTTGATATTTATCCTCCGTTTTTTCACTTACCGAATTAGTCACTAACGCTACCAAAATCTCTGTCAACGCAGCTCTTTGCTCATTTTCAACATTAACACTGCCTGTCCTAAACGTGCTAGAAAGAAAAAAGACCATACTTGATTATATCAGAGCAGATTTCGATGCCATTAACAATGAATTATCAGTTTTTACTCAAAACTTCTTCGGAAACGTTGATGATCGCTCTGTGCAAACTAACTGGGATATGTTCACGGCCAAAGTTCACGAACTCAGAAATATGTTCAAAGACGCACCATCACTTTTAATCCTCAGGCCTCATGGTATACCGCCCATATAAGACGCCTCTCTAACAGAAAAAGGCGCAGATATCTTACAGCCTGAATTAAAACCATGTAACGCTCGCTGGGACGCATACAAGACTTCCGCTGATGCCTATATAACTGCGCTTAAGCAAGCAAAAGATAACTTTCTATCACTTTACCATCCATGCTATCTACCAACATTAAAAAATTTTGGCGCGTCATCAACCCGCATACCGAAGAATCTATTAACTGACCAGGTGACCCTATTACGGCTCAGTTATGCGCATCAGAACTTAACGAAACTTTTGTTCAGAACTTCTCGCGCTCATCAAACACCAAACATCCTGTTCCACACCGGTATAATTTCCCAACTATGCCTCAAATTGAAATCGATTAATCTGGCGCTGCTAAACTTATTGATGTCCTACAATTTCATTCATCGCCTGGTTCTGACTCCATTCATGCTAAGTTTTAAAAAAAATACTATTGTATACAGTTCCTTAATGCTAACAAAGATTTTTCAGAAGACTCTCGATAGTTCCGTTCTGCCAACACAATGGAAAGTAAGGAAGGTGGTTCCATTATTCAAATCAGGAAATAGAACATCCCCAACAAATTATGGCCACATCTCGTTCAATAGTACTTGTTGCAAACTATCAGAACATGTCATCTTCAGTAACGTTGTGAACTTTCTCGAGTATAATTCGTTTTTTACACCCGCACAGCATGGATTTCGGAGGTCATTGTCTTGAGAAAACCAACTTGCCAGCTTCACCATCAAACTTCACCATATTTTAGATCGCGCATCAGAAGCTGACTGCATTTTCCAAGATTACTCGAAAGCATTCGACAAGGTATGTCACCGTTTATTATTTTTAAAACTAACCCGACTGAATATCGACTACTATGTTCTGAAATGGATTGAATACTTTCTTCTCAACCGATCGCAGTTCGTTTACGCTAATAATTTTAATTCACCTTTCAGCGAAGTTTACCCGGGCGCGTAAGGGTCAGGGCTTGGGCCCCTTTTATTTCTTATTTACATCAGTTATCTCCCTTCTATTTTATCATCTAACATTCTTTTGTTTGCTGACGACTGTGTTGTTTTCCGCGATATAAAGTACCGCGATGATGCTAACATTCTCCAGCGTGATCTCTATAACATTTCTCTTTGTGGTAATGAAAGGCTTATGAAACTTAATACTAATGAGTGCAAAATTATGCAAATATCAAGAAGCTCCAACTTTCCGCCTGTGTACTACATAAATAACGTTGCCTTAGAAGCGGCTACTTCATATAAATAGCTGGGTGTTCATATTTCCGCTGACCTTAACTGGATGCGCCATATTCAGTACATTACTAACAAAGCTATCCGCGTGTTGGGCTACGTGCGCCGTAACTTTTCCAAAACGTCATCTTCTTTCAAATTATTGTTCTATAGAACACTAATACCTTCTAATTTGGAATATGCCGCAGCGATATGGGATCCGCATCTGAAAAACTGACAACTTTGCTTGAGCTGGTTCAAAATAAAGCTGCTCGTTTTATCCTGTCAAACTTAAACCCTACCTCAAGTGTAACAAGCATGAAAGCTAATCTTTACCCTTTTTAGCATCCCGCCGGCAGACAATTCGTTTGAGCCTTTTTCATAAGCTATACCATCACCTCACTGCACGCGATTCCCTCATTTCGTGCCCCCAGATACGTGTCAAATCGCATTGATCATCGACACAAAGTTGGCATTGAAACATGGAACACTAAAACGGCATTGCAGTCTTTCTTGCCTCGTACATCACGTGAATGGAACCGGCTTCCCTCAGATATCGTCGACATAATTGATAACCAGCGTTTTCGTTCTGCACTAGCTAAAATTGTATAACAGGAGGATTATAATACTTGTTCTGTAATATGCATTATGTCTATTTATGAATATTGTTTTATAACCGCTCCCCTCTTTAATGCCTTTGTTCATGAGGGTTCAATAAATGAAATGAATGAAATGAAATGGGAAATCTTTTAACCATTTGAAACTTGGTGAGTATTCGGCGGTGCGGGAGATCGAACCCAGCACCCACCCGGATGCGAGGGGGATGCTTTAACCGCTACAGTGTGGGCACCTTAGCTCGTACTCGGGTCCACGCTCGCACGGGCTTGCAGTGTCCGTATTTCCCCTTTTCTTCTGTGATAGTGTGCTGCGTGTTTGGCTCCCACGTCATGTGCGATAAATGTCTGCGCCCGTTCGCACCCTGCCGTCCTTGTTCCTTACGTACGCCTGACCGGACTTGTATGGAACGTGTCACAACCTCGGGTAGAAGAAAAGGCTGATACTCCTTTTCTTCTGAGGTAGAGATGAGGACATGGCGTAGATGCATCGTCACTGTTTTTGCCACGCTACTGCTCTCTACTTACGTAACGAAACGAGCCCCTAAATGTTTGTTTAGTGAGAATGCTTGCTGTCTACACATGACTACATAGCGGCAGACCACGCCTGCATTCCTGCAGTGGGGTAATCCAGGCATAGCACGGATCAGATCGCAGCTGTTTATAACTGCCATGAAATCCACATAGAAGCCCTCAATCCGAATATAGGCTCCTTCGATTGTTATGGTCAAGAGACATCCTATCATTTTCGACACTGAGCGAACGAAGCTGCGCGTTTATCACCAGGGTGCGGACTAACGTCTGACGCTATCACATCAGCCCAATGTGATAACTTACTGTTCTTTCCAGGACCAGGGCGTTTATTCAAGGCTGCGTAATTTTCTGAGCAATTTTTCTCGTTCGGCTCAAGTATGCTGTTTTGGTCAGCAACCAAAAACGGCGCGAGTCGCGCCGGCGGCGTCGCCACCGACCACCGCTGTTACTTCACTGTCAGTGTGACGTGTCTTATAAATGTGACGTGTCCCTGCACTAAAACAGAGTTGAGGTTCCGTGCACCGTTCTCCCTGTTTCCTTCTTCGTTCCTTGTCTTTCACTTGGTTACAATAAGCATTGAAGTACAAAACACCAACTAGCCCCACTTCCCCAGTTAAATTTATTCCGTATTACCGCCACACCTTCCTGGTCTCCCGATCCTCACCTTTTACGAGCACTAACGGCGACGACCAGCAGCACTTTCTATGTACGATATCACGTACGCACACTCCTCATGTTTTTGTGTTAGACGCCACTGGACGCGGGCTTTTTTTTGGTTTTCCTGTGCAGCCGCTGCTGTCGCTGACTTCATCGTTTTTTAGGACACATGCAGCGCACCTCAGAAGACCATTATTTTTTTCCGCGCACCTGTAACTAGTGCCCTGCAATGCACGAACTTATCTGACAGCAAGGCGCAAACTGTCACCGCCTAATTAGTACAGAGGTCGTGTTTTATTGTCTTGCGACTGAGAAGGGGTCGTCGTACTGCTGGCGCGTTTTTTTTTAATTTGACAGTTGCTTCATGCCACTAATGTAATGAATTATATATGTGGAAACAGCTTTTAGAGATGAATAAAGTTTCGATGATGGTGGGCCTATGTCCACGTAACACACGTTTCGCCGCCCACCGAGATACCCGGCGCTTCCGGGTGCTGGATGCATGCTGTTCTCAGCGCATGCCAATCACCGCACCGGTTGGCCGATGTCCGCTTCTGCTGAGGGTCTGCCCTTCCCGCACACAAATTTTGTGCGCTTGCGCTTCTCTGTGAATATGAAGTGGTTTTTCGCACACGCGTCTTGAAGGGAAACTGAGCACTCATTCATGCAACATTTCTACAGAGTAAAAATCAATTCTATAGATTTTCTGGCTATGGTGGTCAAGATCGAAAATTACTCAGGGATCATAGACTGGAAGGGCTTGGCGTTGTAGCCAAGCCTCAGGGATCTGACTGCAAAACTTGTGACGCACCGCTGTTTGATTGCGAATTCGGACGATGGTAGAGGCACCTGTGATTCATTGTTTGACCTTTTGAAGCTCATAAAAGTCCAGTTTTCAGTCACAATAGCACCTTCTTTTTCAGAATGCCGTAAGCTGTAGATACAGTCCAACTTCAGTTGGTCCTCAGTGTGCCTTTGACACGACACTGTATCAGGAATCCCCTACGACACGAGAGGTTAGGCAACTGTCTTGCGCCACAGTGACTCTGAATGATTGCCGTGCTATAGTCATGAATGACGACTCCTTTTTATACTTCTTTTCTATCTGCTACAGATAACCTAATCGGGGCCACGTGCGCCTCTCCGCGCATGCGTCGATGGTTCCTCTTTCCTTCTTTCTCTCTTTTCTTTTCAATATATATTTCTGAGCTGCAAATAAAGCGTCTTTTTGCTCTGCGAATCGCCCTAAATTTCATCGCGTCGCTGCTGGCCTTTGGCCGATAGTACCGTAAAAGTGGCGACTAGGATTCTACTGCAGCAAGGAAGGCAAGCACAAGGAGCCCACCACCGACCATGGCACACAGACTATCGGAATTTGAGGACGAAAAAGATAAGTGGCAGGCGTACCTAGTCAAGGTTGAAGACTATTTCGAAGCGAATGATGTAAAGGACGCTTCTAAGGAAATAGCCCTGCTGGTAGCTGCGCTTGGAACAAGGACAATAGAAATTTTGGACGGAAAGGTAGTCCCGCGAATGCCTAACGCCCCGACCTACAATGAAGTTGTGCAGACGTTAAATAGCTACTACGACCTGGTACCGAATGAAGTTTTTGAAAGTTTCTAGTTCTTCCATCGCTGCCAGCAAGAAGGGGAATCTGTACATGCATTCATAGTGACAATACGGCAGACGGCACACAACTGCAATTTGGGAACTATGCTGGACAGAATGATAAGGGAGCGTATTGTGTGCGGCGTCAGATCCAAGAATGTGTCGAAGCAGCTGCTAGCGAAGAAAGATCTGAATCTTGGAAGCCGAGGCTCTTGCCCTTGCCGAAGAGAGCGCTGAATGCGATTCGCAAGCTATTGTTACGGACCAAGAGCAAACAAGATTGCTAAACTCTCTGGTCAATACGAATCGCGCGCGAAGTTGCAAGGCGTGCAACAATGCAAATGTGTCGGTAAGCTTGGTAACAAGACCAATGATTGTCGACTAATCAAGCTCAAATGTTACAAGTGTGTACGGGCAGGGCATTTAGCGAGAATATGGGCGGCAAATGAAACAAGCAAAACGCTAGCAGAAACTGCTCAGGCGACGGAAACCGAAGAGAGTGATATCAGCACGTCACAAATCTGGTCCCTGACCACCCCGCGCTCTCTCATACCGCCCATCAGGAAATCGTTTGCGTGGGATGGCATCAAAATAATGATGGACATCGATACTAAGTCTTGTGGACGAGAATGGTGACCGTGGAAACATCAAACGGAGTCGTCCAGCGGCACGTAGACCAGGTCCGCCCGCGACCAGAAGCACCAGGGG
This sequence comes from Amblyomma americanum, assembly GCF_052857255.1. Lineage (NCBI taxonomy): Eukaryota > Metazoa > Arthropoda > Arachnida > Ixodida > Ixodidae > Amblyomma > Amblyomma americanum. Next base: position 245,839,636 of record NC_135497.1, read on the forward strand.
ATAACCAGGCAGTAACTACAAGCAACACACATTGCAGTGAGCCAGACCAAGTAACACAACTACAGTATCCAGAAACGGTGAGCCCCGATGAAGGCATGACTGCTCGGCGCACCCCAAATGGCACCGGTTCCCCAGATCTTCCGGCACCAGATATTTCGGTGGCCCCGTTGAATACAGGTGTCGCCCAACATACTCTGAGACGCTCAAGGAGAGAACGCAAGCCAGTGCAACGCTTTCATTTCTGAGGAGGAAGGAATGTTGCAACTTCATGTATTTTCGAAGTGCGCGTGCGCGCACCTTTTATCGCCTTATCCGGCGATCCTTCAGGGCTTCGGACTATCACCACTAACACGTGCTCCTTCCTATCTTCCTGCCACTAGGATACTTAAAAATACGCCCTGCACCTATGGTTTACTGACTACGCTGCTGCTTCCCTGGTCTGGCGTTACTGCGAGCCTGCCATGGCTATGCTACAGCTACTCTCTATGTATCTGAGAGCGGCTTTGCGGAATCGATCCGATCGACTCATTGCACTCTATAAGCGTTCGTTTCGGTCCCAAGGAAGGATGCGCTCGTTTCACATTTAGCAGGCAGTGCGCATCGTCAGCTTGTGGAGAATCACCCGGTGGTGGCGCCAGATGGCGCCACGTTCTCGTCAACAGCGCGCGCTCCTTGCTCGCCGTGGTCAACCACCGCGCTAGGAGTGACGGGCGATGGTTGGCGGTAAGCAGTAGCGGCAGGCGCTACGCTAAATGTGTGTGATATCTTGCGCAGGCTGTCACACCGTCGCAGTGTCTTGCATTCGCATTCGTATTCGGATCCATAAGAAAGGGAACGTCACTGGTCAGTGTTTCCATCTGCGCCGTCGACGGCACGGTGAAGCATCGCTGGGTCAGCTAGGCGTTCACATGGTTGTTGTAACCATGCAAACGGCGCTGCCAGCCTTGGCATGAACGAGTTACAGAGTACAGGCAACCATGGAGTGCAAACTTCTGCCACGTGCCAAGATAGACTGTTTTGATTGGTCGCCATGAGTGTCGTCATTTGGAGATTGAAATGGGAATGGGAAGCTGCGCGAAAATCAAGTGGAGGGCAGCATTTTCTTTGCTTCTATTTTGAAATTTCTTCATTGAATAAGCCCCGTTTCTATGCATCGATTCTCGTAATTTTTTTGAGTCAGCATCTGTGTGAGATAAAGAATCCATCGGAAGCGTAACCGGCATGCCTTCAAGCAGTGTTTCGCAGCCCCTTTAACGAAGCAGACCATTTTATTAACAATTAATTTTAGTTTGTACAAAAAGTGCCCCTTTTCTTCCAATAAACAGTTGGTAGTGTGAGCATGTGTTGTCTTTTTCTTCCTTGTGGTGTCGTCATTGCGACGCAGTTCTTTCAGTCATGCACACACTCGCCCCACTGGCCGTCATTCTGAAGTGACAGCGTGTGTCTGCGTGACGCACTCTGTGCAGCTCGCAGCCGTCAAGCTGAAGGAAAAAAATTCCCAGCACTGTTTGAAGGGCGTGTTTGTCTTACTAACCTGCTAAAAGCACCGATCAGAGCTTGGGGAGTAACGTCGGGTATGCTCTAAACGCGTATTCAAAATTGGCGCTGTGTGACAAGTAGACGTGAAATCCACGACAGCAGGAAGGCGGCGCTGCACAAACTTCAGTTTCGGTTGTCTTTTTTAGCTACCACGGCTTGTTTGCACTAAAACAAACTGTGTTTGAAAATAAAATAAAAACAAATTATTCGTTCAGCAGGAATCGAACACTACTATTCCGCGTGTGAGGGGAGTTCACTAACCACCACGCTACCCAGCGCGCGGATTCAGCCGCGTATAAAAAGACACCGACGGAAGGATAATGTATGCAGCAATCCTAGCGGAAATTGCCCTTCTTTTTCCTCACTTTTCGGCTTTCGTTTGGCCAGTGCTGGCGGTAACGCGTTACAAGTAACGGCGTTACCGGTAACGCGTTACTTTTTGGTAACTTGGTAACGTACTCCTTACCATTTCCGAACTGTATCGCGTAACATACTTACGTTAACGTTTTCCAGTACCGTGAGGTGTTACGTTAGTAGTTACTGTTTATTCGAATTGTCCCCCTCTCCACCCATTTTTTAGAGAAAGAATGCACAGAACACTTAGTGATGTTGGAAATAAAGAAATGTACCGGTGATCTCGATGACCCTTGTTGCGGCTCGCATACTTACCAGAAAACGCCGGCCCTTGACAACGCACCCAACCCAAAGAAAACGACTGAATACCCATAAAGCACGAAACACGTGCGCGACCACACATTTACACACTTGCCTCACCTAGCTCCCCTTCCCAAAGCACTCACACACACGACTCAGTAAATAGCGGAAGCATGCCTAGCCTTTTGGAACATCACATTTTTCAGAATTACTGTAGATTTGTTGACTGTTCAGCGCTGTTTTCTTTGTGAAGTTGGAATTGATGGAAAGGCGTCATTTTGTGCTTAATATCAGGTTAAGAATATGGCTTCACCATGTGCCACAGAGTTAGACGCCATTACATGAAACTCTACAGGCAACTTTATGCCACTGTAACATTGGCCATCTCCTGCACATTTGTGCAAAGTAATCTCGTTACATCCGTTTATGTGAAATATGAGCTTCATTTATTCCTTTATTTATTTATTTGTTGTTTTATTTATTTATTTCAGTTACCCTCTTGGCCCGGCGGGCATTAAAGAGGGGAGTGGGGCTTGAGAAACAAAAATAAATGGAGGAAGAGGGGAAACGGGGTACATAATATTAACACCTATGAAGCCAAATGAGGTTTGAAAATACAGAGATTGCACAATAAAATTATAACAACAGCAAGCAGAACAAACACGCGTAAGTAGCCAATTATTTGATGCTAAAAACACCAGACAGGGCGGAATCAACAACCTAAAAGCAAAGACGCGCAAGATATGCATACAGGCAGTCGCAATCGATATAGCAAGAAATGAAGCAGATATGAATGCGCGCACAACGCGGAACATGATCGCTGGTAGCAAAAGCACGCAACTTCTCCTACAAGAACATTTGGCTAAGAGAAATCAAGCGGCATTGTAATGTACACATAGGTTTTCTTTGAATTCCTCGACACGGTCGGCAAGCACCAGTGTTCCAGGCAGGCAGTTGTACTCCGATGAAGTTTTAGGTGTAAGGTAATATTGATGAGATGCAGTTCGAAAACGAGGTATTCCTACTTTAGAGGGGTTATCGACACGTGATGAGACATGTGCCAGATGCGTTATAAGTGCATTCTTCAGGGTTCGATTACTGTGATCAGTTTTAAAGAAAAAACATAAGCGGGAGATTTTTCTGCGCAGCGACAAAAGTTCTAGTGATAATGTGTCTTTCATGACTGTTACGCTTGATAAACGACCATAGTCACTGAGAATGAAACGTGCGGAGCGATTATGAGCTGATTCTAGAGCATTGGCTAATAAATTTGCGTTAGGATCCCATACTGAGGCAACATATTCCAGTTAAGAACTAACGAGTGATTTATAAAGTAGTAGTTTCAAAGATGACGGCACCTTAGAAAATTTACGTTTAATATAGCCTAGCATGCGGTTTGCGTTTGCGATAATGGAAATAATGTGTTAATTCCAAGTTAAGCTTGATGTAACACCACGGTAATTATATGATGTTACAGATGTTAATGAGGCCCCATTAAGGTTATATGAAATAGGACAAAAATTCCGTGACGAGAAAAGCGCATTACTTTACATTTCGTCGTGTTGAGTGCCATATTCATGCAGAGCACCAGTTGGAAACCGCATCAAGATCAACTTGAAGCACACCGACATCGTTAGTAGTTTTTATTGACCGATATGTGACAAATCATCGGCAAAAAGTCTGACTGATGATTTTAGGCTATTATTGGACAAGTCGTTGATATAGATGAGAAATAAAAGAGGACCAAGCACAGATCCCTGTGGGACGCCTGATGTTGCATGAACTGATGAGGACAGGTAGCCATTAGCGCGAACGAATTGGGTGCGATTAGTTAAAAAGCATTGAATGCATTTGAGTACGTTTTATTCAATAATAAGCTTATTAAGTTTGCAAAGGAGACTGTGAGACACTTTATCGGAAGCGCGACGAAAATCTAAATATATGCAATCAATTTCAAACCCATCATCAATTGAAGAATTGTTATCCTGAAAATTGTTATCCTGAGTTCTTGCAGCAAAGAAGCACTCATAAAATTTATGGTCATGGAGTAACGGCAAAGTAACGTGCGGTAATTTTTTCGGTAACGGTAACAGTAACGCGCTACCTTTTTTTTTAGGTAACGTAGGGCGGTAACGCGTTCCTATTTTTTAGCGTAACGAGTAACATATTTAGTTACTTTTTTCCAGTAACGCCTGCAACACTGCGTTTGCCACACTCTATCATCTAGAGCACTCTACTAGAGAGAAGACTGGCGCCCCGCCTATCGGAGTTTGCATGAGGCTTCTTCGAGACCACCTGTTTCCTGTCTGCCTCCGTTGCGCGATCGTGGCGCTGCGACCCTACCGTCCCTAAAGGGCGGTTCACATGGAAGCGATTGAGCGACCAGCGGCGCGGCGCAGCGGTGCTTTTCGCAAGGTTCTGTTTCACATGAGTCACTCCCGTGGAGTTTCTTACTATTAACTAGAGGGAAAGCTGGCGCCCCGCCTATGGGAGTTTGCATGGAGCTTCCTCGATACCACCTGTACCACCATGGGCGCTCTAAGCATCATAAAGCGGAGAGCTACCGACTGCAGAACTACAAATTTTGGCCAAAAAATAATGAAAAAACAAACGTTGTTCGCCTCCCCTCGAGAGGAGCAGAGTGCGAACCCCCCGGCTGCCACCCCCATGTGCCACCCCAGCGTGGACCCCACCGTTGACGCGCCGCCAGAGAGCTTCTCGGAGCTTTTCTCCTTTCACTCCCCTTCGTCCCCGGCCGCCATCTCTGATGCAACGGGCGCCTTCTCGCCGGAGCCGCTCGCATCTTTCGGCTCAGAGGACGACTCGAGCCAGGACTCTGAGTCCACCTCGTCCCAGACGGATCAGGACGGGCCGTCCTTGAGCGGTGCAGTGTTGCGCCTGACGGGGGACCCGACCTGCGAGCAACGCCAAGCCCTCTCCACCTCGGTACACCAAGCCCTGCCTTGTCATGCGCCCCGCCCCCAGCCCAAGGGAGAGGAGACGCAACCAGCCGGTGGTGGGTTGTCGCCAACACCGGTCGTTACTTCGGCGGCGTCGAGTGGAACGCTGAGTCACCACGTGACGGTCAGCCAGCCGCTCGATCTACGAGCAGTGGCCGAAATGGACACAGGAAAGCTAGCGGGGAAGCACGCGAGGGACGCGGATGATAATTCCGATGGCGCTGTCTCGCCCCAGGCTAAAAAGTCTGCCCCAAGCTCCGCTCTTGGCGGGGCTTCCTAAAGGAGTACTGTCACCGTCGACGCTCTTTATCACCATCATGGCGCTAGTGCACCTTCTCTCCCTGAATGTTCAGGGTTTTAGGTCGCCGGACAAGCAGAGAGAGGTGATGCACTTCGCCCGAGCGCAGGGCGTCGACATCCTGTTTTTACAGGAAACTAACATACGTTACCCACGCGAGGTCTCCGATTTTAAATCCAGGTTTTGTGTTCATGCTTTTTTTCGTTAACTACTTCTGTTTCGTGCGGTGTTGGTGTGGTTTTTGTTAACAGCTCTTTTCGCTCTGGCGCGCACTGCATTTACGGCATTGACGGTCGCACACTTTCGGTGGATTTTTATTTGGGTAGCAGGCGTGTCAGGGCGGTAGTGGTCTATGCACCAGCCCGCCGTTCTGATTCGTCTGGTTTATTTAATTTGTTAGATTCTTTTTTGTTGGACTGTTATCCTTGTTTTCTAGTCGGCGATTTCAATTGTGTTTTAGATCCCGTTCGTGATGTTCGCGGTCCAGGCCAGGGGCGACCCTACGCCGGAGCACGGTCACTGCGGGATATTTGTATTCAATTTTCTTTGACCGACGCGTGGGTACAACTACATGGTGACAGTTTTGGTGCTACCTGGGAGAGGGGCAGGTCAGCTAGTCATCTCGACAAATTCCTGTTTCCTCGCGAGTTGGATTGTTGTGTGGTATCGTGTGACGTGCTCGCGTTTCCCCCGGGCACCCCACGTATTAGCGACCATCGACCTCTGTCAGCAGTACTGGACATGGGCGGTGGCGCCCCCCGTGTCGACGCGTGGCGTATGGATCCATGTCTGCTGACAGATTGGTCGAGCGTGACTTCTATTGAACAGGCGTTGGAAGGCCCGGTTGGAGACATTGCAAGTGCCAACACCTGGGATGACCTCAAATCGACATGGCGGGCGCTTTTAGTTAGCGAAGGGCGCCAGCGCAGGAGGCGTATCTCGGAGGAGATAAACACAACCCTTGCCCGTATTCGCATTGTACAGCGCGGCGCGCCGCTTAACTTTGCCATGCGCGATTACCTCGCCCTTTTAAAAGCGCGCTATCACATGCTTCTACGCCAGTCCTCGCGAGCCGCAAGTCAGGCACTAGTGCAGGGTAGACCAGTGTCTGATCCAACAGTGCTGCGGCAGGTGCGCACAGGTCGTCTTGATGAGACACGACAGGTTCGCGTGGAGGAGGTCGTTTTGCCGGACGGTTCCAGGAGCAGCAGCGCGGCTGTCATCTCTGCCGTTTTTAAGCATCACTTCTCACAGCTGTTTGTTTCTGAGGCCGGACGGTGGGACGCCGCCTCCTTCACGGTCGCTTTAAGCAGTTTTCTCGGCCATCTGCCGCAGGTGCCGAGCGATGTCTGCACACAGCTCGGCGCTCCGGTGAGCTCAGAGGAACTCTTTGCCACAGTTAAAGGCATGAACGCTGCCTCAGCTCCAGGCCCTGACGGCATTCCCATTAGCTTTTATGCGCGGTTTTACACCGTTCTGGAGAAACACCTTCTCCAGATGGTGAACGCCTTCGTCAGGGACGGCGAGAGGCCGGAGTCCTTCAGAGAGAGCCGTATTGTGCTCATCCTTAAGCCTCTCGGGAGCCCATCTGACCCGCAGGCGTGGCGCCCGATCACACTGCTTAATGCATATTACAAGATTGTGGCGTCACTGCTGGCTAAAAGGTTGAGTACTGTTTTAGCGGAGCTCATAAGCCCTGCACAGACATGCAGTGTGCCCGGACGATCGGTGTTCTCGTCTCTCGCACTAACGCGTGACTTGTTCACGTTCACCTCAAGAGCGGGAATACCGGGTTGTTTCGTCTCACTTGATCAGGCTAAAGCCTTCGACCGAGTTGAGCACCGCTACCTTTTTGGAGTTCTCGGGGCTTTCGGCTTTCCGTCCGAGTTCGTGGCGCGGTTAGCACAGTTGTACTCTGGCCTTACAGCTCGGTTGTTTTTTAACGGTTCGTTGAGCGACCACTTCAATATCGAGCGCGGCATACGACAGGGTTGTCCCATGTCGTCTTTGCTATTCGTGTTGTGTTTAGACCCACTCCTGCGGCGCGTAACTGAGTGTCCATCAGTGCGCGGGTTCCCATTGCATGGCCAAGGTCAGGTGAAGGTGTCCGCGTACGCTGACGACGTGTCCCTGTTTTTGCGAGACGAGGACAGCTACGCAGCGTTCTTACGGCTTTTTGCGTGTTACAGCGAACTGTCCGGCGCCCTGCTTAACAGGGGGAAGAGCAAAGCTCTGCGCTTTGGCGCTTTTACGTCAGACCTGCTGGGCGACGTTGAGTGGGTCTCGGCGGTCAAGGTCCTTGGCGTCGTGTTCCTCTCCTCAGGAGAGGTAGCTCGCGAGTCGTGGTCGCAGTTAAGAACGACCGCAGAGCGACGTCTCGCAGTGGCAGCGCGTTTTCGCTTGTCGCTATCTGTGTGCGCGCCACTCTTCTACGCAGCTCGCGTCGCCTGTCCGCCGCGCACATTCATGCGTCGTTTGGCCACACTTTGTGGCGCTTTTTTCTGGGCGGGAAAGACTGAGACCGTCGCTCGCGCGCTCCTCCGCCTTCCCACGCGCATGGGCGGTTTCAGCTTGCCCGATTTGCGCACCATGTGCAGTGTTCTAGCTGTCCGAGGCGTCCGCGACCTGGTAAACGTCACCGACTACCCGGGGAGGGGACTTCTCACCTACCTTCTTGGGACGTCGCGGCGCCTCTTTTTTGGTCCGGTAACAGGTCCTTCAGCCGAACAGCCGCCACGGTTTTTTAGGTATGTCTGTCGGGCGGCCGAGTCTCTCACAGCCGCTCTGCCCGAGGTCGACGTCACTAAGACACAGGCCTCCCGTGTTTGCGAGCTCCTTGCTATCCAGGAGGCTACTCCAGAACAGCTCGAACGGAGCAGGCGGGTGCGGTGGCGAAATTTGACGTCTGGCGCTCTTCCACCAGACGTTCGTGACTTCGGCTGGCTGCGAGGCTGGAGGGTCTTGCCCACGGGAGTCCGTGTTGCAGCGTGGGGCATCGCCCCTTCTTCGCGGTGTCCTCAGTGTGGCGACACTGAAACCCTGCAGCATGCCATGTATGACTGCGTGGTGGCTAGAACGTTTTGGCGGCTCATGTCGCGTATGTTTTTTGTTTCCCTGAACTCCCGCACCCGGCCACGTGAATCATTTGTGCGGCTTCTGCTCTGTGTGGGTGCGTTTGTTTTGTGGCGGCAGAGAGGCGTGGCTTCCTTGCAGGGTCGACCTCAGCGGGCCATGTTCCCATTGTTGCTGAGGGTGAGAACGCGCCTCTTCGAACAGGCGTGTTTAGACTGGGTCACCCTCGACGAGGAAGAATTCCTACGCCGATGGAGCACCCGGTTCATTCACACAAGCAGGGGCCGCGTCACCGTGCAGCTCCTGCCATACTGAGTGTGCTGTGCGCTCCTTGTGTGCGGCGATTGTGCGCGGTGTGTAGTGCGTGCATGCCCCGCGTGCTTCCCCCCCCCCCCCGCACGTATGGACCCTCTTTTGAACTCTTTTGGACTTTTATGCCTTTTGTATTTGTGCATTTCATGCCAACGTACATTTTTGCATAAGTAGATTGCCGCTAAAGCATGTCATTAGTTTATGTTGGGCGACATTACTCGCCGTTCTGTGCCTATGTTTTTGCGAGGGATACCAGTCCCTTCCAGGCCCGTGGTCAATAAACTTCTCTTCAATCTGTTCGATAATAAAGAATGTCGTATCATTCAATATCCTGTCTATAAATCGTAACAAACGAGCAGAAAAGCATGAAAATGCAAAGTATGCTCAAAATAAGCGATGGCTTGCTCTCCTATTGGCCAAGCATCGCAGGCCACAAAAGCCAATATTTCGTGATTAACTGGCACATCTTCAAAAGAAATATGTTTTCGATAGAAATGTTGTCGCTTCAATATTTTAAAAGGTTTTTACACGACATTTCGGAAAACAAAACCCTTTTATTGGCGTCGTGTGTTGTTGCGTTTTCGCTAGTATGGCTTTTGCGCACTACTTCTACGCCGAAGTCGTCGGAGCGCGCCGTGGATACGGAATGGCATATCTCCGTAACGCCACTCTGTGTTCCTAAAAAAAATTACTGTTTCGCACCAAGTAGATCATCGCCCCATGATGCTTTGCGCGCCCATGGAGGTTCAGCAGGCTCCAACTCAGCAGTTGAGCACCCTAATCATAGAGCCACTGCGGCCAGTGTTTAACTGAGAGAATAGGCCCTCTGAGCAATGAAACAGTGTGTATGTGATTAGAAGTGCATGCGGTATACATTACAGGAGTTAATGTGCACACCTCCCATTCACATCGTTAATGCGTCTCAACGGTTCACATCCAAGCGATTGAGCTAACTGAGCGACCAGCGGCGCGGCGCAGCGATGTTTTTTCCAAGGTTCCGTTTCACATGCTTCGCTATAGGGCGTTTACTGCCGCTGCGGATCCCAGTGTTGCTGGCAAAGAATACGAGCTCGCGGTTGCTTCCGGTGGTTTGCAATAATGAACATGAACAATGTTCATGCGTTAGTTTCTCAAGATTGCTCAAATTTTGTTAAGAAATAGAAAACTCTTCGTTTTTTAAATATCAACTACTTCTTATTTTGATGCAAATAATCACATTTTTTTAAGTTGGTACGTACGTGTCGGAAGCACGTGTAGTAAACAAACATTTGTCTTTCCCGCACGAATCTTGTCCCGTGGTTTTTCCGCCGTGCAGTCATTGGTCAGAAGGCGGAGCTATCGCGCTGTCGCTGCGAAAATTTCCAGCTTGGAAACCCTTCGCTCTGGCCGGCCGAGATCGCGCTTTCGAAGTGCTGCGAACTATTTTGAATCTATCCATGTTAGTATATACTCAATCCGCCGGCCTGCACACGCCTTGCGCATTGAGGTATTCCAGTTGCATATTGTTTATGGACACAGGTGATGTGGATTCGTGCCGTATAAAAATATTCTGCCGCATATCTCAACTATACTCCTTTTTATGGTCGCAACATACCATGATCACAATTCAAAAAGGCTGTATGTACACTGCCCGTTCGAATACTAATTGAAGCCAGCTGGCAGAGTGAGATATTCAATCATGAACACGACTCAAACAAGAAAATTAGCTCTGTTTTCATACAGCTATATTTCGGCTAACAGACTTCGAGATGGAACAAATACGCCTTGCCAAGTGCTATAACTTCACCTGCATTTTAGCAACTTTTGTTAAAAAAACTAACCGTTTATTTCACTCTATATACTTAAACTTAGCTCCTAGGAATGCACTCCTACCTTATTCCAACTTAAATTACTATTTGAGTACTGCCATCTGGTTTTGGGAACAACATCAAAAAAGCCTTAACAAACTATTTGTGTTACAGAAAAAGACAACAAAGCACGTCGCTGGAATCAGTTTCACAGCCGACACCCGTCCTTTCTTCCTTGAATATAAAACTACGTTAGTTAATATTATGCACGAATAATAATGTCCAACATTCGCGAACAAAAATTTTGAATATTAGAGAAAGGTAAGGTACTAATTTATGGAAATATTGAAGATAAGGAAACACTGAAGGCGCTTTTTAACAAATTTCGAGAATTAAGTTAGGCAAATATAGACTGTTCGCCTGCAGACACGAAGTCGCGGCCATCACCTGAAGCCTTGACCCAACAGCGCGTCCACGGCGGTGACAACGCAACCTTTTTGGTTCATTAAAGTTTTCAATAAATGCATGAACTGAATAGGCTTAAATAGGACTGCTAACTTAATATACGAGGAGGAGAAAGAAAATTCACCTTCGGTTAGATCCTTGGTGGTTTGGCGTACATTTTACGTGCCAGTCCCACCTACGCCACTTATGCAACTTGAATTCATTGCTTTCTACCGCACCAATTAGAGCCTTTCCACCAATTAGGGCCGTACACGCGATTCAGCTAGAGAGGAACCTAGAATATCGCCATGATGAGTGTCCATCCACTAATTATCGCGTGCTTACATCCACTCTGCCATAAGCCACCATCTGGAGTACCCTTTCATTGACAATGCGCGACAAGTGATAACCGCGTGCGAAATAAATTTACCAGAGTCCGAATCGTGGGTTCAACCAATTTATTCCTGCAATAACTACACTGTACTCGTTTTCTTTTCTGATACTTGAATGTGACATCACTGACCTGTCATCATCAGCCTATGGAACTCGCCCGCTTTAAGAAATTATTTACGGGCCGACCTGCTGCAACATATACGCTTTGTGGCGAAATTAGTGCTTTGATTAGGCATCCGTCGGCAATATTTGAAGGTATCGACGCTACTAACTGTTTTGGAAAGGTGCAAGATATACGCATGTATGATTCTAAGAGCCCAACATTTCTACCGATTTGATAGAACAACCATTTATATTTTTGCGTGCGTACTTCCAGAGCTTGTTTACTTTGGCTGGAACTATCACCTGTGGTATGCGCGAGAAGTGATTACCACTGGAACAAAATTGATCACGGTATAAATCGTGTATTGAACTCCGCAATACCGGCCCTAGAGTCATTTTGATTCCTGAAATGGGAGGGTGGCTTGTCGGTATTTTTCAAGAGCCTGCGCTATTTGAACAGTTATCCTCTGTAGTTCTATTTACATAAAGTACATGCCTGTGTTGTTCCTCTGCTGGTGTTTTTTTTTTTTTGAGGCGCCGATTGTCGTTAATCAGCGCTCGGAAGTGCGAAACCGGGCGCGCGCCTCTAGCCGCCACAGACGCGAGAGGCCCGGGAACGGTATAGGTCACCGCGCCCCTAGCGGCGGCGGAGAGCGCGACTCGTATAGCCCTCCTCTATGTTTGCAAACAAACGAGGTGGCGCTGCAGTCGCTTGCGGGCGCGTGGTAGGCAAGAGGCGCGTCCGAATAAATACCGAGCTTTTTTTTAATTGGTTTTTGGGGGAAAGGAAATGGCGCAGTATCTGTCTCATATATCGCTGGACACCTGAACCGCGCCGTAAGGGAAGAGATAAGAGAGGGAGTGAAAGAAGAAAGGAAGTAATAGGCGCCGTAGTGGAGGGCTCCGGAATAATTTCGACCACCTGGGGATCTTTAACGTGCACTGACATCGCACAGCACACGGGCACCTTAGCGTTTTTCCTCCATAAAAACGCAGCCGCCACGGTCGGGTTCGAACCCGGGAACTCCGGATCAGTAGTCGCTGAACCCAACTCCAAACCGTCCCTATGTTGTCTCTAGTTGAACCAAACCTGACACTGCCTGTTCTCTATAATGTTTTAGATGTCCCCAACCAATGTTTATATCAGACTGCGAGGTGTGCGTTTTTCCACGTTTTCTACGTGGGCGAACTTCAGTCGTACCCACTGACGATCTATCATCGCGTTGCGAAGAGTACTCGTTGGTGATAGCTGAAGCGTTTGTGCAAATGTCGTCTACGGGTGCGCCCGTCGGTCGAGACCTGCACGTTCAGCTTGCAAGAGGCCAGGGAGCGGAGTGGTGTTGAGCGCGGGTTTTCACGGCTTGTTGGCGCGTTCTCAGTTTCTGCGAATGACAGCAGTGGTTGATGCTTTCAACTTAGTTATTTCTCGATGAACACGAGCTCGCTTTGGCCACGTACGAGCATTCAGAGGAATAGTTCGCCACTGTGTATTGTATGCGTGGAAAACTGGAAGCGTTCCTACCGTTCTACGCTAGGAATTGAATAAAATATTAAGTGTTTGACACTCTGCTTTAGATGGAATGATTTTATTTCGGGACAGTGCTGAGGAGCTGGCGTTGTTTCGGCGGAGCAAACTTGGGCTCACCGTCTGTTGATATACGTGTCACGCATTGCGAAAAGTGGGGACAGCATCGTGTCCCCGATCTTCTCTGCCTCTCGTAAGCGCTGTTTTTAGCCGCAAGATCGCGCACCAACCAGGCCGACTACCCCCTTGTTACACTGGTAGAAATTTATAAAATTACGCCTTTTAGATGTGTGTTCGTCGAAAATTGTGAGGTAATTGCGCTTGTGATGGTCCCGGCACGTCACGAATTCCGCGGGTTTCCGAAGACGGAGCACCACCATCTTAATATCACTACGAAGACGAGAGATAAGAGGTTACGGTGATTTCAGTGGCGCATTTTTTATGCGTTGCATATTGCAATCACTCAGTTCAGCCCTTGGGCGCGGCCGGGCAGCCACAATTGACCTTTAGCGCAACCACGTGACGTGACGTCACGACAGCCGGAGAAAAAGCTGGGCCCCAACTCGCGCGGTCGCGCGCGGCCGCAGCCCCCACCTGACTCCCGCTTCATTTGGTTACATATCTCATGCATAAATAACGAAAACACTTTTCATTGCCGCGTCCCCTCTCAATCTCGTTACATGTCTCTGAGTACACCTGCGGCTGTTTCTTTCTAGACAGGCTTCGCGATCATGTACTACCTCATATGAGGTACTACCTCATATAAACTGTTTCATATTTTTTATTTATTTATTTATTTATAAATACTGCGGTCTTGAACAACAAGACCATCGCAGGTGGGTACATAATTTGTGTAACACCAAAGGACAAAAAAAAGGAAATACAGCAAACAAGGCGTCACAGCAACGAAATTAGTACATCACACTGTACTGTATCGTTTCACAACCTCAGAATATATATACTGCAGTCATAGAGCCAAGCATATAATTAAGTAAATCTCAACAAATTACTCATCAACAGAACATTTAAAATTTCGTCACTTTTTGCAGCAGTGCCTCAAAATGGGACAAATTATTCTCTTCGACTATATGACCAGCAAGGTTGTTCCATTCGGTAATAGTTCTAGGAAAATAGGAATATTTGTAGCAGTTCGTTCTTGTGGATAAAGGTTTTACAGAAAGAGAATGTCTCAGGCATGTTGCATAACCACTAGAGTAACTAACAATTTTCGAGATGTCAATGTTGTATTGCCCATGAATTAACTGGAAAAAGAATTTCAAACGACAGATACGGTTTCTATCAGTAACGGATGGTAAGCCACTCTTTTTAATAAGATTAGTGATAGAAGTGCGACCATAGGAATTATAAATAAATCTTACTGCTTTCTTTTGAATCCTTTCTAATTTGTTAATGTTAATCTTGGTATATGGGTCCCAGATCATTACGGCATATTCTAAGATTGGCCGCACAATAGTGTTATACGCAAGGAAACGTGTTTCAGGAGTAGCGAACCGTAGTGCACGCCTCAAGAAGAATATTTTGCGCAGAGCATTTGCCGAGATGGTATCAATATGTTTGTTCCAGGAAAGATTATTGGAAATCCATAGGCCGAGATATTTGTAGCATGTTACCTCTGAGAGTGCGCTATCGGAAGTACCATACTGGTAGAGAAGAGGATTCCTTTTAAGCGTTATTCTCATATATACTGTTTTATCAAAATTTATCACCATTTGCCACCTATCACACCAGCGCATTACCTTCCGAAAGTCATTATTTAGCCTGATTTGATCTTCACTTGAGTTAATTCGTTCATAGAGGACCCAATCATCGGCATATAACTTAACATTAACAGAGAGATCTTGGACGATATCATTAATATAAATAATAAACAAAAGCGGTCCAAGCACAGATCCTTGAGGAACTCCCGATTCAACTGGAATGCAATGTGAGAGGGCACCATTTAGTGTAACAAACTGGCGCCTTTTTGTCAGGTAAGCCTTAATCCAGGTTATTAGTTTATCGTTTTTTATTACAGAACTCAATTTATATTTTATCTTGTTATGAGAAACCGTATCAAAGGACTTGCGGAAATCTAAAAATATTACGTCAGTTTGTTTTCCTTCGTTTATGGCTTCTGCAAAATCATGAATTGTTTGTATTAGCTGTGTACATGTCGAATATCCTTTCCTGAAACCATGTTGAGCTTCGATATTACGTTATGTTCTTCAAGAAAGGTAGATAAATGTTTATGAATAATGTGCTCAAGTATCTTACACGCTGTGGAAGAAAGGGAAATAGGGCGATAGTTTTGCACCTGTGTTTTGTCGCCAGTTTTATGTAAAGGTTTAACTCTGGCAACTCGCCAGTCATCGGGTAGGGCGCCTTCCTGTATAGACCTTCTAAAAATGACACATAAATACTTGGAGCACCATTGCGCGTACTGCTTCAGAAAGGCATTTGGGATGTCGTCTGGGCCAAACGATTTCTTAACATCAAGATTTAGAAGTAAATTGAACATTCCATTTTCAGATATGGTAACATCAGGTATAGGGGGTAAAGACAGACTGAAAGATGGGAGATGACCATTGTCTACAGTAAAAACAGTTTTAAAGTGGTTATTAAAGGCTACACAGGCTGCATTATCATCGCGAATACATTTTCCATCTATTACAAACATGTCGGCACTGCGGGAACTCGGGGTAATCGTCCTCCAGAATTTTTCAGGAGATTTTTTTAATAAATGATGGGACACAGCTTATGACACATGCATGATGCAATGAAAAAGCATGTGGCTTTTAGCGCACTTACGCTATTCTAAGCATGCCAACGTGACCGCGCAAGATTGCCACACTTAACTTACCAGATTTTTTCTACTCGAATCAAATAAATATGTCGGTCATATTAATAAGTAGTTTCATGTAAATACTAAACACTAGTAAATAATAAACGCGCTGTTATACGTTCGCATGACCTCTACACACGTTAAAACATGCTGTGCTATCAACAAAAGAACGCATTCGTTAATGGCGAATGAACCTGCGGGCTGCCCGTGCACACTGGCTCAAGGTGATAAATATGCTCGGAGCTAAATATGTGCTTTCTTTTTCCTTGCGCAATTTTAAGCGTACTATGCTGATGTTCTGGTGAATGAGCGCCGCAGCTTCCCTGCTAAGAAGCACACTGACAGGCAGCGCCAATCGAAACCCAGACTTCGCGCTTTACTACCGCGGCCCATTTCCTAATGCGTTATTTGTTTGCGACAAACCTACCTAGGCTAGTTTAATTTTCCTTTTTATGCTACTACGGGGATCCAGCAGTGACGTAGCTGGCCAATACATGCTGTTTCTGCAGCGCGCAGGCATGATGCAACCGCCGGTAGCTGCGGCAGGCACGATCAGGCGGAACCTGTTTTGCCTACCGTGCGAAAGTCGCTGCTGACATCAGCGCCACCGTTTTTTCGTGGCGTCGCGGTGTGAAGGAGGTCTATATCAAGTACAAGTTCAAATAACAAAATAAATGCGCGGGAACGAGGACGGACTTTGACATCAAGATACCCGCTATGTGTGGCTCTTTTGAGCGTTATTTATGCTGCTCGAGGCGATGGATATTAAGGCCCACATTCGGGCGGCACTCAATATAAGCAGAAATTTGTATGAAGTGAATGGTGGAACGCCGCGACCGCAGGATATATCGAGGTTTCCTCTGATCCTCGGAGCCTTCTTGGTACGCTTATGTCAGCCTTGTTTAGTTTGAAATGCGTACATAACTATTTCTGATCCCTTGATAAAATGGGGGCAACTTTCTGTGGCGCTGTAGTAGAAGATACGAGTGCGGCGAAGATACGAGTGCCACAAGATAGCCAGCATATTCGGCGACTAGTATCCCTTCCCATGAATATCCGAGTTTTCAAGTCAACTCGGGAGCCGACAAAAGCCGGCTGACTCAACATTTTTGAGGACGAAGCTTTGAATCATCGTTTATATATGCCAAACGTTCGATATGAGGCGATGACGTAGTTTGGTGCTATCGCGAGTTAATCTACACCCCTGTCAGCACGTGCAGATACCATGCCCAACTGCATGCGGGCGCAACATGCCTGGTGTCGAGAGCAGGCGCGCGCCCGCGTGCGCCGGTCTCGACAAGGCCCGTTTGCTCGCACGTTTAAAGGGTCCCTGAAAAGGGTGTTTGAGGCTGTCTATAAAATGCCCGCATTATGTAGAGTATGGGCCAACGAGCGTTCATGCCGCGTATAAGACCCCAAAAGCGAGCCGATAATTTGGAAAGCAATTTTAAAAAACTCCCGCTTCCGCACCTGGCGGCGACCTGCGGTGAAGGGCCGAATCCGCGCTCGTTAAGTCAGCATCCGCGCTCGTTACGTCATGCAGCGCTCGTTACGTCGGCAGCAGACTACTAGCTGGTTCGCGCGTGTCGGCAGCGGGCGGAGGGGGCGAGTGCGAGGAGCTGCCGGAGGAGCGCCGACCACGGTGCAATTATGTTATTCTAACACCGTGGCGCCGACATTTCAGCGTGCAAAAAGTGACGAGAGGAGAGGGAAAGGCGCGAAGACACGGAAATTCAATTTCTGAGTGCAAATAACTAAGCTTCCACAAAACGCATTAAAAAATCCTTGCTGGAGGTTATTTGTGAAGAGGCATCTTTTAGCATCCCAGGCAAATCCCCTTTAAGTTCCCGCCTAACATAAGTTAGCGATCACGGACTTGGATATATAAGGTGAAGCGAGTCGTCAAGTTAGCGCAGCTGACTTAATCGTCTTATCTATGGAATCTAGGGTTTATCTGACTCTGCTTTGCATGAATGTGAGGAATTCAGCACGGGCCTACCTTGAAGGTTAAAATTATAACTATCCATTTGGCCACATTCTTGACGTACAAACTTACATCACACATCAGTGGACTGAAAAAGCGATTTTCGCTGTGTTATGCAGCGTGCATGTTCTGTAGGCCCAGGCTACTGCACATCGATCAGCTGAGGAATGAACGCGAAAATAAATAATATATATATATATATATATATATATATATATATATATATATATATATATATATATATATATATATATATGGTATACATTTACATATACATATATACACACACACCACGTGTTTCAAGGGAGGTGATCACACATTGTGAAAAATACGGCTTTAAAAGTAAGGAATTTTTCGGCATAGTAATATGAGTGTTGGCGGACGTCAAAAAACAGGAGAATCACACACACACACACACACACACACACACAAACACACACAAACACACACCTATATATATATATATATATATATATATATATATATATAGCAGATAAGTTAAAGGAAATGAGGGACCCGTTTGACATACTTATGAAGGGAGCCAACAGTCACCGAAACCAAGGTGCATAGGGGAATGTTTTTTTTATGTGTTGTACTTATCAGTGGGATATTATAGTACTTATATTAATAAATCACTTAAAGAAAATTGCTTATAAAGCAGCAGAAAAAACAACCATGCCGCCGGTGGGATCCGAACACACGACCTCCGAATATCGCGTCCGGTGCTCTTACCAACTGAGCTACTGCGACGGCCGTCCAATCTCCTGCTCACGTGGGTATTTATGTTCACTGGGTGTAAGCGAACCTTGAGAGCGTTCACCAGCGCGACCCTCGTCCAGCGCCACCCTCGACACTGTTGGCTCCCTTCATAAGTTTGTCAAACGCGCCCCTCATTTCCTTTAACTTATCTGCTAATTGCTTAACGAGGGTCTCGGTTCTGGCAGTCTTGATGCCATTGGTAGCTTAAGAGGGCTCTCGCACAGTTTCCGCTCTCGCCGTTAGATGACGTTCCACGCCACGCTCGCGGTGTTACAGGACGTGCTACGTCCGCCGCTATGGTCGAGGGTGGCGCTGGTGAACACTCTCAAGGTTCGCTTACACCCAATCAACATAAATACCCACGAGAAGAGCAGATTGGACGGGCGTCGCCGTAGCTGAGTTGGTAAGAGCACCGGACGCGACATTTGGAGGTCTTGGGTTCGGATCCCACCGGCGGCATGGTTGTTTTTTCTGCTGCTTTATAAGTAATTTTCTTTAAGCGATTTATTAATCTAGGTACTATAATATCCCAATGGTAAGCACAACACATAAAAAACATTCCCCTATGCACCTTGGTTTCGGTGACTGTTGGCTCCCTTCATAAGTATATATATATGTATATATATAGGGTGCCTCATAATAAATTTATCCTGAAGATGAAACCATTTGGTATACCTTCCAAAATAATCAATTGGGTTATATCGTACTTGACTAATAGAAAACAGTATGTTGACATAGACGCCTCTTGTTCTGAAAATTTAGATGTCTACACGGCAATGCCCCAAGGATCTGTAATAGGACCAGTCTTATTTAATATTTATATCAATGATTTGGTCGACTGTCTGGCCAACTGTATCCGTTAAACTGTTTGCAGACGACTGGGTCATTTTTGAAACCATAAATTCTGTTACGAGTCAACTCGTGCTGAAAGCAAATCTAAATTTACTAGCAAAATGGTGTGATAAATGGGATATGATGATTGACATTGAAAAGAGTGCATATGTGTGTTACTGATAAAACAAAAAAACTGGAATTTTCATATAACATGGGCGGCAATATGATTAAAAAAGTACTGGAATACAAGTACTTAGGTGTCACAATTACAAAGAGGCTTAAATGTACGGCGCACATTGATCACATATGCTCTTCAGCTCGCAAAAAGTTAGGCTTCTTAAAACACAAATTAGGAAGATCATCAAGTGAACTGAGAAGCAAGGCGTACAAAGCGCTAGTAAGAACTTCGTCGGAGCACGCTATTATTGTGTGGGACCCTCACTCAACGGTAGATATAGAAAAAATTTTAAAAATTCAGAGGCTTGCCGCGCGTTTGTTATACAACTGCTTCAAACGCCGGAACTCTCCATCTGTCATGTTACATGATGCAAAGCTTGAATACTTAGGTGAACAAAAAAAAACGACTCGAAATAAATTTCTTGGTAGTTTGTATTTTTCAAAACTAGGCATAGACCCCAGGATTTCATAACTAAATTGTCATCTAAGAAATCTCGTCATAAGCATAAGCATTACATTGAACCCATTTTTTCGCGCACGAATGCCTATAAGAACTCATTTTTGCGTAATACGATTACTGATTGGAACGCACTGCCTCATGATTCTCCTTTGCTTTCCTGCCCTGAGTAATTTCAACCGTCGGTTGGCGTTACCTGTGACGGCCTGTGTTGGTGACACTGCGTGTTGCTTTTTTCTTAGCTCCTGAGCCTATTTAGTCTTGTATAAGTGTTGGTCGTCCTTTTGAAGCTAAAAGCTTTACCACAATAGTCAACAGCGCGCTTCGCGCGAGCCGGCATATGTCCAGTTCCAGTTCCAAAAACTTTTATTTCCATCAGAAATAGAGGCCCTCTACTCCCTAACCCATGGCGAGCAGGCCTGGGGCAGAGGCCAGGGCCTCCGCGACTAGATACAGGCAAAGAGTTGTTGGCTCTTCGCGGCCTCTGCCGCCAGATGGATGGCTTTCTTCTGGGTCGCGGGGTCCGCGCTTTGCAGAAGGGTTTCCCAGGCTTCTCTATTATCTATTCTTTTCCTCACCCCTGGGGAGTGTACACACCGCCAAATTATATGGTCGAGGGTCCCCTTCTCTCCACATTTTTTACATTTATCTTCTATGTCCTCGTCTTGTAGGACGTGTGACACTCATACCGGGTTTATGAAATTTCTAGCCTGTAGCCT
This sequence comes from Amblyomma americanum, assembly GCF_052857255.1. NCBI lineage: Eukaryota > Metazoa > Arthropoda > Arachnida > Ixodida > Ixodidae > Amblyomma > Amblyomma americanum. The sequence continues at coordinate 245,860,494 of NC_135497.1, forward strand.
TCTCTAGGTTACTGCCTCTCTGTTCCCGAGCTCCTTGTCTGGAGGAGGGACAGTTCTTCTCTGCAGTCTGTAATTATCTATGATTTCTGTGTACGTTTGTAGTCTCTCGTCTAGTTCCTTGCAATCTGGCGGTTCCGCTGCTGCACGGAGGTAGAGATCGCTAGCTAGAAGGTGCGCCGCTTCATTGCCTGGTACTGACGTATGAGCTGGTGCCCATATTAGGCTAATTTTTCTATTCATCTTTTTCCCCGTTAGAATCCGCACCGCTTCTGATGCGACTCTACCTCTTCCATAATTGTAGATGGCTGTTTTACTGTCACTTATTATATAGTTTGCCTCTGTTCCCACGCAAGCAAGCGCTATTGCTTCCTCTTCTACTACTTCCGAATTGCGGCTGTGTATCGTAGCTGCTGATATTGATGTACTCTTGCCATCCACCACTGAGGCTGCAGCTGCTCCCAGTCTACCACTCGCCGCATCCGTGTGTGCTACCGTCTCCTTATTCATTTCGTTGAAGCATCTCATGAGGGCTTCCGCTCTCTTTTCCCTCCTCTCACTGTTGAAGGTGGGGTGCATGTTTCTCGGAAGTGGATCTATTCTGAGATGTTCCCTGACCTCCTTCGGGATGTCTTGTTTTTGCTGCATGCCTCTGTCTGCCTGCAATCCTACCATGCCTAAAATGGCTCTGCCTGAATATGTCTGGCAGAGTCTTTCCTGCTGAGCTGTTCTGACCGCCTCGGCCGTTTCCTTCCACGTGTTGTGTATCCCCATAGCTAGGAGTCTTTTCGTTGAGGTGCTTGTGGGTATTCCTAACGCTCGTTTGTAGCACCTCCTAATTATTGAGTCCAACTTATCTCTTTCTGGGGCGCGGATGTTAAGGTATGGTGTAGCGTTGCTGAGTCGAGTGATTATGTATGCTTGCACCAATTTTATTAGGCTCCTTTCTTTGAGTCCTCTCCACTTGAGCGCTATTCTTCTGAATATTCCAGTTACTTGCGCTGCACATCCTTCCAGTTTATTTATTGTTTCATCATTGTATCCATTTTCCTGAATGAAAAGGTCTAAAATTCTTATCTTGTCAACCCAAGGCACCGGTTTGCCTCCTACCATAATGCTAAGAGTGGTATCCCTTTTTATTCTTAAAGATTTCTGGTTGTATATTAAGAGTTCTGACTTCTCTGGCGAGCAGGCTAGCCCCCTTCCTGCCGCGTACTCCACTACTGTGTCTGCCGCTGTTTGAAGTCAGTTTTCTATCTCTGCATCGCTGCCCTTGTTTATCCAGACATTTATGTCGTCCGCATACATGCTAAAGTGTAAGTTCTCGATTCCTCCCAGTTTCGCTGGGAGGCCTCTCATGGCTAGGTTGAAGAGGAGCGGGGATAGGACCGATCCCTATGGTGTACCTCATTTACCTAGCTCTATTTCTTCTGACTCCAGGTCCTTGTATCTTATTTTGGCGGTCTTATTTAACAGGAAGTCTTTAATGTAGTTGTATATCTTGCCGCCTACACCGATCTCCTGAAGTTGCGATAGGACCGCCTCATGTTTTGCATTGTCCAAATCTTTATTTCGATCTAATCCCAAGATTGCCTCTGTGTCCTTAGTCCGAGAGTCTATGATGTCATGTGGTAATCTTAACATAACGTCTTGAGTACTTAGGCCTGGCCTAAATCCGACCATCTCGTTTGGCCATAATTTCTTCTCCTCCATGTATCTGGTTAGCCTCGTTTGAATTACATGCTCCATCAACTTCCCTACGCATGAGGTGAGGGAGATTGGTCTGAGGTTCTCCAATTTTAAGGGCTTTCCAGGTTTGGGAATAAGAATGATGCTTGCTTATTTCAAAGGTTTGGTAGCTCCCACTTTTCCCACACCTGCTGTATGTATTTAGTTATAGCAGTGATCGACTCATCATGCAGGTTTCTTAGCATTTTGTTGCTTATTCCTTCCGGGCCTGGAGCCGATTTAGTTTTGAGCTTGATTATCTCCGCTCTAACTTCCGCCTCCGTTATGGGCGTGTCCAGTTCTTCATTGCCCGGTCCCTCATAATCTAATAGGTTAGTGCGTGCTATGTTCCCTATGTATGTTTGTTTGATTACCTCTATGAAGCTATCATCTGTTCCCTCATATTTGTGCTGTATTTTGGCCAATCTAATGTTCGTCTGTCACTTTGACTGTGTTCGGTCTAGCAGGTGTCTCAGGATATTCCAGGTTTTCGCTAGGCTCATTCCCTTCTTCATGTCATCGCATTTACTGCACCAGTTTTGTTCGCACAACTGTATTGCGTACTTTTCGATCTCTCGGTTTAGCCTAGCTATTCGTCTCTTCAGGGTCCGATTCCATCTCTGTTTTTTAAGTTGGTTCTCTAAGCCTCTTTTTGCCTCCCACATGTGCAGAAGTTTACTATCTCCCACTAACGGGGCTTCTAGGCCTTCTAGAGTTGCCGTCGTTTCGGTAGCATGTCTTTTAAGTGTATTTGTCCACTCCTCTAGGTCCGTGATTGTAGTAGAGGCGGACTCTTCCCTTCGCTTCCTGAATTTGTCCCATTCTGTAACTTTTGGTTTCTTCAGCCGTTTTTCCTTGATACCTTTGGTCGTTGTTGTAGCTATTATATAGTGGTCACTACATAGGTCTTGCCCCGTATTTTCCCAGGACACCGCCTTGGTGTTCTTCGACAGTATTAGGTCAGATGTGGTGTCTGCAGTGACACTTTTCCCTTTCTTCGTCGGGGTTCCTGGATCAGTGTGTAGTGTCAGACTCAGTTCTTGTATATCCTCGCAAAGCTGTATTCCATTACTATCTTTTCTATTGTATCCCCACACCTCATGCATTGCGTTTATATCTCCTACTATGAAGAGGCGGTTTCTTCCTGCTGCTTTCAGGGCTTTCCTGAATATTTCCCTGAACCTTACTTTTTTTTCTTTGGGACTTGATTAGATGTTAACTAGGAAGAGGCTAGGCTCTTCTTTCCTACCCGTGAGCATTTCTAACAAGACTCCTTCTATGTCCCTGGATTCAATCACATGTTCGATCGACGCTATGTTTCTCTTTACTAGAGTCGTTACTCTCGATTTCTCTCCCCTGTCGCTGTGGAATGCCTGATATCCTGGCAGGGATGCTGGTTTCCAGGTCTCTTGTATCGCTATCGCTAGCGGCTTCTCTTCTAACGTATCCACGTAATTTTGCAATAACGCTCGCTTGCGTTGGAATCCTCGGCAATGCCATTGCCAAATAATGGACTTATTTCGTGTGTTTCTGGCCATATTGAATTTGGGTAAAAGCGTCCTCCAAGTTTTCCTGTCGTTCCCCTAAGGCAACCAGCAAATTCTCTGCGTTTGCAATTCAGCTCTTTGCGCCTGTACCTCTGCCGTCATGCTCTCAAATCTCTGATTCATGTTCTCTTGTATCTGGTTGAGTGCTGCCATGACCTGTGCCATGAAGTCTCTCTGTTCTGTTTGTATCGCCTTTATGGCATTCCTATTTTCTTCACATTCCTTCTTTACCTCTACTCATTTATCTGTTTCGTTGTCCCCCTTTCACTTAAGCGGGGGTCTCCTGACTGTTTCTGCCTCCTCCATTTTGTCCTCTACCGTTTCCTGCCGCTTAGGTGTCGAGGGGGTACTTTGTTGTGCTGCCTGTACGGGCTGTATAGGTAGCATGCGAGGGAGAGGGGGCGCTGCCTTCTCTTTTTCCTTTATTGCTTTCGTAAGGTTACTTATTAACCTTTGGAGCTCACTCACTTTCTTTTTCAACTGTTCTATTTCTTTATCTTTATCGTCTTTAGTCTGGGAAGACCCTTCTACAAAGCTTACTTGTTTGGTTTCGTTGTTCGGGGTCGTGCTTCTGCTCTGTCTCCTGCCCCAGGGATTCTTTGGGTCCCTTGATCTCGATATTCTTGTCCCTTACGGCGTCGCTTGCGCCCCGGGTGTTGCCTGGTCTTTGATCTTGTTTTCCCCAGTCTCGAGACGCTGTCGTCCCTGCGACGTTCCTTCATCTCGCCTGCTCGTGGTGTTTGGGGCCTGTGCTCGTTCTTTTTTCTTCTCCCATATCTTCTTCTTTACTTCGTACGGTGTTCTGTGCATCTCCTTGCATTTCTTGTCTCCCAATGGATGATCCTTTCCACAGAGCGGGCACTTGGTCTTGCACTGATGACTTCCCTGTGGGTTTTCTTCCCCACAGTTTCTGCACTTTTTGTTGTCTGGGTCCGGGCATACGTCCTGCCTATGGCCCATCCTGCCGGCATGCGTAGCATACTTCGAACCGCTTCTTGTATAGTTCGAGTCTATTTAGGATCTCTTTCTTCGTGCAAAAAATCGGTGCATTATATATGACCCTTTTCCGCAGTTCTCCGGCGCTGCCATATTGGCGCTTACCGTCGTCTTTACGTCGCCCGCTATGAGTTCGGTGAGCGACGAGTACTTGTTTCTTCTCGACGCACCTCCGGTTGCCACGACTATAGACTGCTGCTTCGTGTTGAACGGGATTACGTCTCCCGCTCCTCCATCTTCGTTGCCCGCCATTTTGCTGATTGCATCAGCCAGGAAGGCGCCCCCATATTTGATCAGCCTTTCGAGTCCTCCTTGGGGCCTCAGAATGATATTGTCAAATCCTTTCGGAATCCTCATTTGTTGTCTCTCCACGGACTTTTCCGCGCGTTTTCTTCCCTCGCGTCTCTCCGTCGCTCTTTCTCTACCTTTCGAGCCGTCCACGTGGCTCCCTGTCTCCGCTTCTTCTGGGATTGCTTTCCCATTTCTCTTCGCTCTGAACCACTGTCCCGGAATCTTCAGTTCTTCGGGAACCATTTCTCTCCCCTCTACCACCTCCATGATGTACGAGGTCGCTTAGGCGTGGCCGAATGCCTAGCCCTCTTTCTTCTTTCCGCTAGGCCTCGTTAGGCCTAGCTCTCCTCGCCTCTCCTGACGCCTAGCTGGCTCGGTATCGTAAAAAGTACGGCCCACCTTGCGCTGTAGCGTTCGGTCCACCGTCTTTACTTCTTCCGTCGTTGATACAAGCCAGTTTCGCCCACACTCATGTCCTTGAGTGCGTTGCAGCCCCTGTTGTCGACAGAGCGCGCCAGGCGCACGTCCGATCACTTCGACAGCCGGCGGAGGAATCCCCGGCATATGTCGCCGCACGTGTGACGTCACGCACGGTGAACGTGGCCGTCGCCGACTCCGTCGCCTGACTTCTCGCCGCTGTTTGTAGCGAATAGCTTCACTGCGCTATAGGGTAAAGCAGTTGTTGGGTGGGCCAGAGAATGGCCTTGTACGACCTTCAGCCCAAGCACGTGTATCCCTTCCTTACGGCGCGGTTCGTGGGTCCACCGATATATGAGAGCGCTATTGCGCCATTTCCTTTCCTCAAAGCCAATTTTAAAAACCAATCTTCAATTTTCTTGGAGGAAAAACGCTAAGGCACCCGTGTGCTGTGCGATGTCAGTGCACGTTAAAGATCCACAGGTGGTCGAAATTATTTCCGCGCCCTCCACTACGGCACCTCTATTTTCCTTTCTTCTTTCACTCCCTCGTTTATCCCTTCCCTGACGGTGCGGTTCAGGTGTCCGCCGATATATGAGACAGATACTGCGCCATTTACTTTCCACAAAAACCAATTAATTCCTCGAAAGCAAAGGAAAGGTGTATAACTTGTGCCCTGGGACAGTGGACACCTCAGTCGCGCCTTAACCTACGCATTCACAGCGTTGTTGGAAAAGCGCGGCATTGAACCTATATACCGTCGGCGTCCGTTGTGTTCACTACCGTGGGCGTTGACAGCGTTTTAGACACCGATTATTTTGAAGAAAGGAAGGCGCATAACTGCCTCCATGGGGCAGTGGACGCCCCAATATATAATATAATTGGTTTTGGGGGAAAGGAAATGGCGCAGTATCTGTCTCATATATCTTTGGACGCCTGAACCGGGCCGTAAGGGAAGGGATAAAGGATTTGAGGTTCGCGGCGGTGGGGAGAGAGAGATGTGGACTGCATGCATTAGCGCTTACGACGTTGGGGCAGACGCGTGGCACTGTAGCTATAGGTCGCAGTGTTCACTAGGTGACTAACCTCTCGCGATCAACCATTAACTGCCACCTGCCAGTGTGGCCGCGTCTATAGTTGCCCGATACACCACAGCTTTCACTATATAACCAGGTTTAGCAGTAGATGAACTGCAGCTCATTTTTTAGTACTTGTTTCGTCGTCACGTATGTTTTTTTTTTCAAGGTCGAAGTTTTGTACTCTATTGTTTTATACTGTTCCTTTCCTGCTTGGACCGTATTTGGTCCGCAGTATGCGATAAATAAAACGCGCGCGTGTGTGTGCGTGTGTGAGTGTGTTTGTGCGTGCGTGTGTGTGTGCGTGTGTGTGTGTGTGTTTGTGTGCGTGTGTGTGTGCGCGTGTGTGTGTGTGTGTGTGTGAGTGTGAGTGTGTGTGTGCGTGTGTGTGTGAGAGAGTGTGTGAGTGTGTGTGTGTGTGTTTGTGCGTGCGTGTGTGTGTGCGTGCGTGCGTGTGTGCGTGTGTGTGTGTGTGTGTGTGTGTGTGTGTGTGTGTGTGTGTGTGTGTGCGTGTGTCTAATAGCCATAGCAATCAGATTTCATAATTTCGAAAACGCGATTAGTCTCGCCGTTCTGGCTAGACAAAATTCGTCTTTTTGCTTTTCATATAGCGCCTGTATTTTCGCACGATGAAAAGACACGGCAGCTGCCGAGGGCGGCGTTGAAGGCTCGAGGGAAGCGTATATAGTCCCCGTTCCGTTCTCTGTTTCGGTATCGCTTGCAGTGCCTTATCTCCTATTGAAAACAGTATTAAGGATGGGCCACGGGCAGGCGCCCGAAGACTAAACTCTTGGACGATTAGAAGGGGTTATAATGGGCGCATCCTAAAATAAGACGGAGTCCAGCACGCCCCCGCCCGTGCCCACACTTCCAGCGGTCTTCCTCATCCTCGCTGGCCGGGCTGCGAAGACGATGAAAAGGATTCAACAAACAGCGCAGCAGTGGGGACAGAACCAGCCCTGGAGGGAGGTCTGTTCCGGACCGAACGCGGCGCATCTTGTGGTGCGCATCATGGTGCCTTTCTTTTAGCGTGCGTTAAAGGAAAGGATTGGAATTAGGAGCCAAGGACTCGTCACCATCACGAGCATCGCACTAAGATGTCGGTGCCCAGTGTCACACACACATCCAGAGCTCGAGAACCTCTCAGCGTTTCCTTGAAAGTGCATTTTCCTCTTTCTTGCACTGTAACCTGCATGTATACGTATAATATAGAAGAAGTTAGCGCAAAACTTAGACGAAGACAGAGAAGAAACACACAAGACGACAGACGAGCGCTACTACCAACTGTTTATTGGGTCTTAACACCCGGAATATATATCCGAAAAAACAAGCATGCGCAGAAAGTTGGAGGCACACACGTCATACACCAGCGCCGTGACGAGGCGAAAGGGAATCCAGAAAATCACATTCAGAAGTATAAATCTGTAAGGAAGGATCACTCGCGCAGCGATCAGATAGCCTTTTAATGTGGAAGGCCTCCAGCACAAGCCTCGCTGTGACATTGGCGCTCCTGCCCAGAATCTTTGTTTTCTCAAATCGTGCCCTACACGTGCTGTCACAGGAAGAAATATGTCGCACAATATTAGCGGTTCTTTCGTTGTTTTCTAAATTTCTATCATGCTCCCCTAGCCGGTCATTAATGCAACGGCCAGTTTGACCGACATAAGAAGACCCACAAGAAAATGGTATGCTGTACACCACCCCTGTAGCGCATTTGACATAAGAAATGCCATGTTTCTTTTTGCAGCCACTCTCACAAGGGCCAGAAATGCGTCGGCAAAGCTTTGAAAGCTTGTTGGGGGCTGAGAAGACTAAGGGCACGTGGTGCCTGCCGGCCACCTTCTTGAGGTTGTGTGACACACGGTGCACATATGGAACAACCACCGGCTTTGATGTCGAGAAATCCGGTCTTCTTTTTGGAGCGCCTTTTTGTTTTTGCAGGAGGGTTTCAGCAATAGCAGAAATAACCGGACCAGGGAAGCCTACCGCCAAGAGGCGGGAAACCTGATTATTGACACTCTCCTGAATGCTATGAGGGCACGATTTAAGAAGGGCAGACTCCAGGCAGAGTGACGCAATAGCTCTTTTCACAACTTTTGAGTGTGAAGAGTCGTATCTCAACAACTCTTTGTTGGCACGGGGGGAGTACATCCAGCACACGTGGCCATTACAGAACCTACGCTTTAAGTCCAGGAACCGTAACTGTTGATTATCAGGCAATTCATGCGTAAAAACCAACCCTCGTCCTAATTGATTAAAAACAGCTAAAATCTGAGAAACAACCGGGTCAAGGGATGTAAAGGTCCCAGCCCTTAAAAAGATTAAAAAATTATCTACATATCTAAAAACTTTTAAAACCGGACCATCACGTAAGGCAATTTCCAAAGAGCGGTCGATAAAAGCTAAAAAAATATCACATAAAATTGGCGCTACACAAGAACCAATGCAAATACCTTTGCGCTGCAGATAAAACTGATTGTCATGTAAGATAAAGGTAACATTCAAGTAATACTCTAAAAGCTTTAGAAAATTATCAGTTGAAATGCCGGCATTGTTCTGGAACGCCACCGCCCCCGAGCTTTCGATACACTCTCTAACAGAGGCCAACAACTCAGCATGTGGTATCGAATAAAACAAATCTTCAATGTCGATAGAAAAGGCAGAGCATACCTGATCGCTGTTTTTAGAAAAATTGGCAACATCAGCTGACTTCTTTACCCAGAAGGGGTCATTAATAGACAGAGGTTTAAGCTTGGAAAGAAGAAATCGGCTGACGTGGTGTTGCCATGAACCCTTCTCACTTACAATAGTCCTAAACGGCATATCTGGTTTATGTGTTTTGGCCGAAAAAAAGACCGACAAGGAATTCTTTGAACTGTTATCAATAGCACTCGCTAAAGGCGTCAGCTGCAAGCTCTTGCAAAAGTCAACAAATTTTGTTTTTACTCTTACTTTGCTTCGTTTGACAGGCAAAAAGTTTTTGCCCAGCGCCTCAAGGGCTTTTTCCTTAAAGAGGCCATTTGGTAAAACAACAAATTTGCCGTCTTTATCGGACTGCAGTAAGCACAAATCGTGGCTTTTGAAATGGTGCACAACAGAATTCACATCTACAGAACCAGACTTACTCGGGGAATATTTAGCACACCTTTTAAGGCTGTCCACACCTTCTAGTAGGCATCGTTCCTTGTCCTCACCGTTGGTGTTTGAGGCAATATTCCTATTAATAGCAAGGAGCTCGTGAGCCGGTACCTTGGTTTGAATGCAGTACTTGGGGCCTTTTTCCAGGACAGATAAAATGTTTTCTGGCACAGTAGAACCACCGGCGAAGACCACACGCTCCTTGTTGTCATGGCTTCTTTTCTTACCGAATGAGGTGAGGAGACAGGCAAGATCAGCTCTCCAACGTTGTTCGACGACGTGCGAAACTAGACTCTTTAGGTCAGCTGTCTTCTTTTTGGCGAACCAGTCAGGGTACAAACTCTGGCAGACGACCCACATCCAGTCATGGTAGAGCCTGATCTGTCGCCAAAGTTCCGAACGGAGAATCTTGAGAAGGCGTTTGACATGGCCCCACGACGGTTGAACAGGGCCAACAAGTGCACTAACACAGCCAGGGATAACACCCCTCCTGAGACAGAAGGCAAACTGTCTTGCTTGACATGTAGCGATGACGGTGTGCCGCACAAGATGATCCAGAACAGAAGGATGAAGAGATGACGTACAAAAGGATGGGCCCGCTGTACAAGAACAGGAGCGCCAAAGTCACAGCGAGGCTTGTGCTGGAGGCCTTCCACATTAAAAGGCTATCTGATCGCTGCGCGAGTGATCCTTCCTTACAGATTTATACTTCTGAATGTGATTTTCTGGATTCCCTTTCGCCTCGTCACGGCGCTGGTGTATGACGTGTGTGCCTCCAACTGTCTGCGCATGCTTGTTTTTTTTCGGATATATATTCCGGGTGTTAAGACCCAATAAACAGTTGGTAGTAGCGCTCGTCTGTCGTCTTGTGTGTTTCTTCTCTGTCTTCGTCTAAGTTTTGCGCTAACTTCTTCTATATCATGCAAAGCCAACTTGCCCGACAACACGCTTTTCTGAATTGTATTTCTTGTACAGCGGGCCCATCCTTTTGTACGTCATCTCTTCATCCTTCTGTTCTGGATCATCTTGTGCGGCACACCGTCATCGCTACATGTCAAGCAAGACAGTTTGCCTTCTGTCTCAGGAAGGGTGTTATCCCTGGCTGTGTTAGTGCACTTGTTGGCCCTGTTCAACCGTCGTGGGGCCATGTCAAACGCCTTCTCAAGATTCTCCGTTCGGAACTTTGGCGACAGATCAGGCTCTACCATGACTGGATGTGGGTCGTCTGCCAGAGTTTGTACCCTGACTGGTTCGCCAAAAAGAAGACAGCTGACCTAAAGAGTCTAGTTTCGCACGTCGTCGAACAACGTTGGAGAGCTGATCTTGCCTGTCTCCTCACCTCATTCGGTAAGAAAAGAAGCCATGACAACAAGGAGCGTGTGGTCTTCGCCGGTGGTTCTACTGTGCCAGAAAACATTTTATCTGTCCTGGAAAAAGGCCCCAAGTACTGCATTCAAACCAAGGTGCCGGCTCACGAGCTCCTTGCTATTAATAGGAATATTGCCTCAAAGACCAACGATGAGGACAAGGAACGATGCCTACTAGAAGGTGGGGACAGCCTTAAAAGGTGTGCTAAATATTCCCCGAGTAAGTCTGGTTCTGTGGATGTGAATTCTGTTGTGCACCATTTCAAAAGCCAAGATTTGTGCTTACTGCAGTCCGATAAAGACGGCAAATTTGTTTTTTTACCAAATGGCCTCTTTAAGGAAAAAGCCCTTCAGGCGCTGGGCAAAAACTTTTTGCCTGTCAAACGAAGCAAAGTAAGAGTAAAAACAAAATTTGTTGACTTTTGCAAGAGCTTGCAGCTGACGCCTTTAGCGAGTGCTATTGATAACAGTTCAAAGAATTCCTTGTCGGTCTTTTTTTCGGCCAAAACACATAAACCAGATATGCCGTTTAGGACTATTGTAAGTGAGAAGGTTTCATGGCAACACCACTTCAGCCGATTTCTTCTTTCCAAGCTTAAACCTCTGTCTATTAATGACCCCTTCTGGGTAAAGAAGTCAGCTGATGTTGCCGATTTTTTGAAAAACAGCGATCAGGTATGCTCTGCCTTTTCTATCGACATTGAAGATTTGTTTTATTCGATACCACATGCTGAGTTGTTGGCCTCTGTTAGAGAGTGTATCGAAAGCTCGGGGGCGGTGGCGTTCCAGAACAATGCCGGCATTTCAACTGATAATTTTGTAAAGCTTTTAGAGTATTACTTGAATGTTACCTTTATCTTACATGACAATCAGTTTTATCTGCAGCGCAAAGGTATTTGCATTGGTTCTTGTGTAGCGCCAATTTTATGTGATATTTTTTTAGCTTTAATCGACCGCTCTTTGGAAATTGCCTTACGTGATGGTCCGGTTTTAAAAGTTTTTAGATATGTAGATAATTTTTTAATCTTTTTAAGGGCTGGGACCTTTACATCCCTTGACCCGGTTGTTTCTCAGATTTTAGCTGTTTTTAATCAATTAGGACGAGGGTTGGTTTTTACGCATGAATTGCCTGATAACAGTTACGGTTCCTGGACTTAAAGCTTAGGTTCTGTAATGGCCACGTGTGCTGGATGTACTCCCCCCGTGCCAACAAAGAGTTGTTGAGATACGACTCTTCACACTCAAAAGTTGTGAAAAGAGCTATTGCGTCACTCTGCCGGGAGTCTGCCCTTCTTAAATCGTGCCCTCATAGCATTCAGGAGAGTGTCAATAATCAGGTTTCCCGCCTCTTGGCGGTAGGCTTCCCTGGTCCGGTTATTTCTGCTATTGCTGAAACCCTCCTGCAAAAACAAAAAGGCGCTCCAAAAAGAAGACCGGATTTCTCGACATCAAAGCCGGTGGTTGTTCCATATGTGCACCGTGTGTCACACAACCTCAAGAAGGTGGCCGGCAGGCACCACGAGCCCTTAGTCTTCTCAGCCCCCAACAAGCTTTCAAAGCTTTGCCGACGCATTTCTGGCCCTTGTGAGAGTGGCTGCAAAAAGAAACATGGCATTTCTCATGTCAAATGCGCTACAGGGGTTGTGTACAGCATACCATTTTCTTGTGGGTCTTCTTATGTAGGTCAAACTGGCCGTTGCATTAATGACCGGCTACGGGAGCATAATAGAAATTTAGAAAACAACGACTAACCGCTAATATTGTGCGGCATATTTCTTCCTGTGACAGCACGTGTAGGGCACGATTTGAGAAAACAAAGATTCTGGGCAGGAGCGCCAATGTCACAGCGAGGCTTGTGCTGGAGGCCTTCCACATTAAAAGGCTATCTGATCGCTGCGCGAATGATCCTTCCTTACAGATTTATACTTCTGAATGTGATTTTCTGGATCCCTTTCGCCTCGTCACGGCGCTGGTGTATGACGTGTGTGCCTCCAACTGTCTGCGCATGCTTGTTTTTTCGGATATATATTCCGGGTGTTAAGACCCAATAAACAGTTGGTAGTAGCGCTCGTCTGTCGTCTTGTGTGTTTCTTCTCTGTCTTCGTCTAAGTTTTGCGCTAACTTCTTCTATATCATGCAAAGCCAACTTGCCCGACAACACGCTCTTCTGTATACGTATATATGGCGCGCTTTTAGCGGCTTTATTTCAGGCGGTGGTTCAAATCATTGCATCTAGATATTTTCTTGCACTGTAACCTGCATGTATATGTATATATGGGGCGCTTTAAGCGGCTTTATTTCAGGCGGTGGTTCAAATCAGTGCATCTAGATAGATTCTTTCACTGTAACTTGCCTGTATACGTATATATGGCGCGCTTTTAGCGGCTTTATTTCAGGCGGTGGTTCAAATCATTGCATCTAGATAGATTCTTGCACTGTAACCTTCATGTATACGTATATATGGCGCGCTTTTAGTGGCTTTATTTCAGGCGGTGGTTCAAATCATTGCATCTAGATAGATTCTTGCACTGTAACCTGCATGTATACGTATATATGGCGCGCTTTTAGTGGCTTTATTTCAGGCGGTGGTTCAAATCATTGCCTCTAGATAGATTCTTGCACTGTAACCTGCATGTATACGTATATATGGCGCGCTTTTAGTGGCTTTATTTCAGGCGGTGGTTCAAATCATTGCATCTAGATTGAAAATTCTTTGATATATTTTTGGAAGCTCTGGCAAATTCGTTTCTTGTGGACAATACGGACCATCAATGAAGACATTACTTGCGCCAAGTTTGACAAATAAAAATAAATACTCAGTTCTAGAAACAGACAAAAATAACAAGGCACAAACTAAAGCATCTATAATATCACTCCAAAAACTTAAGATGGCTATTAGTATTATTATGCAACATGTTTTTGGCGATTCTGAACATTGGTATACTGAAGAATGCGTGGAAGAAGTTTAAAAATATAAAAAAATGTGTTTTTTTTCATTTTCGTCAGAAGCTTTTGCTGTTGTTGTTTTTTCGCTTTTTGCGCCATCATATCTCATCATCCATAAACCATATATATAAACATGGCCTCGTTCACTTCGACAGTCTGCTTGTGTAGAATATAATGTATAATTGTTGAAGCTATGACACATTCAGCATCAAAGAAGACATTAGTTGGGCCAATATTGACAAATTAAAAAAAATAATCAGCTCTCAAAACAGACAAAAATAACGAGGCACAAACTAAAGCGTCCATAATTTGACTCCAAAAAGTTAAGATGGGGATTATTACTATATATTATAATTTATTCATAGTTAAATTGGACCAACACAGAAGAGAGCGTAAGCACGCCACTCCACCTCTCCATGATAAAAAATTTCTTCGCTTTGAAAAAAAAAGGGGGATAAATTAACTGCAGAACTCTTTATTGCACTCATCAGGAAATGACATATAAAATTATCAAAGTAAATGTAAAAGGTCGACCAGCCACCCTTTGGTTGCACAAAAAGCCGAATATCTCGAGTAGATATATTTTGTTCGACTTTAGAAAATTTATGCTCTGTTCTTTCTACATCGGCCCAACGCTTCGGTTGCCCCGGTTGGTGCGGTTGGTGTTGCCCCGTAGACAGATAAATCCTCGCATCAGGGAGGTGCAGGCTTCGATGGCCAGTGCATCCGGATACCCACTGGTGATGGCATGGGTACAAGCTTCTCTTCGCCTGGTGTTCAGCTTATTCAGGGTGGAATGCTTGTGAAAAACGACTTTGAACCCACCTTGATGAAACGAAAATATCTTGAGCAGTGGCGCACTTTGGCTCCAGACGCCATTGCACCATGAAAATTTATTATCATCAGACAAACAAACGCTATCACTCTGCAACAGCGAAGGCAGTGCACGTGCACAGAAAACAAATGCACTTCAAAAGAGCAGCAGAAAAGCAACGCCGCCGTCATTACAGTAGAGGCCATCCTGGGAATGAATGCATGTAGAAGATGGTCAATTAACTGGTTATGGCGCTCGGATGCTGACACGAAAGACGAGGGCTCGATCCCGGCCGAGGCGGTCGAATATCGTTGGAAGCGAATTTCTAGAGGCCCGTGTTCTGTGCGATGTCAGTGCACGTTAAGGAACCCCAGGCGGTCGAAATTTCCGGAGCCCTTCACTACGGCGTCCCTCATAGCCTTAGTCGCTTTGGGACGTTAAACCCCCCTAAACCATAAACCAACCAATTAACTCGAGGAATTCGACTTCTGCGTCAAAGTTAGGAGTGCAATAACTTCGATTCTGTAGTCTTTGGTAGAGGTGTAGTCCATGTCGATGAGAATTTTTTCTGATTGTCCTTCGCCTGGCTGACAGCCGCTGTAGCTGCAAGTCTATTGTAAGTTGAAAAAAAATGGTTTTTTTTTGTGTCCTCTATTTTAGGGGTAAATAGCAAGAACTTGAAATAATATTGCGCAACGGTGGACTGCCAGTAGTGAGAGTGCGAGTGCGGTGTTTCTGAACTGTTCCAAACACAGAGTTTAGATATGCGGCATAGCCTTTTTTTCTTTGTGAGCTGATCGTGATAGCAGAGTGGAGGTGTTCGTGCATCGTGCATAATGTGTTGTTAAGCATGTAGGAAGGCTGGACGTATTCTGTAATTCTCTTTTTACAGAGGTCCGCCTTTTCACTTCTTTTCTTTTTTGAAAGAAATTGATTGCTGAATCGTACGCTTCCTGGCCAGCTTAGTAAGTTGTGCTCACATAATCAGCACAAGAAAAAAGATCAACGACTGAGAAATAATCTACTTCCCAAGCAGTTTCGTAAAGCATGTTGCCGTCACCAGCGCACAAAAGTTGCTGCGTGCATCAGGAAATCAAGAATTAATATTCACAGGATATAAAAATAAACTGTACTCTCTTTGATATGTAACATTCGTTTAATGTGCTGCATCAACTTGTTAATAAAACCGACCACTGCCCTAAATTTAAAGTTCATTGAAAGAAACCTATTGGTCACTCAGGTACAGCTTTCAAGGTACCAGGAGACTGCCGAGGAAGCTGCCTCTACACTTGTTTGTGTAGGCACAAAATCAACGCCGGGTGCGTTTCGATAGAGGCGAAACGCTAAAGTGCCCGTGTGCTATGCGATGTGATGTCAGTGCATGTTAAAGATCACCAGGTGGTCGAAATTATTCCGGAGACCTCCACTACGGCACCTCTTTTTTCCTTTATTTCACTCCCTCCTTTATCCCTTCTCTTACGGCGCAGTTCAGGTGTCCGCCGATATGTGAAACAAATACTGCGTCATTTCCTTTCCTCAAAAAAACCAGTAATAATATTTTAATTATATAGAAAGGAAATGACCGAATAACTGTATCACATTTCTCGGTGAACACAACAATCGCGCCGTTAGGGAATGAAGGAACGAGAGAGTGAGAGAACAAAGGAAAAAAGAGATGCCTGAGTGGAGGGCTCGGGAATAAGTTCGACCAGCTGGGAATACTTACGTGCACTGACATTGCACAGCTCAAGGGCACCTTCAGCGTTTCGCTTCCATCAACGTGGCTGCCGTGGACGTGTAACCCGGTCACGGCATGTTTCCGTTTGCTAGCCGCTACAGACAAGCTCAATGTTGCCCACACCCGACCTATCTATCTATACGCGTGGTACGAATCCGGGTACTGAGAGAGAGAGAGATGTGGGCTGTGTGCATTAGCGCTGACAAAGTTGTGGTACACACTCGGCACTCCAGCAATGGCCGCACCGTTCATTGCGGGACCAATCTCTCGCGATCAAACATTAAGTGCCGCCTGCTGGTCTGGCAGGGTGGGCGTGCTGCCTATTCAGTGTGCGAAACGCAAAATTGAAAATTGGTTTTTGAGGAAAAGAAATTGCGCAGTAAGTCTCACATGACTCGGAGGACACACGAACCGCGCTGTAAAGGAATATTGAAGAAATAACTTTAACTGCACCCGTCAACGAATCAGAGGGCGATGAAGTCGTGAGTCTTGACCGCCGTCATCTTCCTCCCTTTTCAGCAGGCTGTCAGCGGTGTCCAGGGCAAGACGATTAACTTTCTTAACGCTGTCGCGTTAAGGAGCTCGTGTGTGTCGCAGAAAAGCCGGTGTTATCGGCGTTGGCCGTGAGCGTTAAGGAGCTCCTGTGTGTCGCAGAAAATCCGGTGTTGTAGGCGTTGGCCGTGAGCGCAAAATTCCTCCTGCTCTTTCTCTCAATGTATGCCACTGCCCCAACACATAGAGCGCGACGCAAACGCCTCCCGCTCGTCTCGTTCGGGCGCAGTGAGGCCGTGCGGGCACGCTCCCGGGGAATCACGCGGTGAGCGGCGAACAACGCAGCGCACATCCGAAGCGCGTTCACCGCGAAGCTTGCGGCTTGCTGCCCGTTCGTTCGGCGCGGAAGCTATGCTGGCATTCCGTGGCATCGGGTTTGTCGAGAACGATGTGCCAACGAACTACGAGACAGACAGACAGAAAAACTTTATTGAGCAAGTGAGTTTTAGACCCAGCTGGGTCCCTGGGCCACTGCGCAGTCCCGCACTGCATCAAGTTGGTCATGACAGGACATGACGTCGGCAGCCCGAGTCACCGCAGCAAGCAGCGATGTCGGGTCTGCAGACATAAGCCGGACCCTCCCAGTCCTCCCAGCTCGAGATGGCGTGCTGTCCCCGCGGGGGAGGGTCAGCAGGGCAGCCGAAAAAGATATGGGAGAGTGTGGCGCGGGGGTCACCGCATAGGGAGCATGCAGTGGATTTGCCGCAATAGTGGGATAAAAGCTGGGGGGGATGACAGAGAGCGCGTCTGGAGGCATATGAAGAGGATCTGTTGGGAGTGCGTAGGAGAGGGGTGGGGAGGAGGGTAAGTCCGACGGTCCAAACGGGATATTTGCGTGAGCTCCCCAAAGGTGTGCGCCCGCTCCCTCGAGAATCCTGGATCGAGACTGTCCTGAGCCCGGAAAATCAAACCTCGGGCCAATTTATCGGCAACCTCGTTTCCAGGGTTCCCAGAGTGAGCCGGCACTCACTGAAGCTCTACCCTGCGCGGTAAACTTTGGGTAGGGGTGTTCAACAATTGGTAGGCTGGGGCGTGAATCCTGCACCTGGCAAAGTTGGACAGAGCCGTTTTGGAGTCGCTGAAGATGTATTGGGAGTCCGAATCTGCAAGGCCTAGTGCGATGGCTGTCTCCTCTGCATCCTCAGGCGTAGAGCCCGAGCGAAGACGGTGAGTTAGGAGGTGAGGTAGGGTTGGATTGTAGGCAACTGCTACCGCTTCATGCGCTGTACATGCGGCGTCTACCCAAACGGCATCATGGGCTTGCCCATAATACTTATGGAGGGCATTAGCGCGAGCTACGCGGCGAGGGATGTGATATTGGGGATGGTCGTTTTGAGGAAGGGGTTTCACAACGACAGATGTATGGGTGTGTCGAGGGATGGCTATAAGGGTTGACTGGTTAGCGGGTATGTTGATGCGAAGGGAGGAGACTATATGGCGGCCAGTGGCGCTCGTGGCAAGTCTAAGGTACTGTATCTGATGGTGCGCGTCAACTAGTTCATGAATGGTGTTATGCATGCCTAGTGCAAGAAGTTTGCCTGTGCTAGTGCTACGAGGTAGGTTTAGGGCTGCCTTAGTCGCAAGGTGGATCATTGCGTTCACGCGTTCGGTTTCCGTGCGGTTCAATTTGAGATATGGGGTTTACCCGCCGCGGTGGCTCAGTGGTTAGGGCGCTCGACTACTGATCCGGAGTTCCCGGGTTCGAACCCGACCGCGGCGGCTGCGTTTTTATGGAGGAAAAACGCTAAGGCGCCCATGTGCTGTGCGATGTCAGTGCACGTTAAAGATCCCCAGGTGGTCGAAATTATTCCGGAGCCCTCTTCTTCTTCTTCTTCTTCTCCTCAAGTAATATGGCACAAAATAATAATATGGCCCTCCACTACGGCACCTCTTCTTCCTTTCTTCTTTCACTTCCTCCTTTAACACTGCCCTTACGGCGCGGTTCAGGTGTCCAACGATATATGAGACAGATACTGCGCCATTTCCTTGCCCCAAAAAAACCAATTATTATTATTATTTGATATGGGGCTGCGTATAGAATGCGGCTAAGCGTAAATGCGTGCACTGCTTTCATGCTGTCCGCTTATTCTAAACCCTTGTTAAGGGAGGACACTCGGCGTAGAAGGTGCAAAATGGATTGCGTGGAGACCATCAGTCTTTTAAGGTTGTGTTCGTTTCGTCCAGAATCCTGCAAGTGGAGGCCAAGAATGCGGAGAGCGGGTGTGATGGGGATAGGGGATCCTTTTAAATTGATTTGGATGGGCGAGTTAGCGCCAGATTTTGGCCTAATTAGGAAGAGCGCGGACTTAGATGGGGAACATTCGAGCCCGATGGATGACGCGTGAGAGGAGATGGTGTCTGCTTTTCCCCGTCAGAGCCATGAGTGGTCCATGTGGTAATATCATCAGCGTACAGGGTATGTTTTAGGTGTGGGATTAGAGCGAGTTTGTGAGCTAGGGGGATGAGAGGAACGTTAAAGAAAAGGGAAGAAAGGACCGCCCCTTGAGGGGTTCCGAGCTCTCCGAGTGTATAAGGGGATGTGCTAATCTGATATATGTTCAGGGAGGAAGTGCGGCCCGAGAGAAACGCGCGAGCGTAGTTGTAGGTTTTAGGGCCTACCTGTAGAGCCTGCAGTTCCTGTAAGATGGCATCGTGTCGAATTCTGTCAAATGCCTTGGTGAGGTCAACTGCCAGGATAGCTTTAGTGTGGTGGAGGATGGTATCATCAAGCACGTCATGCGTAATTTGAAGTAGGGCATCCCGCGCAGATAGATGCGCACAAAATCCGGGCATACTGTGGGAGAAAAGGTGGTTGTCTTCAATGTGCGTTGTTAAACGAGCAAGAATTATGTGCTCGAAGACCTTGCCTAGACAGGATGTAAGAGAAATGGGGCGGATGTTGTCTATGGTGAAAGGCTTGTGGGGTTTTGGAATAAAAATAATTTTTCCATGCTCCCACAAGGCAGGGAGAGTACCTGCCTCCCAACATTTGTTAAAGTAGTTGACAAAGTCAGAGATCGAAGCATCGTCAAGATTTCTGATAGCTGCATTGGTAATTTGATCATCTCCGCGAGCGGTATTCCGTAAATTCAATAGGGCGGCCGAAATTCTGATTCTGTAAAAAGGGGTGCGGGCACACGTCGTACCTATGGCCCGGCCGATGACTGTTCGTGCACGCGTCTGTACTTCCCTTGTACGGCGTCCATCTGTACACTACACTCATGTAGCGTATGGTATGGGGGACTGGTCAGTGCGCAAAGGTGATCAGTACGGAATGACTCCTACCCATTCTGTGGGCTGCAATGATATCAGCGTACGGGTTACGGGTCTGGAGGTCCTGTAGCATCTGCTCCGGCGTCTCCTCCCAATAGGCTTGCAGCCGCCGGCGGTGCACTGTAGACTGCGAGAGGGTAAGCGGTCTCTTGGAGGACCACTTGCATGAGCTGGATGAGGTGAAGGGCGGTTGTCTCATGCGGGGTAGCGACCGTGAAGGTGTTATTCGTAGGGTGGATCGTCAGGTGAATATCCCCAAGGTCCCCGAGGTCACGGCCAGCAGCGGTGACTTACAGGGCCTGCAGGAGTGGCTACGCCATGGTGCCTTTCAAAGAGAGGCCTCCTCTCGGTCGATAAACGATCCGTATAGTGCCGGGAGGGAGAGAAGCAAGTGTTTTGCTTCGGTGTGCGACTGCGTGCGTCGCGCGCAGCGGTTCTTGTTGAGGCCTGTATGTAGGCTTGAAAGTCGCAGAAGTAGCGGACGCGGATGCCGTATGCTTAGATGGAACAGACGCTGCATGATGGGAAATGGCCAGCGTTTCCGCGCTTGAGATTTCACCCTTGTACGCGCGGAGTATCAGGGTCCACTCACTGGGACGAAGGTCTTCCCTCTGCGCTTGCACCTCCATGGCTGCTGGGGGTAGGTGCGCTGCCGGTGAGTGAGGAACGCAGCGCGTCGGCGAGGCTCGCCTCGATGAGGCGAGGCTTAGCGCAGCGGCACAGCAGGCGGAGACGTTTTCACTTGCCTGTTATTGTAAATCATCGGGCACATCCAAAAGATGATAACGGTTAGGGCCCGTGTACCTTCCTGGATCAGTTGTGGTTCTTGATGGGTCCTTGGGAAGATTGAGCTGGCCACAGGAGCCAGAAATTGGCGGAGTCGATGCGAGACGCGTCCGCTCACTCGGGCCCCTAGCGGCGATCCCTTCACGAACTACGACTGCAACTTGAGTCCCGCGCTTTTAGGCAAGACGCCTGGCAGCGCTTCTACGTGCTTTGCAGCTCCGCGCGTCCATTCACCGTATGTAGCAGAGCAATTTGTCTAACGGGCAAGGCGTCACGCCGAACAGGCGATGGCGTTCCGTGGACTCACTGGCAGTGCTGCAACACGCTGTCGCGTTCCACTCTTAAAGGCAAAGCTTCAGCGTCCCCCAATTTTTGTTTGTCTGTGTAGAAGTGAGCGCGTTCTTTTATTAATGCGAAAGCAATAAATGGACACTTTCAAGGTCATACCCGCTAAAAGTGTCCGCAAGAAAAGGCACCAGGTGACGTCACGAGCCGACGAGTCATGCGACGAAGATGATGATGATGTCACATAATAATGATTATTATGTAAAGGCGTTTATTTGAAGCACAGGTCGGTTGGTCTTGGTTGACCGGCGACACGACGGGCACACTCACAGGTGTCGTTCGAAAAAACCCAGCTGCACTTCGTCTGCTTCTTCGTTGTCCCGCTTGAACTCGTCCGCTTCTTCGCTGCGCTGCGCCTGTCGGTCCCATTACAATTACTCTCCCTCCGAAAAAGGAGCCATCCTGGCGACTTACGGAGAGGAGAGGATGGGCGGGTCATAGTAAGGCTTGAGGCGCTCAACGTGCACAGTTTCGCGCCCCCGGCGACGGTGGTCCGAAGAGGGAACGAGCGGCTCAACGATATAAGTCACCGGAGAAGTTTGGAGGACAACCCGGTAAGGTCCGTGAAAGCGAGACAGTAGTTTCGTGGCGAGGCCGGGAGTGGAGGAAGGCACCCAGAGCCAAACGAGGGCGCCAGATGGGTATGACGCTGGAGGGTCCGGGGAATCCCGACGGTGCTTCTGATCCCATTGTTGCTGTGTGGTGAAAGAGCGGGCAAGTTGCCGGCATTCTTCGGCATACAGGTGAGCTTCGGAGAGTAAGGTGGTCTCGGAAGGGTCAGGGTGATAAGGAAGGATGGTGTCCATGGTAGATGTAGGCTCGCGGCCATATAAGAGGAAGAAAGGAGAAAACCCCGTTGTTGTCTGAGTAGCTGTGTTATACGCGTACGTGACGAACGGGAGCACTTGATCCCAGTTGGAGTGGGCGGTGTCAACGTACATGGCGAGCATGTCACTCAGAGTGCGGTTGAACCGCTCAGTCATGCCGTTGGTCTGGGGGTGATAGGCGCTGGTGTAGCGATGAACGATTTGGCATTGCTTGAGCAGGGCCTCGACGGCGTCCGAGAGAAAAACACGGCCGCGGTCACTTAGAAGTTCTTTCGGGGCGCCGTGACGAAGAACAAGACTGTGTAAAATGAAATGAGCGACATCGTTTGCGGTAGCAGATTTGAGAGCCGACGTTTCGACGTAACGGGTGAGATGGTCAACGGCAACGATGATCCACCGATTATTAGCCGAAGTAGTTGGAAGCGGGCCATAAAGATCAATGCCGACGCGTTCAAAGGGACGGCCAGGGCAAGGTAACGGCTGCAAAGGAGCGGCGGCGGAGTGGGGGGGGGGGGGTTCTTGCGACGTTGGCAGGCGGTGCATGACCGAATGTGCTGACGTATGTAGCGGTACATACCTCGCCAGTAGAATCGCTGACGAAGGCGAGTATATGTTTTCAGTACACCGGCGTGGCCGCATTGTGGAGCGGCGTGAAAAGATGCACAGATTGTAGCACGGAGGTGTCGAGGGATGACCAACAGCCACTTCCGGCCGTCGGGGAGGTAATTACGGCGGTATAAGAGGCCATCACGAACGGCGAAGTGGTGGGCTTGGCGGCGAAGGGTCCGGGTCGAATGATGCGGCGAGGGCGTGTTCAGGAAGTTTAGCAGCGAGGTGATCCAAGGATCCTTCAGTTGTTCGGAGAGCATATCAGGGATGTTGAACGAAGAGAATTCGTAGGCACAGACGAGGGCAGAGGTTGACTCGCATGGGAGTGACCCCGCACCTCCACCAAGTGTCAAGGCGTTTATTTGAAGCACAGGTCGGTTGGTCTTGGTTGACCGGCGACACGACGGGCACACTCACAGGCGTCGTTCGAAAAAACCCAGCTGCACTTCGTCTGCTTCTTCGTTGTCCCGCTTGAACTCGTCCGCTTCTTCGCTGCGCTGCGCCTGTTGGTCCCATTACAATTAATATAATTAGACAACGCTGAGACTAATAGTATAACTGGTGAGGACATCATATGAGTGCGACGTTATACCAGGTCACTTGACTGCGATGTATTACGCCATCAAACCTAGTCACGTGATAATGGTGTAATATGACATCACACCTACTCACGTGACAACGATGTAATTTCTCGTTATACCAGGCCTCCATCCAACACCCTTCCACCCCCATTTCAATGTCCATATAGATCCCACATTACTACACATGCAGCCGCCGCAGTGGCTGAGTGGTTATGGCGCTCGGGTGCTGGCCCGAAAGACGCGGGCTCGATCCCGGCCGAGGCGGTCGAATATCGTTGGAAGCGAATTTCTAAAGGCCCGTGTTCTGTGCGATGTCCGTGCACGTTAAAAAAACCCAGGTGGTCGAAATTGCCGGAGCCCTTCACTACGGTGTCTCTCGTAGCCTGAGTCGCTTTGGGACATTAAACCCCCATAAACCATAAACCATCACTACACATGCGCGCATGACGCATTACAAGGAGTGCCCACAAAACGGTCCTCATTAATGACATTAGTATTGTCCAACAGGTAAACGCGCCAGTTCTCATTCATGACATGCTGCAAAGATCATGCAACGACGCATGCCTTTGACTTTCTAGATGATAGCGATAATGATGATGCTAGCAGTGTATCTTTATGAACGCCCGGGGAAGTCTGATATACCGCTACCAATTGAAAAGTTGTCAGAATATTGATTAAATATTGTATATTAACCAGCAACCGAAGACAGTTAATGTGTGCGGGAAAGTAGAAATACGTGCAGCTAATAAATAGGGAAGATGATGTTGATGTTCCTGTGAGGCCAATACCCTCCCCTGTTTCCGCCACATTCATCCAGGTGGTGATGGCAATGGTTCCGAAATCCTGGGAATTCTCCGATGACTCGGTGATCCCACGGCATTTTGAAAGAAAGGGCTAGATTCCATCTTTGAACACTGTGCCAACTATTAAAATCGCACGGGTCGAAACAACTGGCGTAGAGTGGGCAGCGTAGACCGCTCTCTGTGTCATGAGTACCACGGCTCTCGGCTCAAATTTTTCCGCTGCGAAATCTATTTTCGAACCCCCCCCCCCCCCCCCCCCACCACCCAAGGAAAAAAAAATCGCTGAAATACTCATACGCCTCAACAGAATTCTGAGACAAGCTGCTTTAAGTCAATCACTTGCTTACCTTCAAAACTGAACTAATCAATTATACGCCAGCATCCTGGACGTTTTTTAACCGCAGGCACCGCTTGAGCATTCTGCGAACCCTTTTAAACTGAACGATGGGTCTCTGCAAAATAGTTAAAGGAAAGATAACGTTTAGCGCATGGTCGTCTGCAAGGCAGGCCTCCAACCTAACTGATCCCCTACGAGAAAAGAAAAAAAAGAATGATTAGAAATAAACATAAATCGAACATTAAAAACAGAAGACAACACTGTGCCCCATTCAACGTCATATTAGAAGGTTTGAAACAGCGACTCAGCAGCACAGCGCGAGCATGTAATCAGTTCTATTCACATATCTTCATTACAAAAAAAGGAAAAAGAATCAGCTACCACATTACCATACCTTCATTATAGTTTTGCATATTTTACCGCTTTAACACCGCTATGCTGGTGTGTTCGCCTCGTGTTGCGGTGTTTCGGTATAATAAGCGAATTTCCGAGAAGGAATAAGGAACCGGAGACTAAAAGAGAGGTTGCTCAGAAGGGTAAAAATGGAAACTATGTTTGCATCTGATTTCATTATCGAACGGAAATATAGAGAATTAGAGTGAGATTCGAAAGGGGAAGTCACTGATAAAAAGCTTCGACCGTGTTTACAGGTTTTTCTGGCTTCGGGCGTTTTTAATAAAATGAGCAGATGTCGTCGTCAAGAACAGTATGAATCATATTCTGTCGCCTGTGCAGACTACTCTAGTTTCTGTTAAGTCAGCTTGTAATAATAATAATAATAATAATAATAATAATAATAATAATAATAATAATAATAATAATAATAATAATAATAATAATAATAATAATAATAATAATAATAATAATTTTATTCTGAGCATGGCTAGACAGTACAGTTGTTGACTTAATTCTAACAGATACCTTTTTAACTACTACATTTATATGTGTGTTGGTATTTAGAGATTTGGCCTTACCAACAGCCATAAGCTGTAACAATAACAGATCTGGACTTTGTGAGGCGCTGTTGCGGAAATAATATTGGCTCTCCGTACGCATCGAAGCCATATTGCTTGCCGTTTTAGAAGTGCATACAGCCACACACACGAGTACAGGTCACACTCGACACGTACGACCAGATACCGCGGGGCAGTAACCATGGCAGTCGATCAAGGGAATGCCTTGAGCACGCGGTTATCACCGTGCGCCTTGGGCATAACACTTATCACCATTCCTGTTATCGCTGCTCAGCACGCACGCGTTGCTCTGTCACTGTCCCGGGTGTCTTGGCGTGCTTCATGTGGCTTTTGTCCTTACGGTCCTTCTTCCTCCGCCTCCCAAAGTTTTAGCGGGGCGTGAGAGCGGCGAAAAAACCGACAGAATAGTGTCAATAACGCATCTGCTCGCCGAATGCAGACTAACTGCTTTAGTTGAATATTACCCATAGCAACAATGCGCCGGCGTTTGCACAGATATTGAATGTTGAGAAGAATATAAAAATAGGGAAGATGGCATATTTGCATTATCCGCTCTCTGCGATCCGGAATGCCAAATGCAATCGCGAAGGCAACATTCAGGGTGTTTTATTTAAGATTTTACACACTTTTTTAAAATAGGTTTCCTGAGTTAGAAGAGCGCTTGTTTCGGCATAGTATTGTTATCGGCAGTACAGTACATCATAATATAGCTAAGAAGTGGTATCTAGCAGGCTGGTTAAGTAACATTGAATAGTTAACTTTTATCTATTACAGTTAGGCTCCTTAATTACTGAGAGGCGCGTAGCCCACCTTAAGCAATATCCATATAAGTTTTTAGAATTTCGAAAACGCGGTTACTCTCGGCGCTGTGGCCCAACAAAATTTGGCGACATCGAGCCAAAATACATGTGCTTTCCGGAAGCTTACAGGCAAAGCAACCTCTCCAGTGCATGTAACTCATCGAAATGGACACAATTGTTGGGCTATATCACCGAGGGTAACCGCGTTTTCGAAATTTTAAAAACTTATTTGAATATTAATTACGGTGGGCGATCTCCTCCCAGTAGTTAAGAAGCCTAACAGTAATAAATAAAAAGTTAACTTTTCAATATTATTTCACCACCTTGCTAGCTGGCACGTAATTATGATGTACTACACCGCTGACAATGCTATGCCAAAAAGAAAAGCACTCTTCTAACTCAAAAAGCCTATTTTTGTTGTTGCTGTTGTTGTGCGCTGGCAGCCGTGTATCCGCGCACTTTGCCCATGATCTTGAAGTTCCCCTTTACTTCCTGCAGCAGGCCTGACTGCAGCACGCCGGAGTTGGTGCCAGGAAGGCGGCGCCGTTACCGCGGCCCTGGTTGTAGAAGTCCGTCTGCTCGAAGCCCTCCTCGACCCGCTGGCCCTGGGTCTGCCGGAAGCCGCCGCACTCGGGCCGCCATCCGCATCCAAGGGACCGCCTACAGCGGGGCTTCCACCGTGCTTCCCTCTGCCCTGGCCGTGACCCTGGCCTTGATCGCGACCTTGGCCGTGACCCTGTCCTCTCCCGCGACCGAGGCTCTTGCCCTGGCCTTGGCCGCTGGTGTTGCACAATCCCAGCGCCAGCAGAAGCAACAAGGTTATCGCCTGTTCCGGATGAGAGATCAGAACAGGGCGGGCGGTCTTTCAGACTCACAAGTCGCATGTGGCGCAGCAATTGCCTGTAAGAATGACTTTCCGGGTAACTCGTCGACGTCTGCCTCAGGAGAAGGCATTGTTGGGGCATTCGACATAGCCGCAATGGTACAAATCGCTGCTTCATGCAGTCATCCGCAAAATTAACTTGAGTGTAGAGTGTTGGGTAAGGGGCTCATATTTCATGGTCGTGCTGGTTTCTTATAGCGTTTGCTTCGTCCATCACGTCTGTTGCAGGCTCCATCTCTTTATGTCTGTATATCAACAGCACTTCATTGACTGATTGTTATTCCATGACAAGAACTCCGCTTGGAAAATCACAACGATATTTATTCCAGCTGGTGAATCCCCGTTCTCCACCTGAGGAATGCAATATACATATACACACACAAACTGAACAAAGGAAGGGGTAGCCTCACGGAGCTTGCCAACGTTTCGCATATATGTTATGCAGAAGCGTTCGGTTACTACAACAGACGTGTATGCATAATGCGGACCCTCTATTCGTCCTCTTCTATCGTGCGCATTCTCTGATCAGGGTGCTCAGTTTGGAACAAAAGCCAATTATGCAAAGTGCAGCGGAAGTGCTCGAAGCGCGTGGGCACGACACGAAGCTGTAATCCGAGCACAAGCAGTCCTCCGCCATCAAAGCCTCTATGGCGCAATCACAGAGGTTGCGTGAAGAGATTCTTGAGAAGTAAAATTCCGTGTCATGGAGTCATCCAACGTCCCGTTCTGGCTAAAATTTGGTACCATGCAGAATTTCTACAACTCAGCCATTCCCTCATCACAAATTGCAACCCCAGCTCAAACTGGAAGGGACTGCTGACGGTGTAGGCTGATTCAGTAAAAAAATAATAATGGTAGTGATTTCACGACTTTACGTGACCTTATCTTGCGGTGGCCTCTTACCGTACTGTGAACAAAATTATTTCACCGTATTTATATCGGATGCAAGCGTCTGGCCCTTTAGAATAAACGATCCGGATAACATCAACATTACAAGTCCATTTCTGTCGTCATTCTACACCTCTACTTCGTTTTCTTTTTTCGCTTGCGTAATCCTGTGCCGCCATAGTCAATGTTGTGTGTGTGCCCTTGTTGGTAAAACGTGACTGCTACAGACCCAGAAAAATAAATCTGGGCAGGGTTATGGGTGTCGCCATGGGTCACACACAATCGCTCATCCATCCGAGGGCGTCCGACGTGGCAGGCGCAAATACAGAATGTGTGAGGGTGGGGTGCGGCGATGTAGCGGCCACCGTGGTGGAGGATCGAGTTTGAAAGGTTGGTGCAGGGTTATTCCAGATAAGATCAACCAAAGGGCGTCTGGTCGACCTTGTACATTTACTTTGATATTTTTTATATGTCGTTGCCTGATGACTAAGTAATCTTTCGTGTTAGAAGGCAGCAGAAAAAATTTGGATGAATTAGTACACAGTGAGGCAGTTACATAATAAAACTGACCTCGAATAATGTTCTAAAATTTTCCTGCGACCCCTAGTGTAAATTGTTTCCCAGATTTCTTTAAGGACTTAGGAAGTGCAAGTATAAAACAAATTATGAAACGCTGAAATGCAGGGTTATCGCTGTTATTTGAACTCTAATTGGTGGTAATAAGAGATAAAAGGTGCTTTATCGCAACTTGAAATGCAAGTGAATTCACTTGCTTCTTTTTTTTACCGCCACTACAAAGCAATCATGCACTGTCTTCCACCTTTCCGACGGCGGTAGCAGCACGAGTATGAAATTAACAGAACATGGGATTCTTAAGGAACTAAACCTCGTTCCACGGCTGCGGCGTATGTGATACTCTTCCTCAATGTAATGGAGAAATTTTCCAATCCCAAGTCTCGGAAGGATGTAAACACAGCAGTGTTCAAAAAAGAAAATCTATGAATTCATTACATTAAGATATAAAAAAACGTGAAGCCGCTGCAGCACTAATAGGCCTGTCAGAGTGTTTGCACACTACAGGAATTTAAAATACACTGTGCATTTCTAATGTTTTGGTATGTTTGGATGAGATCATTGCCAACTTTCGCCGCGCTGAAGCTGCCAACAATTCTTTTCTCGTCAGAGTAAAAAATGGCACCAAGAGATTTATAGAGAGTCCTCCGCTATTCATATTGTGTGCGTTAAAATATACCTTACTGTCGAAGAACGAGAATTGCAAGGAGTAGGTTGTTGACAGTGCCCGTTCCCGAAATTGCGTTCGAATTGGGAGGATACTAATTTGCACAGGTAAAAGAAAGAATTTCTTTCTCGGACTAGTAATATGAATGCAATGAAAGGGTCTTGATTTAATTGCGTGAAGTGAACACGAGACTTGAGAAAATTACCTAACGCATCAACCATATTTCAAGAACCGCGCTGGTTACCCTCACATAATTTTACTGACACGCCCAACTTTACACACGCAGTCAAGAAATGCGTTTTCTAGAGGGTTTTAGGCGTGTACTTGCTTTTCAGGTTTACATTGGCTGAAAAACACACCGACCACATCTGGGCCTTTTCTTACCTTCGGGTATTAAAGAAATATAGGATCTTGCTGTCTTGCGAGAATCTAGAATGAGAGATCAGGCATAATAATAAAAAAGTGAATGTGAAAAACAAAATAAAAATTCTCCCTCCTTAAACATTCTGCTGCCGATAACACCAGCAAGCACTAATCCGGAGTCATGTTCTTCAGCATGGTTTCTAGCGATATATATTTGTTTAAATGAGCATATGCCATGTGCATATTAAGGTCTTATTTTTTTCCCGGAACACGTTAACAGAAGAAGAAAAAAATAAACATGGCTTTATTCATTGAAAACAAACGGGTCCAATCTCGAAACCAGAGGATAGATGTTCGCCGCCGAAGTCGAATGGCTGGAAATCTCCAATTGGCAGTGTGGCTGTATGCTTGGTCTTGAACACGAACACAGTCTTGCTGTCGCAAAACTGAAACAAAGGCAAACAAAGCAAAGCAAAAGCAGGTTATAAACCTCGGTGGGCAGAGCTTCTGCCACATGAACAGTCTCTCTCCCCAACGTCTGAATTTGCGCCAGCTCGAATTATATGCCACAGCTCGACGCGCCTCTTTTAACTCTAACGTGTAACCCCAGATTGGACGCGCGTACACATATGTCGCTTTGCTGCCTCGCAAAAATTGTTTTTCCTCTGACGGTGCCTGCAACGAGAGTTGTGTGTAACGCGTTAGAAGTATTTGATTACTTGTAACCAATTATAATTTCTTATAAATTTGCAATTAATCAATTATGTTTTCAAACAGTAACGTTCCGGATAATTCAGTTACTTTTTTCTGTGAATGATTGCCGGCAATCACTTACTTTTTCTTTAAGTGTTAGTAACCAACGGCACAGTATTGAGAACCTCAACATGACGGCAAACACTGGTGCTAGCGGGGATGTGGGATGTTTCCTTCGTGAAAGAGCAAGAACGAACTGGCTGCGGAGGAGCATCGTGAAAGATCATGTCCCTACCACAGCCGGGTGACCACCGTCCTCTACGACAATTCTCGCCCCAGGAAGTATCACGTGCACACTCTGTAGGCACGCCCCGTCCTGTCACATGGCACCGCAACTTCCCTCCCACTAAACCGAACTCGGCGGCTTCTTACAATTTTTTCTTAAAGTTGTTAATTTTCAAGAGGAGTTGTTTTTGAAGTTGTCTTCTCTAGTACAACTTCAAAAAACAACTCGTCTTGAAAATTAACTTGTAAAAAAATTGGAGGGGCACTTAAGCTCCTCATTAAGGGTATGACGCGATAGCGTTAAAGGGGCGTTAATTCTCATGTGTGCGGGATTAGTCATTCTCGACTTTACATTCATAGATCCCTGGGAATGCGCATCCCACTCGCGGTGCAGGGATTGCAGCGGTTAAGTGATGCAGCACTGCCCTGCGATGGCAGGTGCTTCCACCGGTGGAGCTTTTGCGACGCAGGCCGCCCTTCCTGAGCAAGCTCTCGCGACCTGTCATTAACTTAATTGCCACCTGCCGCGGTGGTGGTGAGTTGGCTCACAATCCAGTGGGCAGGTGGAGATAACACGACAAGGTCACGTGACATAGGTGGCCAAATTAGGTTGCTTCTCTGGTGATTTTTCGCTCACAGCGCCGACGGTGATGACGCCAGATTTCCTGCGGAACCTGAGCCTTAACGGTATCGCGTTACCAAACTGAGCAATTAAATTTCAGTAGTTCATTGAAGTCTCAGTAAATATGTGCTATGGCAATAACCGTTCGAAGGCAAATAACGCAACAATAATCAATTAATTTTTTGTTGTTTTTCAGTTACTTTTTTGTGGCTGTAATTGACCACTGTAATCATTTATAACTCAGGTTGAGCAACGGTAATCGCCATCGGTTGCTTATTTTCTGTAATGTGTACAAGACTACCTACGACTAGCACCAAAAGCTTCTAAATGTTTGCTTATACTGAGTTCGTAATACCGGTCTTGAGTATGCAAACATTGTTTAGTTCCCACAGTCAGTTACTAACAAACACCATGTGCCTGGAGAGGTTTCAACGAAAAGTAGTAAGGTTCAACCATGACAAATACAAATATTCTGATTCTTTTACCAACTTTGCAGGCTTCAGTAATCATCATCTAAGGCGAGGAAAGATTGCCTTAAGTTTTTATTCTAGTTGCTAAACAATCTTTACAACATAAACCCGCTAAAATATGTGTCTCTTTCAAAGTCATGGCAAACAGAGCCTAAACACGAGCATACACTGAACGAATACACATGTCGTACCGACGCCTTCAAGAATTAATTTTCAGCTTTAGTCATTCGCAAATTGAACCAACTGGATTCATACATCACCAGGTCAAGTTCCCTTTTTAACCTCAAGGCAATGGAATCTGTCCCAAAGCGGTAACCCGGTGATCGTCGTCCATCCTTCCAGCCGGTAGTGCAACCTGTTCACGTTCCATCCCCATATGGCCTTTTCTTTTTATTTTCGTGCATGTGCGTGTGCTGCTCGAAGTGGCTCTTTTTTATTTTTGTTGTCTTATTCATAGATACAGGCGTAAAATATTATACCTGCAGGACTAATTGCTACCATCAACCACCATTATTACATTATCAGTTTACGATTGTTTTCCCACGCAGGGTTTTGAGTTTGATGTTTTTGAATGTTAACCTGCTAATTAGTTTGTTATAGATCTTGACTAGATTATTGCTAATATAGAATTATGATGCATTTTTGGTTATTCTCAAATCAAAGTAGGACTCAGTATCGACTTGTGAGGGCCTCATTATTATACTTGCAGTATTAGAAATAAAAAAATAATAATAATGTAATTTAGATGTCTGACGGTTCACACTGCTCCTGTTTGCAGATACATTTCGAGCGACGGAACGCAAAGCAGTGATCAGGGAGACTACAGCGATTGTCTAGCACCGCCATACAGAAATACACACATTCAACGAACGCACACAGCGCTATGAGCAGCTGAACGCGGGGCATACATTTGCTCCAAGTGGCCTTGTGAGACACCGTCTTAACTCCCCTCCCCCTCCCCCAGCCATCGCCTTTCATACCTTCACCATTTCAAAATGCGACTTCCTCCACAGCTAGCAGAGAAATGGCCATCATCATGACGGACATCACATATGTGTAGGACGAGAGCATGCACCCCATGTATACGGGAACTCAGAACGCTCCTCGTGTGGCTATATTTTGGATTTCTCTAATCTATAAATTCAGGTGCAACGAGGCACTGTTGTATGAATTTTCTCAGTGATGACTAATCACTAGCACGAAAAAGTTCATCTTCATCATTTCTGTCACTTCTTACTGCGACAAGAAGGCCTTTTTTTCGATGTCGCCTTGGTTATTCCCTAAATGCCATGTAGTGAAAGGTCAAGCAGGATTTGTAGCGGACGTAGCGCATGTCCTCGAAGTGTGTGAGTCTTATTCTTTATTGTCCGCGCCTTCCCATTCTCCAGAGAAGGCTCTGCCAATGGACATTCCATATCCACGCCATTTACAAACTCCGCGGCACATCATCGCAGCCGTAAGGGCAAAAACTCTCCCTAACAGCTCGAAAGATAATTGCACCGTACGAGGTATAATATCCTGCATGCACCTTTGTATCGTGGCTCAAGATAGTATTTTGTTTTGATGTTCCAGGCGTATAATTCTGTCTTTTTGAAAATGCGTTTGGGGATTTTCCGGACGGTGCTAAATGATAACAGCGCATTCATATCTATCAATGCAGGTCTCCACCATTCTAAGTGGGCATGCACCTATCTCTATCGTTGCGAGCAGTCAGAGTACAAGTCGAAAATTACAGCCTTTGCATTGCCTAATACTTTTAAATGTCCAGGAAAGAAAATAAGAACTCTGTTCACGCCTTTCACTGACTCCTTTCGGAGCACGCCTTTCACTGACTCCTTTCGGAGCACGACGGAACGTTCACAGAAAGCACCACACATCGCTAGACTGTACAGCAAGGTGGATATTGTGTACCTCACAAGGATCCATAGTTAGACAATTAATTGGCTCAAATATAATCATAATCTTCTCGTTTTTCTTTATTTCAGGAGCCAAGATTAAGTTGCGAAATTTATGGCTATCAGCATCAAAGGTGTGCCCTGTTTTTTCATATTTTTATTCGGTAACGTGGTTTCGTTAAACTTCGTCGCATGTTCGGAATAAAACGGCGCCTTGAAGAGGCATCCAAAAAAGCGGCGTCTTGAAGTCCGCGGCAAGCGTTCCCACCTGGAAATCGTCCACGGGTACCGTGGGACTGTCCTTCGCGAAGCTCATCTGCGCCTCGTTGCGGCCCCGGAAGCGAAGAGCGCGTGCGTGGTCTTTGGTACGCTGGCTGTACCAGGCGTTCACGTTGTTGCACACGAAGGTAAAGTTCTGGTACGCGCCGGTGATCAGGAGACTGAGGAAGCGCAGCTGCACGTCCCCCACGGTTCGGTAGCGCAGCCGGAAGCCGCCTTTCAGGCTGCTGAACCACGAGGACGCGTTGCTGACAGCGGAGGCGGACTCTGGCTTCTCCCACCAGCGCGCCTTGGTAACATGGAGGAGACATTGCAATCATACGCGCTGCCTTCAGAGACTCTGATAAGTTGTCCGTGCAATGTTAGCCGCTGAAGTATTGTCGTTTTTTTTTCAACTATCGCCATTTAGCTGGCATCACTCGGGCTTCGCTTCCCTCTGCAGGCAGGGGGCCTATTATTTTTTATTCCTTTTGTTTTGCTCAACAGATTCTTTGTACATACAGGGCGATTTTAGTAACCATTATATATATATATTTCTATTATATAGTAATATATATATATATATATATATATATATATATATATATATATATATATATATATATATATATATATATATATATATATATATATATATATATATATTTGGGGGGGTTTAAAACTGTGAAAGATACATCGGTGCGGTCTGTTGAGCTAGACTGTACAGCAAGGTGGATATTGTGTACCTCACAAGGATCCATAGTTAGACAATTAATTGGCTCAAATATAATCATAATCTTCTCGTTTTTCTTTATTTCAGGAGCCAAGATTAAGTTGCGAAATTTATGGCTATCAGCATCAAAGGTGTGCCCTGTTTTTTCATATTTTTATTCGGTAACGTGGTTTGAAATATCCAACGTGAAAATATTCATTTGAAAGCCCGTTGAGTTGGCATGCCCGCATTTCCTACTTATATAATGGCGGCGCTGCGCGTGGCATATCGTCATCGAAAAGTTAACTTCTACATCATGAAATACGCCAAATGCGGCTGTTTTGATGCATAAGAAGTGCAAGAGACGCAAATTTATCAGTATGCAATGCGCAAAAGCCAACTCAACACGCTTTCGAATGCGTATTTTCGACAAACTTTTTCGAAAGACACTGCCTATCAAGAAAATTTAAAAACGCAGCTCCCTTCGATGTTGACGGACATCAATTTCGCAATATAATCTTGGCTCCTAAAACCAAAAATAAAAAGTTTATTCGTTAGTGTTATTTAACTAATATGTTAAATACTGAAATCTACGCTGTCACGGAAACCCTTTTGGTGGGGAATGTCTAGTCGGGAATAATGAACCACTTCACACATTCTATCTATTTTTTTAGGGGCCAGCTATAGCTCAAAATGACTGTCTTTTCTGCTTCTCGCTTTTTCCTGTCATCGTTTTCTTTGCACTTTCTTTGTCACCATTACCAAAGAAAAGGGACCAGGATGAAACCTTTGCATTTTTGTTATCTTGGTCTCCTTGTGATGAAAATGTCATCTTGTAATACCACAACGTTCCGTCCGGCTATATGAGGCACATTCATTTATTTCGCACACCGAAACAATATCGCATCACACATATAGCACCAGAAGAAAATTAAACAAGCTGTTCGTCATTCTGAAATAAAGAGCCTATGGATAGAAGGCGAAGGAAAAATAAACTTATTAAACTAATCCAAGAAAGGCCAGGGTTATGCGCTGCACTGGCCAACTCTAATCTCCGGCCGACCTACCTGGACAAGCGCGCCGAGTCCGTGTCCCCGTCGGCGAACACGCAGGTCTCTCCGCCAGCGCGCATGCCGCAGAAGACGCGCACTGCGTCGTCTGGCACGTCCCAGTTGGGGTCCACCCAGTACAACCCATCAGAGGAGTCTGGATGCGCGAGCCACAGGTCGCGGCACGATCGAGACGGGTTGGGCCGGGAGCCCAAGGGGCGCCGGATCTGCTCTATCTCGCGCCGCAAGATGTACACTTTAGCGAAGATGTGCGTCAACGTTCGGCTGTTTTTTTCGTACGCCACTTCGTCCATTGGCTCCGCGGCGGCCGTAGAGTTCTTGTCATCGTCGTAATTGCCGTCGTCTCCAGTGATGACCGCGTAGTCTTCTTCCGTCGGGCGTTGTCTACTTTTTCGAGGCTACGTTTGAACCTGTTGTGCAGGTCCCTCTGGAACAGCATATCTGGGGGAAAATGAAGGCCTTCGCCCGGCGGACCCTGTGAATCACGCACGCAATGCGAGTTAAGAAGAAATCAATTCACCTTGTTTGACTAACCTGTCCGTTACACTGAGTGCCGTACAGAGTGCCTGTTCAGGGCTATTTGTTCGCACCCCCAAAATTCTCCCTAAGCTCTCAAACAACAGTTTGCTTCCATAGGATTTACTCCTGCATGCTGCAACGTTCGAGAAGAAAGTGTCGTACTTCTTACACACGAACAGTATTCACTGATTCGCCGCGCTCATTACTGAAAGATGTGTGAACAACCCTGAGACCAGGTCGATTATTTTCATGCTCCGAAAAGAACGCGGATCCTGGGCACATATTCCCACACTGCAGCATGCTGCACCGGGGCGTTTGTTCGGTGCTCAGGACTTCACGTTCTTCAGGAAAGTGCGCCCTCTTCACAGCATTATATGTTCATGAACTTCATGAAGTTTGGTCTCAGGATTACTTTCAAGGTTTGCCGACACAAGCTTCAGCATGATAAGGCTATTTTTTTATTTTCATCCTACAGGTGACACTGCTTGTCTCATATGATTGGGATCATCACCGAGACATATATAAAGCGGTAACCGCACGAAGCGGTGTTCCTGGCGACGTGACATACCATGGCGACGGCTGTCGTCTACCGCGGCCCCAGGTACGCCCGCACGAAGCGACGAGACTTGGCAACAGAGCGGCGCATTTTCAGTGCCGCTATGTTGCCGCCGCCTCACCGTTGTCACCTCGTGTCATGAGGGGACTATTACGATGCTAGTACCCCCCCCCCCCCTTTAAGTCTAAACTACGTTAAAAGCCCTGATGAGAATTTCTCTGGCAACACATTGTATTTCTAAGAGACAGGGTGCTGTGGTGTCAAACTACATTCCGCGGTGCTGAGACTTGCAATAAGTGACGGTTCTCTTTGCATTATAGATAACAATGCATACGACACAACAGGCTTTCTTTTTCTATTCTTACCAATCATTCACTGAACTATTTTCATGCATGACTCAGACGTAGTAGGGGTCAGCGGCTTCTCTGCTGAAACCATGCTAGAAAAACAAACTTTACTCTCAAAATAGCTAGATTGGAACTTACATATCCTCAAAGCATTCTGTTATTAGCTAGTCTCGCGAGCTGGTTTCGTGCTATAAGCGAAATTTTCTGCAAAGCCAGAAACTGAGCGACGCGATGAGCGACAGTGTCGCCAACAATTATTGCCACACGCGGTTAGCGCTTCGCAGCTCTTCCGATATTCTTCCCGTTCCCACACTACACAATGCTTCTTGAAGAATAAGCAGGGCAAACACTGAGATTGACACGCTTAGAAAATTCAAGCTATATAGCCAAACATCGCTATAACGAAACTGTTTATAACGAAATAATGGATATAACAAAAGAATACCTGTTCCCCTTCGAAGCTCCCTTAGGAGACCATGTATTCAATACCTCGTTCTTACGAAGCGAAATATCCTACGACGTGACATCATGAATAGAAACTGAACATCACTGGCCATTTCATGCTGAGTTTATCCATTTGTAACGATACGCCACAGCTCCGTAGCCATAAGATGCGCAAAATCGAAATGGCCGCTCATAACAGGCTCGCTACAACGCCGCACAAGCATACGGAAAACTTTTCGCATGAGGCCCGCATGAGCGTTTCTCCGGACCCTTCGTCGCCTTCGGCGCGAGATGCCCAGGCACCCATTTTTACCGAAACTCGAGCCCGCGGCCCACTCAAAAATGCCACTTAACACGGCACACATTGCATGCTGCATCTCGACAGAGTAGACAAGGTTATTGGCGCTCCTCCGCTCTCCAACCCACGCATGGCTCGCTGGGAGCGCGCTGTACTTCTTAGGTGCCGTCTGCAGACCAGTTTCGGTTTTCGCGGCCTGACAATATCAACACGCCGCTTGTTTCAAAAGGTCAATATTAGTGACAACGGCGGAATACAAAAGGCCTAAGACTATTTCCGTTCACCAGAACGCGGCCACAATCAAAGCGGTCGCATCGGGTCAAATTGTCAGCTAGCGAGGGGCTTTGATGTCGCTGCGCGCCAGCCGTCTGCAATATTCGGCAACAAAGAGCCAATCACTAGCACCGTCACCCGCAGTGTGCAAGGAACAGGAAAGAAGGTAAGAGACATATGTCTCCGAAGCAATTGAGGGAGCTTTCAGAAATTATAAACGGTTCTGCGGTAGACCTCAGTCTAGCGTACTCGTCCCCGGCAATACATTACTGTCTTACAGTGACGCCTGCAAGCTCATGCGTCATGCGGGGAAGAAAACCAACTCGGCCACTATAGCCGCGTAATCGCCGCGCCCTCTTTCACCTGTGTCCGTATCTGCTTCAGAACCAAGGACGTTGGGCCAAATATTCTGGATGAGTTTCATACCGTCCTCTATGACAATATTCCTTCAAGACTCATTTGCTACGCCCCGCGGGAAAAAAATGCGCCTGCGATTACACGGCTGATATGTTTAGTCGAGGGTTTGACGGCATACCATTTGGTAAGGAATCATGGTGATGCAGATTGCTGGTCACTGGCCAAACTCAAAAGATGAAAAGACGTTTCGGGAGCACTACGGCTCCCTTGTTCACTATATTTATGCAGATTGCTGGTCACTGGCCAAAGTCAAAAGATGAAAAGACGTTTCGTGAGCACTACGGCTCCGTTGTCACTATATCTATACGATATAGTAAACAATGGAGCCGTAGCCTCACGCTGATATGTTTAGTTCGTCTACCTATAATGAGCCGCGTCGGGAGCGTTTGGTGCGAGTGTTGGAGACTGACCAAATACAGATCGGGGGCAGACTAAACAACACACATTTTTCCCTCGGTCAACACGGTGCCAGGATACCCGTTGACATGTGACAGCTGTGGCCAATGTTAATGCGGCTGTAATGAAGTAGCGGTTGTAACGAAATGATCTTGGACCCCCTTCGACTTAGCCATAGTGAAATTCTGCTGCATACCAAAAAAAAATTGTTGCCTTCACAGAAAAGGGCTGACGTCATAAAATAAAGGTGGCAGCGGTTATTGACCTCGCACAAGATGTTTTAGTTGCCACCGCCGTGGCTCAGTGGTTTTACCGTTCAAGTTCTGAGCCTACGATCGCGGGATAGAATCCCGGCTGCTGCGGCCATATTCCGGCGGCAGGTAAATGCAAAAATAGTGTTGTGTGGCACACATGGGCAATGAAGGGACGCCTAAGTTGAGGGCCGAGACTTAATTTCGACCACATTGGTCTGTTTAACATGCACTCTCATCGCACAGCGCGCGGGCGCTGTTGCATTTCGCCTTCATTATCGCCAGGTTAGGACTCCAACCCCCTGTTTCGGGCACAGCTGCCAATCACCATAACCACTGAGCCACCGTGGCGGGTCGAAATGCAAGCTCGTGTGGTTTGCGATTTCATGTCTGGTCAAAAGCTTCGGAAAGGAATACTGAGTAGGTGCTTTCCTTAGCCGCGAGAGCCCAGAGATTGTCGCTTTAAGCTATGCTCTAGCTCCTGACCTTTCAAAGAGCAGGAGTGATCAGTTGTGTATAAACAGTTTTCATTATGGTCGTCTACTGACTACTCTGTAATGTTTGTCTCGTTATACCACAAATGCAACCAGTATACATCTTTCTTCTTCACGCTTCCACTTTCAGCTCAAGTCAAAAGCTTCCGGCACCCACAGTTTCCAATTGGAAGAAAGGCAACGGCTTGAACCAGTGCTACCTTTCGACGAACAGTTGAATTTTGTAATAATACGGTTGCATTTTGTAATGATATGGCCTAGTATTTAGGCGAGCTCCAGGAGTCTAGAATTAATAGCCGCTTAGGTATCTTTAGAAGTAAACTTCGGCGAGTTTACCAGGTCCAATTGGTCCTGCAATGGGCGAAAAGATTTGCAGAGCTATTTCTTTGAATGCCCTGTCCGCTTCCAGATGTTACGTTAGTATAACCTTCAAGATACTATTTACGTAACCGTTCTCTCATCCGAGATACGTTTTCTTCTGAGGACATATATTATCAGCGGGCCTAAATAATAGATTTTGCCGTTCGGTTATTGTCAGCATCATGCTAAATATTTTGAGCGAAGTCCATCATTGGCGACAATGACCATGCACACATATAAGAACAAAAAGCAAATAAAAGCAAAAAAAGGTACTTCTCTTGGCAAGAGTAAGAAATCACATCACGCATAGCTAACTTGCAAATAGAGATTTCTTAAACGGTATATCCACAGGGGACCTGCGGGTCTCTGTAACAAATAAAGAAAGCAGGAAGTTCAAGTTACGGGTTATGGCCGGAGAACCAATGGGGTATTTTTTCGCTAAGATATTATACTTCCTTACGTGAGGCCCAGTTTCACCTTTCATTCCGGCTAGCCCCTGCATCAAAAAAGAAAATGGTAACATTATTTTGCGCCCCAATGCCTGCTGTGCTGCAGTGCCAGCTGTGGAAAATGGGATTTATTTAGAATAACAGCCTGAGGGGTGAGTTGGTGCATGATGAAATGAACGGCGGCGCTAACAAGGACAGGAACAAGAAAGAGAGAAATCGCTAGAAAACGGAGGCGGGTCGAATTTGCCTCCCCATTGTAAAGAATGCAAGTGTGAGCCAAGGCTTAACGGAATAAAGATTCTGTGCTGGGGTCGCGATCAGGTGGCACGGGAAATTCTTGAGGCTTTTATGATTAAAAATAAGGGAAGCACTTGTTTTAGCGACCCTTCGGTATCCCTCCGTAG
Source organism: Amblyomma americanum (assembly GCF_052857255.1). Classification (NCBI taxonomy): domain Eukaryota; kingdom Metazoa; phylum Arthropoda; class Arachnida; order Ixodida; family Ixodidae; genus Amblyomma; species Amblyomma americanum. The sequence continues at coordinate 245,901,023 of NC_135497.1, forward strand.
AATTGAAGTATCATTTCTTAATAACTTTTTCTGACATCTTGTACTGTGCGACTTTTCAGCCCTCAATTTCTAGCGGCCGTCTGTTGTGTTTGTTTGTTGTTTTTCCTTACGAGAATGATATTGGTTTTATCCTTTTTAGTGTTTGTCATTTTTCGGTTTTTGACTGCTTTTTCTTCTCATGTATGACTGCTTGTGGTACGATTGTTTGACACTGGTTTTGCTAAGAAATGCCCCCTCCTTTTATTTTTTTCTTATTTTTTATCGTTTTATTATTTTTAGTTTTTTATTTCTTATTTGTTACTTTATCTGCGGGGATTATATTTTCTTGTTCGTTATCCTGATGTTGCTGCTTTTTTTTCCACATGCTGGGTTCGGAGCGAGTATGCGATGAGTCTCATGCTTGAGCGGAATGTTTAAATATGCCACTTTTCTCTACAATAAACAGTTGGGATTTATTTGGCTGAACGCCTTTAGGTCCCGGAATTCCTTCGGGTCCCTGCAGTCCCTTGCCCCCCAAACAAATAAATATATAATACATGCTCGAAAAACCAACGGAATTTGCACACAAGACCCAGCACGCGTACGAAAAAAAAAAGCCGAGACGAATATCTGCATTCGAGTAATGGAAATTCAGAGCGACAAATTTTACTGAGATATTTATATGTGTACTGCAAAAACTAGGTCAATGAAATTTTTTTTGTTTTCTTGCTTTTATTATTCACCTTGTCATTTCAAAACAGAATGATACACACTGCAATTCTCTGGAACCAATATTTACTGAACCTCCTTTCCACAGTCTCATGAAATGTTACGCGATTCCGAGCAGGGGGGGGGGGGGGGGGTGAGGGATGAGAAGGGGCACAACCAATTATAATGGCGTGCTTCTTGGATTCGAGAAACCGAAACGATTCACGTCATACTCACGTCATACCCGCCTCTATCCACCATATTGGATCGTGACGTCATCATTGGCACGCGGCAGGTGGTTGTTTCTAGAATGCTATTTTAGATGGCGCTAAAGGTCTCAATGTGAGATGTGCTGTTTTCTAGTTGCAGCCACAGATGGCGCTTTCATCTCGGGGTGGTAGGAGACCTCACGAAAACTCGAATTGTCATGACTAGTTGCTGCCACAGATGGCGCTGGGATAAAGGGTGGTAGCGGACTCCACGATATCTCGAAACGTGATGAGTAAGAGCTAAGGCTCTTTATACGTTTAACGTCGGCTCGAACTGACAGCGAAGACTATAGTCAACATTAAAAACTGACAGAATTAGCTGTTTAATACATACCGGCTCTCTCTTTGGTCCATCCGATCCTTTGGGCCCTTCCATGTAACAGGACTCTGTAAAAGCAAGTTGGACTGAACTGAAACCTTTCCCTACCTCTGTTTGTTGATAGCCCCACTTTCAGCCGCAGCTGTATAAAAAAAGAAAAATATTATTGTGCCAACTCATTCGGATCGAAGGCACGTCTGGTAGCAATGTACACTGTAAAGATCATTTATGCAAATAGAAATGTACTTCGAGAAATGTACTACGAAAGAAGAAAAGAGAGTTCTGCTTAACTGGTGAAAGAAGGTATATGAAGAAATCTCAATTATGATGCGAAAATTGCATAAAGGCAACAACCTGGCTGGGCTTGCGAGTGCTTGCGAAGTCGACGTTAAAGCCGCTTTAAATACTGCAACATTTGTCGGAGTACCCGGCAAAGCGGCAGTGAAATATCTGCAGCGCACAACCCCCGCCCCACCTCTGAACTCGCTTCCTGGTGCACCTATATCACGTGAACGAAGCCGCCGCAATCCCAAGAGCTCCCTCTCTCAGGCTCACAAGGCCTCGTTGCCCGAGTCCACAGGAATAATATTGTCTTTCCGCGAACGCCAGATTTATTGGTTACGCTTTTCTATGACGCAAATGCCGCAGCTATTTACCCTGGAGAAATTACCGCACACAGCTCCCGCTAAAAAATAAAGAGAATAATAGTTATTCATTCTGTTTTAATGACCGAAGTGCCCGTTAGGGTATTACATAAGAGGGGGGGACACATCATGAAAAACTCTTCAAAGCATTGCATCGTCGTCGCAAGTTAACAATACCAGTTATTTAAAAAACAAATAAAAATTATTAGCTTTCTTTAGCAACACTGAAGAAAACATACGGTAAGTGCGGTATACACTGCAGTATATACAGCGATGCGCATGCAGCCGGGTTACGATAAACACACAAAGAATAAATGATGTATTCAGGGCAAAAGGAAAAAGTATGGATAAAAACAACGAGAGAGAGAGAGAGAAAGAGAGAGAGAAATAAACTGAGGGCGGGGAAACTTCTCTCATTGAAGTCAGTTGTCCTGCCTTAACCACTTACTCATAGTAGCGTGACTAAACTGTCTTTTTCATTGCTCGCGAAGCAAACAATGTCTTCATTAAGGTCATTTCATTCATTAATCCGCAGATAAAGAAATGAAAACCGTAATAAATACCCTCGCGCAATTGCATGGCTCCACCTCACCTCACCTCACGCGAATGCATGGTTCCACTTCACGCTGATCTCACAAAAGGTGAGATCAGCGGCTGAATCACACGCTGAAACTGTATCTACATAGCTACAAAACCAAAAGCAATAAGAACAACTGAATCCAGATGCACTAATCACACATTAGCTGTCATGTATTTTCGTAGAGTATGATTTCAGCAAGAAGTTTCATGGGAACTGCCGATCCAGCACGCGGACTACTGGAAGAATGCATAAACATTGAAGGTGTTACTATAATCAACAGCCAGTTTCTATACAGCGAAAGAAATGCGTAAACTCTACCTTCGGCCCAGTAGATCCCCCATATGTCCTGAAAGGCCGGGAACCCTCTTTATCCTTGTGGAGAAAAACATAAAAATATCAGTGAATTTTTAAGAACTTCTAAAAATACTGAAAAATCATAAATAAAACGTTGTGTACATTATACTCAAGGCATGTTCTCAGCAATCCACAAGTTCCGGCTGAAAGTAAAAGAATAGAATGGAGACCATACAGATACTGATTTTTTTTTTAACATACATCCCAGCGTAATCAAAGCTGCGCTACCGATATAGTTTCTTTTCTTTTCAATACTTCTTTCTCACTTTATGTAGCGCTGATATCATTGGTTCTTTGTCAGAATGTCCACAAGATTGAGCTTTTTTGCGCACAATATTTGCTTTCTAATTCGTCGAACACAGTACGCAATAATAGCAGTAATAACGATGAAGCGGGAAAGACCTGTGACATTATGCCAGAGAACTGAATATTTAGAGAATAAAGTGAAACATGTTAATGGTCCGGCTTTATCGGCACCTGTCTGAAACTTGGTGTTTTTGTTTAAAACAAAATATTATAGTTAGTATGGACGTGAAATTGTCGGGATATTGCTCGAAATTGCAAACAGAATAAAATGCACAAGTATAGACGCTTTACAGCGCCGTATCATGGGGGCTGCCATCTTTGGTCACGTGAGCACGCCGCCATTGCACGCCTCCTGACTGCTCCGAGCGCGCCTCGTCGCGAAGGCTGCCGCGTCTGATGGTTCGGTTCCAACAGGCTGTGTTTCGGCTGATACGGTTGTAAAATAGTGGGAAGGAGACAGTATGGTTTGCCCAAAGATTCGAGGGGCACGTGAGAACTCTAATTTGATCTCTTGTGGCCTTGAAAACGGTGTCCGGTTTCATAGCCAGCCAATGGATCGATTTCCTGATACTTGTCTTTGCGTCCGCAGAAGGCTTTGCTGAATGTTTTTTTTATTGTTATTATCTTAAACGGCAAGGTTTAATGCTTCTGCGGCAGCGCAGGTCGTTGTAGTATTCTGTACATGCACGCAGACACCGCTCTAAAACGCTCGCATGCACATCGTACGCATTTGTTTGCAACCTGTTAACGGTGCTTAGGAAACCGAAAATATTTTCTATTGGTTTGTTAAGCACACAAAGGTGACAAAAATAAATAGACACACAAATGTTAACTACCATGTATAGCAGTTCCATTCATCAAGCAGCCTTCACAATCTGGCGCGCAATCGTTTCGAAGGATTCCGCGATATAATTGTTATAACGCGCACAGCAACGCATTCACACTACACGAAGTTCATAATTATGTCAGTCTCACATATGAAATTGCGGTACGCTCCACTCTCGATATGCGGACATGAAAATGCTCGAGGTCTCGTTGGTGGTAAGTAATCAGCTTCTCTCTGAGCGCTGGCCTGCGGGGTAACTTTTAGTGGCTGTCTTGCATGGACCGCGAAGAAGTGGCAATCATCCAGCCCAGCAGCCGTAACGCAAATGCTGTATTCCGAATCTGGTCCACGAAAAGCGCTCTACTTGGAGCGAAGTTCAAGAGTAGCACCAAGACGGCATACAATACACGGACGGTAAGCGTTGTCCGTTCGTACGGCTGTGCAGCGCACGATCTACAGTAGCGGCATGTAGGAGCATAAGTCGTCCTTCTTTTCCGTACCTGATCTGGCCTCCGGCGCTGCTGTTACTACAATTGCCGAACACCTTAACTTACGAGCAATGGGGCCTCACTACACACGTAGGCGCAACTGCACAGCAACTGAAAGCACGAAGTGACGGTTTCGGTGGCGGAACACTTTGATCATGAAGCAATGTTGCGCACTTACCCTCGCAGATTTTCCAAGATCGTAACCTTTCTTTCTATATTGGCCATCTAGCACTGGCGGACGTGTTTGTCGCGTTCGCCCGTTCGGAAATGATGCATGGCAAACGGGCGCGAACAGGGGCAGTACTTCCTTGTGCAGTTCGGTTCCGTGAGGCTCGCAAACGATCGCATCCTGCACCTTTAACTCTCTGTCGCAATTCTTGCAATCCACAATAAAGCACGTATTTCCTCTGCCTTTCCCCATCTTCGCAGAAAGAACACTTCGGCAGCCACCCGCGATATTTCCATTACTGCATCGAGGCGTACACTCCGGCGACTTACGAGGTCCGTAATGGCGCCGTGTTCCGAGCGCGTCTGTGGCGCCATCTGGTCTCAAACGGAAGAACTGCGCGCTGTAAACGGTCTATACCACTGAAACTGCCTAGAGCTTTGCCATGTTAACCGCAATTTTCCAAAAATGAGCTTTTTGAGTTAGAAGAACGGTTTTTTCGGCATAGCATTGTCTGTGGTGTAGCACCCCAGAAAACAGCTGAGACATGCTAACTAGTAGGCTGGTTAACTATTATTCAATAGCTAACTTTTTATTTCTTACTGATAGTCTCCTTACTTATCGAGAGGCGTGTAGCCCTTCGTAAGTAATATTCATATCAGTTTTTGAATTTCGAAAACTCAGATGCCTTCGGAGCTGTGGCCCAGCAAATTCTGCCTACATTGCGCCAGAGTACATGCGCTTTCGAAAAGCTTTCAGGCAAAGCAACCTCTACAGTGCACGTAACTCGTCGAAATAGACAAAATTTTCCCGGCCATAGCACCGAGTGCGACAGAGTTTTCGAAATTCTAATTCTCATACCAATAATACCTACGGCGGGCTACTCGCCTCTCAGTAATTGAGGAGCCTAACGGTAATAGTTAAAAAGTTAACTACTCAATATTAGTTAAGTAGCCTGTTAGCACATCTTAGCAGCATATTCTGACAGCTGCACCGCTGACAATGCAATGAGACAAAAAGCGCTCTTCTAGCTAAAAAAGCCTATTTATAAAAATAGCTGAATATCTTAGGTGAAACACCCCGTATGCATCATCTTTAATGCACTGACCTATTCAGCTTTGGTATGGTATGCCTGCAGTATACTGTCTAAATAAAGGCACGATAACAAGGCCTGTGGCTTGGGTGCTGTGACCAACCCTGTATTTAGAACCTCTGCTTTACATGCTTTTATACATTTTTGTTAATCTCCTGTGTAATGGATGGCGTATACACCTGGCGATTCGTTAGGTACTCTGTTAATTTGATAGATTTTGAGGCAAGTTTTAAATTTTGACGAAAAACCTGCAGGTTCTTTTCAGCGACTGAACAAATTTGCCAAACGTGGTTTTTCCAGTATACATCCTGAGATACAAGGATTCCCAGATAAATGTGTAACTTCATCCACTGTGGTTAGTAGGGTAGATCCGAGTACACTGTCGAAATCGTTTCGTATTCGTGAGCGGCAGAGCCACTCTATTTCCTAGTTTACGTGCACTTTCCAATATACTTCGACTCCAGAGCATCCTGACTCGTATAGCGCATGCACCTGGCTGTCTGAGCGTCGCTCGTGCTTATCAGCACAAATCGCACAGCCTTTGTCAGGAATTGTTCGCCTGGCGGCGTAATGCATGCGTGCCTCATAAACCAGCACACTTGTATTTTCCCCACTAACCCCATCATTACGGAGCAGCCTTGTGGCATGTTGCACTGTCGGCAGAACACAAGCAAAAGCGCAACGCCCAGCGGACTGTGTACACGGCGAAAATCCCGAATCTGCGGCTCATAAACATCCTTTTGCTAGTAGGCCTGGGTATCCTTTCAAAGGTAAACGTCCGCACAAACGTGAACGGAGCGCGCTATTGCCTTTCAACATTTATCACGCGTTACCTAATTGAAATTACTTGCTGGTGTTGGACGTTGATGCGCTCTCTCGTGGACAAAGTGTTTCTTCCCCTTTGATAGTAAATTCGCGATTGAATTTAAAACGCAATAGAGTGCTCCCTTTGCTTATGTCCTTATCCGTACATTTCTCTAGTAGTTACGCTTGTGTCAATAGTGCCTGTTGTGTTTCCAGAGCTGCGCTTTCCCCAAGTTAGTTCGAGCGCGGGTAGTGCTGTCAAGCCGAACTGCACACGCCACAGGTATCCAAGGTAATCCCACACACCACTGAGAGAGTCAACTGGGCGTGTTTTCCGTCATCTTCACGTGTCTTTCGTGTCCATAAATTACTGGGCAAAATAAAACACTGAAAATTTAAAATGCCGTCAATCGAAATAAAGGAACAAATATTTCGGGACAAAAATGCATCGAGTTGTATTCCTGGTTATTTTGTAAAGAAGTATAAACGTGCATTTTTGGTTATAACTGGCCGATTGCCTAACGTTTCCTTAGAAAATCATGCAGAAGCCTGATTACTTCCTAGTCACATGATTTCAGAAGAACAATGGCCTGCAGTAGATATGCTTCAGAAACATCCAGGTGCGGATTCGAAAAAATGTGCAATGTGTGGCTTAGGTCACACCTAGGTTAGCCAACGCACGTTCACAGCCCAGGGGAAGCCCACGCACTTGCAGATTTTACACATGAAATACCTTGTGAACCTGTTTCCCGGCGCGTAAATGAACACAAGAGTGCCCCACCTTTTCTCTTGGTTCTCCCGGTGGCCCCTTTTCTCCCCATAGTCCTTCGAACCCCTGCGACAGATTCAACAAAAATGTAGCGCACAAAGACGGAGAGAAAGCAAAAGGCGAAAAATGCTCTGCTCCAGCAGTGAGGAGAAAAAGGCACGCAGTCCACAGCGAAGGCATCAGACAGGGCTTCGTTCTGTGCGCTGGCTGGGTATCTGCTTGGGGCTGCTAGATCGGTGCTGGGCCGCCGGGCACCTACAGTTAATCTTAATAGCTTCAAGTTACCTCCACTAAGCCTTGTCGTACGGCCTTCCGAAGGACGAAATTTTCGAAGAATGTGCCATATGTTCCCCGCAGAAGTTTGATTTTTGAATACCCAGAAATTCTGGACAAGCGAATGTGTCATCCCGAAATAGCTTATGAACGCCATTTTTTCATGTATTGTAAGATTTCACTATAAAAATCAACGTATCCGATTATCGCCCGTCGACAGACCTGCATTTTGTTCCTATTAACGTTTTTCGTATTCCCAAAAACGTTCCCCATTGGTTCTCTAAAGCAGTTTCAAGTATTCGATGCGAGCGATGGACAAACTAAAATCAAAATTTTACTCGCATCGGAAGAGTAGACCGTTACCTTCAATATTTCTATAATAGTACCTTAAAATATTTCCACAATTAAAAAAAGATCTCCAAGAATTCTGAACTTCGGAGAATGTGCCGCATGATCCCAGCAAACGCAGTTTATTTATTTATTATTTATTTATCAGCCCCTGTACGCCATTACAGTGGGGGGGGGGGGGGGGGGTAAGGGGAGTAAGATACTCAAAATAGAGCGTAAATACAGGAATTTCATCAACAATCAAAAATATGCTAACACTGGAATCAATTCAGCATAGAAGCAAGAGAGTCATTTGATACGACAGTTGCAAGAGACCATCAAGTCGATTCAAATCCCTGATACTTCGGGGAAAAAAGGACATTTTGAAGGGCTCTGTTCTACAGTATATTTCTTTCACTTTGTTCCTGTGATCTGTACGCGACGGAATGTAGTTGGGACTCAGTATGTACCGACCCGACGTGGCCGGGCTTCCCACGTGGCTTGAAAAATTTCATCAATATGCAAAAATGCACTCGAGTAGGCATAAAGATGGTTTCCTTGGCTCTGTGGCCCTACAGTACACAGCCGTGTCAGAGAGTTAGCCGAATACGTTCGCATTTTTTCCTTCCTTGTTGCAAAGTGTCAGTCAAGATCATAAGCGGGAAAAGCAGGCCGGCATCGCTAAAAGATCAAATGTTGTTCGATTCATAAATACAAGCAGTGCGAATAGTGCTTGATGACTATCGCAGCACTGCACCGTAACTAGGCTGGGATAACAGAATAGCTACGCGGCTGACATATGCTTGTCTTCGGACCCCCAGGGCCTCCTATACCCTGGACGCCTTCGATGCCCGGGGCCTCACCTTGGAGCCCATGGTCGCCTTTCTGGCCGTCGGCCCCGGGTGAGCCCTGTGATAACGGGCAGCACGTGTCATAACAAACGCTCCACCACTTGCACGCGCGTCACCGATAATGGTAAGATAGGAAATCCATAGCGCTTCAGAAAAAAAACATAAAGCTCATAACGATAACATTCCTGCCTTTACTAACTACTGTCATAAATTTGTGCATGCGTAAGCCCGAATAAAAAAATAACAAAAGCTCTTCATCAACCCGAAAACTTTCCGCTGCGTCGCCTGAAAGACAGTCACTTTGTCACCTTTCTCACCAGGCGGCCCACATGGACCGTCGTCACCCGGCATTTCAGAGGGATAGGAAAGAAGTATAAGCAGGAGTCGTCATTCATTACTATAGCACGGCAATCATTCAGAGTCACTGTGGCTCATTCCTGATACAATTTCGTATCAAAGGTACACTGAGGACAAACTGAAGCTGGGCTGCAGCTGTAGCTTATGGCATTCTGACAATGAAGGCGCTACTATGACTGAGAATGGGACTTTTATAAGCTTGAAAAGGTCAAAAAATGAATCACAGGTGTCTCTACCATCGGCCGAATTCGCAGTCGAACAACGGTGCGTAAAATTTTTTTCAGTCAGATCTCTGAGGCTTGGCTACAACGCCAAGCCCTTTCAGTCTACGGTCCATGAGTAATTTTCGGTCTTGACCTATATGAGTAATTTTCGGTCTTGACCACCATAGCCTGAAAAAGCCATGGAATTGATTTTACTCGGTAGAAATGTATGAATTAGTGCTCAGTTTCCCATTAAGACGCGTGTGCAGAAAACCACTTCATACTCACAGAGAAGCGCACACGCGCGCACGCACACACGCACGCACACACGCACGCACACACTTCGTGTCCGGGCAGGGCAGACCCTCAGCCGAAGCGGACATCGTCCAACCGGTGCGGGGCCTCGCATGCGCTGAAAACATCACGCATCCAGCACCCGGAAGCGCCGGGTCTCTCGTTGGGCGGCGAAACGTGTGATACGTGGACATAGGCACACCATCACCAAATCATTATTCATGTCGAAAAGCTGTTTCCACATATATAGTTCATTACATTTGTGACATGAAGCAACTGTCAAAGTAAAAAAAAAAAGCGCCAGCAGTACGACGACCCCCTTCTCAGTCGCTAGACCATAAAACACGACCTCTGTACTAATAAGGTGGTGGCTGTTTGCGCCTCGCTGTCAAATCTTTTCGTGCATTGCAGCTCTAGTTACAGGTGCGCGAAAAAAAAAAGAAAGGTCCTCTGAGGCGCGCTGCACGTGCCCTAAAAACGACGAAGTCAGCGACAGCAGCGTCTGCAGAGGAAAAGCCAAAAATAAAAGCTATACATCTCATTCCCCGCGACCAATGGCGTGCAACGTAAAAACGCGAGGAGTGTGCGTACGTGGTATCGTGCATGGAAAGTGCTGCTGGTCGTCGCCGTTAGTGCTCGTAAAAGGTGAGGATCGGGATGCCAGGAAGGGGTGGCGGTAATACCGAATAAATTTAACAGGGGAAGTGGGGCTAGTTGGTGCTTTGTACTTCAATGCTTATAGTAACCAACTGAAAGACAAGGGACGAAGGAGGAAACAGGAAGAACGGTGCACGCAACCTCAACTCTGCTTTAGTGCACGGACACGTCACATTTATTAGACACGTCACACTGACACTGAAGTAACAGCGGTGGTCGGTGGCGATCCCGCCGGCGCGACTAGCGTCGTTTCTGGTTGCTGCCCAAAACAGCAGACTTGAGTCGAACGAGAGAAATTGCTCAGAAATTTACACAGCCTTGAAGAAACGCCCTTGTCCTGGAAAGAACACTCAGTTATCACATGGGGCTGATGTGACAGCTTCATACGTTAGTCAGCACCCCAGTGATAAACGCGCAGCTTCGCTCGCTCAGTGTCAAAAAAGATACGATTTGTCTTGACAATAAAAACCGAAGGAGCCTATATTCGCATCGGGGGCTTCTTTGTGGATTTGAGAAGAAGATGAAATGGCTATAGGCCAGAACGTCGTCCCTTCGCGTCTTCAGTTCATTCGTGTTTAACGACATTATAGTGAAACCACTGTTTCTTTTTTGGTGACGGTGATGGAAGTGGACGCTGTTGAACTTCAGTCCGGTCGGTCAGCCGCTGCCGCCCAGAGGAAACGTCTTGGCCTCCCGAATGACGCAAGTAGCCAGGCTACCGTGGTGCACTCTGCCACCAGTGATGACTATTCGGCTGACGACGGCTTCATCAAAGTCGTAAGCAAGAAGGCCAAACGGAGACTGCGAAAAGGTGAGGACTCGTCGTCGTCGAGTACGTCTGCGATTACTACGGTGCGAGGATCATGGGCACATACTGTCTTATTTGTGCCAGAGTCTCCCACCGACAATCTCAACCACATCAATAATCAAGCCGCGTTTGCGTTCCTGGAGGCTCGCGTCCCGGGAGCATTTAAAGATGTGAAGGTGAATCGTTTTATGAATGTCGTCGCCATTGATATCATGGACCGGAACGCGCTTGAGAGTTTGAGCAAAATCAGAACGCTCGGCGGCATCAGCGTTCGTTCCCATATCCTTCTAGGCAGTGACAATGCGGGAGGCGTCATTTGCGACATCGACGTAGCCATCCGCGACTCTGATCTGCCCATTATAATTCAACCAGCTACCGACAGTGTTGCCATACTGCAAGCTCATCGCCTTGGGAGCACAAAGTACATCAAGTTGACCTTCCAAGGGGACTGCATTCCAACGTACGCGAAGGTTGGGCACTTTCGGCATGCAGTTAGGCGTTTCGTCCCAAAGCCTCTCTAGTGCCGGAAATGCATGAAGATAGGACACGTGATTAGTGTGTGCAATTTTCCCATCGTTTGCACACGGTGTACTACGCCACACAGCGGCGTTTCTTGCCGGGCAACAGTCCTTGCGTGTGCCAAATGCCGCGGCCCTCATGACGCTGCCTCAAAAGATTGTCCTCGCCTGAAAAGGGAAAGGGCGATACTCAAACAAATGACAAAAGACAATTCCACACAAAGAGAAGATGCCGCTAAGCTGCTACGCCGTCGTTGCCCTCGCAAAGACATTCTAAATGTGTAGCGACCGTAGGGAAGAATCGTTCAATAATTTCCGCAACCTTCCGCCCCCTCCGCATACTACATTAAGGTTTGGGAGCAATATGAACGGCGAGGCTAAGACGGTTGTCGCAGACGGGCCTTTGCCATCTCTGCCTGAGCTACACACACCCTCTGTGACCAACCAGATATTGCGTACTCAGAGTCCCGAGCCCATTGCTATTCAAGCACAAGTCGCAACTCCGGTCCAAGACTGGGGCCGCCAAGCGACTTGGCCAGTACTCCCGAAGCACCCAGCACCCACCCCAGCACCGCGCACCCAGTGTGTTGAGCCTACTGCTGGTCGGGTAGTAGGTCAGAAACCGGACCAGGTCGCAGACGAGCAAGTGATTGCAATGCTAAAGCCAATCCTGAATTTCATGCGTGTGCTGCTTTCCAGCATGCAGATACCAGCTGCACAGAATGCACTGCAGATGCTGTACTTGTTGAATACAGTGCTTGCAGCTGTCCAATAGGTGGCACAACGCATCCTTTACGCTCATCCGTCCGAGAGTAAGTACCATGCTTATGCTGGGGGGAGTCATCAACATTATCAGCCTCAATGGCAAGCAGCCTTTCTTGACACTGAAACGTCTGCACTGCGTTGTGATGGAGGGCCCACCATAGTTTCCACTCAGGTCGCAGCGATGGACGGCCCTCAAGGTGTGCAGGCTACAGCTGCGGTGGCCTGTGACTTACAGTGCTTGTGTCATTGCCTGCCGTGCTTGCTACGGACCGCATTTTTCTACTTCTTATTCTTTTAGGCCCCCTCATCCCTCTCCCCCAGTGCAGGGTAGCCAACAAGAATATTATACTAGTTACCCTCCCTGCCTTTCCTCTACCAGTTCAATCTCTCTCTCTCTCTCTATGTGGATTTCATGGCAGTTATAAAAAACTGCGATCTGAACCGTGCTAAGCCTGGAATACCCCACTGCAGGAATGCATGCGTTGTCTGCCGCTATGTAGTCATGTGTAGACAGCAAGCATTCTCACTAAAGAAACCCTTATGGGCTCGTTTCGTTACGTAAGTAGAGAGCAGTAGCGTGGCAAAAACACTGACGAAGCGTCCATGACATATCATCATTTATATCATATATCATATCATATATCATATCTGCCTTTTCTTTTGCCCGGGGATGTCACACGTTCCATGTGAGGCCGGTCAGGCGTACGTAAAGAACGAGTACGGCAGGGTGCGAACGGGCGCAGACGTTTATTGCACGTGATGTGGCAACCAAAACACGCACCACACCATCACAGAAGAAAGGGGGAAATGCGGACACTGCAAGCCCGTGCGAGCGCGGACCCCAGTACGATCTAAGGTGCCCACACTTTAGCGATGAAAGCAACCCCCTCGCATCCGGGTGGGTGCTGGGTTCAATCTCCCGCACCGCCGAATACTCACATACTCACCAGGTTTCAAATGTTTAAAAGATTTCCCATTACCTGGAACACGGCTCTTCTGGGCTGAAGTGCATGGGAAAAGTCCTTTTTTTTTTTAGAGCTAAGCATATCCAACATTTCTTGTGCCCTACAAACATGCGTGCTTACATCTACACAATCAAGTATGCTACATTGCTGTTATGCCGGCAACAATCCACAGATGCACTGAAAAACAAACCACGTGGTTTTAAATAACCTAGCATACTCAACATGCATGCAGAAGCGAGATTAAGCAATATTTTGCAAAGATAGCTCTAGTGGTGTTGTTTTGCGAGATCGTGACATCGTCCGCGCTGTCCCCGCACGCTGCAACTTTTAAGTGGATGGATGATTGACCGTGCGTGGCGCCGCAAGGGATGCACCCATACCCTGGACCCCAACTTACCCCCCTCCCCCCTCCCATCCTGCACTTACGCTCACACCCCGCGACTAATTAGTGCATCCGGTCGCTCGAGCTCTCTCAGCGAAGTGTATTCTTTAAATCTTATCCGTATACGAAACGCAGTTACTACCCTCATACTATAGCCTCAGAGTTTCGCATTGCCTTAGCAATCTCGTGAATCCACATTACCAAAAGGCTAAAGTTCTGGTCTCTTTTGCTTTCAACTTTTGAGGAACACTCATAAACCGAGACGTACTTGTCATCAGTGAGATGGCGGACCATGAGTGCGAGGTGCGCAGCCAGCCAGCAGGACTCCTGTTTGCGATCAGCAGTCTGCAGCCTGGCGGGTAGCAGTCCGTTATGTGAACTGTCAAAATTGGGGAACGTTCTATGCTCCGCGCCGAGGAGAAAAGGAAGTGATGGCTGTTGTTTTCAGTCAGTTAGCTGCACGTCTAAACACCACGAAATTTTAAAACGTAAGCATATCTTTTATTTCCACCCCGAACGGTTGGGCGCCCCTATAACCAACACCTTTGATGAATGTTTAGTGCTATAAGTGTACACGTGACGGCTTAATGTGCACGTGCGCCTGCCCCATATTTTCATATCCAACACAGATGGCGCCGGATGAGAATGCTGGCGAAATACGTTTTCATATTAATTCGGCTAACTGCTATTGAGCGAGGAACAATAATTAAAAATATGCTTCGGCACAGAAGTAAATTGTCTTCCGTCGGCATCTCTTTGGCCTGTAGCAAGAATGCCTAGTCCGATATCCTGCTTTCCGCATCCGCGCTAGAAAATGACGGGATCCGCCCCGTTACCTTTCCACTAGTCTGGTTCGTGCAACGATGGGTTGGTGAGACATGGGTGAAGACACCAGACTGTGCTACCGGTCCTTTGTTGCTGAATAGATTGACAAGTGGCTGCGTACAGCGGTGCGTTGGAACGTCGTCGCCGAGGCACGGATGTGAACAACCAAGAATTTAGAGGAAGAGCCGAGAGCCATTAGAAAAGAAGAAACGAACGTCAGAAAAGGCAACGCAGCAAGATGGCGTCGAGAGGCGACGGGTACATATCGGAAGAAGAGAGAACGCGCATCTTGAACGAGTTCTATCAAAGAGCGACACCGGCAGATATACAACACAATTCCGAAGAGATACGACGCCTGGCCACCAGTAGGTACCCTTACAAAAGATTAAAGCCGCCCTCCGAGTGCCCCGACTCCTCCGCTCCAGCCGGGCAGCCGGGGCAAGTAGTGGACGCAGACAACTGCGAGCGCTACGAAGGAGAAGGCGAAGGCTGGTGGCACCTGCCGGCTCTACCCCGCTTCGGGACCCTCGCGGGTGGGGGGAACACCGCGCAAACCTGCATGTAGGATCGGCGAACCAAGCCTCCGCGCACTGCCGCCGAGGGGAGTGAGGCGCCCACGCCGTAAGCCGCCCACACGACCAGAAGGTGGCTCCGAGTGCTTCCCTCGTGAAACTCCGGACGAAGGTGCGGAATCCGCTGGACCATCCATGGAGGACCGCCTGGACGACCAGATTCCCTTCGAACGCTGACGCGGCTGACGAGAAAGGGCTCGCCCGCTTTGGGGGGTGCGCCACTACGAGGACGGCAACGGTAAACTTCGAGGGAGCTTCAGAGAGATCAAGGGCACTTACGAGCGGCGAAAGACTGGGGCACGGCCTTCGATCAGCCGGGCCCACTGACTGCTTCCGCTCAACCGTGATACGTGGTGAACGCAAACTGGAACCAAGATGGCCTAAGCTAGACTGTTCAACTTCCATGTTGTGTTAGTCTATTGCCTCATAGTCAGATCAGCGTGGACTGACTCTCCTCCCCACAGCGCCACCCCTACGTGAGAGATTCTTTCAGCGTTCTGAAAAAATAATGGCGCCTCCCCCTCGCAGGCCCATCCCCAGGCCAATATGACTCAGCCCGCCTGGATCTCACGTTCCTTGGCAGCAAGCCAACGTGGAAGTTTTCCGTTACGTCTTTCGATGATGTCGTTCACAACACTATAGACCCCTCCTTAACATCGTTGTCGCTGTAAAACTATATTTAATCTTTCAATGGTCGTTTAAGGGATGTAATAATGAACATTCGAACCATGGCGCTTCAAGAGCCGCCACTTCATGGCACATCCTGGTCTACCACTCGTGACTAGAAAGACACCACAGCGGTAATAAGAATCAATTTTCCTTATCTGTGAAGCCCTCCGCAAAGGCGAAATTCTTGTACGATTTAGTAGGACTTTCTTGCAGGCGTGTTGATTCAATTTCGAGGACTGTTAGTGAGCGCGCAAAAAGGTTGAAGACAGGAAGTAAAGAAACGACCCCGACACCACAGGCGCAGGAAACGACCATGACATCATGGGCGCTGACGGCGCAGTCTGCGCCTGCGGTGTCGTGGTCATTTCTTTACTTCCTGTGTTGGTTTTTTTTGCGCAGTTTTTAATCTTACAAGTGCAAGAGGAATGTTTTGCCAGTCGATTTAAAGAAGAAATGCTCTTACCAGAACGAGTTATCCAGATTCGAGGTTTATGCAACACGAAAGCCGCGATTTTTGTCCAGAACTGAAGGAAGGGCGCGATGAACCATATTTCTCCGGTTGTCTGTATGATTATAGACTACCATGGCGCCCAAAAATTCCAGGGGACACTTAAGCCCGGCTTAAAAGTGTGACGCGATATTTAATTGGTCGATGCCCCTAAATTCAGTCTTCGTCTGTCTCTACTTAACATTCATAGATCCCTGGGAGTTCTCATACCGCCCCTGGCGCGTAGGTGCAGCGGTTAATTATTGCTCCACTGCCCTATGATGGCAGGCGCTGCCTCCGGTGGGACTTGTGCAATCGAGGTGGCTCTTCCCCAGCAACCATTAATCAGTCATTAATTTAACCACATCCTGAGAAGGTGCTCATAATTAGGCGGAAAGGTTGGGATGACGTCACCAGGTCATGTGACCTTGGCCCAACTGCCTGCTAACGCGCTTTGAAAATGTGCGTACTCGTCAAATCGGCGGCTGCGTACAGAAGTGTTCGGTACTTGCTTCAATCGTGGGCATCTTCGCTGCATTAACAAGCCCAAGTTCAGCTGTTGATCGTTATAGAGAGCGCTGTGTTGATGGTAACATTTTCTTGGCCGCAATCTAAGCATTTTGTCGAAAAAGCGCAACGGCACAAGGCCAAAAAGAGGAGTGCATGGCGAGAAGTGCATTCTCCGCTGTCGCCGTCGCTGATTATGTGGACGACGGTATCTTTGCTCTCTTTTGTCCTTGCGCCACTGCGCTGTTTCACCATCTTATCAGACAAACTCGCCCTTCAGTTCCCGTCATATAAGCATGGGCTTGTTGTGAGCACGTTCAATTTTCGCGATTCAAAATTGTGAACAAGTGGGATTTTAAAGACAGAAACAAATAGAGAAAAGGCGTTTGTTTACGATCTGTGAACATCAACAGCATGCAGACTTTGATAAAAGAAACCGGGAACACAACCGTCAGCAGTGCCGCATCTGCGCTCCCATCTCCGGAAGTCTCTCATGGCGAGGAAGGAATTCTGTGCTTTCGTCCTCACTGATTATACTGATTATGTGGATGTAAGCGCACGATGGCATCTAGGGCGTGACACATCTCGACTGGCGCGGTGCCCTGTCGCTCTCAAAGAGAAAGCTTGGCGTGAGAAGAGCACCTCGCGCAATCCACGTCATCGCACGCCGAACCGAAGCGTCAAGTGGGCACCACGGATTGTCACCTCCTTGCACTATCGTACAGCGAATTAATGAGGCTCGTCACACGTCACGTTCTTCTTAGTCTTTTCATACGCTCCAATCGAAACTTCAAAATCGCTCTAATCGAGACTTGCCGAAGTATATTTTTAATTATTGTTCCTCGCTGAATAGCAGTTAGCCGAATAAATTCGAAAACGTATTTCGCCAGCATTCTCATCCGGCGCCATCTGTGTTGGATATAAAATTATGGGGCAGGCGCACGTGCACACTAAGCAGTCACGTGTACACTTATAGCACTAAACATTCATCAAAGGTGTTGGTTATAGGGGCGCCCAACCGTTCGGGGTGGAAATAAAAGATATGCTTACGTTCTAAAATTTCGTGGTGTTTAGACGTGCAGCTAACTGACTGAAAACAACAGCCATCACTTCCTTTTCTCCTCGGCGCGGAGCCTAGAACGTTCCCCAATTTTGACAGTTCACATAACGGACTGCTACCCACCAGGCTGCAGACTGCTGATCGCAAACAACAAGAGTCCTGCTGGCTGGCTGCGCACCTCGCACTCACGGTCCGCCATCTCACTGATGACAAGTACGTCTCGGTTTATGAGTGTTCCTCAAGAGTTGAAAGCAAAAGAGACCAGAACTTTAGCCTTTTGGTAATGTGGATTCACGAGATTGCTAAGGCAATGCGAAACTCTGAGGCTATAGTATGAGGGTAGTAACTGCGTTTCGTATACGGATAAGGTTTAAAGATTGCACTTCGCTGAGAGAGCTCGAGCGACCGGCTGTACTAATTAGTCGCGGGGTGTGGGCGTAAGTGCAGGATGGGAGGGCGGAGGGGGGTAAGTTGGGGTCCAGGGTATGGGTGCATCCCGTGCGGCGCCACGCACGGTCAATCATCCATCCACTTAAGAGTTGCAGCGTGCGGGGACAGCGCGGACGACGTCACGATCTCGCAAAACAACACCACTAGAGCTATCTTTGCAAAATATTGCTTAATCTCGCTTCTGCATGCATGTTGAGTATGCTAGGTTATTTAAAACCACGTGGTTTGTTTTTCAGTGCATCTCTGGATTGTTGCCGGCATAACAGCAATGTAGCATACTTGATTGTGTAGATGTAAGCACGCATGTTTTGTAGGGCACAAGAAATGTTGGATATGCTTAACTCTAAAAGAAAATAAAGGACATTTCCCATGCACTTCAGCCCAGAAGAGCCGTGTTCCAGGTAATGGGAAATCTTTTAAACATATGAAACCTGGTGAGTATTCGGCGGTGCGGGAGACTGAACCCAGCACCCACCCGGATGCGAGGGGGTTGTTTTCATCGCTAAAGTGTGGGAACCTTAGATCTTACTCGGGTCCGCGCTCGCACGGGCTTGCAGTGTCCGCATTTCCCCCTTTCTTCTGTGATGGTGTGGTGCGTGTTTTGGTTGCCACATCACGTACAATAAACGTCTGCGCCCGTTCGCACCCTGCCGTCCTCGTTCCTTACGTACGCCTGACCGGCCTCACATGGAACGTGTGACATCCCCGGGCAAAAGAAAAGGCAGATACTCCTTTTCTTCTGAGATAGAAATGATGATATGTCATAGACGCTTCGTCAGTGTTTTTGCCACGCTACTGCTCTCTACTTACGTAACGAAACGAGCCCATAAGGGTTTCTTTAGTGAGAATGTTTGCTGTCTACACATGACTACATAGCGGCAGACAACGGATGCATTCCTGCAGTGGGGTATTCCAGGCTTAGCACGGTTCAGATCCAGTTTTTTATAACTGCCATGAAATCCACATAGAGAGAGAGAGAGCGAGATTGAACTGGTAGAGGAAAGGCAGGGAGGTTAACCAGTATAATATTCCGGTTGGCTACCCTGCACTGGGGGAGAGGGATGAGAGGGCCTAAAAGAATAAGAAGTAGAAAAATTCGGTCTGTAGCAATCACGATAGGCAATGACACAAGCACTGTAAGTCACAGGCCACCGCAGCTGTAGCCTGCACACCTTGAGGGCCCTCCATCGCTGCGACCTGAGTGGAAACTATGGTGGGCCCTCCATCACAACGCAGCGCAGACGTTTCAGTGTCAAGAAAGGCTGCCTGCCATTGAGGCTGATAATGTTGATGACTCCCCCCCCAGCATAAGCATGGTACTTACTCTCGGACGGATGAGCGTAAAGGATGCGTTGTACCACCTATTGGACAGCTGCGAGCACTGTATTCAACAAGTACAGCATCTGCAGTGCATTCTGTGCAGCTGGTATCTGCAAGCTGGAAAGCAGCACACGCATGAAATTCAGGATTGGTTTTAGCATTGCAATCACTTGCTCGTCTGCGACCAGGTCCGGTTTTTGACCTACTACCCGACCAGCAGTAGGCTCAACACACTGGGTGCGCGGTGCTGGGGTGGGTGCTGGGTGCTTCGGGAGTACTGGCCAAGTCACTTGTCGGCCCCAGTCTTGGACCGGAGTTGCGACTTGTGCTTGAATAACAATGGGCTCGGGACTCTGAGTACGCAATACCTGGTTGGTCACAGAGGGTGTGTGTAGCTCAGGCAGAGATGGGAAAGGCCCGTCTGCGACAACCGTCTAAGCCTCGCCGTTCATATTGCTCCCAAACATTAATGTAGTATGCGGAGGGTGAGGACAGGTTGCGGAAATTATTGAACGATTCTTTCCTACGGTCGCTACACATTTAGAATGTCTTTGCGAGGGCAACGACGGCGTAGCAGCTTAGCGGCAGCTTCTCTTTGTGTGGAATTGTCTCTTGTCATTTGTTTGAGTATCGCCCTTTCCCTTTTCAGGCGAGGACAATCTTTTGAGGCAGCGTCATGAGGGCCGCGGCATTTGGCACACGCAAGGACTGTTGCCCGGCAAGAAACGCCGCTGTGTGGCGTAGTACACAGTGGGCAAACGATGGGGAAATTGTACACACTAATCACGTGTCCTATCTTCATGCATTTCCGGCACTGGAGAGGCTTTCGGACGAAAGGCCTAACTGCATGCCGAAAGTGCCCAACCTTCGCGTACGTTGGAATGCAGTCCCTTTGGAAGGTCAACTTGATGCACTTTGTCCTACCAAGGCGCAGAGCTTGCAGTATGGCGACACTGTCGGTAGCTGGTTGAATTATAATGGGCAGATCAGATTCGCGGAAGGCTACGTCGATGTCGCAAATGACGCCTCCCGCATTGTCACTGCCTAGAAGGACATAGGAACGAACTCTGATGCCGCCGAGCGTTCTGATTTTGCTCAAACTCTCAAGCGCGTTCCGGTCCATGTTATCTATGGCGACGACATTCATAAAACGATTCACCTTTACATCTTTAAATCCTACCGGGACGCGAGCCTCCCGGAACGCAAACGCGGCTTGCATATTGATGTGGTTGAGATTGTCGGTGGGAGACTCTGGCACAAATAAGACAGTATGTGCCCATGATCCTCGCTCCGTAGTAATCGCAGACGTACTCGACGACGACGAGTCCTCAACTTTTCGCAGTCTCCGTTTGGCCTTCTTGCTTACGACTCTGATGAAGCCGTCGTTAGCCGAAGAGTCATCACTGGTGGCAGAGTACACCACGGTAGCCTGGCTACTTGCGTCATTCGGGAGGCCAAGACGTTTCCTCTGGGCGGCAGCGGCTGACCGACCGGACTGAAGTTCAACAGCGTCCACTTCCATCACCGTTACCAAAAGAGAAACAGTGGTTTCACTATAATGTCGTTAAACAGGAATAAACTGAAGACCCAAAGGGACGACGTTCTGGTCTATAGCCATTTCATCGTCTTCTCAAACCCACATAGAAGCCCCCGATGCGAATATAGGCTCCTTCGATTTTTATAGTCAAGACAAATCGTATCTTTTTTGACACTGAGCGAGCGAAGCTGCGCGTTTATCACTGGGGTGCTGACTAACGTATGAAGCGGTCACATCAGCCCCATGTGATAACTGAGTGTTTTTTCCAGGACAAGGGCGTTTCTTCAAGGCTGTGTAATTTTCTGAGTAATTTCTCTCATTCGACTCAAGTCTGCTGTTTTGGGCAGCAACCAGAAACGACGCTAGTCGCGCCGGCGGGATCGCCACCGACCACCGCTGTTACTTCAGTGTCAGTGTGACGTGTCTAATAAATGTGACGTGTCCGTGCAGTAAAGCAGAGTTGAGGTTGCGTGCACCGGTCTCCCTGTTTCCTCCTTCGTCCCTTGTCTTTCACTTGGTTACTATAAGCATTGAAGTACAAAGCACCAACTAGCCCCACTTCCCCTGTTAAATTTATTCGGTATTACCGCCACCCCTTCCTGGCCTCCCGATCCTCACCTTTTACGAGCACTAACGGGGAAGGCCAACCGCACTTTCCATGCACGATACCACGTACGCACACTCCTCGCGTTTTTACGTTGCACGCCATTGGTCGCGGGGAATGAGATGTATAGCTTTTACTTTTGGCTTTTCCTCTGCAGACGCTGCTGTCGCTGACTTCGTCGTTTTTAGGGCACGTGCAGCGCGCCTCAGAGGACGTTTCTTTTTTTTTTCGCGCACCTGTAACTAGAGCTGCAATGCACAAAAAGATTTGACAGCGAGGCGCAAACAGCCACCACCTTATTAGTACAGAGGTCGTGTTTTATGGTCTAGCGACTGAGAAGGGGGTCGTCGTTCTGCTGGCGCTTTTTTTTTACTTTGACATTTGCTTCATGTCACAAATGTAATGAACTATATATGTGGAAACAGCTTTTCGACAAGAATAAAGATTTGGTGATGGTGTGCCTATGTCCACGTAACACACGTTTCGCCGCCCAACGATAGACCCGGCGCTTCCGGGTGCTGGATGCGTGCTGTTCTCAGCGCATGCGAGGCCCCGCACCGGTTGGACGATGTCCGCTTCTGCTGAGGGTCTGCCCTGCCCGGACACGAAGTGTGTGCGTGCGTGTGTGCGTGCGCGCGTGTGCGCTTCTCTGTGAGTATGAAGTGGTTTTCTGCACACGCGTCTTAAAGTGAAACTGAGAACTAATTCATACATTTCTACCCAGTAAAATCAATTCCATGGCTTTTTCAGGCTATGGTGGTCAAGACCGAAAATTACTCATATAGGTCAAGACCGAAAATTACTCATGGATCGTAGACTGAAAGGGCTTGGCGTTGTAGCCAAGCCTCAGAGATCTGACTGAAAAACATTTTACGCACCGTTGTTCGACTGCGAATTCGGCCGATGGTAGAGACACCTGTGATTCATTTTTTGACCTTTTCAAGCTTATAAAAGTCCCATTCTCAGTCATAGTAGCGCCTTCATTGTCAGAATGCCGTAAGCTACAGCTGCAGCCCAGCTTCAGTTTGTCCTCAGTGTACCTTTGATACGAAATTGTATCAGGAATGAGCCACAGTGACTCTGAATGATTGCCGTGCTATAGTAATGAATGACGACTCCTGTTTATACTTCTTTCCTATCCCTCTGAAATGCAGGGTGACGACGGTCCATGTGGGCCGCCTGGTGACAAAGGTGACAAAGTGACTGTCTTTCAGGCGACACAGCGGATAGTTTTCACGTTGATGAAGAGCTTTTGTTATTTTTTTATTCGGGCTTACGCATGCACAAATTTATGATAGTAGTTAGTAAAGGCAGGAATGTTATCGTTATGAGCTTTATGTTTTTTTTCTGAAGTGCTACGGATTTCCTGTCTTACCATTATCGGTGACGCGCGTGCAAGTGGTGGAGCGTTTGTTATGACACGTGCTGCCCGTTATCACAGGGCTCACCCGGGGCCGACGGCCAGAAAGGCGACCATGCGCTGCAAGGTGAGGCCCCGAGCATCGAAGGCGTCCAGGGTATAGGAGGCCCTGGGGGTCCGAAGACAAGTATATATCAGCCGCGTAGCTGTTCTGTTATCCCAGCCTAGTTACGGTGCAGTGCTGCGATAGTCATCAAGCACTATTCGCACTGCTTGTATTTATGAATCGAACAACATTTGATCTTTTAGCGATGCCGGCCTGCTTTTCCCGCTTATGATCTTGACTGACACTTTGCAACAAGGAAGGAAAAAAAGCGAACGTATTCGGCGAACTTTCTGACACGGCTGTGTACTGAAGGGCCACAGAGCCAAGGAAACCATCTTTATGCCTACTCGAGTGCAATTTTGCATATTGATGAAATTTTTCAAGCCACGTGGGAAGCCCGGCCACGCCGGGTCGTTACATACTGAGTCCCAACTACATTCCGTCGCGTACAGATCCCAAGAACAAAGTGAAAGAAATATACTGTAGAACAGAGCCCTTCAAAATGTCCTTTTTTCCCCGAAGTATCAGGGATCGGAATCGACTTGATGGTCTCTTGCAACTGTCGTATCAAATGACTCTCTTGCTTCTATGCTGAATTGATTCCAGTGTTAGCATATTTTTTATTGTTGACGAAATTCCTGTATTTACGCTCTTGCTTTGAGTATTTTACTCCCCCCCCCTCCCCACTGTAATGGCGTACAGGGGCTGATAAATAAATAATAAATAAATAAACTGCGTTTGCTGGGATCATGCGGCACATTCTCCGAAGTTCAAAATTCTTGGAGATCTTTTTTAATTGTGGAAATATTTTAAGGTACTATTATAGAAATATTGAAGGTAACGGTCTACTCTTCCGATGCGAGTAAAATTTTTATTTTAGTTTGTCCATCGCTCGCATCGAATACTTGAAACTGCTTTAGAGAACCGATGGGGAACGTTTTTGGGAATAAGAAAAACGTTAATAGGAACAAAATGCAGGTCTGTCGACGGGCGATAATCGGATACGTTGATTTTTATAGTGAAATCTTACAATACATGAAAAAATGGCGTTCATAAGCTATTTCGGGATGACACATTCGCTTGTCCAGAATTTCTGGGTATTCAAAAATCAAACTTCTGCGGGGAACATATGGCACATTCTTCGAAAATTTCGTCCTTCGGAAGGCCGTACGACGAGGCTTAGTGGAGGTAACTTGAAGCTATTAAGATTAACTGTAGGTGCCCGGCGGCCCAGCACCGATCTAGCAGCCCCAAGCAGATACCCAGCCAGCGCACAGAACGAAGCCCTGTCTGATTGCCTTCGCTGTGGACTGCGTGCCTTTTTCTCCTCACTGCTGGAGCAGAGGATTTTTCGCCTTTTGCTTTCTCTCCGGCTTTGTGCGCTACATTTTTGTTGAATCTGTCGCAGGGGTTCGAAGGACTATGGGGAGAAAAGGGGCCACCGGGAGAACCAAGTGAAAAGGTGGGGCACTCTTGTGTTCATTTACGCGCCGGGAAACAGGTTCACGAGGTATTTCATGTGTAAAATCTGCAAGTGCGTGGGCTTCCCCTGGGCTGTGAACGGGCGTTGGCAAGCCTTGGTGTGGCCTAAGCCACACATTGCACATTTTTTCGAATCCGCACCTGGATGTTTCTGAAGCATATCTACTGCAGGCCATTGTTCTTCTGAAATCATGTGACTAGGAAGTAATCAGGCTTCTGCATGATTTTCTAAGGAAACGTTAGGCAATCGGCCAGTTATAACCAAAAATGCACGTTTATACTTCTTTACAAAATAACCAGGAATACAACTCGATGCATTTTTGTCCCGAAATATTTTTTCCTTTATTTCGATTGACGGCATTTTAAATTTTCAGTGTTTTATTTTGCCCAGTAATTTATGGACACGAAAGACACGGGAAGATGACGGAAAACACGCCCAGTTGACTCTCTCAGTTGTGTGTGGGATTACTCAGGCAGCACAAGCCATTGGCCCAATATTGGGATTGTGATGGCAAATGGTGGTCCTACATAGGACCACCATCACCACTATTACCCCAATATAGGCAATGCCTCTTTCCGACAGTTCCAATGATGGCCCCACATGTTCTATGTGTCCCCGATATTGGCAGTGCCGCTTAGTTACATCGCCAGCAATGGCCCAAGCTTGGCAGTATTTTCCCGATATGGGCATTGCCACTCACTTACATTTCCAATAATGGCCCCAGTTGGCCACTATGTCCCCCATAATGGCTTTGCCACTCAGTTACATTCCCAATAATGGCCCCAGTTGGCCATTATTTTCCCCATAATGGCTTTGCCACTCAGTTACATATCCAATAATGGCCCCATTTGACCATTATTTTCCCCATATTGTCATTACCACTCAGTTACATTCCCAATAATGGCCCTGGATGGTCACTATTTTCCCCATATAGGCAGTGCCACTCTGTTACATTTCCATTAATGGCCCCTCGTTGTGTAGTATTTCCCCAGGATTGGCAACGCCACTTCAATAGGCAGAACGATATCGGTCATTGTTTGCCACTAATTCTCCACCATTCCAGTGCATTTATTATCACCCACGAAATTTGTGGGTGATAATCCATGAGGATTTGCTTGGGGCAGTTATTGGATTTACACAAAAATCTTAGGCAAATTGATCGAAAGATCGAACTATAATATACATGCGCGTTAGTTCTTTAAAAATCTCTCACAAATCCCGATATGTAAACAATGCGGGCTGGCGCGAACCATAGGAAATGGGTCGATTATACATACGCGTGTGTGCGCGCTAATTGGTAATCAAGAAAATTAATTCTTTGTCCGTGAGACTCCGTGCACAGCACACGCGCAATACGGGAGAGCCTGCAGCGCACTCATTTTAAGTGGAATGAATAAACTGCTTGGCAGGAACACGTATCTTCAATGACGAATGTCTCTTAAGAGAATGATATGTGTGGTGCAGATGGTCTAGTTCACTCGATCGATTCCAAGCGAAGGGTTTATAAGCAATTTTCAGCTTATTCTGATTAGCATCGCCGCAAGCTATATATGGCCTCAGCCGTCGCGTTTTCCATATGAATTTCGAGAATTTGGGGGAAAAAATCACGACTGCAGTGTACACAGCCGGCGTTAGCAAGATATGCAAAAAATTCAGGAGGGCGCACACTTTGTTGACCTAAGTGCGGTAGTCGAATGCCTTGAGCGCGGTGTTACTGCTTGTGTCACTGATGTGTGGTTAAGATGTTAAGTACACAATTATTTTGAATATTATTCTGGAGACATTGGAGGGTGTTTGGGAGGCATATCCGTCTGATTCGGCGCCTTTCCGCACTCTCCGGCGTCATATATTAGTGTAGGCACAGAAAAATCAAGAAAATATATATTTGAGAAGTAGAACCGATTCCGTGTTGGAAAGAAGTAGTGTAGTGGGTAGTATGCTCGGCTGCTGAACTCAAGGATGGTAGTTCGAATCCCGCCGTGCACAAAAAGTTTTTTTTTTTTTTAGCGAGTTGTCATTTATTTATTGACTTCTATAGTGGGACAGATTTCGCGGCAGGACGGACAATGATGACCCATTAAAGGCTTTCTCCTTAAAATAGATCTCTCTTAAAAACACTATAGTTCACGCATCGAAGCAGCTCGCACTGTACCAGCGCACACGGGAAATTTACACGATCGACCTGTGATGAGACACCATGAAATTGGAAAGGAAAAGGACGAGACGGCTTCTTAAAACCGATGTCGTCCCGTTCATCGCTGTGCGCAACAATATATATATACATATGCATATTCATCTTTCACCTTTCTCTCGTTGAAACATTCCAAATTTGCTAGCGGATTATAAATAGCTGTTATCATTCACAATTCTGTTGTATATATAGTTACTCAAAAAGTATAGCAAAGTAAAGCAATGCTATTATATTTCATTATCTTAAGTAAACACATCAGTGGTTATTGCTGAGCCTTTCACTGACATTTGTTCAGCAAAGCAAATGCAATACCTTATGTTGTGGGTTACACAGCATAAAGCCATGGAGGTGCACGACTATATCAAATGTGTATGCCCAAGAGCAAAATTTAGCCACTCTGCCTACTATTGCGCCAGTGTCGACATACTTGCAAAGGCTTGCATGTGACTGTTCATCACCAAACGAACTGTTGCTATTGCAATGAAATATATACAACATCAGCAGTATGGGAGAAAATTTAGGAGTATAGAGTTGAGAGCATTTTGTATTTTTCATATCTTTTATTGGCCTGTGCAATACAAAATTGTTACTTCACGCATTAGTATAGTCAGTTAGGTATAGTACCAGTTCACGCAATACAGCATGATGCTGATTGCATTGTCACTGACATTCACAGAACACTGCTGTCATAAATAAAATTATCCTGCAATCTAATTACTTATACAGTTTGGATATCTCATCACATGGCTTTATGCTTCACAGACCTCAGCCTTTGTGCTATAGGGTTGGAGGAGTTACATACTCCAAAGTACTAACATCTACGATATATCAGATTTAAAGTACTTTAATTACCTTTCTCCATTTCTGTACAATTTACTGCTTCTGCAATGGTCAGGAACAAATATGCTTGTAATACCCGCATAGTCCAAATACGACAGCACAATAATTAAATAAGGATATACACTATCTTATACACAGAACAGATATTGATTTCCTGAAGTGGCTGAAGGTGACAGACAGCTACGGAAACGAGCTTTTGAAAACTGCAAATATAGAGAGTAGCAATTTGGACTAGCATAAGACCAGGCTATAGTTGCACGCAACTGATATGGTACGACCCTTTTTCTTCCACTAGGCATAATATGTATGGCAATGACAATAAATTTCTCTTGAGCTGTACAATTCTTCACTTAGGCCATGCACCACACTTCAAGGCTGTATTTAACTTTAGTGCTGTGCCAAATATTCACTGTTGTACTAATTCCTCAACTTTAAATGCAAGAGTGAAGTCACACTATTTCTAGATGCAAAATTATAGTACGAGAATGCCTTCACCAGGATATTCTCTTTATTTTTCACTTTCAATACACATAAAAGATCCTTCATTCAAACATCCTTAAATAAATAGTCAACCCAAGCCTACTTCAGAATGTGCTAAACTTTACAGAGCGAGGTGACCCTATAGATATACATCATGGCAAAGGCCAACTACTATTTGCACTTGCTCTTGGCAGGCTAGAATTGCATGTCCACAAACTTTTCTTCAGTCTTATTTTGGCTTGTCTTTTGTGCCCCTCTTCTCTTTACTAAATTCTCGTTCATGGAATGTTGCAATCATTGGAACATAATCAAATAATAAATGGATTGTTGTTGTATTGGGATGCTGGTACTGTTTTTGTTTTTTTCAATGACCAGCGCCTAAATTAGATCGGGATGGTACGTGTTAGGCAGGTATGAAGGCTGCACATGTTTGAATAAAGAAACGTACCCCTGACGTTTTCAATTTTCTGGAAAAGAACTACAACAAATATGCAAAGCAAATCGAGGAGGACGAGGAGGAGGAAAGGAAGATAGGTTAACCAGGGGCCGGGGAAAGGGGTGAGGGGATAAAAAGATCAAGGAGAAAGCAAAACAATATGTATTATTAATGACATGAGCTAGTAGCATAACCTATCGTTTCCTGTTGCAATAGTTCAAGTAATCTCAATAACCTGAACGGGTGTCCATAGGACCGTCGATCATCTCACGACCAAGAAATTGTGGTGTAAAAGCAAGTTACACTACCACATTAACTCCAACAACACATAGCCATTTCCTGCGTTCTCAAGATAAATGGTAGAAAATACACAATGAGCTCTCTAACTTTTTGCAGTGTGAAAAAAATGACGGTATAGGCATACCTGTATGCAGAAGGAAGTGCACTCTCAGTTTTTACTGCAGCAAAAATGCTATCAAAGAAGAAACCTAAAAGCCTGATCTTTCAACCCTAGGATTAATGAGCCCAGAAAAAATTTGATGAATGAAAAATTGCTATGCGAGTGCTCTCAGGAACAATAACTCATCTTTAAGCACAAACAAAGTTCATGAAAGAGCTAAGGCATTTCATGTCTCAAAAGGAGGCAGCACAAGCATAAAAGCCCCTTAATTCCCACTGCACTCTCAGATTCAGAAATTCCTTGACTGCTCATGCATTAAGCGAGTGAGATCAAAGTAACTTTTCTTCTATTCTTATGTATTTATCTTTTTTTGTAATGCTTGGCTGCAAAGCCAAGTGTTTCACATACTCGGTTTCTTCTTCACCAAGTTTCTCGTTGCAATAACCAGTTAACTGTGAGTAGGCTTTATGTGCAAGTTTTTTTTTTCATGTTTCGAAGAAGTGTGATTGTCTACCAACTTGCCTAGACTGCAACTCTAATCAAGCTATAAGTGTAAATGGAAATTATTCTCAGGCTTATAAGACTATTGCCAGGAGTTTGACAACTAACAAACCATTAATTGTCGACCAGCCACCATGCAGCCAGTTTACCACTGCATAAAATGCATGTAAAGGGCTGGACTGGAAACACACTTGGCCCCTTTTATGCCCACAAACGGTGGATCCAGTTCAGTCATTAAGGACAAAGAAGAATATGGCACCTCTGTGTGCCTCCTTTTGGCGAAATGAAAACAACACGTACGGCAGAAGCACCAGCTTTAAAGGGGCATGGAGGATATGACTTCAACCTATTGCTTTCTTATAATCGATTCCAAGGCTCTTGCTTTCTGTGTTGTTAGTTCTTGCAGATAAAATCATAATTTTAAATTTTTGTCCTCTCTCAATTCATAACAATAGCAAAAAAAACTGCTAACTACCATTTATAATTGAATGGCGCATCACCACAGATCCAGTGAAAGAACCAGTCTTTTTTAACTACACTTTTCTTGCAAAAATCTCTAATGATGACAGCAAATGTATCTAAATTTTTGCAACTTCCCTTTTAAAGCGTTATGATGTGTAAGTATCTTTTTTGTTTTCAGACAGCAGTAATCCATCAGATTTGTCCTTGGCATCCCTTAAAGTAGCAGCAGCTTCGAATTTTTTGCTACAAACCTGATGCTGTATGGTACTTTTATTCAGTATAAATAGCCCAAGCCTCATGTCATGAGCAGACATATATATGGTTACACAGCTAGATTATTCAATTTCTTTTTAAAGCAATATATAGTCATGTTAAATTAAAGTGCTGAAAATATGATGTGTCTCGTGCTAATTAAGTGACGTAATTCAAAGACTGCATTGAAACAAGTGTTTGAAGGGAGCTCCTTCCTAGAAACAGATCTACTTTCTGGTGTGGCTCGTACCAAGTGTTGATGCACTTCATCCTCAGCATATTTACAACATGGGTGAAACTGCATTTACGAAAGTTAAGTGTGCAGTTTTATAGGCTCATCTTAGCAGCCCGAAATTAGGTGGCATGAGAAAAGAGCTGCAGGGGACACAAACAATTAAGGGCGCTTATCACAGCAGATGCCACTTCACTACATAGTGACAGAAATCCGTTTTTGCTGGTGGACACTAAGAAGTGGTGCACTGCTTAGAAGCAGGTCATTTCAAACTTATTATTCGATGCAACAACTTTCCGTGCCATGAAGTGACTTCCAGAGGTGAGTGAGCATCCCTTCTCTCCTATGATGTTTGAACTCTAGGTTTGTCAAGTTAAATTTCCATATTATCTTTTTTGTAATCATGTCAGTAATGCATCACTTACAAGCAGTTAAGCTGCATGCACTAGTCTTACCTAACATTTAACATAAATGCGTGTTAATTCAGCCTTGCATTCTCAATATCTTTCTTTGCCCACTACTCTGCAGTCTGTTATATACTAACAAGTTGAGAGTATACTTTTTTATTTATTTATTTATTATTTATTTATTCACGTTGCCTCACAGGCTCCAAGCATGGAGTATTGTGTGAGGGGGGGGTTACATAAATAGGGGTAATAACAGGAGCATGAATGACACGATTATATAATGCTGATTGACTGTTACTACTCATTAAACAGGCAGGCGCTCACGGGAACAAGAGGGTTCTGGAGTTTCTGGAGGCGCAGCAACGATCCTGCCAGTAAATTTGGGTGGCCCTGAAGAGGGCCATTATAGCTTCAAAGTTGATGTTCCCCAAAAGATGAAATTCCAAGTGCTTCAATGCAGATCTAGTATGCAACGGTGGCTCAGTGGTTATGGTGCTTGGCTGCCGACTTGAAAGATTCAGATTCCATCCGGGCTGCAGCAGTCACATTTTGATGAGCATTGAATACTATAGAGGCCTTTGTACAGTGCGATGTCAGTGCATGTTAAAGAACTGCATGGCGGTCGAAATTTCTGGACCCCTCAACTATGGCGTCTGTCATAGCCTGAGTCGCTATGGGATGTTAAGCCCCATACAACCAAATCCAAACCATGCAAAGGATGGTGATGTAGAAGTTGCTGTCTTCAGCACCAATTAACACTTCAAGCAAGATGCTGCAATCTGCAGCTATCTTAATAGAGGCACATAATCCTTCAGGCACCACAGAAATGTAAAGCCTCACTGAAGGTGAAGCAAAGGGAAAACGACATGCCCCCTCTTGTACTGAAGCTTTATACATCGAACTTTATTCTTGATGTACGAAATGGGCCAGATTTTGGTTTCTTGACCAAGAGCACTGTAGCGACGCACGTCCATCCTTGAAGAGTCAATTGGGACTCTAAAAAACTCTCTGCCATTTGGCAAGATGCCAGCTTTGGCATTGCACCCCAGGAGATCAACAATGACTACAGCGCAGTTATCCACCAGAAAGCAGTCACCGACTTTCACGTCACCACCCACTTGTCCTGTAGAGAGCGGTGTGCACGCCCTCACCTCTGACATTCGTCGGCTGAGTTGCGCCAGAGGCTTATTTGTCGTCCGCAGTCTCTTCTTTACCTTTCCTAGGTAACTTTCAAATGGAAATGCACTGAACTCATCGACAGTGCCATGCTCCAGGCATTGCTCTGCCAAGTGTGCAAGGGTGTGCACATTGTACACGAGTTGTTTTTGTCCGTACAGTCTGCCAAATTCTTGCACAAAGTACCGCAGCAGGTCGTGAGCAAACTGGTTGAGGTCTCTGTGATGCTGAGGAGAGGCAAGTACCCTAACAGATACATGCAAATATAAAAAATGCTTATAAAGCTCATCAGGCAGGATGGATTTCAGGAGAACAGGCCCCAGGTATAGTAAAAAAGTCCTGAACTCTGTGGCCTTCCATCTGTCGAGTTCTTCGGTGCCCCTTGGTTTCCTCTGAAAGTACTTTGGAAATGCAGTTGCTGCTTCTCGCAGCTTGTCGTTGAGTGCACTCCTGTCAGCCCGGCTCAGCCTGGCAGCGTGCCCCTTGCATATCCAATTCCTAAGGAGCCGCCGCATAACCCCCAAACAGACTAAATGCATATACTCTGTAGGAAAGCATTTCACCATATCTACGTTCAGAGATGTAAATGGTGAAACACCAGTGTGATGGCGCCGATCCTCTTGCGAACGAAAAGAGGAGTCTGTTCGCTGTGGTGCATGCAGGTCAGGGAAAGTCATCCTGTTTTCCAGATAGTGCCCTTTTTGGCTGCAACGTTCACAGGCATGATAGCCTGTGTGGCCAGTGATTGCCTTCACGAAACTCCTTGCTGGAGCGTCACAGATCACGGCTTTTAAGCACACATTGACGTGCACCCCTTTCACCATCAGTCCGTTGCAACTAAGGTTGCGCACTTCATCAATGAAAGGCCTGAGGTATTCCTGGAGGCACGGAGGTTTCCCTGCACCGCAGTACGCACTGACCATAAATGGTTCAGATTTCTTGATGTTAATTACTCTGCACAGAATTGGCCAGAGTGCAGTCTGGCTACTCCTATGCAGAGGCAGCCCATCAATATTTGCGTGCAGCTCGACATTCTCAGGCGCTGGTCCTTGGCCAACAGCATGCTGAATTCCCTCAGCAAGGCCAAAATGCACAAACGAGTCGCCGTGTTCTAAATTAGCTTTCCGCTCCGTCTGCATGATGGTCCTTGCATCTTTCGGGAGCTCTACAATCCCACGCCGACGGCAGAAGTCCAGCAAATCGTTGATGCAGGCGTGCGTCAAATTGTGCTTGCTAGCTATGCTAGCTAACTCCTGCGCTGTCGAGAGATGGCGATAACAAAGCTCAGGAGACTCCTCACGAGGCTGGCCCATTTCCACGTTCTCAGCAGTAAGGCTGTTCGTGGACGAGGTCTCATCGCGTGAGTCGCACGAGGTAGCGGTATGCTCGCTAGAAAGGCTTTCAGCGCAACTCTCGGACACATAAGCCTGCTCGTTGAGCTCGCTCTGAACAGATGGCATCGACGGGTCTGCAGGTAGCGACGAAGTAGCTCGTCCGCTGCCACTAGCGCAAGCGCCGCTTGCGTAGGCTTCGCTATTCGGCCGTTTGCTTGCTCCGGACGGTAGCGGGAGTGGAGGGGCGCTGACGACGTCCAAGGCCGCTTCGCCGCCCGTTCTCTTGCTTCCGGAGGATTTCAGATGCGTAGACGGTGGCCGTCGGATACCGAGCTCTCCTAAAAGTTCCCTGTACTCTTTTTCGATGATACGGTACCTCCGCCACTTGCTCATGACCTCCGTCTCCATGCTCATGACGGAGCGCTAAAGATCAGAGTGACGAACAATCAACAAACCTAACCGCTCAGAACTACAGTTAAAAACGAAAAGAGGCCTAACAATGAAGATACTCGCAGCGCACAAAAGCACAAACATCACAAAAAGGCGTTAACACTGTGCATAAAAAAGACCTCCGGTTGCGAATTATTCGGTATTATATTAGGTCACTATTTTTAGTAAATAAAAAAAATAGTTGAGTTGTTTTTATTTTTAATTCACGGAGAAAATAAGTGGCCGCAGCGGCACGTCTTAGTAGAATGCGTCTAAAATACGGTCGTGCCGCACCTCCATATTTACCACCACTCGCTAATAACTGTTCAGGTCATATAGCCTCCTTGACTCGCTCATCCATCCACTCCAGTGAGAGCTACACTCTACTGTAGTTGCCGGAGCAAATGTAGTCACTGTCTGTAATTTATATTTTTTTGTGATTTGTTTACAGCCTTTCTCGGCTTTGTGCCAGTGATCGATGCAGATCGAGGCTATTTTCTCTATTTAAGCGCTGATAGCTGGTAGAAAACTTGTCGTGAAATATTGTGTGGGCCTCGGGACAGACGGGGCATCAGCCCAACAGCCTTTACACAAAACTCAAGGCACAAAATGCGTGGTTCTAGCGTGGTCCTAAAGTGCGTGGGCTACCCCCACATTGACTGCTTTTCATATAATGTACTAGAATCCTTTACGTCAGGCTTTCCAATGAAGCACAGGTACTCCAAAACGGCAGCATGAGTACGGAGAAACGTACGCCGGCCTCATGTGACGCCGCTGATTATTCGTAATATAGTCCGAGGTGATGGCGGCCGTGCTAGACATCTTATCTTCCCGCATACACCTAACGGCTTGTGTGCGTCAAGTTGGCTCAGCATAGCACCTGCCTTGCGATTAATTGTGAATAAATTGGCTATACTGGAAGGCCGCTTTAATCGGTGCATTGAAAAGTAGAGAACGCTGCTACGCAGAAAGAATACATATGGAAATATACACCGATGATCAAAATTTGCCTTTTGTTGGATTTGTAATCGGTGAAATTAATTTGAGCGAATGAACAAGGGCTTCGGTGGAAGACCCCGGCCCCTGTCCGGCGAGCTTTAGCTCTACCGTACGGTAACTACGCCAATTCTTTTGCGAAAACGCTGAGTTGCGTGCAGCTACGCAGAACGACAACACCGAATGGGAGCAGCACATATGTTACATTTCAGGGCATGCGGTAGGGTTTTTTCTAGACAGCCCCGAAATATCTTCCCCTGATCAGCATCTCTGACAAACGTTTCCTGCTGGATAGGTGCCGCAGCGTTTCTTCTTTTTTTTCCTGCATTAAATGTGAGCTGAAGAGGCATTACTGCGAACCTAAAGCTTCTGAGTGACCGGCGCCGACCCGAACTCCATCGGTTTTGTCTATTGTCCATTCGGTGATTTCGTAGCAACAAAGTCAATTTATGCAATCGAATCTGACAATCGCGTGCTCAAACGAAAGTTGACGATCTGTCAGACAATACCCGGTTCTGCGTGATAAATGCAAAAAATGTTGGAAAGCCGATAGACGTTCCCGCTGATGAAGTTGAAGGTCACATGACCGCGCATGTCGAGATGATGAGCCGTACGTATGGGTTCAGAAACGTCTATCGTAACCTGGACATGGTCAGTGACTTTCAAATTCATCAGTATATCATGCCTCCAGACGGACTTTCCCATTGATGTCTGAGCTGGCACTCTCTTTGTTGTCACTGCCGTCATCAAACGCAGCCGTCAAACAAATGCTCAGCTAAGTCTTAGGGCTGAGACGGGACAAAAATTCTTGGCCGGTTTAAAATCCTAGCAGCCTCCATTCCCGGCCATACCAAACTTCACGTACATGGAGGAGCGCTTGCAAAGTCTTGTTATAGATCTACATTCTATTTCGCAGGTAGGTTTTATAGTGAACGAGACCTGGCTGAACATTTGTTCGGTGGCTGCGTTTGATGACGGTAGGGACAACAAAGATAATGCCAGCTCAGACATCAATGGGAACACATATATGCTAGGGCTCGACGAAAGTTCGTCTCCATGGTCAGGCATGATACTGATGAATTTGAAGGTCACTGACCATGTATGGGCCAAACTTTTCCCCTTCGAATCAGGTCACGATGCCTGAGATCCCTCTCTAGACTACTTCCGTCTATTGTGCTATATCTTGTCTAGCCGCAACCTCTGTACTAGAGTTTGTCTTGGAATTTATTGTAGTGTATTTATTTTATTGTGTTTAGTGAAAATGTCGTGAGCTGTACCTATATGCATTGCTGAATGCATATCATTACTGAGTGAGTTTATTGTGCGATGTTTTTTGCGTGTTGTTATTTTCCCGATACTGCTATGCTTTGAGAAAAAAATAAAACACGACGTTTATGATAAACACCACATTTGCTTAATCATGAACTCGCTTGCAGGCAAGCCTTGCGCTACTTCTAATAGTATTATGTAGATATACTTGCGAAAAATAGTTTAATATGGCTAAGGAGTTTTCCATGCAAAAACAAAGTTTTTTGGCTTTATTTGGGCTACTACGGAGGCCAGCTTGGCTACCTGTGCTTGGAGCTATCTGGCAACCCTTGCTGCCCGTCCGACCGCTCCGACGGATGCCATCTCTTTCTTTGTTCGGTCGTCGCTGTGTATACATCGTGTTTTCCCGTGATCTTCAAGCCCGCCACTTGCGTAAG
The DNA here is from genome assembly GCF_052857255.1 of Amblyomma americanum. Taxonomy (NCBI): domain Eukaryota; kingdom Metazoa; phylum Arthropoda; class Arachnida; order Ixodida; family Ixodidae; genus Amblyomma; species Amblyomma americanum. The sequence continues at coordinate 245,937,550 of NC_135497.1, forward strand.
TATTTACGCTTTTTTGTTAGTAGCTTCTTTTGTTTCCTCATGAGCCTACTGTCATGAGTAGCAATAAGGGGAGAGGCGTCATTTGTTGCCCTGTTCTGTAATTGTACTATTTTATAGTCATGTGGGAGGCTAGCTTGCCACATGGGTTCGGACCGACATGTGCACCTTCAATTGTATGCCTTTTTCATGCACTTATTTTCTTAACGCTGTGTTGTATTGCTTCTGAGATGTGTCGCGAGACCTTCGTGCGAGAGGAACATGAGAATAGGGCGAGCGAGCTTGTGAAAAATCAGTTTACGCACTAATCTTTGTTTGCATCGCTTTACTCCTTGCAGCATGCCACCAAAACCGTTTGCGGTAGTGAAGTTCCCGATGGAGGACGACAGCTTGGCTGTCGTCCCTGTCGGGTGGCTGTCCCACGACTGGCAGCATTGCCACTGGCCGAAAAGGCGAGCCGCGGAGGTAATCCGCCTCGCTCGAGAGGAGGCGGACCCATCCGCCCCAGGGTGCGAGTGGTTCCGCTGCCCAGTCGCTGTCGTCACAACATGCAGTAAGTGGTTTTATTGCCGGGATAACGCTATGTGTGCAATTGTGAATTGTGGTGTCTAGCATCCCGAAGCGACGCATGGGCTGTGACGGGCGCTGTATTGGAGGGTCCCGGATTTTTTAACCGGCTTTAACGTGCGCCAACACTTCACAGCACACGGGCGCCTTTTGCTAGCCTGTCAAGTGACTAATCTTTTCAAAACTCGGAGGCTAATGAATGATGCACACATGCATTTGTGAGCTGATATCATTGCTTCATCTGCATCAAAAGCGATTGCCAGTCCAAATTCGCATGTGATCTCAAACACTGCAATGCCTTGTTTTATGGTGATATCCAGTTTTCCAGGTCACTGGACTCTACAGGTTTGAAAACATTTAGGACTGACTGTGCTTTGTTCTTGTCCAAGTTTATCGCTCGTGATTGAAAAGATATCTCTATCACATGGGCATTTCAATGACTTTCAAACCAATTGTCTACGACTCAGGAGATGAACACTAGTTGCTGCACAGTTAGCTGCAGCAGCAATTGAGTCAATATATGGCTTGCTCGTGACGTGACTTCTGCTCCTATCAAGCGCTGGCGGCCATGCCGCCAAACCACTCGATCCCAGACCGTCCGCCTTGCGTGGCCTGACTGCTTTTTAGATGCTTTGGATTATTTCCTTATCCTTTCAGGCGTCATGCTGCCTCCACAGGGGAATTGGCTATTCAATGCAGGCTATTACTTTGAACTTGCTGGATCGGTGCATGTGCGCTGCACAAAAAAGGTGGAAATGTGCGACAATATGCATGCATACATAGTGTGGCCGGGTTACGATGCAATGATAGATGATGATGTGGTCTGAAGTGACCCACAGGGATCGTGAACTATCTAGTTTACTCTTCCAGCTTTGTGACATTAGAAAGAATGGAAACCTCAAATCATTGGAGGTACAAAAATATTTCACGAGCTGCTGGTCGAGGATCCTGTCTGCAACGAGTCTACGATACCTAAAGCTCGGCCTCAGCATGCTGTCCTTTCTGCCGTTGTTGCTGGCTGTGGCCGTGGTGATGAACCACTTTGCCTAGTGCTGTAGCCAAGGTATATGCAGCGACGCAGGGCCCAGTCTGTGTTTGGGTTGTCAAACAAGTCAGATGGCTTCACTCGAAACAAAAACATTCACTTCTTCAGGGTGTAGTCCTTGCTCACCATAGCTTTGCAGACATTAAGTTCACGACCCAAACCTCTTATCTGTCACAAAGTGCACTCTGTACTCTTGTAAATTGAGACTCTTGGGGTCCAAATTGTCTTGCTTAGTCCGAGCCAGCCACAACCTGCAGCTCTTTGTGCTCTGGGATCTTGGAGTTCTTGTGCTAAGTTCATGTTAGTCTGCTTCTTCTTGTGCCTGTACCTGTCGCTATGATTGGAGCCACTGAGGATAATGCACAAAACCATAGTGAAGCTGCGGATGGACGGGAATCAACTCTGTGTGAGCAAACAGAGGCAGCGGTAAGCTAGAGGCAGTCTGGCAGTGGTTCAGCACAGCATGGCCGCCTGGCAACCGATGGGCACTGAATGCGACATGCGGGCCATGTATAATGTATTGAGACAGTGAAGCAGCACGAAACTTGGTGGTGATTTCGAAGGCCTTCAAGAGCGGCAGTGTGCGCTCTTGAATTTGGAAATCAGAGCCTTATAATTGGCGAATAATTGCTGGTGTTTAAAAATATTCAGTTGAACCTTGCTGTAACGAAGGAAACCCCAAAATGTCTGTTTTAGCCGTTCCATTTTTATGGCAGTCATCGACCTTTGTTGCAAATGGATTTCATGCTAACAAGCTTATCTACTACAATGTTTTGCTAATGTGCATGAAATTTGACTCCACATTGCAGTGGCACTGTGAACTAGTCGAAGAAAGATAGGTGTACAGAATCGGGTGGTTTGCTTTGTCACTTGAAGGCTCCACTGGTACTTTCTTGCATCACTTTTGCTGTGACAATATATATTTGTAACGCTGTTCCACGAATTGCTTGAAAGTAATGAGATAGAAGAGCTGCTGATATCATTATGAAATTTTTCTGCTGCCAGCAAGCAGCACAGAGAAATCATACAAACAGGAGGATGTCTCTCTGCATTGCAACATTTGCTGCACCATGACAGTGCAGTTATCAGGAACCCAGTCTATATAATAATGTTCAATTATCGAGTGATTTCTTCTGTAGGGTTATATGCTAAACTGACGGGACCAAAATATGCTTCACTTCTAATTAACTGGAAATTCCAATTAAGCGGCTTAAAAATATCGGGAGTCAACTGTATAAATTATTTAGCGGTTTTAGGCGAATAATACGCAGTGATCTGTGTATACACTGATGTCTACCGCATCATTTGAAAGTGCGCACCAACAAGCTGTGGTGTCGGTCGATGCATGCGCATGTACCTGTTAGTTTTAAGTAAGCAAAAGCATTGGGCGCACAAGACAGGGGCAGCTTTGAAACCAAAATTACTGCACGTGGTTGGTGATCAGTCATTAAAAGCCTTACAAAAAATTAACACAGATTTTGTCTTTTATACACAGATAGCTTAGTGTGTCACCAGTGTGCGTTGCGGGAGCTTTCAACACACACAAGTGCCTGCCTCATGCCCTAATTTAAGTAGATCAACTGAATGTCAGCCTTGCCAACGCTTGCCTGTTTCTTGCAGAGCCCACATGAGAACGGCTAGCTGTCTTCCCACAGGCCTAATCGCCTGCATGTAGTCATAATGACCAGGCAGTGGAAAGCTTCTGTGAAATGTAGAATTGGCAATGGGGAAAGTAAAAATGCAGTATTCTGTACTAATGGGAGGCTTCAGTGCCAATGTTGGCAAAAAGCAGGCTGGAGACCAGGCAGTAGATGAATATGGCATTGGCACTAGGATTAGCAGAAGGTAGGTATTGAGTTCGCTGAACGCAATAACTTGAGAATCATGAATACTTTCTTCAGAAAACGGAAGAGCCGAAAGTGGACATCGAAAAGCCCTAACGAGGAGACTAAAAATAAAATTGACTTCAAACTGTGTTCTAACCCTGGCATTGTGCAGCATGTGGAAGTAATCAGAAAGGTGTGATGCAGTGACCACAGATTGGTAAGGTCTCAAATTAGTCTGGACTTGAAGAGGGAACGGAAAAGACTAGTAAAGAAGTCCATCAACAAATTAGCGGTAAGAGGGGAGGTAGAATAATTCAGGATTTCGCTACAGAACACATATTCAGCTTTAACCGAGGAAGACAACCTCAGTGTAGACGCAGTGAACAATAAAATTTCAGAGATATTACCGAGTGCAGTGAAGAAGTAGTTCAGGGGGAGGAGTGCAGGGAAGAAGTTCTTTACCAGTAAACTATCCAAGCAGATGAAAGATTTGATTAAGACATGAGAAAGTGTGAAAGCCTCCAACCCAACAGACAAGATAGAACTGGCAGAGCTATCAAAGCTGATCAACAGGCGTAAAGTATACGACATAAGGAAGTATAATATGGAGAAAATCGAGCATTCTTAAAGAACTGTGGCAGCCTGGAAGCAGTGACAAGAAGATTAGGCGTAGGCAGAGATCAGATATATAGGCGCTTAGGGACAATTAAGGGGGCAATGTCATTACTAATATGGACAAGTTTGTCAAAGTAGCAGAGCAGTTCTATACTGACCTATACATTATTCAGAGTAGTGAGGACAATGAGATTGGCAGTAGAGAAGAGCAATCAAACGTTCTGCCAGTAACGAAGACCGAGGTTAAGAAAGCTTTAGAAGCTATGAAAAAGGGGAAAGCAGCTGCGTAGGACGCGGTAACTACAGATTTGTTGAAGGATGGTGGGGCTATTGTGCTAGAAAAACTGGCCACCCTGTATAAGCAGTGCCTCTTGGCATCGACGGTACCGCAGTGAAACTGCCCACATTCAGGGCCACTGCACAGAATGCCTCCACGACAAAGTAGTCCGTTGTTAAAAGTTCTTTCAGCGCAAGCTAGAAGCTAATCACAGGAAAAACTTATAAGGTCTGTATTCTAGAATTTTGGTGCCTGGCTGGTTTCATAATTCAATATAGTTGCATTATCGTTTACCACCTTCCAGCCTAGCAGGAAATAAACCACATATGCAGCAAAGGCCACTGATGCTACCACAGAGGCTGTGTGCTTGGCCACCAAGGTCACATGATAATCTACATCCCTTCCCTACATTTCCTTTCATAGCCCACAGGCTGCTTCAAGATGCCTACTGTAAAGTGTTTGTGTTTGCAATAGCCAGGAATTATTGCATTAAAAGTAATATCCAGGAATTGTTGCATTAAATGTTTGCCTTATTTTCATGTGAAGCAGCAATTTTAGTGTGGACTGCACTTGAGTTGGGTGTTTGATCTCTAACCTTTTGCAGGATCATACAAGAATGCAGAGAAAAAAGCTAAGAAATATGAGATGAGCTCTGCAGTGGAAAGCTCTGCAATTTCTGGTAAGTGGAAAATCCTAAATTTTTAAACATTAGTAAAATTAATGCATATTCAAAATATGCACGCATTTTTCTGTTTTAGGCAATGAAGGTCCGGATGGGCCTGACGTCCGGCTGCCATCGCCACCACCCCGGCTGCCATCGCCACCACCCCGGCTGCCATCGCCACCACCCCGGCTCCCGTCGCCACCACCCCAGCTGCCATCGCCACCCCGGCTGATATCACCACCCTGTAAGCCTTTATCTGTGTTTAGCCTTTAGATTTGCATTGTTTCAGTTATGGCTTAGTGAATTTATGGTAATATCACATAGGAGAAAGGGGGGACACCCACCCTCTAGCCGTGCCTGCTTTTTATTGATCGCAAAAAATGCATATGGGTGACTCATGAATTTGAGCTCAATTAAGACCCTGTTGCAAAACTGCATTAAGTCTGCTTTCCTGCATAGCAAAAACCCCTTTACCACAGAGTCCATGCGAGTCCTTGAAAACCTTTCAAGAGGGAGAAGTTATTTTCAAGGGCTGAAGAACAATTTGAGGTGAAGGCAACGGAACAGATTCTTTCAGTTGTCAACACGTGTGCCCTATCCTTAGACGATGTCATGGCCAGTTGATACAGTGTTAGGTGGTAGCTTTAGAGATCACTTCTTGGTTTTTATCGTTGTTACAATGTTCTTTTTGGTGCCTTTAAAATCACCAGTCACACCTGTGTAGGCATGCGCTGTACCCTCAGAAGACCGAAGCATGCGGTGATTGATGTCAGACGTTCTTTCTGAGAAAAATGTACCCGGGCGTTGTTTACGGCGTCCCGTGTTCCGAATGTGACAGTGTCTACATTGGCGAGACTGGCAATTTTAAAAGGCACCTAAAAAAACATTGCAACGATAGGTTTGCCGAGAAGAGCAATAGTAGTGAGGTACTGTAAAAATTGAGTCATGAAGTTTAGCATTTCATTGTTTTCAAGCAAAGGATGGAAGGTAGAATATAGTTTTTGTACTGAAAATTTAAAAGTGCACAGAAGACAGGGACAAGAGGACTGGATGGGACAAACGCTGCTCACAACTGGGTTTATAAACATTTTTCATTAACAGCCCACCTGTGAAGTCATAGTCAGCATTGACTTGCACAATGTAACTGCCAAAGGCAGGAGAGAATTTTAAAATTGTAATTCATCAGAATGTAATCAATTGCCAGCAGAATAAGCAAGGCTAATCCCACCTGTAGCATACAACTCAACTCTGCGGTTCTCTCATTCGAGTTGTTCTTGTGCTTTAAAATTTGCAGCATGATACCAGCTGGGGCAGCATACAGCTTCGTTAAGGCTTTTTGTGTTTTTGAGGGTCCGCCAGAATAAAGGAGCAGTTTAAATTACTAAATCTGGTAGAATGAGATGACACCCTGAACAAGCATGGTCTTAATGAATGGGAGCTCATAAATGCTTAATGCTAATTCTGTACGAGGCAGTTACGGTGTATATATATGTATCCTTTCAGCAGAAGTGCTGATGTAGCATTTTGGCATTATCTGTGTAGCATTACCTGTGTTATACTGAGTAATTTTTCCGTTCTTCCTGCATCAACACTAATGCTTCATGTTCGTGTCCAACTTCAGCCCTGCTTAGCAGCCACTCAATGGAGGCGGCCACACCAGCTGCTGCAAATTGCACTGCGGGCTGCCCGGCTGGTTCGGCCTCCACTGCAGGTGACCTTGAGGATGTGGAGGAAGCAACTAGCGATCGTAAGGCTTTTCGCTTTCTTTACTTGTATATGAAGAGCCTGAAAAGACGAGAATGCAGTGAGAGGATAGGATGAGAATCTATTTTTTTGAAGTATGAGCCTAAACAGGCCTTGGTAGAAGTTCTGTTTTGCCTTAAAGGAGACCTAGTTGGTGGATATTTCAAAACGTGTGCTTTGAAAATGACCACTGTTTGTATAAATATGCCTGCTGCAAGTAATTCTTAATAGAAGTACTGAACCTAAGCGGTGATAAAATTTGCTACTTGACACTTCCACAGCTCTATCTCATTCCTACTAACTAGTTGCAGTGTGTTTTCCCGGCGAGTAGCAGTTTGTTTCCTTTAATTTCTTTTTTTGGTTCTGGATTGCGGTTTTGGTTCTGTTATTGTTGTTTCCCTTGGCCTATGCCACTAGAAAGCCACAACCTTTTAAAGACGGACCAATAGAAATAAAACAAACATTACAGATTGTGGCTCAGGACTGCAAAGTGGTCACTGTACTCTATACAGTTTCTCTAGTTTTTGTGCATATATTTTTTATGTGCCCAGCCTGCTGTGCTTTCTCACTACCACTGGCAGCTGTTGTCACAATGGAAGAATACACTTATGGCTGTTTCCATCCTTGCCATGATGTGACGGCAATCAAAATGGCAACCAAGCTGAATAGAAAACTGGTGGTACATAGAAGGAACAGTATTCAGAGCAGCTATTTTTAACTAAGGCATTGTCAGTGCATGGTGCATTTTTGATATATAGATCTGCAAGGGATAGAGCAGCTGTGCCTTGTGGTGGAATCAATGGCAATTTAGTAGCTTAATGCAGAGCATGTTGACGCCCAGTGTTGGTTTACATTACCATCATCGATGCTGCAGTCCCACAGGGTGTTAATTGTTCTGACGTCCAGTGAAATCTTCCACAGCAGTTCATCATCCTGCAGAATCTCGCACTTCACAAACAACCTCACCATGACATCGTGTAGAACAGCCACAAATATGTTCCCTCGAGGCATCCACCACATTTGCATTACCCGTCCTGATATGTCAAACTTGCGGCCAGGTGCGCAGTTGTTCTCTGAAGGATGACAGCCATCTTGAACATATTCGTGAAGAAGCACCGAATGCTTAAGGGGCATTCACTCTTGGACACTCGGCGGAGAGAGCAAGCGAAATCCTCTGCCACCGAAAAAGCTGCATCGTTCACACTTCCCAACCACCTCGTCTGCGCTCATCGTCTGTGTGTCGTCTGCTCAAGGCGTACACAGATATGGCAAGAGGTTAATCCATGCTGTCTACGTACAATAACTGTATGCACGCTTACTTACGCTAAATGCAGCTATTTTGCCAGACGTTACGCCATTTCTAGCATTGTCGCTTTTAAATACATAAGATTAGCCTAGTGGCGCCATCTGGTGGTTACTCTCAAGCCTTTTTAAAAAAGGAAAGGATCGTCACCTAAAATAAAAAAAGAACACATTTATCACTCACACTTTTTTTATGGGTGAGATGAGACAAAGCGAGAGAGCGCTGGCGCTTTTATGGGCATTGAACGCGCTCAAACAGGCAGTAACAGCGACGAATTCAGTCCCAAACGAGGCGTCCCGCACCGAAGGGCGTCGCCATGTTTGTTGCCGAACTTCGTACTCTCCTTCCTATTGGCTGACGGGATTCGGCGGATTTTTTTCCGGTGGCAGAATTCGGTCCTGGACCGATCAGGCTTACCGCTTGGTATTTCGGCGCAATCTCTGCCGCGGCAGCGGATTCCGCTCGTTCTCTCTGCCGAATGTCCACCAAGTGTGAACGCGCCATTACTTGGCCCTGAGCACAATTGATGAAGCACCGCATTACAAACTGGTAAAATATGTAGCCAGGAGACATTACATGCATCAAACAGCCACAGAGAAACTGTGTGCGTGGCATCAGCTCTTTTGTCAGCTGCAGAAGAACCAACAACAGAGTGAGCTGGTGCATCAGTGAAGAACCAAAAACAGCGCTCGCCCATCTTCTAGTCTGTCTTTATGGCGCTGTTTTTAGGTTTTCATCAGGTACCGGCACTCCCTGCAAGCGTTGCTGTTCTGAGTGGCAGTTCCACTGCAATTGGAACAGTGCCCCTTTCATCAACTATCAACACTCCCAAGAGTGCTGAGCATACAGCTAAAAGTAGAAAGGAAAACGAAAAATCGTTCTCAAGAACCATGCAGAAAATTCTGGGCAGAGCTGTGGAGCAAACATAAAATTTCATTTACCGCATCATCCCTGATGCTAGTTTGTCTCCCCTTTATTTATGGTGCCATGCTCTGATTTTCGATTGCAAGCCAACACCCGCATTTCGGATTTTCAAATTTGAAAACAATAGGTCGACTTGCAAGCGTGTAAATGCAGTATATTGCTCATATTGCGTCCTAGAGGTGTAAATATATACATCTGCTGTGAAAGCCTGCCCTCACTGGAAACCTTGCTCGTTTCAGCGACAATGCTCAAGGTGCTGCGGCTGCTGCTAGAAATACGGCAGCAGCAGCGGGAAATCCTGCAGAGGGTGAGCCGGCTGGAGCAAGCTCGGCAAGAGCCGAGGACACGGTCGCCGTCTCCTCCTGTGAGCTCCCTCCCGCCACTGTGCCCTCAGCTGCCAGCCTTCAGTATTGAAGATTTTGAGGCGGCAGAAGCTGCTGTCAGAGATGACAGAGTAGCAGCTGCCCTGGTAATTTAATTTTTCATTCAATGTTTTATTACGGTAGTCTGTTGGGTGCTTAATGTATATAGTTGAGATATTTATTGAAAAATCTGAGCCCCAGAAGTAGATGCTTGCCATGCCTAAGCCATAATCATGCTGTTCTTGTATAAGTTTTCAGCTAATATAGTGGGAATGGATGAATTTTGAAAAGTCCGCACATAGTAGGGTTACTGTGACATTGTTAATAGTCTGTTTTATTACAACTGAAAATTCCGGAAACAGTCGCGCCCACTTATACCGAACATGACAGTTGCATAGATTACTTTATACTAAGTCTAATTCCTGTATTACAGTGAAAAATCCAAACTCTCGTACAGAATTAACATTTGTTTCTTTTTTATTCGAAATAAGTGCCTTAATTGTTTTTGCTTCTTCTACATTCGAAAGGAATGCATTGTTTCTGTTCCTTCTAAAATCGGATTGAACGTTTCTTCAAAATAGACCCTATTTAATGCACTTTATAAGCTCCCAAGCGCAGCCGTGTGCTCCTTATCAAGATCCTTGGCTATAAGCGGACTGCAGGCACTATGCAATTAATCCCCATTGCCGCTTTCACGGCAGCTAGTGGTAGGTCAGGCCTGTTGTCATTAGCTTCCTACTAGTTCAGTGCTTGTAGTTCACATGGCATATTCGTTTAAAAGCACCAACTATAGGGTTCATGACCTCTGCAACAAAGCACACAAGATGGTACAAGGGAAAGAAATTAACACGGACAGCACAGCTGTATCGGGGTATATAGCACAATTTCAGCTGATGGAAAAGGTGCGAAGGAAACAGGGCGAGAATTAACAAGAGTAATTAACATTTTGATTAGTAATTATATGCTGTCATTGACATATAGCACATTCTTGGCCACATGAGCGAGTTCTTCACTGATACTGATGGGGTACTAAGGCAAGGTTTACCTGCTTGGATATATGAGGGTGCAACTCTGATGATTCAGACGAAAATCTCTGTTACCTTGAAGTTTGAATTACAGAGTACTGTATCTGTGCTGCTAACAATGCTTTCAAGAGATATTTTAAGGCTGTCTTGATTTATTTAATCACAGGACTATGTTATGCTCTACTATACTATTTGTGGCACATTCCATCAAAGTATTGAGCCTCATGAAGCTAGTGTAGTGTAATGTTAAGTCTATTTTTTGGTATGTATTTTGTTCACAAAGTTTGGCTGAGTTAAGGTGGCACACAAATTATTTTAATTATTGGTTTGAGACGATTGACTGGGAGTGCTGTTTCGGAGCTAATTTTTTACATTATTCGTTGTTTTCCAATTAAGGAGACAGCTTTGATCAGTCTTTTGCCTGGCTATTGCTTTTTATGCCTTTCATTAATTGAAGTGCAGTACTCCACTCCAACCAGGACAGTTTCAAGAACCATAGATGCTAATTTTAGTTGTATATTTTCCCTGTAGTGATGCATAAGACATGAATCACCGTGGAGTATTCCCTTACGAGTGCTAAACAATTTAATATTGAACTTCTTGATGCTGTTACGGTGGTCAAAATGTAAGAAGTGTTTCACATGAGGTGTAAAAAAACACTATAATTGCTGCTGTGTTGTAGCAGGTATACTACGATTACTTTCGAAGTCATACCGTTGTCTTTGCTATTGCGTTCTACAAGTTAAGTGGTTATAGAATGTGATTTTTCATGTGAAATAACCGTTGGGCAACTGCAAATTTTTCCTTTCAGAAGAAGCAGCTTCTCCGCCTAGGCGGAAACAATTTAAAGGAGGTGGCGGCGAATGTCATGGGTGCTGTGATGGGGGTGGCTGTACAGAGACTATTCAGCCTGCGGGGGAGGAAAGGAAAACGGCCATTCGTTGGCACAAAGCTGTGCAGGGTGGCAACAGGTATACCTGATTTTGAATTGCTGTAGCTTTTAATTTAGAAATATTGAGATTCCTGCTTTTAAACATGTACAAGTTTTTCCAAGCTATTTTCTTGCTGTATCTTACTGTAATTTTTTATAACAGCTGATGAATATTCTGTTGCTGTGTTTATGTGATTAGTTTGGGGGTCTTAGTCATAAAACTCCATAAAGAAGCAGCAGATGCCCTCAATCAAACCAATCATTTCCATTTGTCATATTGTAATCCGTTGTCATGAACTTCCCTGCAATGGCCACTTTGACGTTGACTGCAGTGCCTTCATGATAGCTCATTTTTTTTGCATTTCACTACTGTACAGTACTTGTGTTGTTTGTTGGGATACCTTGCGTGTCAGTAACGTGTGGTTTTTCTGTGTCAAATCATGAACTTGGATTTCCATATGCTTGCAGGAAGTGTATCGTTTTAAAAGTTGCATTTCTTGGTCTTAATGCACACTCACCTTGCACAGATGCCATCTGCGAGAGGCAGGGTGTCGACATCCTGGCAGCACAGGGTTTTATTGGCAGGTGGCTGCCCGGTGCGTGCGACCGAGGGGGCGGCCGAAAGAGGCGCTATGCCCAAACTTTAGAGCCTCCTGAGTCTCACGCTCAAGCGCCACCTGCTAACCCCTGTGCTGGGTCAGCACCCTGCCCAGGCGCGCCCTCAGCCTCCTGCCCTGCAACCCCTCCAGGCATGGCCATCCTGTCCCCCTCAGGGGTCCACCCAAGCTCTGCCCCCCCCCCCCACAGCCTCCTCCTCACGCCCAGCCACCCTCCACCCAAGCTCTGCCCCTTCCCCTGCCCCCCCCACAGCCTCCTCGTCACGCCCAGCCACCCCACGTAGCACCCTTGCCACATGGGTTATTGCCCCACGGGCACATGAGAAATAAAAAACATTTTTCTGAAATTCCTGTTTGCTTGTTTCATTTGGTAGCTGCTGGACATTAAGTAAAAAATGTGCATGAAATATTGTTTGCAAATCAAAATACATATGCAATGAAAATACTGCATGCAGTTTTGAAATTTTAATGGGAGTTCGAACCAATTGCATATATATACAGCTAGAAGTCGCACGGTATTGAAAGCCACGGACGGGACCTCTAAATGCATGCGATAATTCTGCACTGGTCTCGGAAAATAATGGAAATGCCTAGAGGTAGCCAAGATATGCCGGTATCCGAAAGGCCACTATTCGGCCATATTGGGGCCACTATTCGGCCATATTGGAGCCACTATTCGGCCATATTGGAGCCACTATTCGGCCATATTGGAGCCACTATTCGGCCATATTGGAGCCACTATTCGGCCATACTGGAGCCATATTGGGCCCTATATTGGCAGTGATGTTTGGGCCATTCTTGGCATTCAGATTGGCTGAACATCGGCCCAATCTTGGCGGGAATGTTGGGCCATGCTTGGAAAGAGTTGCGATTTGCCTAAATGCCAATGAAGGGCCGATATTCGCGCCAGAGTGTTCACGTCACGCTCGCGGTATTACAGGACGTGCTACGTCCGCCGCTATGGTCGAGGGTGGCGCTGGTGAACACTCTCAAGACTCGCTTACACCCAGTAAACATAAATACCCACGAGAGCAGCAGATTGGACAGCCGTCGCCGTAGCTCAGTTGGTAAGAGCACCGGACGCGATATTCGGAGGTCGTGGGTTCGGATCCCACCGGCGGCATGGTTGTTTTTTCTGCTGCTTTATAAGTAGTTTTCTTTGAGCGATTTATTAATCTAAGTATTATTATCCCACTGATAAGCATAACACATTAAAAAAAACAAAAAAAAAATTAACGTTCCCCTCTGCACCTTGGTCTCGGTGACTGTTGGCTCCCTTCATAAATTTGTCAAACGGGCCCCTCATTTCCTTTAACTTGTCTGCTAATAGCTTAACGAGGGTCTCGGTTCTGGCAGTCTTGATGCCATAGGTAGCATAAGAGGGCTCTCGCACAGTTTCCGCCCTCGCCGTTAGATGACGTTCTACGTCACGCTCGCGGTATTACAGGACGTGCTACGTCCGCCGCTATGGTCGAGGGTGGCGCTGGTGAACACTCTCAAGACTCGCTTACACCCAGTAAACATAAATACCCACGAGAGCAGCAGATTGGACAGCCGTCGCCGTAGCTCAGTTGGTAAGAGCACCGGACGCGATATTCGGAGGTCGTGGGTTCGGATCCCACCGGCGGCATGGTTGTTTTTTCTGCTGCTTTATAAGTAGTTTTCTTTGAGCGATTTATTAATCTAAGTATTATTATCCCACTGATAAGCATAACACATTAAGAAAAAAAAAAAAAATTAACGTTCCCCTATGCACGTTGGTCTCGGTGACTGTTGGCTCCCTTCATAAATTTGTCAAACGGGCCCCTCATTTCCTTTAACTTGTCTGCTAATATATATATATATATATATATATATATATATATATATATATATATATATATATATATATATATATATATATATATATATACACATCCAATGGTTAATAAAATCGCCCTGTATGTACAAAGAATCTGTTGAGCAAAACAAAGGGAATAAAAAATAATAGGCCCCCTGCCTGCAGAGGGAAGCGAAGCCCGAGTGATGCCAGCTAAATGGCGATAGTTGAAAAAAAACGACAATACTTCAGCGGCTAACGTTGCACGGACAACTTATCAGAGTCTCTGAAGGCAGCGCGTATGATTGCAATGTCTCCTCCATGTTACCAAGGCGCGCTGGTGGGAGAAGCCAGAGTCCGCCTCCGCTGCCAGCAACGCGTCCTCGTGGTTCAGCAGCCTGAAGGGCGGCTTCCGGCTGCGCTACTGAACCGTGGGGGACGTGCAGCTGCGCTTCCTCAGTCTCCTGAGCACCGGCGCGTACCAGAACTTTACCTTCGTGTGCAACAACGTGAACGCCTGGTACAGCCAGCGTACCAAAGACCACGCACGCGCTCTTCGCTTCCCGGGCCGCAACGAGGCGCAGATGAGCTTCGCGAAGGACAGTCCCACGGTACCCGTGGACGATTGCCAGGTGGGAACGCTTGCCGCGGACTTCAAGACGCCGCTTTTTTGGATGCCTCTTCAAGGCGCCGTTTTATTCCGAACATGCGACGAAGTTTAACGAAACGCGACAGGATGTATACGCGTGCTCATCAGCGATGGCTGGCGCTTTCTGTGAACGTTCCGTCGTGCTCCGAAAGGAGTCAGTGAAAGGCGTGAACAGAGTTGTTATTTTCTTTCCTGGACATTTAAAAGTATTAGGCAATGCAAAGGCTGTAATTTTCGACTTGTACTCTGACTGCTCGCAACGATAGAGATAGGTACATGCCCGCTCAGAATGATGGAGACCTGCATTGATAGATATGAATGCGCTGTTATCATTTAGCACCGTCCGGAAAATCCCCAAACGCATTTTCAAAAAGACAGAATTATGCGCCTGGGACATCAAAACAAAACGCTATCTTGAGCCACAATACAATGGTGCATGCATGATATTATACCTCGTACGGTGCAATTATCTTTCGAGCTGTTAGGGAGAGTTTTTGCCCTTACGGCTGCGATGATGTGCGGCGGAGTTTGTAAATGGCGTGGATATGGAATGTCCATTGGCAGAGCCTTCTCTGGAGAATGGGAAGACGCGGACAATAAAGAATAAGACACACACATCGAGGACATGCGCTACGTCCGCTACAAATCCGGCTTGACCTTTCACTACATGGCATTTAGGGAATAACCAAGGCGACATCGAAAACAAGGCCTTCTTGTCGCAGTAAGAAGTGACAGAAATGATGAAGATGAACTTTTTCGTGCTAGTGATTAGTCATCACTGAGAAAATTCATACAACAGTGCCTCGTTGCACCTGAATTTAAAGATTAGAGAAATCCAAAATATAGCCACACGAGGAGCGTTGTGAGTTCCCCCTGTACATGGGGTGCGTGCTCTCGTCCTACACATATGTGATGTCCGTCATGATGAAGGCCATTTGTCTGCTAGCTGTGGAGGAAGTCGCATTTTAAAATGGTGAAGGTATGAAAGGCGATGGCTGGGGGAGGGGGAGGGGAGTTAAGACGGTGTCTCACAAGGCCACTTCGAGCAAATGTATGCCCCGCGTTCAGCTGCTCATAGCGCTGTGTGCGTTCGTTGAATGTGTGTATTTCTGTATGGCGGTGCTAGACAATCGCTGTAGTCTCCCTGATCACTGCTTTGCGTTCCGTCGCTCGAAATGTATCTGCAAACAGGAGCAGTGAGAACCGTCAGACATCTAAATTACATTATTTTTTTTTTATTTTCAATACTGCTAGTATAATTATGAGGCCCTCACAAGTCGATACTGAGTCCTACTTTGAGTTGAGAATAACCAAAAATGCATCATAATTATATATTAGCAATAATCTAGCCAAGAACTATAACAAACTAATTAGCAGGTTAACATTCAATAACATCAAACTCAAAACCCTGCGTGGGAAAACAATCGTAAACTGATAATGTAATAATGGTGGTTGATGGTAGCAATTAGTCCTGCAGGTATTATATTTTACGCCTGTATCTATGAATAAGACAACAAAAATAAAAAAGAGCCACTTCGAGCAGCACACCCACATGCACGAAAACAAAAAGAAAAGGCCATATGGGGATGGAACGTGAACAGGTTGCACTACCGGCTGGAAGGATGGACGACGATCACCGGGTTACCGCTTTGGGACACATTCCATTGCCTTGAGGTTAAAAAGGGAACTTGACCTGGTGATGTATGAATCCAGTTGGTTCAATTTGCGAATGACTAAAGCTGAAAATAATTCTTGAAGGCGTCGGTACGACATGTGTATTCGTTCAGGGTATGCTCGTGTTTAGGCTCTGTTTGCCATGACTTTGAAAGAGACACATATTTTAGCGGGTTTATGATGTAAATATTGTGTAGCAACTAGAATAAAAACTTAAGGCAATCTTTCCTCGCCTTAGATGATGATTACAGAAGCCTGCAAGGTTGGTAAAAGAATCAGAATATTTGTATTTGTCATGGTTGAACCTTACTACTTTTCGTTGAAACCTCTCCAGGCACATGGTGTTTGTTAGTAACTGATTGTGGGAACTAAACAATGTTTGCATACTCAAGACCGGTATTACGAACTCAGTATAAGCAAACATTTAGAAGTTTTTGGTGCTAGTCGTAGGTAGTCTTGTACACATTACAGAAAATAAGCAACCGATGGCGATTACCGTTACTCCACCTGAGATATTAATAATTACAGTGGTCAATTACAGCCACAAAATAGTAACTGAAAAACTACAGAAAATTAATTGATTATTGTTGCGTTATTTGCCTTCGAACGGTTATTGCCATAGCACATATTTACTGAGACTTCAATGAACTACTGAAACTAATTGCTCAGTTTGGTAACGCGATACCGTTAAAGCTCCGGTTCCGCAGGAAATCTGGCGTCATCACCGTCGGCGCTGTGAGCGAAAAATCACCGGAGAAGCAACCTAAATTGGCCACCTAGGTCACGTGACCTTGTCGTGTTATCTCCACCTGCCCACTGGATTGTGAACCAACCCACGACAACCGCGGCAGATGGCAGTTAAATTAATGATAGGTCGCGAGAGGTTGCTCAGAAAGACCGGCCCGCGTCGCAAAAGCGCCACCGGTGGAAGCACCTGCCAAATCAGGGCAGTGCTGCATCACTTAACCGCTGCAATCCCTGCGCCGCGAGTGGGATGCGCATTCCCAGGGATCTATGAATGTTAAGTCGAGAATGACTAATCCCGCACACATGAGAATTAACGCCCCCTTAACGCTATCGCGTCATACCCTTAAGGAGGAGCTTCAGTGCCCCTCCAATTTTTTTACAAGTTAATTTTCAAGACGAGTTGTTTTTTGAAGTTGTACTAGAGAAGACAACTTCAAAAAACAACTCCTCTTCAAAATTAACAACTTTAAGAAAAAATTGTAAGAAGCCGCCGAGTTCGGTTTAGTGGGAGGGAAGTTGCGGTGCCATGTGACAGGACGGGGCGTGCCTACAGAGTGTGCACGTGATACTTCCTGGGGCGAGAATTGTCGTAGAGGACGGTGGTCACCCGGCTGTGGTAGGGACATGATCTTTCACGATGCTCCTCCGCAGCCAGTTCGTTCTTGCTCTTTCACGAAGGAAACATCCCACATCCCCGCTAGCACCAGTGTTTGCCGTCATATTGAGGTTCTCAATACTGTGCCGTTGGTTACTAACACTTAAAGAAAAAGTAAGTGATTGCCGGCAATCATTCACAGAAAAAAGTAACTGAAATATCCGGAACGTTACTGTTTGAAAACATAATTGATTAATTGCAAATTTACAAGAAATTATAATTGGTTACAAGTAATCAAATACTTCTAACGCGTTACACACAACTCTGGTTGCAGGCACCATCAGAGAAAAAACAATTTTTGCGAGGCAGCAAAGCGACATATGTGTATGCGCGTCCAATATGGGGTCACACGTTAGAGTTAAAAGAGGCGCGTCGAGCTGTGGCATATAATTCGAGCTGGCGCAAATTCAGACGTTGGTGAGAGATACTGTTCATGTGGCAGAAGCTCTGCCCACCGAGGTTTATAACCTGCTTTTGATTTGCTTTGTTTGCCTTTGTTTCAGTTTCGCGACGGCAAGACCGTGTTCGTGTTCAAGACCAAGCATACAGCCACACTGCCAATTGTAGATTTCCAGTCATTCGACTTCGGCGGAAAACAACAATCCTTTGGTTTCGAGATTGGACCCGTTTGTTTTCAATGAATAAAGTCATGTTTATTTTTTTCTTCTTCTGTTAACGTGTTCCGGGAAAAAATAAGACCTTAATATGCACATGACATATGCTCATTGAAATAAATATATATCGCTAGAAACCATGCTGAAGAACATGACTCCGGATTAGTGCTTGCTGGTGTTATCGGCAGCAGTATGTTCAAGGAGGGAGAATTCTTATTTTGTTTTTCACATGCACTTTTTTATAATTATGCCTGCTCTCTCATCCTAGATTCTAGACAGCAAGATCACATATTTCCTTAATTCCCGAAGGTAAGAAAAGGCCCAGATGTGGTCGGTGTGTTTTTCAGCCAATGTAAACCTGAAAAGCAAGTACACGTCTAAAAAGCTTTAGAAAAGGCACTTCTTGGCTGCGCCTGAAAGGTTGGGCGTGTCAGTAAAATTGTGTGAGCGGAACCAGCGCAGTTCTTGAAATATGGCTCATGCGTTTGGTAATTTTCTCAAGTCTCGTGTTCACTTCTTGCAATTAAATCAAGACCCTTTCATTGCATTCATATTACTAGTCCGAGAAAGAAATTCTTTCTTTTACCTGTGCAAATTAGTATCCTCCCAATTCGAACGCAATTCCGGGATCGGGCACTGTCAACAACCTACTCCTTGCGATTCTCGTTCTTCGAGCGAAAGGCATATTTTAAAGCACACAATATGGATTGTGGCGAACTCTCTATAAATCTCTTGGTGCCATTTTTTACTCTGACAACAAAACAATTGTTGGCAGCTACAGCGCGGCGAAAGTTGGCAATGATCTCATCCAAATATACCAAAACATTAGAAATGCACAGTGCATTTTAAATTCCTGTAGGGTGCAAACATTCTGACAGGCCTATTAGTGCTGCAGCGGCTTCATGTTTTTTTTATATCCTAATGTAATGAATTCATAGTTTTTCTGTTTTGAACACTGCTGTGTTTACATCCTTCTGAGACCTGGGATTGGAAAATTTCTCCATTACATTGAGGAAGAGTATCACATACGCCGCAGCCATGGAACGAGGTTTATTTCCTTAAGAATCCCATGTTCAGTTAATTTCATACTTGTGCTGCTGCCGCCGTCGGAAATGTGGAAGACAGTGCATGATTGCTTTGTAGTGGCGGTAAAAAAAAAGAAGCAAGGGAATTCACTTGCATTTCAAGTGGCGATAAATTACCTTTTATCTCTTATTAACCCCAATTAGAGTTCAAATAACAGACATAAGCCTGCATTTCAGCTGTTATGCATCTCTGTGCGTTGGCCGTTTCATAATTAGTTTTATACTTGCACTTCCTAAGTCCTTAAAGAAATCTGGGAAACAATTTACACTAGGGGTCGCAGGAAAATTTTAAAACATTATTCGAGGTCAGTTTTATTATGTCACTGCCTCACTGTATACTAATTCATCCAAATTTCTTCTGCTGCCTTCTGACACGAAAGATTACTTAGTCATCAGGCAACGACAAACAAAAATATCAAAGTAAATGTACAAGGTCGACCAGGCACCCTTTGGTTGATCTTATCTGGAACCACCCTGCTCCAACCTTTCAAACTCGATCCTCCACCACGGTGGCCGCTACATCGCCGCACCCCACCCTCACACATTCTGTATTTGCGCCTGCCACGTCGGACGCCCTCGGATGGATGAGCGATTGTGTGTGACCCATGGCGACACCCATAACCCTGCCCAGGTTTATTTTTCTGGGTCTGTAGCAGTCACGTTTTACCTACAAGGGCACACACACAACATTGACTATGGCGGCACAGGATTACGCAAGCGAAAAAAAAACGAAGTAGAGGTGTGCATAGAATGACGACAGAAATGGACTTGTAATGTTAATGTACCCCGGATCGTTTATTCTAAAGGGCCAGACGCTTGCATCCGATCTAAATACTGTGAAATAATTTTGTTCACAGTACGGTAAGAGGCCACCGCAAGATAAGGTCACGTAAAGTCGTGAAATCACTACCATTATTATTTTTTTACTGAATCAGCCTACACCGTCAGCAGTCCCTTCCAGTTTGAGCTGGGGTTGCAATTTGTGATGAGGGAATGGCTGAGTTGTAGAAATTCTGCAGGGTACCAAATTTTAGCCAGAACGGGACGTTGGATGACTCCATGACACGGAATTTTACTTCTCAACAATCTCTTCACCCAACCTCTGTGATTGCGCCATAGAGGCTTTGATGGCGGAGGACTGCTTGTGCTCTGATTACAGCTTCGTGCCGTGCCCACGCGCTTCGAGCACCTCCGCTGCACTTTGCATAATTGGCTTTTGTTCCAAACTGAGCACCCTGATCAGAGAATGCGCACGATAGAAGAGGACGAATAGACGGTCCGCATTATGCATACACGTCTGTTGTAGTAACCGAACGCTTCTGCCTAACATATATGCAAAACGTTGGCAAGCTCCGTGAGGTTTCCCCTTCCTTTGTTCATTTTGTTTGTGTACGTATATTGCATTCCTGAGGTGCAGAACGGGGATTCACCAGCTGGGATTACTATCGTTGTGATTTTCCAAGCGGTGTTCTTGTCAAGCAATAATAATAAGTCAATGAAGTGCCGTTGATATACAGACATAAAGAGATGGAGCCTGCAACAGACGTGATGGACGAAGCAAACGCTATAAGAAACCAGCACGATCATGAGATATGAGCCCCTTATCCAACACTCTATACTCAAGTTCATTTTGCGGCCGACTGCATGAAGCAGCGATTTGTACCATTGTGGCTGTGTCTAATGCCCCAACAATGCCTCCTCCTGGGGCAGACGTCGACGAGTAACCCGGAAAGTCATTCTTACAGGCGATTGCCGCGCCACATGCGATTTGTGAGTTTGAAAGACCGCCCGCCCTGTTCTGATCTCTAATCCGGAACAGGCGATAACCTTGTTGCTTCTGCTGGCGCTGGGAGTGTGCAACACCAGCGGCCAAGGCCAGGGCAAGAGCCTCGGTCGCGGGAGAGGACAGGGTCACGGCCAAGGTCGCGGTCAAGGCTAGGGTCACGGCCAGGGCAGAGGGAAGCACGGCGGAAGCCCCGCTGTAGCCGGTCCCTTGGATGCGGAAGGCGGCCCTCTGCCAGGAGGCGGCGGCGGCCAGTTCTGCGAGTGCGGCGGCTTCCAGCAGACCCAGGGCCAGCGAGTCGAGGAGGGCTTCGAGCAAACGGACTTATACAACCATTGCCGCGGCAACGGCGCCGCCTTCCTGGGCACCAACTCCGGCGTGCTGCAGTCATGCCTGCTGCAGGAAGTAAAGGGGAAGTTCAAGATCAAGGGCAAAATGCGAGGATACACGGCCGCCAGCGCACAACAACAACAATAACAACAACAACAATAACAACAACAAAAATAGGCTTTTTGAGTTAGAAGAGCGCTTTTCTTTTCGGCATATCATTGTCAGCGGTGTAGTACATCATAATTACGTGCCAGCAAGCAAGGTGGTAAACTAATATAGAATAGTTAACTTTTTATTTATTACTGTTAGGCTTCTTAATTACTGGGAGGAGATCGCCCACCGTAATTAATATTCATATAAGTTTTTAGAATTTCGAAAGCGCGGTTACCCTCGGCGGTATAGCCCAACAAATTTGGCCATTTCGATGAGTTACATGCACTGGTGAGGTTGCTTTGCCTGTAATCTTCCGGAAAGCACATGTATTTTGGCTCGATGTCGCCATATTTTGTTGGGTCACAGCGCCGAGGGTAACCGCGTTTTCGAAATTCTAAAAACATATATGGATATTGCGTATGGTGGGCTACACGCCTCTTAGTAATGAAGGAGCCTAACTGTAACAGTTAAAAAGTTAACTATTCAATGTTACTTAACCATCCTGCTAGATAGCACTTCTTAGCTATATTTTATGTACTGTACTGCCAATGACAATACTATGCCGAAACAAGCGCTCTTCTAACTCAGGAAACCTATTTTAAAAAATTGTGCAAAATCTTAGATGAAACACCCTGAATGTTGCCTTCGCGATTGCATGTGGCATTCCTGGTCGCAGATAGCGGAGAATGCAAATATGCCATCTTCCCTACTTTTATATTCTTGTCAACATTCAATATCAGTGCAAA
Organism: Amblyomma americanum; assembly: GCF_052857255.1. Lineage (NCBI taxonomy): Eukaryota > Metazoa > Arthropoda > Arachnida > Ixodida > Ixodidae > Amblyomma > Amblyomma americanum. The sequence continues at coordinate 245,959,701 of NC_135497.1, forward strand.
CGCCGGCGCATTGTTGCTATGGGTAATATTCAGCTAAAGCAGTTACCCTGCATTCGGCGAGCAGTTGCGTTATTGCCACTATTCTGTCGGTTCTTCCCCCGCTCTCACGCCCCGCTAAAGCTTTGGAAGGCGGAGGAAGAAGGACCGTAAGGACAAAAGCAACATGAAGCACGCCAAGACACCCGGCATGGTGAGAGAGCAACTCGTGCATGCTGAGCAGCGATAACAGGAATGGTGATAAGTGTCATGCCCAAGGCGCACGGTGATAACCGCGTGCTCAACGCATTCGCTTGATCGACTGCCATGGTTACTGCCGCGCGCCATCTGGTCATAGGTATCGAGTGTGATCTGTACTCGTGTGTGTGGCTGTATGCACATCTATAACGGCAAACAATATGGCTTCGATGCGTACGCAGAGCCAATATTATTTCTGCAACAGCGCCTCACAAAATCCAGTTGTGGTATTGTTACAGCTTGTGGCTATTGGTAACGCCAAATCTCTAAATACCAACACACATATAAATGTAGTAGTTAAAAAGGTATCTGTTAGAATTAAGTCAACAACTGTACTGTCTAGCCATGCTCAGAATAAACTTATCATTATTATTATCACAAGCTGACTTAACAGAAAGTAGAGTAGTCAGCACAGGCGACAGAATATGATTAATACTGTTCTTGACGACGACATCTGCTGATTTTATTAAAAACGCCCGAAGCCAGGAAAACCTGTAAACACCGTCGAAGCTTTTTATCAGTGACTTCCCCTTGCGAATCTCACTCTAATTCTGTATATTTCCGTTCGGTAATGAAATCAGATGCAAACGTAATTTCCATTTTTATCCTTCCGAGCAACCTCTCTTTTAGTCTCCGGTTCCTTATTCCTTCTCGGAAATTTGCTTATTATGCCGAAACACCGCAACACGAGGCGAACACACCAGCATAGCGGTGTTAAAGGGGTAAAATATGCAAAAGTATAATGAAGGTATGCTGATGTGGTAGCTGATTCTTTTTCCTTTTTTGTAATGAAGATATGTGAATAGAACTGATTACATGCTCGCGCTGTGCTGCTGAGTCGCTGTTTCAAACCTTCTAATATGACGTTGAATGGGGCACAGTGTTCTCTTCTGTTTTTAATGTTCGATTTTTGTTTATTTATAATCATTCTTTTTTTTCTTTTCTCTTGGGGGATCAGTTAGGTTGACGGCCTGCCTTGCAGACGACCAGGCGCTAAACGTTATCTTTCCTTTAACTATTTTGCAGAGACCCATCGTTCACTTTAAAAGGCTTCGCAGAATGCTCAAGCGGTGCCTGCGGTTAAAAAACGTCCAGGATGCTGGCGTATAATTGATTAGTTCAGTTTTGAAGGTAAGCAAGTGATTGACTTAAAGCAGCTTGTCTCAGAATTCTGTTGAGGCGTGTGAGTATTTCAGCGATTTTTTTTCCTTGGGGTGTGGGGGGGTTGGAAAATAGATTTCGCTGCGGAAAAATTTGAGCCGAGAGCCGTGGTACTCATGACACAGAGAGCGGTCTACGCTGCCCACTCTACGCCAGTTGTTTCGACCCGTGCGATTTTAATAGTTGGCACAGTGTTCAAAGATGTGATCTAGCCCTTTCTTTCAAAATGCCGTGGGATCACCGAGTCATCGGAGAATTCCCAGGATTTCGGAACCATTGCCATCACCACCTGGATGAATGTGGCGGAAACAGGGGAGGGTATTGCCCTCACAGGAACATCAACATCATCTTCCCTATTTATTAGCTGCAGGTATTTCTACTTTCACGCACATTAACTGTCTTCGGTTGCTGGTTAATATACAATATTTAATAAATATTCTGACAACTTTTCAATTGGTAGCGGTATATCAGACTTCCCCAGGCGTTCATAAAGATACACTGCTAGCATCATCATTATCGCTATCATCTAGAAAGTCAAAGGCATGCGTCGTTGCATGATCTTAGCAGCATGTCATGAATGAGAACTGGCGCGTTTACCTGTTGGACAATCCTAATGTCATTAATGAGGACCGGTGTGTGGGCACTCCTTGTAATGCGTCATGCGCGCATGTGTAGTGATGGTTTATGGTTTATGGGGGTTTAATGTCCCAAAGCGACTCAGGCTATGAGAAACACCGCAGTGAAGGGCTCCGGCAATTTCGACCACCTGGGGTTTTTTAACGTGCACTGACATCGCACAGAACACTGGCCTCTAAAATTCGCTTCCAACGATATTCGACCGCCTCGGCCGGGATCGAGCCCGCGTCTTTCGGGCCAGCACCCGAGCGCCATAACCACTCAGCCACCGCGGCGGCTGCATGTGTAGTAATGTGGGATCTATATGGACATAGAAATGGGGGTGGAAGGGTGTTGGATGGAGGCCTGGTATAACGAGAAATTACATCGTTGTCACGTGAGTAGGTGTGATGTCATATTACACCATTATCACGTGCCTAGGTTTGATGGCCTAATACATCGCAGTCAAGTGACCTGGTATGACGTCGCACTCATATGATGTCATCACCAGTTATACTATTAGTCTTAGCGTTGTCTAATTATACTAATAATCAATAATTATGTGACATCATGATCATCTTCGTCGCATGACTCGTCGGCTCGTGACGTCACCTGGTGCCGTTTCTTGCGGACACTTTTTGCGGGTATGACCTTGAAAGTGTCCATTTATTGCTTTCGCATTAATAAAAGAACGCGCTCACTTCTACACAGACAAACAAAAATTGGGGGACGCTGAAGCTTTGCCTTTAAGAGTGGAACGCGACAGCGTGTTGCAGCACTGCCAGTGAGTCCACGGAACGCCATCGCCTGTTCGGCGTGACGCCTTGCCCGTTAGACAAATTGCTCTGCTACATATGGTGAATGGACGCGCGGAGCTGCAAAGCACGTAGAAGCGCTGCCAGGCGCCTTGCCTAAAAGCGCGGGACTCAAGTTTCAGTCGTAGTTCGTGAAGGGATCGCCGCTAGGGGCCCGAGTGAGCGGACGCGTCTCGCAACGACTCCGCCAATCTCTGGCTCCTGTGCCCAGCTCAATCTTCCCAAGGACCCATCAAGAACCACAACGGATCCAGGAAGGTACACGGGCCCTAACCGTTATCATCTTTTGGATGTGCCCGATGATTTACAATAACAGGCAAGTGAAAACGTCTCCGCCTGCTGTGCCGCTGCGCTAAGCCTCGCCTCATCGAGGCGAGCCTCGCCGGCGCGCTGCGTTCCTCACTCACCGGCAGCGCACCTCCACCCAGCAGCGATGGAGGTGCAAGCGCAGAGGGAAGACCTTCGTCCCAGTGAGTGGACCCCGATACTCCGCGCGTACAAGGGTGAAATCTAAAGCGCGGAAACGCTGGCCATATCCCATCAAGCAGCGTCTGTTCCATCTAAGCCTACGGCGTCCGCGTCCGCTACCTCTGCGACTTTCAAGCTTACATACAGGCCTCAACAAGAACCGCTGCGCGCGACGCACGCAGTCGCACACCGAATCAAACAACTTGCTTCACTCCCTCCCGGCACTATACGGATCGTTTACCGACCAAGAGGAGGCATCTCTTTGAAAGGCACCATGGTGCAGCCACTCCTGCAGGCCCTGTAAGTCACCGCTGCTGGCCGTGACCTCGGGGACCTTGGGGATATTCACCTGACGATCCACCCTACGAATAACACCTTCACGGTCGCTACCCCGCATGAGACAACCGCCCTTCACCTCATCCAGCTCATGGAAGTGATCCTCCAAGAGACAGCTTACCCTCTCGCAGTCTACAGTGCCCCGCCGGCGGCTGCTGGGCGTGGAGTCATCTCGCAAGCCTCTTGGGAGGAGACGCCGGAGCAGATGCTACAGGACCTCCAGACCCGTAACCCCTACGCTGATATCATTGTAGCCCGCAGAATGGGTAGGAGTCATTCCGTACTGATCACCTTTGCGCACTGACCAGTCCCCCATACCATACGCTACATGAGTGTAGTGTACAGATGGACGCCGTACAAGGGAAGTACAGACGCGTGCACGAACTGTCATCGACCGGGCCATAGGTACGACGTGTGCCCGCACCCCAAGCCTGGTCTCTGCCCGCGGTGCAGAGACAAGCCTGAACCGCAAGATGTGCCCTCCTACATCCCGACCTGCATTCTCCGTGGAGGCCAGCACATCACGGGCTCCGGCTCGTGCATGGCTAGAAATCGCACCGCCCGACCACGCAACCCATCGCCCCAGAAGGCAATGCCCCCAAAAAAGGATGACTTTCCTCCGCTGCAAACGAACAAGAACGACTTTCCTCCGCTGAAAACGACCCTCCCATCTACTGCAACATGGGCCTCCAAGGCTGCCGGGGTGAACACTAGGACCTCCCAGGACCCGGACGTGAAGGCTCTGAGAGAGGAGGTAAAGCAGCTCAGAGTAGCCCTCTCTACCGCCACCTCTGCTGTATCTCCCCATCCTACCCCCTCCCCTTCACCCACCCAACCCGCCCAACCCGCCCAACCTCCCCCTAAAAAAAGAAGGCCTGATGAGAGCCCAGTCGAACCAATAGACCTAGACGCCAAATTTCACTAATTCGCCCAAAACTTGAAAGTCAGGCTCACAGCGCGCCATTACTGCGCAGCTCACTGCACAGTGCCAGCTTATGATAGAATCTACCATTACCCGTCTAATGGATAGTGTCATATGTAGCATCATGACCAAGGTAGAGGAGCGCTTAACTCGCCTCACTCCTGGACTCTCAACGGACTATCCTCCCATAGTCCCACTCTCCACACCCCTCCTTCTCCTCACTACCCAACAACATGGCTCCTCCGATGGGCCTTAATTCTTTACAGATTATTCAGTGGAATTGCAGGGGCTTTCGACGAAAGCGCGATCCTCTGCAGCAAACTATCGCAAGTTCGTCATCCCCACCAGACATTATCGCCATTCACGACGCCAATGTTTGCAGGCAGCTGCCAGGATATGCTTTTATCCCCTCAGACCCCACTGATCTTCCTCGGGTGGTCACATATGTCAGTAAATCTTTGCATTACGTGGAGCACGTAATTACCTCCCCTATCGCTAACAGCCTTATTGAAGTCTTACCGCCCACCCCTGCAAAATCAAGCTTGTTCTTTCGTAACTGCTACCTTCTCCCACGTCAGCCAATAAGCTTACTCCCCTCACTTCTCAAATCCGCAACCCAGTTAGTCAGATAAAACCCCTACTTATTGCTGGAGATTTGAATTGCGCTCACGTGGACTAAGGCTATCGGCGCACCAACCACAGAGGCACAGCTTTATACAATGAGACGCTGGCGCTCCACTTGACCATCTTTAATGATTTCAGCTTACCTACGCGGATTGGTAAATGTTACTGCCGATACTAGCCCAGACCTCACGTTTGGTAGAAACTTGGACCACCTGCAGTGGGAAAGAATGTATTCCACACTAGGCAGCGATCATCACCTAATTCGAATAACGCTAAACTATCGCCGATCTCAGCGCAAATTTCCCGTTAAGCACACTAATTGGGACGCGGTCCGCAAATTTAGACAAGCACAGCCAACACAGGCTACCTTAGACCTAGACACCTGGATTATTCAGTTGCAAAAAAACATTCGCCAACACACTCAAACGCCCGACTCTACCCCAGACACCCCTGTTATTGACAGCAAGCTCGCCCACCTCCTCCAAGCACAGGACAACATAACGAAAAGGTGCAAGACTCAGAGGCACAATAGGAGACTAAAATTCAAACTTGCCCAGATTCAATCCCAAATAGTACAATGTAGTGCCCCTCTTTGCAAAGCTAACTGGGCTCAGGTTTGTGACGGTCTCCGCGGCAATCTCTCCCCAACCCGCGCTTGGCACCTGTTACGGCACATTCCAGACCCCACGCAATCCAAATCTCAGACGCGCCTTAGCATTCGCCGCCTCGCTCACAACCATCGACAGGACACCGACGCCTTCCTCGCCCAGGTGAAATGCACCTGTACAACCGCTGGTCTCCCTTTCAAGTATCCTGATTATTCAGGCCCACCCCAGCCCGAGCTTGACACCCTTACTACAGAATCAGAATGTCGGCTGCCCTATTGAATTTACGGAATACCGCTCGCGGAGATGATCAAATTACCAATGCAGCTATCAGAAAACTTGTCGATGCTTCCATCTCTGACTTAGTCAACTAATTTAACAAATGTTGGGAGGCAGGTACTCTCCCTGCCTTGTGGAAGCATGGAAAAATTATTTTTATTCCAAAACCCCACAAGCCTATCACCATAGACAACATCCGCCCCATTTCTCTTACATCCTGTCTAGGCAAGGTCTTCGGGCACATAATTCTTGCTCGATTAACAACGTACATTGAAGACAACCACCTTTTCTCCCACAGTATGCCCGGCTTTCGTGCGCATCTATCTGCGCGGGATGCCCTACTTCAAATTACGCATGACGTGCTTGATGATACCATCCCCCACCACACTAAAGCTATCCTGGCAGTTGACCTCACCAAGGCATTTGACAGAATTCGACACGATGCCATCTTACAGGAACTGCAGGCTCTACATGTAGGCCCTAAAACCTACAACTACGCTCGCGCGTTTCTCTCGGGCCGCACTTCCTCCCTGAACATATATCAGATTAGCACATCCCCTTATACACCCGGAGAGCTCGGAACCCCTCAACGGGCGGTCCTTTCTTCCCTTTTCTTTAACGTTGCTCTCATCCCCCTAGCTCACAAACTGGCTCTAATCCCACACCTAAAACATACCCTGTACGGTGATGATATTACCACATGGACCACTCATGGCTCTGACGGGGAAAAGCAGACACCATCTCCTCTCTCGCGTCATCCATCGGGCTGGAATGTTCCCCATCTAAGTCCGCGCTCTTCCTAATTAGGCCAAAATCTGGCGCTAACTCGCCCATCCAAATAAATTTAAAAGGATCCCCTATCCCCATCACACCCGCCCTCCGCATTCTTGTCCTCCACTTGCAGGATTCTGGATGAAATGAACACACCCTTAAAAGACTCAAGGTCTCCACGCAATCCATTTTGCACCTTCTACGCCGAGTGTCCTCCCTTAACAAGGGTTTAGACGAAGCGGACAGCCTGAAAGCAGCGCACGCATTTACGCTTAGCCGCATTCTATACGCAACCCTATATCTAATAATAATAATAATTGTTTTTTGGGGGGAAAGGAAATGGCGCAGTATCTGTCTCATATATCGTTGGACACCTGAACCGCGCCGGAAGGAAAGGGTTAAAGGAGGGCGTGAAAGAAGAAAGGAAGAAGAGGTGCCGCAGTGGAGGGCTCCGGAATAATTTCGACCACCTGGGGATCTTTAACGTGCACTGACATCGCACAGCACACGGGCGCCTTAGCATTTTTCCTCCATAAAAACGCCGCCGCCGCGGTCGGGTTCGAACCCGGGAACTCCGAATCAGTAGTCGAGCGCCCTAACCACTGAGCCACCGCGGCGGGTAAACCCTATATCTCAAATTGAACAGCACGGAAACCGAACGCGTGAACGCAATGATCCGCCTTGCGACTAAGGCAGCCCTAAACCTACCTCGTAGCACTAGCACAGGCAAACTTCTTGCACTAGGCATGCATAACACCATTCATGAACTAGTTGACGCGCACCATCAGATACAGTACCTTAGACTTGCCACGAGCGCCACTGGCCGCCATATAGTCTCCTCCCTTCTCATCAACATACCCGCTAACCAGTCAACCCTTATAGCCATCCCTCGACACCTCCATACATCTCTCGTTGTGAAACCCCTTCCTCGACACGACCATCCCCAATATCATCTCCCTCGCCGCGTAGCTCGCGCTAGTGCCCTCCATAAGTATTATCGGCAAGCCCACGATACCGTTTGGGTACACGCCGCATGTACAGCGCATGAAGCGGTAGCATTTGCCTACAATCCAACCCTACCTCACCTCCTAACTCACCGTCTTCCCTCGGGCTCTACGCCTGAGGAGGCCGAGGAGACCGCCATCGCACTAGCCCTTGCACATTCGGACGCCCAATACATCTTCAGCGACTCCAAAACGGCTCTGTCCAACTTTACCAGGGGCAGGATTCACGCCCCAGCCTACCAATTGTTGAACACCCCGACCCAAATTTACCGCACAGGGTAAAGCTTCAGTGAGTGCCGGCTCATTCTGGGAACCCTGGAAACGAGGTTGCCGATAAATTGGCCCGAGGTTTGATTTTCCGGGCTCAGGACAGTCTCGATCCAGGATTCTCGAGGGAGCGGGCGCTCACCTTTGTGAAGCTCACGCAAATACCCCGTTTGGACCGTCGGACTTACCCTCCTCCCCACCCCTCTCCTACGCACTCCCAACAGATCCCCTTCATATGCCTCCAGACGCGCTCTCTGTCATCCCCCCCCAGCTTTTTTCCCAGTATTGCGGCACATCCACTGCATGCTCCCTATGCGGTGACCCCCACGCCACACTCTCCCATATCTTTTTTGGCTGCCCTGCTGACCCTCCTCCGCGGGGACAGCACGCCATCTCGAACTGGGAGGACTGGGAGGGTCCGGCTTATGTCTGCAGACCCGACATCGCTGCTTGCTGCGGTGACTCGGGCTGCCGACGTCATGTCCTGGCATGATCAACTTGATGCAGTCCGGGACCGCGCAGTGGCCCAGGGACCCAGCTGGGTCTAAAACTCACTTGCTCAATAAAGTTTTTCTGTCTGTCTGTCTGCGTCGTAGTTCGTTGGCACATCGTTTTCTACAAACCCGATGCCACGGAATGCCAGCATAGCTTCCGCGCCGAACGAACGGGCAGCAAGCCGCAAGCTTCGTGGTGAATGCGCTTCGGATGTGCGCTGCGTTGTTCGCCGCTCACCGCGTGATTCCCGCGTGCCCGCACGGCCCCACTGCGCCCGAACGAGACGAGCGGGAGGCGTTTCCGTCGCGCGCAATCTGATGGGGCAGTGGCATACATTGAGAGGAAGAGGAGGAGGAATTTTGCGCTCACGGCCAACGCCTACAACACCGGCTTTTCTGCGACACACAGGAGCTCCTTAACGCTCACGGCCAACGCCGACAACACCGGCTTTTCTGCGACACACACGAGCTCCTTACGCTATCGCGTTAAGAAAGTTAATCGTCTGGCCCTGGACACCGCTGACAGCCTGCTGAAAAGGGAGGAAGATGACCGTGGTCAAGACTTACGACTTCATCGCCCTTTGATTCGTTGACGGGTGGAGTTAAAGTTATTTCTTCAATATTCCTTTACAGCGCGGTTCGTGCGTCCTCCGAGTCATGTGAGACTTACTACGCAATTTCTTTTCCTCAAAAATCAATTTTCAATTTTTCGTTTCGCACACTGAATAGGCAGCACGCCCACCCTGCCAGACCAGCAGGCGGCACTTAATGTTTGATCGCGAGAGATTGGTCTCGCAATGAACGCTGCGGCCATTGCTGGAGTGCCGAGTGTGTACTACAAATTTGTCAGCGCTAATGCACACAGCCCACAACTCTCTCTCTCTCAGTACCCGGCTTCGTACCACGCGTATAGATAGATAGGTCGGGTGTGGGCAACATTGAGCTTGTCTGTAGCGGCTAGCAAACGGAAACATACCGTGACCGGGTTACACGACCACGGCAGCCACGTTGATGGAAGCGAAACGCTGAAGGTGCCCTTGTGCTGTGCAATGTCAGTGCACGTAAGTATTCCCAGCTGGTCGAACTTATTCCCAAGCCCTCCACTCAGGCACCTCTTTCTTCCTTTGTTCTCTCACTCTCTCGTTTCTTCATTCCCTTACGGAGCGATTCTTGTGTTCACCGAGAAATCAGTTTTCAGAATTTCGAAAACGCGATTACCCTCGCAGCTCTGGCTAGACAAAATTTGTCTTTTTGCTTTGCCTACAGTTTTTCTTCGGTGGGCGTTCGAAGCGAGCGGACGTGTTTTTTAGCTCTCTGCTCCTTCGGACGCTGGGCCTAAGGCTTCGCGGCGTTGCGGGGTCTCCCCATGGAGGCCACAGACACCGTGAACGAGCGAAGGCCTGTGTTTGGCGGTGACAATCAGCAACGCAGGGCAGGCCGCTCTCGCTCACGATCACGGAGACGAACGCCGTCCAGAGGAAGGTCGTCCAGCACCATTCGGCGAATGCAGGCCGAGATTGCTGATCTGCGGGACACGGTGAGGTGCCTGACGGCGGCGCTCATCACCACCTCGGAGAACCTTGAGTCCGTCATCGGGACCTTGGACGTGTCGCCGGCGGACCCACGCGTTCTAGCCTTGAGGGATGCCATGGCGCTCGCTCACCAGACGCAGAACTCCATGGCGGCTCCCTCCCCACCATTTCTGGCCACTCCTGCGCTTCCTGCCGCCATTGCTACTCCTGGGGAACCGGCTGCGATACCCTCTCCCCCTGATGCTGCTTCTGCGGGCTCACCGCGGACACCTGCAGCCGAGGAGAGCATGTGCACCCCAATGGACGAGTCTGCTCTCCGGAAACGGCGACGCTCAACGGGGTCCGAGGAGGAGAGGGACTCGGAAACCAAAAAGGACATCGCGGTGGCCAAGCGGGAAGCTCGAAGGCCCCCCACCGTCACTGTTCCCTCTCCCTCCACACTCGAAGGAGCAGGGCCTTCCCAGCACGAGCCCCATGGAGCCCACCTCCAGCCTGCTGCTGCTGTTGCTGGTGGGGCGACGGCGTCCGGAAGAAAAACGGGTGCGACCTCACCAAATCCCGCCGCACGAGACCAGGCTGCGGCTGGGGCTTCGTCTGCTTGCAGCGAGCGCGCCCAACTCCGCGGCGCGCCGCAGCAATGCCCCGCAGGCAGCGGCGACGCTGATGCTGGGGCCAGCCTGGTCCCGTGGCGCATTGTCACTACCAAGGCGCAGCGGCGTCGGAGAGCTGCCCTGGAGCGAGCCGCGGCTGCCGTGGAGGTCCCGTCCAGCCTGGTGGGGACGGTGCTGTTTCGGCCGGCGAACCGGGGCACAGCCTTCACCAGGGAACAGGGCTGGGAGTTGGCCGAGGAGATCGGATCCCGCCCGGGCGTCCTCGCCGTCCGGGTAAACATGCGGCGGAATGTGGTGGCAGTGGACGCGGGGAGCAGCGATGCTCTCCAGGCCCTGCTAGCCACGGCCGTCATCCGCGGCGTGCCGGTCTGCGCCAAGGAGCCTCCTCCTCGGAATCAAAGCTCCGGCCTGGTCTTCGGAGTGGACGGGCGCAGGACGGCGGAGGAGCTGCTAGCGGCGGCGGAGTCAACAGTACCGATGGTGTCGGCGTCTCTGTCGGGCAGCACACTCGCTCTCCGTTTTGCGGCGCCGACACCCCCGGCGTTCATCACCATATTCAAGCGCAGGCTCGCGGTCCGGCCCTGCCGTCCCCGGCCGCTCCAGTGTGCCAAGTGCGCCAGCCTGGGGCATGCCACTGAGGTGTGTCGTGCTCCTGCCCGATGCACGCGCTGCGGCGGGCCACACGAGCCTGGTACCTGCGCGAGCAAGCCCCGCTGCATTAACTGCGGGGGGCGGCACGCAGCCATTGACCCAGCGTGCCCGCACTGGCAGCGAGAGCGTCACGTGGCCACTTTAATGGCCACATCCATGGCCCCGATGTCCAGGCGGGTTGTCCGAGCCGTCGTCCAGGCTGAGACAGCGGCCCCAGCCCAGCAACATCAGCAGACGCCGCGCGCTCTTTCTTATGCGCAGGTCGTCAGGGGAACACCCCAGCAGCAGCAGCAGCAGCAGCAGCAGCAGCAGCAGCAGCAGCAGAAACAGAAGCAACGGCAGCGCCGGCAGCGGCAGCGGCGATCCGGTTGCCCGGCGTCCCGTACAGCGCGGCCCGAGCCTGCGGCCGCTTCTCACGGCCAGCCCCCTGACGCACGGGACGCGGAGATCGCGCGCCTAAAGCTGGCGTTGCGCGCCCTCAGCGCACTTTTCCCGGAGGGCACCGATGGACACCGGGCTTGCTTAGAAGCAGCGGGTGCTCCCGCACAGATAAGCCAGCATGATGGCTAGCCGCCGGACTCCCTCCCGCATACCATCCATCCTGCAGTGGAACGTGCGCTCACTTGCGGCGCGGTACGCCGAAATGCGAGTTCGCATCGCACAGGATTCGCCGGAGGTTATCGCGCTGCAGGAGACGTACGTACGTTCACATGACGGGGAGCCCCAGATGCGGCTACCTGGCTACATTGGCTACCATTCAGCCACCACGTGCGAGGAACCCACCTGTGCTGCAGTGCCCTGTTGTGTCACATCTCATCGCCCCGGGAAATCAAGGTGCGCGATATACGTGCGGCAGGACGTCCAGCACACCCTCGTCGGCTCGGCGGCGGCGACATCTGACGCCCAGGAGTGCGTGGTGGTGACAGTGAGCGTCGGTGGTGTTGACACGTCGGTGGCCAGTGTTTATGTGCGTCCAGCTGTCGCGTGGAACGCGCTGTGTTTTCGTGCTGTGTCTTCGTGCTGTGCCCCGCGCCAAATCATCTGTGGTGATTTTAACGCCCACCATAGTGCGTGGGGCAGTGCGCGCCACTCCACGCGTGGAGACGACCTGCACGACGCAGCAACGCAGCTGGGACTCACCCCCTTGAACACCGGCGAGCCCACCTTTCGACGACGCGGAACAACCTGCTCCTGCATCGACGTTGCCTTCGCATCCAGAGGCATCGAGGCGACATGGCGCCGATCACCATCTCTCTGGGGCTCGGATCATTACTCCATCCTAATTGAACCCACTGCGATGGAGGCGCGCCCCAAACGTGCCTACTCCATTACCAACTGGAGTGCGTTCAGGCGGGCGGTCGACGAGGCGGCGGCCACTGGCGCAGATTTCTTTTCAAGTCTAGTCCGAAGCGCTCTCGCAGCCACCCAACGAGCAGAGGTAAGGGCAGGGCAGCCCACACCTGATATGAAGCTGCTCAATCTGCGCGAGAAGAGAGATCGCGCAGAGCGACGGGCGCGACGGACTGACAGAGCCGCCGACTGGACTGTCTACAACCGCTTGGACGCAGCAGCGCGCCGCCACGCCAACAAGCTATACCGCCGGCAGTGGGCTTCACTATGCCAAAGGATGGAGGAAGATGTCAGCTCGCGGAGGCTGTTTGACACCCTGCGGCGCATCACCGAACCACAGGCAAACCGTCAACCGCTGGCCGCCCTCGCAATCTCCAGCGGGCTCAGCTTTGCAGAATTGGCAGAGCGGTTTGCCGATCGGTTCGCGCCGCCCAGCCCCGCAAACGCCACTAACATAGCTGCTCCTGAGAGCCCCAGAAGCGACGCCAGTCCTTCGCCCGTCGCCTCGGAAGGTCCATGTGATGCGCCGTTCACCGCGGCGGAATTGAACAATGCGCTGCAGCGCTGCCGCCGCCGCTCGGCGCCCGGACCGGACGGGGTGACATACCAAATGCTGCGAAACCTGGATGCGCAGCAACGACAGATCCTCCTGCAGCAGATCAACCTGGTGTGGGAATGCGGGGAGTTACCGGAGGATTGGCGAACCGCGGTCGTTTGTCCCATCCGAAAGGCAGGGCGCCCACCTACGGAGCTGAGCGGATACCGGCCAGTGGCATTAACATCGGCGGCAGGTAAGCTCATGGAGCATATGGCGTTGCAGCGTCTGAACGAGCGGGCTGCGGAGGCTGATTTGTTTGACGAGCGGCAGACGGGTTTCCGTGGGATGCGGTGCACGGCTGATTCTATATCGGACGTTGTTACAGCGCTGGAGCATGCCAGGGCAGCAGGCCAGGTTGCGCTGCTGCTGCTACTGGACGTCTCGGGCGCTTTTGACAACGTTCACCGCGCACCAATTCTCGCGGTGCTTGAGGGGGCCGGTGTGAGCGGGCGCCTTTTGCGATACGTTCATGGCTTCCTGTGCGGGCGCACCATGCGAGTGCGAGTAGGGGGTAAGCTCTCCAAGCCTCGCCCGGTCGACATGGGCGTGCCGCAGGGCTCTGTCCTATCACAATTTCTGTTTAATGTGGCCATGTCGGTGGTGCCGGCCTCCCTCCCCACGAGCGGGCGACACCATGTGTACATGTCCATATATGCAGACGACATAGCTCTGTGGTGCCGGGGACCACCGGGCGAGGCGTTCCGCGTGCGGGGGTGCCTTCAGGGAGCCCTGACCGCAATCGATGCCAGCTTGCGCGGCCTTGGTCTGTCGCTGAGCGCGGGCAAATCGGTGGCCATGGCCTGCGTTTCGCGCTCGCGCGCGCACCTTGCGCCACTGTCACTGGACGGGACTCCGATTCCTTGGCGTAAATCGGTGCGGTACCTTGGCCTGGACATCGACTGGCGCCTTTCCTTCCGCCCCGCGGCGACCAAGGCCTGTCTGCAGATGAAGAGGATCACCGCCGCCGTGCACAAGCTCACCGCTCGAGGCCAGGGCATCTCCCAGCAAGCCGCGCTGCGTCTATACAATGCCGCAGCTTTGGGGGCGGTGCTCTATGCGCTGCCGCTCGTCACGGTGCGCAAGCCGTGCTGGAAGAAACTCGAGCTTCAGCACCGCAAGTCCCTGCGCGTGTGCCTAGGCCTGCCCAAAAACTCGCAGTGCGCCGAAACGTTGGCCGAGGCCGGAGCGTGGCCCCTTGAGCTCCAAGCAGCGCGCAGGGCATTGAACCACATCGACCGGCTTCACCGCGCACCGGACGGCGGCTCGCTGCTGCAGCGTATGCGCTCGCACCCGCGCTCACGAATGGGCGCGGCGCTCCTCGAGTATGAGCAACTGACCCAAGGCCCACCCCCCTACGGCTCCTGCGCGCCCTGGCCTGCTGCCTCGGAGGTACAGCGAGAGATCGTCGGCATCGCGGGAAAGCGGAGCACACCCCTCTGCGCTGTGCAGCAGCTGGCCAGAGCCGTCATACACGAGGAGCTCCAGGACCATCTCCTCGTGTACACCGACGGCTCAGTGGCCCGCGACAGCTGCTCCCTTGCTGCGGCGGCCACCATCCCCGCCCTGCGACTGCACAGCCAGCAACACGCAACCTTCCTGGGCTCCTCCACCACGGCGGAGTTGATGGGGATCCGGCTCGGGCTGGACCTGCTGCTCACCCTCGGCCCTCCGCCGCCCAGGAGTGCTCTGCTGTGCGACTCCCGCGCCGCCCTCAGCCGCCTGCAATCTAACGGCCGCGGAACCCCACTAGTGCGGGAAATTCGCTCGCGCATCGAGCGCCTCGCGCAGAGAGGTTGTGCCGTGCGTGCACAGTGGGTTCCCGGTCACTGCGGCATCGCCGGCAATGAAGAAGCTGACGACCTCGCGACCGCTGCACACCAACTACCTGCCAGCGATCTGCCCCTTGCGCTGGAGGACGTGCGTGCGGTCATTCACGACCATCTCCGAAAGCAGCACCCCGACCCACGCATCGCTGGAGGTGAGCGCATCGACAGTGTCACCGGCTGTCGCGCACTTACACGGTCGCAACGTGCAATGATCCTCCGCGCGCGCATTGGCTGCGTGTGGCCCGGGGAACGACGGGTGCGTCACGGAATCGCGACGAGTGATGTGTGTGACGGATGCGGTGCAGTGGAAACACTAGAACATCTGCTCCTTCGCTGCTCCGCGTTCGCCGATGCTCGTCGCGATATGCTCGCGGCCTATAGGGCGCAGGGCATACTACCAGACTCCATCAAGACGCTATTGTGGCCGCAGGGCAGTGCGCGCACTCGTGAGCGAACTTTGGTGAGCCTCTGTGCATTCCTCGAACACACGGGCTTGACGTCCCGTCTGTTCTCCGTCAGGTAGTTACACGCAGTGACCGAACGCTCCGCGAGTTCTACCTTGAACGATTAATAACTGGACGCCCCACTCCAGTTGTAACCTACACAGTGCTGTGCGCGTGTGATATTTAATTCCTCTTAAATGAACTAATCACGCGCACAACCTGGACACATTTCTTATTGTGTAAATAGTTTGTACATATTACTTCTCCCCCTGTCCTCTATTCCTGTCCCCTCACCTCTTTCATTTCATTTCTCCACTCTGCCTGCTGTCCTTTACTTCCGCTGCCCCAGCTCAGGTGCTTCAGTATCGATAGCAGATGCCGGGGCTAGCAAAAATCTTTTCCTTCCTTTTTACTATTATTTTAATAAAACCACTACCACCACCACCGAGAAATGTGATACAGTTATTCGGCCATTTCCTTTCTATATAATGAAAATAATAATACTCGTTTTTTTGAGGAAAGGAAATGACGCAGTATCTGTTTCACATATCGGCGGACACCTGAACTGCGCCGTAAGAGAACGAATAAAGGAGGGAGTGAAATAAAGGAAAAAAGAGGTGCCGTAGTGGAGGGGATCTTTAACATGCACTGACATCACATCGCATAGCACAGGGGCGCTTTAGCGTTTCGTCTCCATCGAAACGCACCCGGCGTTGATTTTGCGCCTACACAAGCAAGTGTAGAGGCAGCTTCCTCGGCAGTCTCTTGGTACCTTGAAAGCTGTACCTGAGTGACCAATAAGTTTCTTTCAATGAACTTTAAATTTAGGGCAGTGGTCGGTTTTATTAACAAGTTGATGCAGCACATTAAACGAATGTTACATATCAAAGAGAGAACAGTTTATTTTTATATCCTGTGGATATAAATTCTTGATTTGCTGATGCACGGCAGCAACTCTTGTGCGCTGGTGACGGCAGCATGCTTTACGAAACTGCTTGGGAAGCAGATTATTTCTCAGTCTATGTATTCTTTACTGGTGGTAATTATGAGAGCACAACTTACTAAGCTGGTCTAGAAGTGTATGATTTAGCAATCCATTTCTTTCAAAAAAGAAAAGAAGTGAAAAGGTGGACCTCTGTAAAAAGAGAATTACAGAATACGTCCAGCCTTCCTACATGCTTAACAACACATTCTGCACGATGCACGAACACCTCCACTCTGCTATCACGATCAGCACACAAAGAAAAAAAGGCTATGCCGCATATCTAAACTCTCTTTTTGGAACAGTTCAAAAACACCGCACTCACACTCTCACTACTGGCAGTCCACCGTTGTGCAATATTATATCAAGTTTTTGCTATTTACCCCTAAAATAGAGGGCACACAAAAAACCATTTTTTTCAACTTACAATAGACTTGCAGCTACAGCAGCTGTCACCCAGGCGAAGGACAATCAGAAAAAATTCTCATCGACATGGACTACACCTCTGCCAAAGACTACAGAATCGAACTTATTGCACTCCTATCTTTGACGCAGAAGTCGAATTCCTCGAGTTAATTGACCATCTTCTACATGCATTCATTCCCAGGATGGCCTCTCCTGCAATGACGGCGGCGTTGCTTTTCTGCCACTCTTTTGAAGTGCATTGTTTTTCTGTGCACGTCCACTGCCTTCGCTGTTGCAGAGTCATAGCGTTCGTTTGTCTCATGATAGTAAATTTTCATGGTGCAATGGCGTCTGGAGCCAAAGAGCGCCATTGCTCAAGATATTTTCGTTTCATCAAGGTGGGTTCAAAGTCGTTTTTCACAAGCATTCCACCCTGAATAAGCTGAACACCAGGCGAAGAGAAGCTTGTACCCATGCCATCACCAGTGGGTATCCGGATGCACTGGCCATCGAAGCCTGCACCTCCCGGATGCGAGGATTTATCTGTCTACGGGGCAACACCAACCGCACCAACAGGGGCAACCGAAGCGTTGGGCCGATGTAGAAAGAACAGAGCATAAATTTTCTCAAGTCGAACAGATTATATCTACTCGAGATATTCGGCTTTTTGTGCAACCAAAGGGTGGCTTGTCGACCTTTTACATTTACTTTGATAATTTTATATGTGATTTCCTGATGAGTGCAATGAAGAGTTCTGCAGTTGATTTATCCCCCTTTTTTTTCAAAGCGAAGAAATTTTTTTATCATGGAGAGGTGGAATGGCGTACTTACGCTCTCTTCTGTGTTGGTCCAATTTAACGATGAAAAAATAAAATATAATAATAATCCCCATCTTGACTTTTTGGAGTCAAATTATGGACGCTTTAGTTTGTGCCTCGTTATTTTTGTCTGTTTTGAGAGCTGATTATTTTTTTTAATTTGTCAATATTGGCCCAAGTAATGTCCTCTTAGATGCTGTGTTCACAAGAAACGAATGTGTCATAGCTTCAACAATTATACTTTATATTCTACACACGCAGACTGTCGAAATGAACAAGGCCATGTTTATATATATGGTTTATGGATGATGGGATATGATGGCGCAAAAAACGAAAAAACAACAACAGCAAAAGCTTCTGACGAAAATAAAAAAAACACATTTTTTGAATTTTTTAAACTTCGTCCACGCATTCTCCAGTATACCAACGTGCAGAATCGCCAAAAACATGTTGCATAATAATACTAATAGCCATCTTAAGTTTTTGGAGTGATATTATGGATGCCTTAGTTTGTGCCTTGTTTTTTTGTCTGTTTCGAGAGCTGAATATTTTTTTTAATTTGTCAAACTTGGCCCAAGTAATGTCTTCATTGATGGTCCGTATCGTCCACAAGAAACGAATTTTCCAGAGTTTCCAAAAATATTCCAAAGAATTTTCAATATAGATGCAATGTTTTGAACCACCGCCTGAAATAAAGCCGTTAAAAGCGCGCCATATATACGTATACATGCAGGTGACAGTGCAAGAATCTATCTAGATGGAATGATTTGAACCACCGCCTGAAATAAAGCCACTAAAAGCACGCCATGTATACGTATACATGCAGGTTACAGTGCAAGAATCTATCTAGATGCAATGATTTGAACCACCGCCTGAAATAAAGCCGCTAAAAGCGCGCCATGTATACGTATACATGCAGGTTACAGTGCAAGAATCTATCTAGATGCAATGATTTGAACCACCGCCTGAAATAAAGCCGCTAAAAGCGCGCTATATATACGTATACATGCAGGTTACAGCGCTAGAATCTATCTAGATGCAATGATTTGAACCACCGCCTGAAATAAAGCCGCTAAAAGCGCGCCATATATACGTATACATGCAGGTTACAGTGCAAGAATCTATCTAGATGCAATGATTTGAACCACCGCCTGAAATAAACCACTAAAAGCGCGCCATGTATACGCCCAAGCAGCACAGGTCATCGGCCCAATATTGCAACAGGATGGTCCCATCCTGGTCCTTTGAAGGGCCGGTCTTTGCCAATACGGTTCCAATGTTGGGCCAATTACTTGTGCTGCTTGGGCGTATACATGCAGGTTACAGTGCAAGAATCTATCTAGATGCAATGAATTGAACCACCGCCTGAAATAAAGCCGCTAAAAGCGCGCCATATATACGTATACAGGCAGGCTACAGTGAAAGAATCTATCTAGATGCACTGATTAGAACCACCGCCTGAAATAGAGCCGCTTAAAGCGCGCCATATATACATATACATGCAGGTTACAGTGCAAGAAAGAGGAAAATGCACTTTCAAGGAAACGCTGAGAGGTTCTCGAGCTCTGGATGTGTGTGTGACACTGGGCACCGACATCTTAGTGCGATGCTCGTGATGGTGACGAGTCCTTGGCTCCTAATTACAATCTTTTCCTTTAACGCACGCTAAAAGAAAGGCACCATGATGCGCACCACAAGATGCGCCGCGTTCGGTCCGGAACAGACCTCCCTCCAGGGCTGGTTCTGTCCCCACTGCTGCGCTGTTTGTTGAATCCTTTTCATCGTCTTCGCAGCCCGGCCAGCGAGGAAGAGGAAGACCGCTGGAAGTGTGGGCACGGGCGGGGGCGTGCTGGACTCCGTCTTATTTTAGGATGGGCCCATTATAACCCCTTCTAATCGCCCAAGATTTTAGACTTTGGGCGCCTGCCCGTGGCCCATCCTTAATACTGTTTTCAATGGGAGATAAGGCACTGCAAGCGATACCGAAACAGAGAACGGAACGGGGACTATATACGCTTCCCTCGAGCCTTCAACGCCGCCCTCGGCAGCTGCCGTGTCTTTTCATCGTGCGAAAATACAGGCGCTATATGAAAAGCAAAAAGACGAATTTTGTCTAGCCAGAACGGCGAGACTAATCGCGTTTTCGAAATAATGAAATCTGATTGCTATGGCTATTAGACACACACACACACACACACACACACACACACACACACACACACACACACACACACACACACACACACACGCACGCGCGCGCGCGCGCGCACGCACGCACGCACGCACGCACGCACACGCACACACAGACACACACACACACACACGCACGCACGCACGCACGCACGCACACGCACACACAGACACACACACACACGCACGCACACACGCGCACACACACACGCACGCACAAACACACCACGCGCGCGCGTTTTATTTATCGCATATCGGACCAAATACGGTCCAAGCAGGAGAGGAACAGAATAAAACAATAGAGTACAAAACTTCGACCTTGAAAAAAAAACACGTGTCGACGAAACAAGTTCTAAAAAATGAGCTGTGGTTCATCTACTGCTAAACCTGGTTATATAGTGAAAGCTGTGGTGTATCGGGCAACTATAGACGCGGCCACACTGGCTGGTGGCAGTTAATGGTTGATCGCGAGAGGTTAGTCACCCAGTGAACAATGCGACCTATTGCTACAGTGCCGCGCGTCTGCTCCAACGTCGTAAGCGCTAATGCATGCAGTCCACATCTTTCTCTCCCCACCGCCGCGAACCTCAAATCCTTTATCCTTCCCTTACGGCGCGGTTCAGGTGTCCAAAGATATATGAGAGAGATACTGCGCCATTTCCTTTCCCCCAAAACCAGTTATATTATATATTGAGGCGACCACTGCCCCACGGAGGCAGTTATGCGCCTTCCTTTGTTCAAAATAATCGGAGTCTAAAACGCTGTCAACGCCAACGGCAGTGAACGCAACGGACGCCTGACGGTATATAGGTTCAGTGCCGCACTTTTCCAACAACGCTGTGAATGCATAGGTTAAGGCGCGACTGAGCTGTCCACTGTCCCAGGGCACCAGTTATACACCTTTCCTTTGCTTTCGAGGAATTAATTGAATTTTGTGGAACGTAAATGGCGCAGTATCTGTCTCATATATCGGCGGACACCTGAACCGCACCGTAAGGGAAGGAATAAAGGAGGGAGTGAAAGAAGAAAGGAAAATAGAGGTGCCGTAGTGGAGGGCGCGGAATCAATTTCGACCACCTGTGGATCTTTAACGTGCACTGACATCACACAGCACACGTGTGCCTTAGCGTTTTTCCTCCAAGAAAATTGAAGATTGGTTTTTAAAATTGGTTTTGAGGCAAGGAAATGGCGCAATTTCTCTCTCATATATCGATGGACCCCCAACTGCGCCGTAAGAAGGGATACACGTGCTTGGGCTGAAGGTCGTTCAAGGCCATTCTCTGGCCCACCCAACGACTGCTTTACCCTATAGCGCAGTGAAGCTATTCGCTACAAACAGCGGCGAAAGGTCAGGCGACGGAGTCGGCGACGGCCACGTTCGCCGTGCGTGACGTCACTCGTGCGGCGACATATGCCGGGGATTCCTCCGCCGGCTGTCGGAGTGATCGGACGTGCGCCTGGCGCACTCTGTCGACAACAGGGGCTGCAACGCACTCAAGGACATGAGTGTGGGCGAAACTGGCTGGGATCAACGACGGAATAAGTAAAGACGGTGGACCGAACGCTACAGCGCAAGGTGGGCCGTACTTTTTACAATACCGAGCCAGCGAGGCGTCAGGAGAGGCGAGGAGAGCTAGGCCTAACGAGGCCTAGCGGAAAGGACGAAGAGGTCTACGCCTACGGCCACGCCTAAGCGACCTCGTACATAATGGAGGTGGTAGAGGGGAGAGAAATAGATCCCGAAGAACTGAAGATTCCGGGACAGTGGTTCAGAGCGATGAGAAATGGGAAAGCAATCCCAGAAGAAGCGGAGACAGGGAGCCACGTGGACGGCTCGAAAGGCGGAGGAAGAGCGACGGAGAGATGCGAGGGAAGAAAACGCGCGGAAAAGTCCGTGGAGAGACATATGAGGATTCCGAAAGGATTTGACAATATCATTCTGAGGCCCCAAGGAGGACTCGCAAGGCTGATCAAATATGGGGGCGCCTTCCTGGCTGATGCAATCAGCAAAATGGCGGGCAACGAAGATGGAGGAGCGGGAGACGTAATCCCGTTCAACACGAAGCAGCAGTCTATAGTCATGGCAACGGGAGATGCGTCGAGAAGAAACAAGTACGCGTCGCTCACCGAACTCATAGTGGGCGACGTAAAGACGACGGTAAGCGCCTATATGGCAGCGCCGGAGAACTGCGGAAAAGGGTGATATATAATGCACCGATTTTTTGGACGAAGAAAGAGATCCTAAATAGACTCGAACTATACAAGAAACGGTTCGAAGTATGCTACGCATGCTTCCGGATGGGCCATAGGCAGGACGTATGCCCGGACCCAGACAACAAAAAGTGCAGAAACTGTGGGGAAGAAAACCCACAGGGAAGTCATCAGTGCAAGACCAAGTGCCAGCTCTGTGCAAAGGAGCACCCATTGGGAGACAAGAAATGCAAGGAGATGCACAGAACACCGTACGAAGTAAAGAAGAAGATATGGGAGAAGAAAAAAGAAGGAGCACAGGCCCCAAACACCACGAGCAGGCGAGATGAAGGAACGTCGCAGGGACGACAGCGTCTCGAGACTGGGGAAAACAAGAGCAAAGACCAGGCAACACCCGGGGCGCAAGCGACACCGTAAGGGACAAGAGTATCGAGATCAAGGGACCCAAAGAATCCCTTGGGCAGGAGACAGAGCAGAAGCAGGAGCCAGAACAAAGAACTAAACAAGTAAGCTTTCTAGAAGGGTCTTCCCAGGCTAAAGACGATAAAGATAAAGAAATAGAACAGTTGAAAAAGAAAGTGAGTGAGCTCCAAGGGTCAATAAGTAACCTTACGAAAGCAATAAAGGAAAAAGAGAAGGCAGCGCCCCCTCTCCCTCGCATGCTACCTATACAGCCCGTGCAGGCAGCACAACAAAGTACCCCCTCGACACCTAAGCGGCAGGAAACGGTAGAGGACAAAATGGAGGAGGCAGAAACAGTCAGGGGACCCCCGCTTAAGTGAAAGGGGGACAACGAAACAGATATATGGGTAGAGGTAAAAAAGGAATGTGAAGAAAATTGGAATGACATAAAGGCGATACAAACAGAACAGAGAGACTTCATGGCACAGGTCATGGCAGCACTCAACCAGATACAAGAGAACATGAATCAGAGATTTGAGAGCATGGCGGCAGAATTACAGGCGCAAAGAGCTGAATTGCAAACGCAGAGAACTGAGCTTGTTGGCCTAGGGGAACGACAGAAAAACTTGGAGGACGCTTTTACCCAAATTCAATATGGCCAGGAACACACGAAATAAGTCCATTATTTGGCAATAGAATTGCCGAGGATTCCAACGCAAGCGAGCGTTATTGCAAGATTACGTGGATACGTTAGAAGAGAAGCCGCTAGCGATAGCGATACAAGAGACCTGGAAACCAGCATCCCTGCCAGGATATCAGGCATTACACAGCGACAGGGGAGAGAAATCGAGAGTAACGACTCTAGTAAAGAGAAACATAGCGACGATAGAACATGTGATTGAATCCAGGGACATAGAAGGAGTCTTGTTAGAAATGCTCACGGGTAGGAAAGAAGAGTCTAGCCTCTTCCTAGTTAACATCTACTCAAGTCCCAAACAAAAAAAAAGTAAGGTTCAGGGCCATATTCAGGAAAGCCCTGAAAGCAGCAGGAAGAAACCCCCTCTTCATAGTAGGAGATATAAACGCAATGCATGAGGAGTGGGGATACAATAGAAAAGATAGTAATGGAAGACAGCTTTGGGAGGATATACAAGAACTGAGTCTGACAACACACTGATCCCGAAACCCCGACGAGGAAAGGGAAAAGTGTCACTGCAGGCACCACACCTGACCTAATACTGTCGAAGAACACCAAGGCGGTGTCCTGGGAAAATACGGTGCAAGACCTATGTTGTGACCACTATATAATAACTACAACAACGACCAAAGGTATCAAGGAAAAATGACTGAAGCAACCAAAATTAACAGAATGGGACAAATTCAGGAAGCGAAGGGAAGAGTCCGCCTCTACTACAATCACGGACCTAGAGGAGTGGACAAATACACTTAAAAGACATGCTACCGAAGCGACGGCAACTCTAGAAGGCCTAGAAGCTCCGTTAGTGGCAGATAGTAAACTTCTGCTCATGTGGGAGGCAAAAAGAGGCTTAGAGAACCAACTTAAAAAACAGAGATGGAATCGGACCCTGAAGAGACGAATAGCTAGGCTAAACCGAGAGATCGAAAAGCGCGCAATGCAGTTGTGCGAACAAAACTGTTGCAGTAAATGCGATGACATGGAGAAGGGAATGAGCCTAGCGAAAACCTGGAACATCCTGAGACACCTGCTAGACCCAACCCATTCAAAGTCACAGACGAACATTAGATTGGCCAAAATACGGCACAAATATGAGGGAACAGATGATAGCTTCATAGAGGCAATCAAACAAACATACATAGGGAACATAGCACGCACTAACCTGTCAGATTATGAGGGACTGGGCAATGAAGAACTGGACACGCCCATAACGGAGGCGGAAGTGAGAGCGGAGATAATCAAGCTCAAAACTAAATCGGCTCCAGGCCCGGAAGGAATAAGCAACAAAATGCTAAGAAACTTGGATGACGAGTCGATCACTGCTATAACTAAATACATACAGCAGGTGTGGGAAAAGTGGGAGGTGCCAAAACAATGGAAAGATGCAAGCATCATTCTTATTCCCAAACCTGGAAAGCCCTTAAAATTGGTGAACCTCAGACCAATCTCCCTCACCTCATGCGTAGGGAAGTTGATGGAACATGTAATCTAAGCGAGGCTAACCAGATACATGGAGGACAAGAAATTATGGCCAAACGAGATGGTCGGATTTAGGCCAGGCCTAAGTACTCAAGACGTTATGTTGAGATTAGAACATGACATCATAAACTCTCGGACTAAGGACACAGAGGCAATCTTGGGATTAGATCGTAAGAAAGCTTTCGACAATGTAAAACATGAGGCGGTCCTATCGGAACTTCAGGAGATCGGTGTAGGCGGCATGATATACAACTACATTAAGGACTTCCTGTCAAATAAGACCGCCAAAATAAGATACAAGGACCTGGAGTCAGAAGAAATAGAGCTAGGCAAGAGAGGTACACCATAGGGATCGGACCTATCCCCGCTCCTCTACAACCTAGCCAAGAGAGGCCTCCCAGCGAAACTGGGAGGAATCGAGAACTTACACTTTAGCATGTATGCGGACGACATAAATGTCTGGATAAACAAAAGCAGCATTGCAGAGAGAGAAAACAAACTTCAAACAACGGCAGACACAGTAGTGGAGTACGCGGCAGGAAGGGGGCTAGCCTGCTCGCCAGAGAAGTCAGAACTCTTAATATACAACCCGAAATCTTTAAGATTAAAAAGAGATAGCAATCTTAGCATTATGGTAGGAGGCAAACCGGTGCCTAGGGTTGACAAGAGAAGAATTTTAGTCATTTTTATTCAAGAAAATAGATACAATGATGAAACAATAAAGAAACTGGAAGGATATGCAGCGCAAGTAACTGGAATATTCAGAAGAATAGCGCTCAAAGGGAGAGGGCTCAAAGGAAGGAGACTAATAAAATTGGTGCAAGCAAACATAATCAGTCGACTCAGCTACGCTACACCATACCTTAACATCCGGGCCCCAGGAAGAGATAAGTTGGACTCAATAATTAGGAGGTGCTACAAACGAGCGTTAGGAATACACATAAGCACCTCAACGGAAAGCCTCCTAGCTATGGGGATACACAATACGTGGAAGGAAACGGCCGAGGCGGTCAGAGCAGCTCAGCAGGAAAGACTTTGCCTGACATATACAGGCAGAGCCATTTTAGGCATGGTAGGATTGCAGGCACACAGAGGCATGCAGCAAAAACAAGACATCCCGAAGGAGGTCAGGGAACATCTCAGAATAGACCCACTTCCGAGAAACATGCACCCAACGTTCAACAGTGAGAGGAGGGAAAAGAGAGCGGAAGCCCTCATGAGACGCTTCAACGAAATGAATAAGGAGACGGTAGCACACACAGATGCGGCGAGCGGTAGACTGGGAGCAGCTGTAGCCTCAGTGGTGGATGGCAAGAGTACATCAATATCAGCAGCTACGATACACAGCCGCTATTCGGAAGTAGCAGAAGAGATAGCAATAGCGCTTGCTTGCGTGGGAACAGAGACAAACTATATAATAAGTGACAGTAAAACAGCCATCTACAATTATGAAAGAGGTAGAGTCGCATCAGAAACGGTGCAGATTCTAACGGGGAAAAAAATGAATAGAAAAATTAGCCTAATATGGGCACCAGCTCATACGTCAGTACCAGGCAATGAAGCGGCGCACCTTCTAGCTCGCGATCTCTACCTCCGTGCAGCAGCGTAACCGCCAGATTGCAAGGAACTAGACGAGAGACTACAAACGTACACAGAAATCATAGAGAATTACAGACTGCAGAGAAGAACTGTCCCTCCTCCAGACAAGGAGCTCGGGAACCGAGAGGCAGTAACCTGGAGAAGGCTACAGGCCGGAAATTTCATAAACCCGGTATGGCCGTCACACGTCCTACAAGACGAGGACATAGAAGATAAATGTAAAAAATGTGGAGAGAGGGCGGCCCTCGACCATATAATTTGGCAGTGTGCACACTCCCCAGGGGTGAGGAAAGGAATAGATAGAAGAGAAGCCTGGGAAACCCTTCTGCAAAGCGCGGACCCCGCGACCCAGAAGAAAGCCATCCATCTGGCGGCAGAAAGCCATCCATCTGGCGGCAGAGGCCGCGAAGAGCCAACAACTCTTTGCCTGTATCTAGTCGCGGAGGCCCTGGCCTCGGCCCCTAGGCCTGCGCGCCATGGGGTAGGGAGTAGAGGGCCTCCATTTCTGATGGAAATAAAAGTTTTTGGAACTGGAACTGGACATATGCCGGCTGGCGCGAAGCGCGATGTTGACTAGCGTAGTAAAGCTTTCAGCTTCAAAAGGGCGACCAACACTTATACAAGGCTAAATAGGCTCAGGAGCTAGGAAAAAAGCAACACACAGTGTCAACAACACAGCGCGTCACAGGCGACGCCAACCGACGGTTGAAATTACTCAGGGCAGGCAAGCAAAGGAGAATCATGAGGCAGTGCGTTCCAATCAATAATCGTATTACGAAAAAATGAGTACTTATAGGCATCCGTGCGGGCAAAAATGGGTTCAATGTAATGCTTATGCTTATGACGAGATTTCTTAGATGACTACTTAGTTATGAAATCGTGGGGTTTATGCCTAGTTTTGAAAAATACAAACAACCAAGAAATTTAATTCGAGTCGTTTTTCATCGTTCACCTAAGTATTCAAGCTTTGCATCATGTAACATGACAGATGGAGAGTTCCGGCGTTTGAAGCAGTTGTATACTAGACGCGCAGCAAGCCTCTGAATTTGTTTAATTTTTTCTGTATCTACCGTTGTGTGAGGGTCCCACACAATAATAGCGTACTCCAACGAAGGTCTTCCTAGCACTTTGTATGCCTTGCTTCTCAGTTCACTTGATGATCTTCCTAATTTCTGTTTTAAGAAGCCTAACTTTTTGCGAGCTGAAGAGCATATGTGATCGATGTGCGCCGTACATTTAAGCCTCTTTGTAATTGTGAAACCGAAGTACTTGTATTCCAGTACTTGTTTAATCATATTGCCGCCCATGTTATATGAAAATTCAAATTTTTTTGTTTTATTAGTAACACACATATGCACAGTCTTTTCAATGTCAATCATCATATCCCATTAATCACACCATTTTGCTAGTAATTTTAGATTTGCTTTCAGCACGAGTTGATTCCTAACAGAATTTATTGTTTTAAAAAGGACACAGTCGTCTGCAAACAGTTTAACTGATACAGTTGGCCAGACAGTCGACCAAATCATTGATATAAATATTAAATAAGACTGGTCCTATAACAGATCCTTGGGGCATTCCCGAGTAGACATCTAAATTTTCAGAACAAGAGGCGTCTACGTCTACATACTGTTTTCTATTAGTCAAGTACGACATAACCCAATTGATTATTTTGCAAGGTATACCAATTGGTTTCATCTTCAGGATAAATTAAGTATGAGGCACCCAATATATATATATATATATATATATATATATATATACTTATGCAGGGAGCCAACAGTCACGGAAACCAAGGTGCATAGGGGAATGTTTTTTATGTGTTGTGCTTATCTGTGGGATATTATAGTACTTAGACTAACAAATCGCATGAAGAAAATTACTTATAAAGCAGCAGAAAAAACAACCATGCCGCCGGTGGGATCCGATCCCACGACCTCCGAATATCGCGTCCGGTGCTCTTACCAACTGAGCTACTGCGACGGCTGTCCAATCTGCTCTTCTCGAGGGTATTTATGTTGATTGGGTGTAAGCGAACCTTGAGAGTGTTCACCAGCGCCACCCTCGACCATAGCGGCGGACGTAGCACGTCCTGTAATACCGCGAGCGTGACGTGGAACATCATCAAACGGCGAGGGCGGAAACTGTGCGAGAGCCCTCTTAAGCTACCTATGGCATCAACACTGCCAGAACCGAGACCCTCGTTAAGCTATTAGCAGATAAGTTAAAGGAAATGAGGGGCCCGTTTGACAAACTTATGAAGGGAGCCAACAGTCACCGAAACCAAGGTGCATAGGGGAATGTTTTCTTATGTGTCGAGGGTGCGCTGGTCGAGGATGGCGTTGGTCGAGGGTGGCGCTGGTGAATACTCTCAATGTTCGCTTACACCCAGTGAACATAAATACCCACGAGAGCAGCAGGTTGGACGGCCGTCGCCGTAGCTCAGGTGGTAAGAGCGCCGGACGCGATATTCGGAGGTCGTGGGTTCGGATCCCACCGGCGGCATGGTTGTTTTTTCTGCTGCTCTATAAGTAATTTTCTTTAAGCGATTTATTAATCTAAGTACTATAATATCCCACTGATAAGCACAACACATAAAAAAACATTCCCCTATGCACCTTGGTTTCGGGGACTGTTAGCTCCCTTCATAAGTTTGTCAAACGGGTCCCTCATTTCCTTTAACTGATCTGCTAATAGCTTAACGAGGGTCTCGGTTCTGGCAGTCTTGATGCCATAGGTAGCTTAAGAGGGCTCTCGCACAGTTTCCGCCCTCACCGTTTGATGACGTTCCACGTCACGCTCGCGGTATTACAGGACGTGCTACTTCCGCCGCTATGGTCGAGGGTGGCGCTGGTGAACACTCTCAAGGTTCGCTTACACCCAATGAACATAAATACCCACGAGAGCAGCCGATTGGACTGCCGTCGCCGTAGCTCAGTTGGTAAGAGCACCGGACGCGATATTCGAAGGTCGTGGGTTCGCATCTCACCGACGGCATGATTGTTTTTTCTGCTGCTTTATAAGTAATTTTCTTTAAGCGATTTATTATTCTATGTACTATAATATCCCACTGATAAGCACAACACATAAAAAACATTCCCCTATGCACCTTGGTTTCGGGACTGTTGGCTCCCTTCATAAGTTTGTCAAACGGGCCCCTCATTTCCTTTAACTTATCTGCTAATAGCTTAACGAGGGTCTCGGTTCTGGCAGTCTTGATGCCATAGGTAACTTAAGAGGGCTCTCGCACAGTTTCCGCCCTCGCCGTTTGATGATGTTCCACGTCACGCTCGCGGTATTACAGGACGTGCTACGTCCGCCGCTATGGTCGATAGTGGCGCTGGTGAACACTCTCAAGGTTCGCTTACACCCAATGAACATAAATACCCACGAGAGCAGCAGATTGGACAGCCGTCGCCGTAGCTCAGTTGGTAAGAGCACCGTACGCGATATTCGGAGGTCGTGGGTTCGGATCCTACCGACGGCTTGGTTGTTTTTTCTGCTGCTTTATAGGTAATTTTCTTTAAGCGATTTATTATTCTATGTACTATAATATCCCACTGATAAGCACAACACATAAAAACATTCCCCTATGCACCATTGTTTCGGTGACTGTTGGCTCCCTTCATAAGTTTGTCAAACGGACCCCTCATTTCCTTTAACTAATCTGCTAATAGCTTAACGAGGGTCTCGGTTCTGGCAGTCTTGACGCCATAGGTAGCTTAAGAGGGCTCTCGCACAGTTTCCGCCCTCGCCGTTTGATGATGTTCCACGTCACGCTCGCGGTATTACAGGACGTGCTACGTCCGCCGCTATGGTCGAGAGTGGCACTGGTGAACACTCTCAAGGTTCGCTTACACCCAATGAACATAAATACCCACGAGAGCAGCAGATTGGACGGCCGTCGCCGTAGCTCTGTTGGTAAGAGCACCGGACGCGATATTCGGAGGTCGTGTGTTCGCATCCCACCGGCGGCATGGTTGTTTTTTCTGCTGCTTTATAAGTAATTTTCTTTAAGCGATTTATTAATCTAAGTACTATAATATCCCACTGATAAGAACAACACATAAAAAAACATTCCCCTATGCACCTTGGTTTCGGTGACTGTTGGCTCCCTTCGTAAGTTTTTCCTTTAACTTATCTGCTATATATATATATATATATATATATATATATATATATATATATATATATATATATATATATATATATATATATATATAAGTGTGTGTGTGTGGGTGTGTGTGTGTGTGTGTGTGATTCTCCTGTTTTTTGACGTCCGCCAACACTCATATTACTATGCCGAAAAATTCCTTACTTTTAAAACCGTATTTTTCACAATGTGTGATCACCTCCCTTGAAACACATGGTGTGTGTGTATATATGTATATGTATACCATATATATATATATATATATATATATATATATATATATATATATATATATATATTCGCGTTCATTCCTCAGCTGATCGATGTGCAGTAGCCTGGGCCTACAGAACATGCACGCTGCACAACACAGCGAAAATCGCTTCTTCAGTCCACTGATGTGTGATCTAAGTTTGTACGTCAAGAATGTGGCCAAAGGGATAGTTATAATTTAAACCTTCAAGGTAGGCCAGTGCTGAATTCCTCACATTCAAGCAAAGCAGACTCAGATAAACCCCAGATTCCATAGATAAGATGATCAAGTCAGCTTGGCTAACTTGACGGCTCGCTTCACCTTATATATCCAAGTCCGTGATCGTTAACTTATGTTAGGCGGGAACTTAAAGGGGATATGCCTGGGATGCTAAAAGATGCCTCTTCCCAAATAACCCCCAGCAAGCATTTTTTTATGCGTTTTGTGGAAGCTGAGTTATTTGCACTCAGAAATTGAATTTCCGTGTCTTCGCGCCTTTCCCTCTCCTCTCGTCACTTTTTGCACGCTGAAATGTCGGCGCCACGGTGTAAGAATAACATAATTGCACCGTGGTCGGCGCTCCTCCGGCAGCTCCTCGCACTCGCCCCCTCCGCCTGCTGCCGACACGCGCGAACCAGCTAGTAGTCAGCTGCCGACGTAACGAGCGCTGCATGACGTAACAAGCGCGGATGCTGACTTAACGAGCGCGGATTCGGGCGAAAGCCCTTCACCGCAGGTCGCCGCCAGGTGCGGAAGCGGGAGTTTTTTAAAATTGTATTCCAAATTATCGGCTCGCTTTTGGGGTCTTATACGCGGCATGAACGCTCATTGGCCCATACTCTACATAATGCGAGCATTTTATAGACAACCTCAAACACCCTTTTCAGGGACCCTTTAAACGTGCGAGCAATCGGGCCTTGTCGAGACCGGCGCACGCGGGCGCGCGCCTGCTCTCGACACCAGGCATGTTGCGCCCGCACGCAGTTGGGCATGGTTTCTGCACGTGCTGACAGGGGTGTAGATTAGCTCGCGATAGCACCAAACTATGTCATCGCCTCATATCGAACGTTTGGCCTATATAAACGATAATTCAAAGCTTCGACCTCAAAGATGTTGAGAGTCAGCCGGCTTGTGTCGGCTCCCGAGTTGACTTGAAAACACGGATATTCATGGGAAGGGATACTAGTCGCCGAATATGCTGGCTATCTTGTGGCACTCGTATCTTCGCCGCACTCGTATCTTCTACTACAGCGCCACAGAAAGTTGCCCCCATTTTATCAAGAGATCGGAAATAGTTAAGTACGCATTTCAAACTAAACAAGGCTGACATAAGCGTACCAAGAAGGCTCCGAGGATCAGAGGAAACCTCGATATATCCTGCGGTCGCGGCGTTTCACCATTCACTTCACACAAATTTCTGCTTGTATTGAGTACCGCCCTAATGTGGGCCTTAATATCCATCGCCTCGATCCGCATAAATAACGCTCAAAAGAGCCACACATAGCGGGTATCTTGATGTCGAAGTCCGTCCTCGTTCCCGCGCATTTATTTTGTTATTTGAACTTGTACTTGATATAGACCTCCTTCACACCGCGACGCCACGAAAAAACGGTGGCGCTGATGTCAGTAGCGACTTTCACACGGTAGGCAAAACCGGTTCCGCCTGATCGTGCCTACCGCAGCTACCGTCGGCTGCATCATGCCTGCGCGCTGCAGAAACAGCATGTATTGGCCAGCTACGTCACTGCTGGATCCCCGTAGTAGCATAAAAAGGAAAATTAAGCTAGCCTAGGTAGGTTTGTCGAAAACAAATAACGCATTAGGAAATGGGCCGCGGTAGTAAAGCGCGAAGTCTGGGTGTCGATCGGCGCTGCCTGTCAGTGTGCTTCTTAGCAGGGAAGCTGCGGTGCTTATTCACCAGAACATCAGCATAGTACGCTTAAAATTGCGCAAGGAAAAAGAAAGCACATATTTAGCTGCGAGCATATTTATCACCTTGAGCCAGTGTGCACGGGCAGCCCGCAGGTTCACTCGCCATGAAGGAATGCGTTCTTTTGTTGATAGCACAACATGTTTTAACGTGTGTAGAAGTCATGCGAACGTATAACAGCGCGTTTATTATTTAAAAGTGTTTAGTATTTCATGCAACTACTTCTTATTATGACCGACGTATTTATTTGATTCGAGTAGAAAAAATCTGGTAAGTTAATTGTGGCAATCTTGCGCGGTCACGTTGGCATGCTTAGATTAGCGTAAGTGCGCTAAAAGCCACATGCTTTTTTATTGCATCATGCATGTGTCATAAGCTGTGTCATAAGAAACAGTTTATATGATGTAGTACCTGAAAGAGGTAGTACCTGATCGCGAAGCCTGTCTAGAAAGAAGCAGCCGCAGGCGTACTCAGAGACATGTAACGAGATTGAGAGGGGACGCGGCAATGAAAAGCGTTTTCGTTATTTATGCATGAGATATGTAACCAAATGGAGCGGGAATCAGGTGGTGGCTGCGGCCGCGCGCGACCGCGCGAGTTGGGGCCCAGCTTTTCCTCCGGCTGTCGTGACGTCACGTCACGTGGTTGCGCTAAAGGTCAATGGTGGCTGCCCGGCCACGCCCAAGGGCTGAACTGAGTGATTGCAATATGCAACGCGTAAAAAATGCGCCACTGAAATCAACGTAACCTCTGATCTCTCGTCTTCGTAGTGATATTAAGATGGTGGTGCTCCGTCTTCGGAAAACCGCGGAATTCGTGACGTGCCGGGACCATCACAAGTGCAATTACCTCACAATTCTCGACGAACACACATCTAAAAGGCGTAATTTTATAAATTTCTACCAGTGTAACAAGGGGGTAGTCGGCCTGGTTGGTGCGCGACCTTGCGGCTAAAAACAGCGCTTACGCGAGGCAGAGAAGATCAGGGACACCATGCTGTCCCCACTTTTCGCAATGCGTGACACGTATATCAACAGACGGTGAGCCCAAGTCTGCTCCGCCGAAACAGCGCCAGCCCCTCAGCACTGTCCCGAAATAAAATCATTCCACCTAAAGCAGAGTGTCAAACACTTAATATTTTATTCAATTCCTAGTGTAGAACGGTAGAAACGCTTCCTGTTTTCGACGCATACAATACACAGTGCGGAACTATTCCTCTGAATGCTGCGTACGTGGCCAACGCGAGCTCGTGTACATCGAGAAATAACTAAGTTGAAAGCATCAACCACTGCTGTGATTCGCAGAAAAGGCGCCAACAAGCCGTGAAAACCCGCGCTCAACACCACTCCGCTACCTGGCCTCTTGCAAGCTGAACGTGCAGGTCTCGACCGACGGGTGCACCAGTAGACGAGATTTGCACAAACGCTTCAGCTGACTATCACCAACGAGTACTCTTCGCAACGCGATGACAGATCGTCAGTGGGTACGACTGAAGTTCGCTCACGTAGAAAACGTGGAAAAACGCACACCTCGCAGTCTGATAAAAACATTGGTTGGGGACATCTAAAACATTATAGAGAACAGGCAGTGTCAGGTTTGGTTCAACTAGAGACAACATAGGGACGGTTTGGAGTTGGGTTCAGCTCAGGATTTATTCGGACGCGCCTCTTGCCTACCACGCGCTCGCAAGCGACTGCAGCGCCACCTCGTTTGTTTGCAAACATACAGGAGGGCTATACGAGTCGCGCTCTCCGCCGCCGCTAGGGGCGCGGTGACCTATACCGTTCGCGGGCCGCTCGCGTCTGGGGCGGCTGGTGGCGCTCGTCCGGTTTCGCACTTCCGAGCGCTGATTAACGACAATCGGCGCCTCAAAAAAAAAAAACACCAGCAGAGGAACAACACAGGCATGTACTTTATGTAAATAGAACTACAGAGGATAATTGTTCAAATAGCGCAGGCTCTTGAAAAATACCGACAACCGCCCTCCCATTTCAGGAATCAAAATGACTCTAGGGCCGGTATTGCGGAGATCAATTCACGATTTATACCGTGATCAATTTTGTTCCAGTGGTAATCACTTCTCGCGCATACCACAGGTGATAGTTCCAGCCAAAGTAAACAAGCTCTGGAAGTACGCACGCAAAAATATAAATGGTTGTTCTATCAAATCGGTAGAAATGTTGGGCTCTTAGTGAATCATATATGCGTATATCATGCACCTTACCAAAACAGTTAGTAGCGTCGATACCTTCAAATATTGCCGATGGATGCCTAATCAAAGCACTAATTTCGCCACAAAGCGTATATGTTGCAGCAGATCGGCCCGTAAATAATTTCTTAATGCGGGCGATTTCCATAGGCTGATGATGTCAGGTCAGTGCTGTCACATTCAAGTATCAGAAAAGAAAACGAGTACAGTGTAGTTATTGCAGGAATAAATTGGTTGAACCCACGATTCGGACTCTGGTAAATTTATTTCGCACGCGGTTATCACTGTCGCGCATTGTCAATGAAACGGTACTCCAGATGGTGGCTCATGGCAGAGTGGATGTAAGCACGCGATAATTAGTGGATGGACACTCATCATGGCGAAATTCTAGGTTCCTCTCCAGCTGAATCGCGTGTACGGCCCTAATCAAAATGTATGCGGCGTCGGAAGCTATTAACAATGAATGCGGTAAAAAGCAATGAATTCAAGTTGCATATGTGGCGTACGTGGGACTGGCACGTAAAATGTACGCTAAACCACCAATGATCTAACCGAAGGTGAATTTTCTTTCTCCTCCTCGTATATTCAGTTAGCAGTCCTATTTAAGCATATTCAGTTCATGCATTTATTGAAAACTTTAATGAACCAAAAAGGTTGCGTTGTCACCGCCGTGGACGCGCTGTTGGGTCAAGGCTTAAGGTGATGGCCGCGGCTTCGTGTCTGCAGGCGAACAGTCTATATTTGCCTACTTTAATTCTCGAAATTTGTCAAAAAGCTCCTTCAGTATTTTCTTATCTTCAATATTTCCATAAATTAGTACCTTACCTTTCTCCAATATTCAAAATGTTTGTTCGCGAATGTTGGGCATTAATATTCGTGCATAATAATAACTAACGTAGTTTTATATTCAAGGAAGAAAGGACGGGTGTCGGCTGTGAAACTGATCCCTGCGACGTGCTTTGTTGTCTTTTTCTTTAACACAAATAGTTTGTTGAGGATTTTTTGATGTTGTTCCCAAAACCAGATGACAGTACTCAAATAGTAATTTAAGTTGGAATAAGGAAGGAGTGCATTCCTAGGAGCTAAGTTTAAGTATATAGAGTGAAATAAACGGTTAGTTTTTTTAACGAAAGTTGCTCAAATGCAGGCGAAGTTATAGCACTTGGCAAGGCGTATTTGTTCCATCTCGAAGTCTCTTAGCCGAAATATAACTGTATGAAAACAGAGTTAATTTTCTTTTTTGAGTCGTGTTCATGATTGCATATCTCACTCTGCCAGCTGGCTTCAATTAGTATTCGAACGGGCAGTGTACATACAGCCTTTTTGAATTGTGATCATGGTATGTTGGGACCATAAAAAGGAGTATAGTTGAGATATGCGGCAGAATATTTTTATACGGTACAAATCCACATCACCTGTGTCCATAAACAATATGCAACTGGAATACCTCAATGCGCAAGGCGTGTGCAGGCCTGCGGATTGAGTATATACTAACATGAATAGATTCAAAATAGTTCGCAGCGCATCGAAAGCGCGATCTCGGCCAGCCAGAGCGAAGGGGTTGCAAGCTGAAAATTTTCGCAGCGACAGAGCGATAGCTCCGCCCTCTTACCAATGATTGCACGGCGGAAAAACCACGTGACAAGAAGAGGATTATTGCGGGAAAGACAAATGTTTGTTTACTACACGTGCTTCCGACACGTACGACGAACTTTAAAAAATGACATTATTTGCATAAATATAAGAAGTACTTGATATTTAAAAAACGAAGAGTTTTCTATTTCTTAACAAAACTTGAGCAATCTTAAAAAACTAACGCATGAACATTGTCCATGTTCATTATTGCAAACCACCGGAAGCAAACGCGAGCTCGTATTCTTTGCCAGCAACACTGGGATCCGCAGCGGCAGTAAACGCCCTATAGCGAAGCATGTGAAACGGAACCTTGCAAAAAGCATCGCTGCGCCGCGCCGCTGGTCGCTCAGTTAGCTCAATCGCTTGGATGTGAACCGTTAAGACGCATTAACGATGAGAATGGGAGGTGTGCACATTCACTCCTGTAATGTATACCGCATGCACTTCTAATCACATACACACTGTTTCATTGCTCAGAGGGCCTATTCTCTCAGTTAAACACTGGCCGCAGTGGCTCTGTGATTAGGGTGCTCAACTGCTGAGTTGGAGCCTGCTGAACCTCCATGGGCGCGCAAAGCATCATGGGGCAATGAGCTATTTGGTGCCGAACAGTAATTTTTTTTAGGAACACAGAGTGGCGTTACGGAGATATGCCATTCCGTATCCACGGCGCGCTCCGACGACTTCGGCGTAGAAGTAGTGCGCAAAAGCCATACTAGCGAAAACGCAACAACACACGACGCCAATAAAAGGGTTTTGTTTTCCGAAATGTCGTGTAAAAACCTTTTAAAATATTGAAGCGACAACATTTATATCGAAAACATATTTCTTTTGAAGATGTGCCAGTTAATCACGAAATATTGGCTTTTGTGGCCTGCTATTCTTGGCCAATAGGAGAGCAAGACTTCGCTTATTTTGAGCAAACTTTGCATTTTCATGCTTTTCTGCTCGTTTGTTACGATTTATAGACAGGATATTGAATGATAGGACATTCTTTATTATCGAAAAACGTTAGTTTTTTCATTATTTTTTTTTACAAAAGTTGTAGTTCTGCAGTCGGTAGCTCTCCGCCCCATGATGCTTAGAGCGCCCATGGTGGTACAGGTGGTATCGAGGAAGCTCCATGCAAACTCCCATAGGCGGGGCGCCAGCTTTCCCTCTAGTTAATAGTAAGAAACTCCACGGGAGTGACACATGTGAAACAGAACCTTGCGAAAAGCACCGCTGCGCCGCGCCGCTGGTCGCTCAATCGCTTCCATGTGAACCGCCCTTAAGGGACGGTAGGGTCGCAGCGCCACGATCGCGCAACGGAGGCAGACAGGAAACAGGTGGTCTCGAAGGAGCCCCATGCAAACTCCGATAGGAGGGGCGCCAGTCTTCTCTCTAGTAGAGTGCTCTAGATGATAGAGTGTGGCAAACGCAGTGTTGCAGGCGTTACTGGAAAAAAGTAACTAAATATGTTACTCGTTACGCTAAAAAATAGGAACGCGTTACCGCCCTACGTTACCTAAAAAAAAGGTAGCGCGTTACTGTTACCGTTACCGAAAAAATTACCGCACGTTACTTTGCCGTTACTCCATGACCATAAATTTTATGAGTGCGTCTTTGCTGCAAGAACTCAGGATAACAATTTTCAGGATAACAATTCTTTACTTAATGGTAGGTTTGAAATTGATTGCATATATTTAGATTTTCGTCGCGCTTCCGATAAAGTGTCTCACAGTCTCATTCTTTACAAACTTAGTAAGCTTATTATTGACTAAAACGTACTCAATGCATTGAATGCTTTTTAATTAATCGCACCCAATTCGCTTGCGCTAATGGCTACCTGTCCTCATCAGTTTATGTAACTTCAGACGTCCCACAGGGATCCGTGCTTGGTCCTCTTTCATTTCTCATCTACATCAACGACTTGTCCAATAATACCCTGAGATCATCAGTCAGACTTTTTGCCGATGATTGTGTCATATATCGGTCAATAAAAACTATTAACGATGTCGGTGTGCTTCAAATTGATCATGATGCGGTTTCCGACTGGTGCTCTGCATGAATATGACACTCAACACGACGAAATGTAAAGCAATGCGCTTTTCTCATCGCGGAATTTTTTGTCCTATTTCATAGAACCTTAATTGGACCTCGAAGGACATCTGTAACATCATGTAGGTACCGTGGTGTTACATCAAACTTAACATGGAATGAACACATTATTCCCATTATCGCAAACGCCAGCCGCATGCTAGGCTATATTAAAACGTAATTTTTCTAAGGCGCCGTTATCTTTTGAAAA
Source organism: Amblyomma americanum (assembly GCF_052857255.1). Taxonomy (NCBI): domain Eukaryota; kingdom Metazoa; phylum Arthropoda; class Arachnida; order Ixodida; family Ixodidae; genus Amblyomma; species Amblyomma americanum. The sequence goes on from NC_135497.1 coordinate 245,998,557, forward strand.
TACTACTATATAAATCATTCGTTAGTTCTTAACTGGAATATGTTGCGTCAGTATGGGATCCTAACGCAAATTTATTAGCCAATGCTCTAGAATCAGCTCAGCAAATCGCCGTACGTTTCATTCTCAGTGACTATGGTCGTTTATCAAGCGTAACAGTCATGAAGGACACATTATCACTAGAACTTTTGTCGCTGCGCAGAAAAATCTCCCGTTTATGTCTTTTCTTTAAAACTGATCACACTAATCGAACCCTGAAAAATGCACTTATAACGCAACCGGCACATGTCTCATCGCGTGTCGATAACCCCTCTAAAGATGGAATACCTCGTTTTCGAACTGCGTCTCATCAATATTACCTTATACCTAAAACATCATCGGAGTAGAACTGCCCCCCTGGAACACTGGTGCTTGCCGACAGTGTCGAGGAATTCAAAGGAAACCTATGTGTACATTGCAATGCCGCTTGATTTCTTTTAGCCAAATGTTATTGCAGGTCAAGTTGTGCACTTTTGCCTACCAGCGATCATGTTCCGCGTTGTACGCGTCTTCATATATGCTTCATTTCTTGCTATACCGATTGCTACTGCCTGTATGCATACATTGCACGTCTTTGCTTTTTAGGTTGTTGATTCCGCCCTGCCTGGTGTTTTTAGCATCATATAATTGGCTACTTACGCGTGTTTGTTCTGCTTGCTGTTGTTATAATTTTATTGTGTAATCTTTGTATTTTCAAACCTCATTTGGCTTCATAGCTGTTAATGTTATGTACCCCGTTTCCCCTCCCCCTCCCTTTATTTTTGTTTGTCAAGCCCCACCCCCCTTTAATGCCCGCCAGGCCAAGAGGGTAACTTAAATAAATAAATAAATAAAGCTCATATTTCACATAAAACTGATTTAACGAGAATACTTTGCACAAAGGTGCAGGAGCTTGCCAATGTTACAGTGGCCTAAAGTTGCCTGTAGAGTTACATGTAATGGCTTCTAACCTGTGGCACATGGTGAAGCCATTTTCTGTATCTGATATTAAACACAAAATGACGCTTCTCCATCAATTCAAATTTCACAAAGAAAACAGCGGTGAACAGTCAAAAAATCGACAGTAATTCTAAAAAATGTGATGTTCCAAAATGCTAGGCATGCTTCGGCTCTTTAGTGAGTCGTGTGTGTGAGTGGTTTGGGAACAGGAGGTAGGTGAGGCAAGTGTGTAAATGTGTGGTCGTGCACGTGTTCGGTGCTTTATGAGTATTCTGTCTTTATCTTTGGGTTGGGTGCGTTGTCAAGGGCTGGTGTTTTCTGGTAAGTATGCGAGCCGCAACAAGGGTCATCGAGATCACCGATACATGTCTTCATTTTCAACATCACTTTAGGTGTTCTGCACATTCTTTCCCTAAAAAAGGGGTGGAGAGGGGGACAATTCGAATAAAAAGTAACTAGTAACGTAACACCTCAAGGTACCGGAAAATGTTAACGTAAGTACGTTACGCGATACAGTTCGTAAATGGTAATGAGTACGTTACTAAGTTACCAAAAAAGTAACGCGTTAACAGTAACGCCGTTACTTGTCACGCGTTACCGCCAACACTGGCCAAACGAAAGCCGGAAAGGGGGGCAAAAGAAGGGCAATTTCCTCTAGGATCGCTGCTAACATTATCCTTCGTAAGGTGTCTTCGTAAGGTGTCGCGGCGGTAGAAGCCGCGCGCTGCGTAGCGTAGTTGTTAGTGAACTCCTCACGCGCGGAATACTAGTGTTCGATTCCCGCTGAATGAACTGTTTATTTTTATTTTAAGTCACAGTCTCTTTTAGTGCAAACAAGACGTATTAGCTAAAAAAAGCCAACCGAAACCGAAACTGAAGTTTGTTCAGCGCCGCCTTCCTGCGGTCGTGGATTTCACGTCTCCATGCCACGCAGCGCCAATTTTGAATGCGCGTATAGAGCACACCCGACGTTACTCTCCAAGCTCCGATCGGTGCATTTAGCAGATTAGTAAGAGAAACACGCCCTTAAAACAGTGCTGGGAATTTTTTTCCTTCAGCTTGACGGCTGCGAGCTGCACAGAGTGCGTCATGCAGACGTACGCTGTCACTTCAGAATGACGGCCAGTGGGGCGAGTTGGTGCATGACTGAAAGAACTGCGTCGCAATGACGACACCACAAGGAAGAAAAAGACAACACATGCTCACACTACCTACTGTATATTGGAAGAAAAGGGGCACTTTTTGTACAAACTGAAATTAATTGTTAATAAAATGGTCTGCTGCGTTAAAGGGTCTGCGAAACACCGCTTGAACGGATGCCGGTTACGCTGCAGATGGATTCTTTATGTCACACAGATGCTGACTCAAAAAAATTACGAGAATCGATGCATAGAAACGGGGCTTATTCAATGAAGAAATTTCAAAATACAAGCAAAGAAAATGCTGCCCTCCACTTGATTTTCGCGCAGCTTCCCAATCCAATTTCAATCTCCAAATGACGACACTCAGGGCGACCAATCAAAACAGTCTATCTTAGCCCGTGGCAGAAGTTTGCACTCCATGGTTGCCTGTTCTCTGTAACTCGTTCATGCCAAGGCTGGTAGCGCCATTTGCATGGTTACAAAAACCATGTGAATGCCTAGCTGACCCAGCGATGCTTCACCGTCACGTCGACGGCGCAGAAGGGAACACTGACCAGTGACGTTCCCTTACTTATGGATCCGAACTCGAGTACGAGATACTTCGACGGTGTGACAGCCTGCGCAAGATATCAGACGCATTTTGCGTAGCGCCTACCGCTACTGCTTACCGCCAACCATCGCCCGTCGCCCCTAGCGCGCTGGTTGGCCAAGACGAGCAAGGAGCGCGCGCTGATGACAGGAACGTGGCGCCATCTGGCGCCACCGCCTGGTGATTCTCCACAAGCTGAGGATGCGCACTCCCTGCTAAATGTGAAACGAACGCATCCTTCCTTGCGACCGAAACGAACTCTTATAGAGTGCAATGGCTAGATCGGATCGGTTCCACAAAGCCACTCTCAGATACATAGAGAGTAGCCATAAGTGTTTAGTGCTAGGTCGCAGGATGTTTACAGAGAGGCGCAAAGTCCTTCGATGCAAAAAGTAGCCATTGCCTCTGGTGCCATGGTTTTGTTTTACTTGATTTACAGCGCTTTTATCTAGGGCGAACAAGTTGGTTTTGTGAATGTAATATAAAACACAAAAACTTGACAAAACGTATCTCTAGTGATTAACCCTATTTGCAGTATATTTACTGTTTGTCCCATCATCAAGCTCGCACTAAGTGATGTCATATCCGCTGCTAAAAACCGCCACTGTATGGTGACACCGTCAGCGCCACGAATTAGTTTTTTTTAAGCGAAATTTATTGCCCCAGGAAATCAATGGTGGGCGAAGGTGTGATTAATGATGTAGTTGAGATTAAATTAATGTAAAAAGGTTAGCTGATTTGATGAAGTCCAGTAGAGAACTATGGTACGGTCCCTGCGTCCGGGCAATGTATGAAGCCGAGTTGCTTGGTGAAAGACCTGCTATCATCAGGTGCCGGATACTTGTAGGCTAGAGAGCTGGGCAGTCCCACAGTAAGTGATGATGTCGGCCTCAATGTCCTCGTGTTTACATATCGGACACCCTGACCGAGGAAATTCTCGGTACTGCTCGGTACTGCTCGGTACTGCTGCCACTTCCGAGTGATGGCTGGTGTGAGGCAACCCCGACCCGGATCCTCCTAAGCGCAACCTCCTCTGCACGGGTAAGACCGCGAAGGAGGGTTACCGCACACGGAGGGATGAGAGCACGTGTGTGGCGCCGGAGGAGTTCCTTTTTTGATGAAAGGAGGGTATAATTGTCCAAATGAAGGAGCCGAGGCGATGATGAGTTTGTATTCGCAAGGCGAGTCGCTAAATCTGCCTGGATTTGATAGGTCAGCAGATCCCGTGGGACACACTCAATACGTACTTGCTGCGGGATGCGTGCCGCGAGCCGGTGGATGTCCTGACATATTGTTGGACAGCGGCTAACACGTCGTAGCAACCGGACAATTTGAAGGGCGTCAGTACGGATGACAACGTGGGCCGCAGGGAGCATAGTTATGTCGGCCACGGAGCAGAGTGCTTCTTGAACTGCAACGAGCTCAGCACAAAAGGATGAAGGAGGTTCCGTAAGCTGAAACCAAGAGGTTTGATTCAGTGCAGTATATAGCTGTTGTTGCTTTGCTGTCTTGCATGCTTGCGTCTACGTTGAGAACAGAGGATCCTTCAGGCAGGCAAGCATCTTGCTCCTCAAATTTATGGCGAAGAAACGATGCCGAATGAGCAGATGTTGGCCGGCGATTATCTGTTGGCTTGTTTTCGCTGAGCTGTACAAACTTCCATGGGGGAAGAACTGGCTTTGGCGGCTGAAGAATAAAGTGTCAGGTTGCATAAGTCCTAAGTGCATGCGTGGAGTGCGATAGACTGGCCTTAAGGCTGCGCGCAGCACGGCGCTGCTGCACAAATCCTCAATGGTATGAGCTGGGCATTCTCTTGTAAAGCTATGACCGGTGTAATGCGTGGAAGGCACGTAATGGTCCTCATAGCCTCTCGGTCACGGCTTCAAGGCGATCCCATTGAGCTCTTGTAAGATGTTGAAACTGGGCTTGATAAACAATACGTGGCTGCAGAACTGCCCTCACCGTGCAACGAACGAGCCTGCGCCACCAGTTTTAGGGGCAATTCTTCTAATCAAACCCAAAGTCGGAATAGCTTGCCTTTTTGCCTGAGAAAGCCATGCAGTCGCTGATCCTGATTGGTGAATCATTAAGCCAAGGATTTTTACACTCGGACTTTCCGGTAGTGGGGTGCCTGATAGACACAGACGGATTGGACTTGCAGCCAGCTTACGGCGTCCCCAGCGGTTGGCGACTGACGTGTTTGTTGTTTTATGTACGGATAGCTGAAGTCCGATGGATGATGCGTAATTACAGGTAACATCCAAGGCAGATTGAAGGGCAGCCTCCTGAGTACGGAGATCTTGGTGAGTACTCCACACCGTGATGTCGTCAGCGTACTGAAGAAATTTTGTCACGGATGTCATGTACGCGCCAAGCCAGCGGGATGAAAGCAATATTAAATAACGTCGGCCACAATACTGATCCCTCGGGCACGCCGCATAGAGGAACAAATGATCGGACCGCTTCGCCGCTGAGGCGTATTGCAAATTTTCTGCCTTCCAAAAATAATTGGACAAAACTGCGCACTCTCAGAGGGAGATGAAGCATGTCAATGGAGTTCAGAATGCCTGCATGACTGATGTTGTCATATGCCTTTTCAACGTCCATTGCTAAAACAGTACGCACATTGGGCTGGGAGTAGATGACATAACTGCAGATGCTAAGACAGCCAACCCGTCCTCTGTACCAATATATGGACGAAAGCCGATTTGTGCGGGGTGATAAAAACCGTGCTGCTCTAGCCACCATGACAATCGTGTGGCTAGCATTTTTCCCCCAGCATGCACAGCGTAGTAGTTAACGAGATAGGTCGCAAGTTGGCAAGATCCGTCGGGGGCTTTCCTGGTTTCGGGATAGGAATCACGACAGCGGATTTACAGCTCTCGGGCACTACGCCATCCAACCATACTTTGTTTATGGTGTCAAGTAGTTGAGCGAGTGCAGAGCTGCTCAGGTTCTTGTACACATCGCACTGATTATTGTCCGGGCCGGGTGCTGATTTCCGTTTCGCATCATCTATTGCAGCCAGCAACTCAGGCATTGAGAATGGGCACGCAATTCCATCTACGTCGACGTCAGACGGCATTTGATATACATTCGCTGGGATGCCTGTCATATTTAAACTAGCGGATGAAGAAGGCACAGCATCATAATTTGGGAAAAACTTTCGCGCTGTTTCTTTGGCAAAATCATCTGGCGACAAGTTAGCCGCGAAGCATGCGGTTGACGCTGCGTCAGTCGAACGGCGACCGCGTTTCATTGTACAGAATGTTCGCCAGAGAGAGGCATTCGAGGATTTTGCAGAAAATTGTTCACACCACGCATGCCACTGCTGCCGCGAGAGCTCGCGTTCATATTTGCATGCCTTAGCTGTAAGATAGTGCAATCGCGTACGTGCCTGCGACGAAGTAGGGTCTCTCGTAGCAGCCAGCTCGGCTTGACGGCGTGCCGCCCACAAGTTAAGAAGGCCGAGGTCTGGTGTCGGCCGACCAACATCAGTCCAGGTAGTAGTTGTAGCACTGTTGAGCGCTGTTTGCGCTCAACGAGGATTGGCGAAGAATCTGAGGAGAGATTGTCCATACAGGAGCGAAAACTGTCCCAGTTGATCACAGAACATTTGTAGCGTACACTGTAAAAAAAAAATGCTCCGCAGTACAGACAAACCCGCTGGTAATGCGGTGCCGGAGGGTTTTCCGCAACATGAGGTACGGACTAAATGTCAGAAACAGAGACTCCGTATGACGACTGTCACATTCTTGGTAACGGAAAGTTACGCCATGCTATGCACGAGTCCTAAATCGTTTTTTCACAACGAATGCTTATGTTTTGTTCTTATTGAAGTTTCCGCAATGTGTATGCATACGTCCTCCGTTCACTCGGAAGTCATTTCATCTAGAGCGGAAATTATCTGTATTGTAATTATGTACTTTCTGTAGTACATGAACATGCGTCTTCATATAGCTTCTGCCCGCAATGTTCACTGCAGATATAGCCGTCCAGGTGCCGAAGAAATAAGTATTATGTACAAGGCTTTCCTTTACGCATATTATGTAGTGCATACGTACAAAGAATGCAGCTTAGAATGAAAGAGTGGTAAGTGTTGGGGTGAGTACAAGTACATACGTTTTATTTTCATGGCAAACTACACACATTGTACATCTGCACATTGCTGTCGGATCCACCTGAAAAGCATAAAAAAATCCTCATTTAGTGGTCACACAACACCAAATATAAATTTCACAAATACATTTCAACCATCCGCTATTGAACAATCGGCTTTCGTAGAAGCTTTCAAAAGCCATTCACCGAGAACCAACCCGTTATAATTTATTGCCCAAAATTCATTTCTCATAACAGTAAACAGTAAAAACCACAGGTCCAGAAAGAAGCAGACAAAATGCGCTTTCCCGGGCGGCACTGTGCGCATGAAAGTCTTTACAGTTGCTTATCATTTTGTGCAAATAGAAAGTAGCTCAGGATGGGGGCCAGATGCAACTCAGCGCAGGTGTCTTTCTGTACATAGTACTAAATGCACAACTTAGCGAGCAAGGAACATTGGTAAGATCTGAAAAAGGTGGGAGACGCTTGCCAAATTTATCGTCCATCCAATCTTGAGGCTAGACACATCTTATGACTCCGTGAAGAATGTGTGTTTTGTCTATCGTGTTAACACACAATGAGTTGGACTACCTCGATCAGGGAAATGTTGAGGGCGATTTTTGACTCATGTTGTCCTGTATGCTTATCTGTAACTACGTGGTTTATGGTATTGCTTGGCTTTTTATATATTCCCTGTTCACGCCAATAAACTTTAGTCGCGAGTCAGCACCTGTCTTGTCTCCTTTCTCATCCCTGTCTTTCGCGCTGGTGTATTCACCGCAATGGCTCACCTCTGCAGAAATCCAAGGCATGACATTTTCCTCTTCACACTCGTGGTTCAGCGCATAATACGGCAAAGGCTTTTCAATTCCAAGGAAAGTTCATGGCTCCATTGAACACTGCCTCCTGCTTATAAGACACAGAGCAGCAATCATTGTAGATTCTACCTGTGACACAAAGAGCAAAGTTTTAGTTTGAGTGGACTAAACTAGGAAAGCAGCACAATATATCTATAGCCAAATAACTGAACTGAAAGAAATAGAGGGTAGTGTAATAGTGAACACACTGATATATTGCAAGTGAGATATATGCATAATATATTGCAATATCCAACACTGCTACCATTGCCTTAGCCAACTACTTCATAAATAACAATAAATGCAGTATCACAAATATACTGAAAACGTACTATTGGTGTTAATAGTAGCAGTGCAGGTTCCATGAACAAAAAAGGGCCCAGTGCTGACTGTCGTTCCCACAGCAGCCTTGTGACCAATGGCCGGTGTAAAGGAAAGAGGAGGAATGACTGAAAAGAGAAACAGCCAGGGGGAAGGAAAATAGGTATAGAAGGGCTTAGGATATCATAGGCAAATAAGGTTGTTTAGACAGTGAGCACAAAATAAACATTACCACACAAGTAATGACATACAAGACCAAACATATATATCATTGTGCAGAGTGGAAAACTTGATGCCATTTAGCCCAATATATGTTTTCAATAAAGTGATTATAATTATTAATAGAACAACTGACCGAGTGAAACCATAACAGGGATGAACAAGGAAGTTGTTAATATTCTGGCAGAAATTAAAAGAAGAAAATGGATCTCGCCAGGGCATACAATGCAGAGAATGAATCACCAATGGTATCTTAGGGCAACAGAAAGAATTTGATGGATTTTAATGGCACAAGGGCATCTGTGGCCAAAGAGTACCTTAGCACAAGTTAATTTCGTCTACTCAAGTTGAAATCAGAGACCCATTTCCCAAGCATTTCATTCCAGATAAGCTGAGCACCACGCCAGGAAACAGCTTGTGCATTGTATCGCAACAAAATGAATTTCACCCTAAGGAAAATATAGCAGGAGATAGCTGATTATAAGCTCACTAGATAAGATTAGGTGATTTCTGATAGTGTGTCATGTAGCTGGTGCAAGACACAGATAATTAAACTGGAAAAGGCCATTGTCCTGAGGTGAATGTAAACTAAGCAATGAGGATAATGAAATTCGCTACACTAGAGCTGTTAAGAATCAGCTCAAGTTCCATGCTTCAAGATGATGCAAGTTTGCTCAGTAAAAAAAAATTATAAGTTCACCCAAGAATTGGTATCTTGGCGGTATCAGGCTGCAGGTGCAGATGAATTAATCCTGCCTCAGAGAAGAGCTACATAGAGCACAAAACATTTTAGGCCAGTCCTACACTGACAGCTGTTAATAACTATTTTAAAACTGTTTTTCATTGCACAAACAATAATACCGAGTTTGTGTTGGTCATGTGATTATGTTACTGAGGCTCTCCTAAAAATTCTAGCCAGAGCTAAAATACAAGCTGTCTCAACTAAGTTTTTATATCAACAATGAGAACATAAACACATGCAGATTATTTAAGTAGAAGTTTTATTCTTCATGACGTGCCCTACAAATTTTAAATTATACTGAAAAGTAATAGAGTGGAGTGCTTGTGCCAAAAATACTAAACATCAACAACAAAGAGAACACAAGATAAAGGCAGCAACATATTGCCCAAAATTTAAATGTTTGACAGAACAAATATGAAAAGAAAACCTCTCCGCAACTGGAACAAAACAGCGTGATACCGAGCACACATTTGAAAATTGTTTCATCCAAATCCCCAGTCTGGTGCTCCAGCACTCTTCAGCCAGCATGTCATGAAATGTACCATAGTTCGGGTAGCTGTAAAGAGTATACAGCTGATCCGGCATTTTGATATGTGAACAGTAACCCTCAATGACCACCAGGCTGAATACTTTCAAGAGGCTGTTCTAGTAACAAGACTGCAGTGAAACACTTAGCAAGTTATGCTCGCGTAATAATGCAAACCGTTAATCTGGGAGTTCGCTACCACGCAACTCTGTAGTAACTCCTAAAGTGTTGCAATCGAATGAAAAAAAGGACTGCCTATTATATAAACAAAAGTCAAGAGGCTGCAATGCAAGGCCACGACAGAAGTGCTGCAATACAGCAATAGCGATACAATGTACACTTTAGGCAACACAATGAAACATGATCTTTTATCCTTAATTATCAGAATTTCAATATTTGTTTTCCTTGCTCTCTTGAAAAATTAAGTTTAGATCGTGAAAGCGCTCAAAAAGACAAGGATAGAGAAAGAGATTTCCACACAGTGCGCTTACTTCCAGTGTCTTTTTGAGCACATCCACTATCTAACCATGGTAACCCAACTAGTCTAAACGCTGTCGTTATTCCAAAATTAAGCCTTTCACAAAGTGGGAGCCCCTTTCCCCATACAAGGTACACCATAACTAATTCAACACTTTTTTCATGATATGTTTTCTCTGAGAATAAACACTGTTTGTAGATTTTGCAATAGTACTTGTCTTTTCGATTCTACGAATGTATCATGCAAGTGTTCAATGAAATGACCATCTGCCTATCTTGATCATTGCTCAAAATCAGGGTATAATGCACCATGAAGGGCAGGCTCTGCTTGATTTTTATGTTTTCCTAACGAAGCATGTACGTGCAACCCTTCTGCTGGCTTTTATGCAGCAGGTTTGTCTAGCTAGGCGAACTGTGGTTTTGCTATAAAGATGAAATGGTACTTTGGAAGTGAATGGTTTTCTAAAATACATTTAACATACATACCGGGGCTTTACCAGCACCTGGTGTAAGCAACATCAGTGGGGGGACCGCAGGAGTGGCCTAGTGGTCCGAGCATCTGCCTCGCAAGCAGGAGGTGCGGAGTTCGATCCCCAGTGCCACCGGGTAACCAGCGGTGATACAATGGGTCGTTTCAATGGCCAGTTTAAAACTTGAAATACCCATGCTGCAATATATACAAAAAATGATTTGTGTGCTCTCTCTTACATGACATAGTTAATCATATCATAGTGTTGGTAGTACACAAAATGCATGTGTGGAACATATACATGCACTGTTTTTGTTCACATCTTCCCTGCTATGTGCTGTTATGGCATGTTATGTGCTGGGAAAGCAACAGTTAGTGAACAATGTTGTGTTGCAGCCTTTCTTCTGGTGGAATTTGAATCATGTGAGGTGCAGCTGAAAGAAATTGTTTCATACATAAGTATATTTCATGTAACACAACAAAAAGTGCACAGCCCCATCATGAGTTGTGGTTTAAACTAACAGCGAGCTTTTTACTACTCTATTTAACATATGATGAAAGTCAGTGATGCTGGAGGCACAAAACTAAATACTGTGAGGTAACAAGAGCTAATATGGACAATCATGCCTTTAAGAGATATTGTCAATATATATTTTCCTGAATGAACTAAAGTTATCCTTAGAAGCATTCAGAGGAAGATAATTTTGCTAAATGCCTTTTGCCAGAATAGGCCTTTTATGAACCAGTTGCAAATAAAAAGAATAACATTAAGACCATGCTATGCATGCTCTAACGCCAAAGTAGTTGCATACATGCAGTATACTATGCCCCTAGTTTTATGGAGCGCCTGTACTGCACAATTTTCATGCAAGGTAGTGGAAAGTATGTGCCATGAAACAGACCTCTGCTTGCTGAAACTGACAAATAAGTACTGGGTTTTTAAGGCAGGAAAGAAGTTACATAGTTCCTTCTGCAGGTTTTGAACTTCAGGTTAGTTATTTGAAAAATATCAATCCCTGAACTGCAATGATTGAAGTTTTTAGCAAATAACATTTCCATTGTAACATTGGAAACGCTCTTTTATTTGAGGAACGACTTCAAAAGCCTGCGTTTCATGGTGGCTGTCAAGTAGCCCTGATAAAGAGAAACCAGTGACGACACACAACCAAGCCCCCGTAGCACATTTTCAACTGTACCCTCATGATATAGCTTTAAAGTGTGTGTTAAGCAATACAAATACAAATCCCTTGACTTCCTTCATGATTTATCACTGGTGTATACATACAAAGATATCCGTACAAGATGTGGAGTGCATGGTACAGAGAGAGTAGGCAGATGGTTTCTTGACACTCAAAAAGTGAACAAGGGAAGGAAAAATATCAGGGTGCTTGCCGTTTCGACAAGGCAACTTGTTTTCGTCTGGGGGTCAACATATGCAGAGGAAATTTAGAATCAAGTGCAGGGTTGTCCACTCTCAGTGCGAACACGCGAGCACATGGCTGTGCTCTTTGGGCCACTGTGTCTGACATTGCCACACATCGAAGTGTAACATGACACGAAGCACCACATCCAGGTGCATCTCCTCTTGCGCCATTTTGCAGCGATGAGTGGCTGCGCCGCACACAGTGGACCTCTAAAGAGTGCGGCCATGCGCTCACATGTTTGCACTAATTGTGGCCAGCTCTGTACATTCCGGAATTGGCATCATTATTTGAAAAGGCCTTGCACATGGTCAGAGGTTTCCCAACCCATAATTTCCCCCTCCTTTCCTGCTTTCTTTAATTTATCGTTATACTTTAACCTTACGCCCTGCACCTCCTGGCATCACTTCTCGGAACCTTGGCTGCCATACTCCTCCCCCTCCCCCTTCTTTTTGCCTTTTCTCCGAACCTGCACTCATTTTCTCTTTTTCCTTCACATTATTTTGCCCCCCCCCCTCCTGGTATTTTATTCTGCCATGCTGCTTAATTCCTTTATCCTAGTTTTTCCGGAAAAGGCAGCCAGCCATACCAAGCCACCTGTTGCGGCTGGACATAAAGCCATTCAAGCCCACTATCCACACTCCATACCCCGAGATTCGTTTCTACTGAATTGGGCTTTTTTGTTTTCACAGTTTTGCAGGTCAACCAGTTAATCTTCTTTAGCAGCTATCATGCCTGGTCAAGGTTCACGCTCCCCATCGTAGCGCCTTTCCCATATCGCACCCTCGTCCCACACAACAGGCCTTTCGCCTCGAAGTGAAAACCTTATTTAAACCCCACCAATGATGAACACTTTGCCAGACAAAGACAAGTCCTCTTGTCGAAACGTCGGCAAGCACCCTGAGGCTTTTCCCTTCCTTATTCAGTTTGTGAGATACCAGGGACAGGTGTTCAAGCAGCCATACCACACTAATACCCCTGTCACACGGGCACCGCAAAGGCCTTTGAGAATCATATCCAAAGGCGTAAGGAGTGCAGCTACCCGGTACAAATGTTGCGCCTTTGTCGCTAAGGACCTTGGAGGCGAAGGCGCTCAACCGAGACCTTCGGAGCCCGAAGACGCGGCATTCGAGAAGCTGCGATCGCAGTACCATCCAAAGTCAAAAAGTAAAAGCAATAAAAAAGTAGATAAGCTAATAATGTTTGAAAACATTTTTTTCAAATACGAAAGGTGTGTCTGGCTTTGGTTTTTGTACGGGTGTTTATGTTTTATGTTCAGATTTCAAGACAGTGAAAGTGTTGCGGCAACACCGAGCGCCCATGGTGGCCAAGGCAATACACGTACAAAACCTGCTCCTGCTGATGAGAGTAGCTGTTGCAGTACTTTTAAGGAAGCAATCAGAATAAAAAAATTGTCAAAGCTCAACGAATGAACAGAATACACCACTTTAATTTTAAAACACTCACTTCAGCCACCTCGAGTATAGCAGCGGGTGCTAAGCCTGAACGACTTTCACCTTTGGGCTGCACCGTGTAGCTGCATCGCTGCTCCTTTAAGCTTTCGCTCCTTTGGTGAAAAATGGTGCCTTTGCTGGAAAGGCCTTCGAGGAATGCCATGTGATAGCAGTATAAAGCACATTTTTTACTGACACGAAAGACTCAGTGCCTTTAGTTCTGACAACATTCTGAATCATGCTTTGGTGGCTTAGCATATCAGAATACTGGACATGACAAAATCAGCTAATTAGTGAGGGCTATTATTTGTTATAGGAAAAATTATAACATTCTCCTAAAATAATGAAAAGAAACCACCAGCACTGACATCAATGTACAATTTGGCTGTAACATACTGGCATGACAATATAGTTACACGTAAATTCCCTTTTCGCACTTCAAAACTGCATGCATTATTTCTAGAAAGTGCGAGAACAGAAGCTCATACATAGTGCCAAAGAAAAGAGTGCATAATAGTACCACTTATGAGGTGTTTATCGGCAACTGCAATGAGCAAGGCTATGTTAATGGCAATCCAGAGTTTTTATGTGTCTTACGAGCGCATGCACTTGGGAGGTGATAGCAGCTGTGGACGCAGCTGTCCATCGCAGTTTTGAGTCTGTCGAGATAACACATGGGGTAAGGTATTCCCTGTTTTGCTGCCGAAGGCAAAACCGTCAGCGAGTGGAGTTACCTTGCTATTCACTGTCAATATCTACTGCTCAAAGTAAAGGAAACTAGGGCATAAAACATACAGCATTTCATATTATGCTTTGGCCAAATGCAGTGAGAATAAAACAGACTAGAGACTTGTCTTATGACGTTTGCGCTCTTTACTTTGCACCAGAGGAAAATAAATTTATGTACAGTTGACCTACTGCTTGCCACAGTCCTAGAAGAAATGAATCCAGGTCTCAGAAATTCTACCGAGAGAATACTGATGCTGCATGTGCATTTCTCTGAACTGTTCTGAAACATGCAGAAGTTACCGATTTTTTTACTACCTGATTACATACTGTAATCTTTGCAAGGAATATGAGGTTAACGGACTGGGAAAAAATGTCAGGAATGGTACCTTTGGTACTGGGCACTTGGACAAACAAATGACCCACTGGGCGTCCCCAGGAGCTCTGCTACCAGGCACCCCTAGCAACAGTAGTCAATTTTCCAGATCCAAAGGAGCCATGCGAATGATTGCCGAAATGTCAAGTTTAAGGACAGCAGATGCATGAACACAAAACAGTTTTCCAACTTTGTTTCAGTGTGATAAATGGTTTCAAATCTCTAGACTATATCTGGTAGTACACAAATTATCAGAACACCATCTCCCGCTCAGAATCATCTCAAAACACATTCGACACGCAGTACCAACGTGGACAGTTCGTGCTTAATTGAATCCAAAAGTTTACGCTGATCGACCAATATTACTCTAAATAGAGACAGAAAGCGCATGCACGTTGTACTGATGTTATCGTGAACATAACATGCGACGAGACGCAGGGTTACAATACAAACAAAAAACCGCTTTCAAAATATGAGAACAAAAGGCTCACCTTCTCACAAGTTCGCCAAACCGGAGACGTTGCCGAGTGGCTGCCGCCAAAGTCACTCGCAATGCACAGAAACAATAAAAATGCAGTGCCGCTGACTTTCCTTGAGCAATTCCAGTCGATTGAACTTCCAACTGTTCGCACCGACTACCTCTGCAAGCATGTCTAAAAGTTAGCGGCGCAGCCACGCCATTTGCAATTTACGGAGCTACACGGGAAATTCATAGCGCCATTCGCGTATTCGCGCTCAAGCTCACGTCGCTGATGTCGCAAAGGCGCACAACGGCAAACACATGTAAGATGTATTTAATTTTCGGTAGCTTTTTTAGCTGACAACCTGAATCGTTTGATATATTGTTTTTTTCTTTTCGTTCCATGAACGTTATTACCACCAGCGGCAGCGCAGCTTGGCCATGGCTAGCCATGGCGAAGTCGAAGCGCTAGCCGAGCCCGCAGTCGGAAACATGTGCGCAGTTAGCGCAGTGTGGAGTTGAGTGAACAGGCGCTATGGAATGGGTTTTTGTTCTTCCGTGTTCGCTGCGTGCGTCCTGCGCGTTGTGTGTCTTTAGTATGTGTGTGTGTGTATGTGTGTGGCCGGAACGCTGCATTGGAGTGTACATACAACAGCTCGCTGTCCCGTGCGGCATCGGTGCGTAGTAAAACGATCATGCAGAATGTGCGTTACAGTGCCAGTGGCCCTGCACGAAAGAGGAAACTTGAAGCCGACGGAAAAGCTGCTCTCCCTCGTGGGACTGCAAGAATCTGGCGAGTAACAGTCGGCGCGCGTTTCGGTGGATGATTCCGTTTACCACGCCAAAAAATTCAGCACTGGCCAACAGCAATGATGAACTGCTGCTGCATCATCACCTGTGTGATGTTTGTGACAAGCTTGTTGGATGTGAACGTGGCCATGAATGGTATTCGCCGAGCAGTGGCCCTCAGGGCGTGGCACCAGTGGATACCTGAAGACGATTACTGTTTGCCCGCGCCCTGGCGCCTCGCATTCAACCGAATGCTTTGGCGTTAATTATTTATATCTTAATTTCACACGTAGTTGGACTCGCAAATATTACAGAGTACAAACGTACCGTCGGAAGAGCACCCTTTTTCATTTTTTTAGGGAGGGGGTGGGGGAATTACCGTCTGCTCAAATTTAATGTCACTATTATTTTGAGCCTATTTTCAAAACAGGTGCCGTGGTGGCACTGTAAGCAATGCATTTACTGGGCAGAAGTTTATTTTATGTTGTGTTGGCACAAGGTTAATGATTGTCATTGTACTGTGGTGCCATGTTCAAACAAAACACATAATTGTACACTCTCTTTGAAGAATGTCTAATGAGGTAATAAATTACTGAGCAGCGAGTATGCACTGTGGTAAATGCGACGAACGTTACTGAATTACTTCACACTTGTCATGTTCTGTTGTCGTTAGTGATTACGTATGCCTTGGTGTCTGCTGCTTTCCAGTGTAGGGGTCGAGAGGCATGTCGAGCTCCACTTAGCAGCTTTTTTTCCTTCCACTCTCTACTGGCCAACGTGGTAAAATAAACTCAACATAATGCGTGATTGCTCAGACCTAGATTAGACTACTGTGACATTCCGTGTGTGCTACGAGGATCCACGTTCGACGGCGCGGCGTAGACGGAGACCCGTGACAGCGGCATCATCAATTACCCAGCCATGCTCTTTGAGTGACGACCAGAACAACCGGACCCGCCGCCGCCCCGGGGAAACAGGCTTTATCCTCCCCAATTTCCGGGCACATTATGCCATGCTCTTTGAGTGACGACCAGAACAACCGGACCCGCCGCCGCCCCGGGGAAACAGGCTTTATCCTCCCCAATTTCCGGGCACATTCCAGGACAAGGGAGCTGTCAGCGGGCCAGAGCGCGCCGTACCACAGCCGACGCTATGCGCTACCGCGAAGACGACATTCTTTCCCTCCCCCCCCCTTTGTCGTGGGCTATCGCCGGGAAGGCACCCACAGCTTCCCAGAAGGGCCGTGACGGACACCTGTCAGACAGACAGGCAGTACTCGCCAAGAATGTGGAAAGACAGGCGCTAGTGAATTAGCTCCGAAGAGAGAGCCTGTGTATACTCTCACTTGAGAGAGAGTGGTGGCGTTTTTGTTGTTTATTTAGTTTGTATTGTTAACAGACTCTGGGGTCGAGGCTAAGCCCAACCCAAGGGGTGGTCCCCATCTCGCATGTTATTTTGGATTGGAGAATTGATGCTTTGGGCGGGCCACTGGAAATGACCGCCCTTAGTCCTTTGTTAATCAAGTGCTTAAAAGCGCATGTAAACGGATGCAGTCCAGTCTGAGCTGGGGCTCCATGCTTAGCATGTAATGTGATGCTACTTAGGCACTAACCTGCCCGGTCGATGAGTAAAGTAGTGCAAAGTTTGTTCTGTTGTAAAATTATGCTCTGCTGTCATCATCTACAAGCTCGCCTCCTGTTCATCTTCCAAGCCGAACGACACTAGAGGAAGGGTTTGTGAACCATCCTCGAAGAAACGGACGACTATTGAAATTCTACTGCATACACGCTCAGGACGACATCGTTAGCGAAGAGGGCCTTCAGCGCCGAAGCCCGACGGCGTGCAGCTTCTGCCAGCAACCGCTCGAGCCCAACTCCGGAGCCACTCCATCGCCCCCATGAAGTCGTCGGCACGTAAGCTCGGACGCCCCAGCCTCTGATGTATAATCTTAATCATGTGTAATTATTGAATATACCTGTTTGTTTAAACTGAGCCATACGGTGTCTCTTTGCCTCTCCGTCCCGTGTGGACCTGCGCATTATGGGGGTCATCACACTACCATTTCACTTATTTACTCTCAGGGCCAACTGGCATCGAAGAGAGGAGATCGACTAACATAAATACATGGTAAGGCAGATTAATTAAAATGATTATACACAGCACACTTGAAGGCATTGGATGCAGTGGTGGACATGACGAAGGCAGAGAAGATGTGACAGCTGGAAACGTAGAAAAGTGGAGATCTGCGTGAGTTTGTACGCGATTTAAGGTGAACGCTAGCAAAAAATTAAGAAGGCGCAAAAGACTGAGGCCAGAGTTAAAACTGTAGTTTAACAGAGGAAAGCACCTCCCAGCAAGCCAAAATGTGCACATGCAAGCAGTTATGTGAACACAGAACATAGAAAATGAAACTCCTTTTTGGACAGAAGGAAAGCTAAGGCACATTGCTTATTGTGATGTTGCTTAAAAAGTTGGTGTCTAGTTGTTGCCCTTCATATCTGGTCCTTCCACACCCAGCAACTGAAATGCCATCAAAAAGGAGCATCTCCAATCACTCTAATTACATGGGAGGTACACATCGCCAGATGTCAGAGGCTTGGCGTCTCATCTTGCAGACTAGCTAGTTTGGCAGATTTAAACTTTACCGCATGTAAGAGGCATGCGGTAGCCTTGAAGGGGAGTATTTCATAAGTGTTACAGCATATTGTACAGTCTGGCATGCTTCATTATTTACATCACAGTAATATGCTAGCACAGGCTGGAAAGTTTGTAAGTGAACAGAAAAAAACAATGTTCATGCCATATCTTAGCCACATTCTTAGTATTGTATAAAAAGTGCAAATAAGGAATTCCTCATTTTTTTGTCAGCTTTTTCTTTCTGTGCATTGATTTTTTGCAAGTTAGCAAGGTTCTACAGTCTTGTGTGCCTATAGGCTGGCCCTTTGTTTGTCAAAGGTACCGAGTACACAATGGGTCGTGTCAGTGCAAGCTAAGTAAACGATGGATAGAAAATTCGTGCTTTCAGAGTATTTCCAGAAAAAAACTGCTATTATTTCCTACTCAGGATGGGGGAACAGCATCGATGGTGCACATCCTCCTTGTCACTGCAGCAATTATGGCTGCTCGCTGCTTTTTGGTGGCGTTTCATTTATCTGCAGGAAGAGCAGGCATGAATGGGCGGCAATAGGTACCTACTAAATTAAACATTGCATTGAGCAATATGCTGTTGTGTCGGTGCTTTTGTTATCCATGACGGAGTTGGTGTTTTTGATTAATGGTTGTGTAGCAAAGATGTAACTGCTACATTGCACTGCATTCACAGATTTGTTTGCCCATGCTTTTGGTTTACTCAGTTGTTTATTTCCTTATCAAATGGCAGATGAAAATTCGGCTTTCAACTTGTGCACTTTCATCATGTTTGCAATGTACTTTCAGCTGGTGTTCAATTTCACTTTCGAGAAGTTGTCCAACCATTGTCTGTGTCTAAATGTTTTCTAACAGTTGACCTCATTACGCAGCATTTCTCACAGAAAGCAAATGTTGCAATAACATTTTTATTAAATGTTACTCTATTATGTAGCTAGCAATGTAGCGAAAAATATTTTCATCAAGTCAGCTTTTAACATTATAGCAAATTAAGGCCTTTGTTATTTAACGTTGCTCAAAATTTGTACCAATCACTCAACCTTGAAGCAACGTAATGCGTTATCATCCTTCCTCGGCTCTTCATTGTGCTAATCACATTAGACATGCTCACGGTCGTTCGCCATGCTAGTTTGCGGACATTGTTGGCTAAGAGTAAACCAGACAAATAAAAAATCGGACGTCATGTGATGCCTATAGTCCGCGGGCCAGCAGTTCTTCGTGTAAAAGTGGCGTCACATCATAAGCATCTTCTGTTTTTGCTGCCTTTAAGCAAGTTATTAGTGCGGTTGGTGCAACACATAGTCGATGGGGTCAACCGTCCTGTCGTATTAAGTTTTGATCCCTTAAATTGAATGTTTAGTATTTTTCCCTGCAACGACTAAAGAGGAACACGGACGTTTCCTTCAATACTGGACTGAATATACGGTCATTCCCTACGTTTCATTGAAAGCAGAAGTGGTTCTGTATTTAAAACGTACATAGTCTACGTTATAGGTACGGAATTTTTTTAAAGTGTAAAGTTCGGAAATGTGAGGTGTGAAGACCGATAATGATAGGGTGATGATCACTTCCCCAGCAGTCTGGCTCCATATGCCAGGAGGGAGTACCCGGACTCGACCACCACGTCAAGTCTGGAGCATAGGAAGCACTGCGAGTTTGACGCACTGGCCGTGTTGCTGTCCCAGGATGGTTGAGCAGTACAAATTGGGCATCCGTGAAGGCGTCCCGCACACGCCTGCTACGAGGGCTTGAAGTGGGGTACCCCCAATGTTGGTGAGGGGCGTTAAAGTCGCCCCCGACTAAAATCGGACACCCGGGATACTGCCGACGGACACTTGTTAACCAGCCAAGATTAATACGGGAGGAAGCACCACCGACTGGTCTAACGTAAAATGAAACCACCAAAACGGTACCCTTCTTAAGTTTTGCAGCCACTGCCTCTACCTCTTGATACGACGTGCAACACTTTTCGAGAGCAAGGCGTACATGCGGAAAACGTCAGTCCACATGCACCGCCGCCTTTCCCGACGGAGCTGCAGTTTGTACACGACGGTCTATAATTGAAGGAGACATGTAAACACTGAAGCCTGGAATTGATGGCAAGGCGTTTGTTTCCTGTAGCAGCATGGCCCATACCTCGAGCTTGTGAATTTGTAGTCGGGTCTTGAGCTCTCCCACCTTCGTGGAAATACCTCTGCAGTTCCACTGCAGCACACCAGCACGAATGGAGCTTGCCATATCTAGTTACTAGCCCAAACGCTGTAGAATCACGGACGTCAGGTTGGACAACTGGTTGACAATAAACCGGAGCAAAGAAGTCGCAGAGTTGTCCAGTGGCACTGCGGTAATCTGGGAAGAAGCGGCAGGAAATGACACTGGTGGGCGGTAGGAAGGCGATGTTGCTGCGCCATTGATAGATGTGGCGGATGATTCTGCTGCCAGTCTACGTCGAGCGAGCAGTTCACGGTGTTGCCGCAGCCTGGTGACCTCCGCTAAAAGGCCTGCGATTTGTTCATCGACTGCGGCCATATCGTCCTTCGGTAGTTCAGGCACACTGCGTTGCTTTGTTGACTGTTTTCGGAGGCGTTCTTTTCGCACAGTACCGTTAGAAGGCTGCTGAGCTGAAGGTTCATGCTGCGAGCTGTGCCCAGGGAGCTCCTGCCACTTATCGTCATCCCACTGGAGAGCTTGCGAACCGATTGGATGTCTGCAATGAAGTTATAGTGTCTTCTATTGGCAATGCTTAGTCATTCGACGACGAGCCTGTTGTGTTCCCTTTTGTTTTGTTGGACAGCCTGCAGATGTTATCTCGTAGTCGTCGGATTTACAGAGGCCGCATCGATAAGCCACTTTCCCTTCCGATGTACTTTCATCGGCAGCAGTGAAGGAGCACGATTTTCGCATATGTCCAGTACGGAAGCAGTTATAGCAATATACCGCACTCGGTTTATATGGCCGAGACCGTAAAATACAGCCCTAATAGTAGAGACGGGCTGGTAGTGTCGGAGGGCCTTGCAAGGTGACTATGCAAGAGCGCCCCTTTCCCATGCGTCGGGCCTGGATGACACGGTGCGTGGGACAGTACTGCTCACGCTGGAGTGCAGTTTGATCATCAGTGATATCGACGTTGTAGACGACGCAGCGCTGCAAGTCGGAACCTTCAACTAAATACACTTGTACTGGCACTGAGATTTCGCTCGTCAGTGAAATACTGGTGAGCGTTTGCAGCCGTTCTAGGGCAGTCAGAGTCGGAAGCCACACTGCAATGGTGTTGGACTTTGTCCTGGCTATGAAGCTCCGAAAACCTTTGATTCCGAGGCACGAGTCCAAGTTAGCTTGTAAAATCTTGTTGGGCATATCCGTGAGGCTTTTGTTGGCCAGTGATTTAATGGTCACTTTGTAAGAAGACGATCCGTGTGCAGGCTGCACCGATTCTCGATCGTGAGACAACTACTCTTGTCTTGGGATCCATCACTTGCCGAAGATGGAATCGGTTGGCTGTCGTTTGAGGGACGCTTATGAATTGCGCGAGGGCACTTTTTCACGGATAGAGATGCCGATAAGTCCATTGGAATGCCCTGTTCATCATGCCGTGCGGGGTGAGGCCCAACCGGTGGTGTAGAGTTGATGGCCATGTGCCCTGGTGGCAGATCACTCACAAGCAGTCCGGCATTTCGGGAAGGCAGGAGGGGTGCATCTGCTGATGAACCGGGAGTGCAAAATTGGACCTGGCGCCGCGGATCAGGTGTCGACTGCGTGGAAGGTGCTGCCACGAGAGACGCCGGCAGAGCTACCTCCGCCAGCGTGGCAGCGGAGGCACTAAGCCTAGCGTCAGTGCCAGCTCAGCTGCACTCATGCATGGTTCCCTGGAGGCCTCAGACGGTGGGAGGACGTCCGGAGCTTCTTCAGAAGGCGAGGATGCAGTTTTCTTCAAATAGGGCACGTATTTACGTAGATGGCGAGGTTTTTCTGAAGAGCGATGTGCAGCCACTTTAGCAGGGATACACTTCATCTTCAAATTAGTTTTTGCAAGCTAATTAATACATTTGAAAACACAGTATACGCAGTACGACCGATGCTAATAGCATCCCTATAACTCATTATAAGCCACCTACAGGCGAAACATTGCACTGAAAATGTGTTTCGGGGCCCCTTTAACATAATACACACAAGATTTCCATCGGCTTCCTTCTTTTTACTAGGTGATTTTAACTTTCCGACCATTTCTTGGATTACCCAGCCTCCCACCCTGTCTCAAGTTTCATCGGATGACAGTGATTGTCTTGATATTTATGCTCCGTTTTTTTACTTAAAGAATTAGTCACTAACGCTACCAAAATCTCTGTCAACGCAGCTCTTTGCTCATTTTCAACATTAACACTGCCTGTCCTAAACGTGCTAGAAAGAAAAAAGACCATACTAGATTATATCAGAGCAGATTTCGATGCCATTAACAATGAATTATCAGTTTTTACTCAAAACTTCTTCGGAAACGTTGATGATCGCTCTGTGCAAACTAACTGGGATATGTTCACGGCCAAAGTTCACGAACTCAGAAATATGTTCAAAGACGCACCATCACTTCTAATCCTCAAGCCTCATGGTATACCGCCCATATAAGACGCCTCTCTAACAGAAAATGCGCAGATATCTTACAGCCTGAATTAAAACCATGTAACGCTCGCTGGGACGCATACAAGACTTCCGCTGATGCCTATATAACTGCGCTTAAGCAAGCAAAAGATAACTTTCTATCACTTTACCATCCATGCTATCTACCAACATTAAAAAATTTTGGCGCGTCATCAACCCGCATACCGAAGAATCTATTAACTGACCAGGTGACCCTATTACGGCTCAGTTATGCGCATCAGAACTTAACGAAACTTTTGTTCAGAACTTCTCGCGCTCATCAAACACCAAACATCCTGTTCCACACCGGTATAATTTCCCAACTATGCCTCAAATTGAAATCGATTAATCTGGCGCTGCTAAACTTATTGATGTCCTACAATTTCATTCATCGCCTGGTTCTGACTCCATTCATGCTAAGTTTTAAAAAAAATACTATTGTATACAGTTCCTTAATGCTAACAAAGATTTTTCAGAAGACTCTCGATAGTTCCGTTCTGCCAACACAATGGAAAGTAAGGAAGGTGGTTCCATTATTCAAATCAGGAAATAGAACATCCCCAACAAATTATGGCCACATCTCGTTCAATAGTACTTGTTGCAAACTATCAGAACATGTCATCTTCAGTAACGTTGTGAACTTTCTCGAGTATAATTCGTTTTTTACACCCGCACAGCATGGATTTCGGAGGTCATTGTCTTGAGAAAACCAACTTGCCAGCTTCACCATCAAACTTCACCATATTTTAGATCGCGCATCAGAAGCTGACTGCATTTTCCAAGATTACTCGAAAGCATTCGACAAGGTATGTCACCGTTTATTATTTTTAAAACTAACCCGACTGAATATCGACTACTATGTTCTGAAATGGATTGAATACTTTCTTCTTAACCGATCGCAGTTCGTTTACGCTAATAATTTTAATTCACCTTTCAGCGAAGTTTACCCGGGCGCGTAAGGGTCAGTGCTTGGGCCCCTTTTATTTCTTATTTACATCAGTTATCTCCCTTCTATTTTATCATCTAACATTCTTTTGTTTGCTGACGACTGTGTTGTTTTCCGCGATATAAAGTACCGCGATGATGCTAACATTCTCCAGCGTGATCTCTATAACATTTCTCTTTGGAGTAATGAAAGGCTTAGGAAACTTAATACTAATGAGTGCAAAATTATGCAAATATCAAGAAGCTCCAACTTTCCGCCTGTGTACTACCTAAATAACGTTGCCTTAGAAGCGGCTACTTCATATAAATAGCTGGGTGTTCATATTTCCGCTGACCTTGACTGGATGCGCCATATTCAGTACATTACTAACAAAGCTATCCGCGTGTTGGGCTACGTGCGCCGTAACTTTTCCAAAACTTCATCTTCTTTCAAATTATTGTTCTATAGAACACTAATACCTTCTAATTTGGAATATGCCGCAGCGATATGGGATCCGCATCTGAAAAACTGACAACTTTGCTTGAGCTGTTTCAAAATAAAGCTGCTCGTTTTATCCTGTCAAACTTAAACCCTACCTCAAGTGTAACAAGCATGAAACCTAATCTTTACCCTTTTTAGCATCCCGCCGGCAGACAATTCGTTTGAGCCTTTTTCATAAGCTATATCATCACCTCACTGCACGCGATTCCCTCATTTCGTGCCCCCAGATACGTGTCAAATCGCATTGATCATCGACACAAAGTTGGCATTGAAACATGGAACACTAAAACGGCATTGCAGTCTTTCTTGCCTCGTACATCACGTGAATGGAACCGGCTTCCCTCAGATATCGTCGACATAATTGATAACCAGCGTTTTCGTTCTGCACTAGCTAAAATTGTATAACAGGAGGATTATAATACTTGTTCTGTAATATGCATTATGTCTATTTATGAATATTGTTTTATAACCGCTCCCCTCTTTAATGCCTTTGTCCATGAGGGTTCAATAAATGAAATGAATGAAATGAAATGGGAAATCTTTTAACCATTTGAAACTTGGTGAGTATTCGGCGGTGCGGGAGATCGAACCCAGCACCCACCCGGATGCGAGGGGGATGCTTTAACCGCTACAGTGTGGGCACCTTAGCTCGTACTCGGGTCCACGCTCCCACGGGCTTGCAGTGTCCGTATTTCCCCCTCTTCTTCTGTGATAGTGTGCTGCGTGTTTGGCTCCCACGTCATGTGCGATAAATGTCTGCGCCCGTTCGCACCCTGCCGTCCTTGTTCCTTACGTACGCCTGACCGGCCTCGCATGGAACGTGTCACAACCCCGGGTAGAAGAAAAGGCTGATACTCCTTTTCTTCTGAGGTAGAGATGAGGACATGGCGTAGATGCATCGTCACTGTTTTTGCCATGCTACTGCTCTCTACTTACGTAACGAAACGAGCCCCTAAGTGTTTGTTTAGTGAGAATGCTTGCTGTCTACACATGACTACATAGCGGCAGACCACGCCTGCATTCCTGCAGTGGGGTAATCCAGGCATAGCACGGATCAGATCGCAGCTGTTTATAACTGCCATGAAATCCACATAGAAGCCCTCGATCCGAATATAGGCTCCTTTGATTGTTATGGTCAAGAGACATCGTATCATTTTCGACACTGATCGAGCGAAGCTGCGCGTTTATCACCAGGGTGCGGACTAACGTCTGAAGCTCTCACATCAGCCCAACGTGATAACTTACTGTTCTTTCCAGGACCAGGGCGTTTATTCAAGGCTGCGTAATTTTCTGAGCAATTTTTCTCGTTCGGCTCAAGTTTGCTGTTTTGGTCAGCAACCAAAAACGGCGCGAGTCGCGCCGGCGGCGTCGCCACCGACCACCGCTGTTACTTCACTGTCAGTGTGACGTGTCTTATAAATGTGACGTGTCCCTGCACTAAAACAGAGTTGAGGTTCCGTGCACCGTTCTCCCTGTTTCCTTCTTCGTTCCTTGTCTTTCACTTGGTTACAATAAGCATTGAAGTACAAAACACCAACTAGCCCCACTTCCCCAGTTAAATTTATTCCGTATTACCGCCACCCCTTCCTGGTCTCCCGATCCTCACCTTTTACGAGCACTAACGGCGACGACCAGCAGCACTTTCTATGTACGATATCACGTACGCACCCTCCTCATGTTTTTGTGTTAGACGCCACTGGACGCGGGCTTTTTTTTGGTTTTCCTGTGCAGCCGCTGCTGTCGCTGACTTCATCGTTTTTTAGGACACATGCAGCGCACCTCAGAAGACCATTATTTTTTTTCCGCGCACCTGTAACTAGTGCCCTGCAATGCACGAACTTATCTGACAGCAAGGCGCAAACTGTCACCGCCTAATTAGTACAGAGGTCGTGTTTTATTGTCTTGCGACTGAGAAAGGGTCGTCGTACTGCTGGCGCGTTTTTTTTTAATTTGACAGTTGCTTCATGCCACTAATGTAATGAATTATATATGTGGAAACAGCTTTTAGAGATGAATAAAGTTTCGATGATGGTGGGCCTATGTCCACGTAACACACGTTTCGCCGCCCACCGAGATACCCGGCGCTTCCGGGTGCTGGATGCATGCTGTTCTCAGCGCATGCCAATCATCGCACCGGTTGGCCGATGTCCGCTTCTGCTGAGGGTCTGCCCTTCCCGCACACAAAAATTGTGTGCGCTTGCGCTTCTCTGTGAATATGAAGTGGTTTTTCGCACACGCGTCTTGAAGGGAAACTGAGCACTCATTCATGCAACATTTCTACGGAGTAAAAATCAATTCTATGGATTTTCTGGCTATGGTGGTCAAGATCGAAAATTACTCAGGGATCATAGACTGGAAGGGCTTGGCGTTGTAGCCAAGCCTCAGGGATCTGACTGCAAAACTTGTGACGCACCGCTGTTTGATTGCGAATTCGGACGATGGTAGAGGCACCTGTGATTCATTGTTTGACCTTTTGAAGCTCATAAAAGTCCAGTTTTCAGTCACAATAGCACCTTCTTTTTCAGAATGCCGTAAGCTGTAGATACAGTCCAACTTCAGTTGGTCCTCAGTGTGCCTTTGACACGACACTGTATCAGGAATCCCCTACGACACGAGAGGTTAGGCAACTGTCTTGCGCCACAGTGACTCTGAATGATTGCCGTGCTATAGTCATGAATGACGACTCCTGTTTATACTTCTTTTCTATCTGCTACAGATAACCTAATCGGGGCCACGTGCGCCTCTCCGCGCATGCGTCGATGGTTCCTCTTTCCTTCTTTCTCTCTTTTCTTTTCTATATATATTTCTGAGCTGCAAATAAAGCGTCGTCTTTTTGCTCTGCGAATCGCCCTAAATTTCATCGCGTCGCTGCTGGCCTTTGGCCGATAGTACCGTAAAAGTGGCGACTAGGATTCTACTGCAGCAAGGAAGGCAAGCACAAGGAGCCCACCACCGACCGCACACAGACTATCGGAATTTGAGGACGAAAAAGATAAGTGGCAGGCGTACCTAGTCAAGGTTGAAGACTATTTCGAAGCGAATGATGTAAAGGACGCTTCTAAGGAAATAGCCCTGCTGGTAGCTGCGCTTGGAACAAGGACAATAGAAATTTTGGACGGAAAGGTAGTCCCGCGAATGCCTAACGCCCCGACCTACAAAGAAGTTGTGCAGACGTTAAATAGCTACTACGACCTGGTACCGAATGAAGTTTTTGAAAGTTTCTAGTTCTTCCATCGCTGCCAGCAAGAAGGGGAATCTGTACATGCATTCATAGTGACAATAGGGCAGACGGCACACAACTG
The DNA here is from genome assembly GCF_052857255.1 of Amblyomma americanum. NCBI lineage: Eukaryota > Metazoa > Arthropoda > Arachnida > Ixodida > Ixodidae > Amblyomma > Amblyomma americanum. Next base: position 246,026,204 of record NC_135497.1, read on the forward strand.
CAATTTGGGAACTATGCTGGACAGAATGATAAGGGAGCGTATTGTGTGCGGCGTCAGATCCAAGAATGTGTCAAAGCAGCTGCTAGCGAAGAAAGATCTGAATCTTGGAAGCCGAGGCTCTTGCCCTTGCCGAAGAGAGCGCTGAATGCGATTCGCAAGCTATTGTTACGGACCAAGAGCAAACAAGATTGCTAAACTCTCTGGTCAATACGAATCGCGCGCGAAGTTGCAAGGCGTGCAACAATGCAAATGTGTCGGTAAGCTTGGTAACAAGACCAATGCTTGTCGACTAATCAAGCTCAAATGTTACAAGTGTGTACGGGCAGGGCATTTAGCGAGAATATGGGCGGCAAATGAAACAAGCAAAACGCTAGCAGAAACTGCTCAGGCGACGGAAACCGAAGAGAGTGATATCAGCACGTCACAAATCTGGTCCTTGACCACCCCGCGCTCTCTCATACCGCCCATCAGGAAATCGTTTGCGTGGGATGGCATCAAAATAATGATGGACATCGATACTAAGTCTTGTGGACGAGAATGGTGACCGTGGAAACATCAAACGGAGTCGTCCAGCGGCACGTAGACCAGGTCCGCCCGCGACCAGAAGCACCAGGGGATAACCAGGCAGTAACTACAAGCAACACACATTGCAGTGAGCCAGACCAAGTAACACAACTACAGTATCCAGAAACGGTGAGCCCCGATGAAGGCATGACTGCTCGGCGCACCCCAAATGGCACCGGTTCCCCAGATCTTCCGGCACCAGATATTTCGGTGGCCCCGTTGAATACAGGTGTCGCCCAACATACTCTGAGACGCTCAAGGAGAGAACGCAAGCCAGTGCAACGCTTTCATTTCTGAGGAGGAAGGAATGTTGCAACTTCATGTATTTTCGAAGTGCGCGTGCGCGCACCTTTTATCGCCTTATCCGGCGATCCTTCAGAGCTTCGGACTATCACCACTAACACGTGCTCCTTCCTATCTTCCTGCCACTAGGCTACTTAAAAATACGCCCTGCACCTATGAATAAGGGGGTCATTTTTGGTTTACTGACTACGCTGCTGCTTCCCTGGTCTGGCGTTACTGCGAGCCTGCCATGGCTATGCTACAGCTACTCTCTATATATCTGAGAGCGGCTTTGCGGAATCGATCCGATCGACTCATTGCACTCTATAAGCGTTCGTTTCGGTCCCAAGGAAGGATGCGCTCGTTTCACATTTAGCAGGCAGTGCGCATCGTCAGCTTGTGGAGAATCACCCGGCGGTGGCGCCAGATGGCGCCACGTTCTCGTCAACAGCGCGCGCTCCTTGCTCGCCGTGGTCAACCAGCGCGCTAGGAGTGACGGGCGATGGTTGGCGGTAAGCAGTAGCGGCAGGCGCTACGCTAAATGTGTGTGATATCTTGCGCAGGCTGTCACACCGTCGCAGTGTCTCGCATTCGCATTCGTATTCGGATCCATAAGAAAGGGAACGTCACTGGTCAGTGTTTCCATCTGCGCCGTCGACGGCACGGTGAAGCATCGCTGGGTCAGCTAGGCGTTCACATGGTTGTTGTAACCATGCAAACGGCGCTGCCAGCCTTGGCATGAACGAATTACAGAGTACAGGCAACCATGGAGTGCGAACTTCTGCCACGTGCTAAGATAGACTGTTTTGATTGGTCGCCCTGAGTGTCGTCATTTGGAGATTGAAATGGGAATGGGAAGCTGCGCGAAAATCAAGTGGAGGGCAGCATTTTCTTTGCTTCTATTTTGAAATTTCTTCATTGAATAAGCCCCGTTTCTATGCATCGATTCTCGTAATTTTTTTGAGTCAGCATCTGTGTGACATGAAGAATCCATCGGAAGCGTAACCAGCATGCCTTCAAGCAGTGTTTCGCAGCCCCTTTAACGAAGCAGACCATTTTATTAACAATTAATTTTAGTTTGTACAAAAAGTGCCCCTTTTCTTCCAATAAACAGTTGGTAGTGTGAGCATGTGTTGTCTTTTTCTTCCTTGTGGTGTCGTCATTGCGACGCAGTTCTTTCAGTCATGCACACACTCGCCCCACTGGCCGTCATTCTGAAGTGACAGCGTATGTCTGCGTGACGCACTCTGTGCAGCTCGCAGCCGTCAAGCTGAAGGAAAAAAATTCCCAGCACTGTTTGAAGGGCGTGTTTGTCTTACTAACCTGCTAAAAGCACCGATCAGAGCTTGGGGAGTAACGTCGGGTATGCTCTAAACGCGTATTCAAAATTGGCGCTGTGTGACAAGTAGACGTGAAATCCACGACAGCAGGAAGGCGGCGCTGCACAAACTTCAGTTTCGGTTGTCTTTTTTAGCTACCACGGCTTGTTTGCACTAAAACAAACTGTGTTTGAAAATAAAATAAAAACAAATTATTCGTTCAGCAGGAATCGAACACTACTATTCCGCGTGTGAGGGGAGTTCACTAACCACCACGCTACGCAGCGCGCGGATTCAGCCGCGTATAAAAAGACACCGACGGAAGGATAATGTATGCAGCAATCCTAGCGGAAATTGCCCTTCTTTTTCCTCACTTTTCGGCTTTCGTTTGGCCAGTGCTGGCGGTAACGCGTTACAAGTAACGGCGTTACCGGTAACGCGTTACTTTTTGATAACTTGGTAACGTACTCCTTACCATTTCCGAACTGTATCGCGTAACATACTTACGTTAACGTTTTCCAGTACCGTGAGGTGTTACGTTAGTAGTTACTGTTTATTCGATTTGTCCCCCTCTCCACCCATTTTTTAGAGAAAGAATGCACAGAACACTTAGTGATGTTGGAAATAAAGAAATGTACCGGTGATCTCGATGACCCTTGTTGCGGCTCGCATACTTACCAGAAAACGCCGGCCCTTGACAACGCACCCAACCCAAAGAAAACGACTGAATACCCTTAAAGCACGAAACACGTGCGCGACCACACATTTACACACTTGCCTCACCTAGCTCCCCTTCCCAAAGCACTCACACACACGACTCAGTAAATAGCGGAAGCATGCCTAGCCTTTTGGAACATCACATTTTTCAGAATTACTGTAGATTTGTTGACTGTTCAGCGCTGTTTTCTTTGTGAAGTTGGAATTGATAGAAAGGCGTCATTTTGTGCTTAATATCAGGTTAAGAATATGGCTTCACCATGTGCCACAGAGTTAGACGCCATTACATGAAACTCTACAGGCAACTTTATGCCACTGTAACATTGGCCAGCTCCTGCACATTTGTGCAAAGTAATCTCGTTACATCCGTTTATGTGAAATATGAGCTTCATTTATTCCTTTATTTATTTGTTGTTTTATTTATTTATTTCAGTTACCCTCTTGGCCCGGCGGGCATTAAAGAGGGGAGTGGGGCTTGAGAAACAAAAATAAATGGAGGAAGAGGGGAAACGGGGTACATAACATTAACACCTATGAAGCCAAATGAGGTTTGAAAATACAGAGATTGCACAATAAAATTATAACAGCAAGCAGAACAAACAAACACGCGTAAGTAGCAAATTATTTGATGCTAAAAACACCAGACAGGGCGGAATCAACAACCTAAAAGCAAAGACGCGCAAGATATGCATACAGGCAGTAGCAATCGATATAGCAAGAAATGAAGCAGATATGAATGCGCGTACAACGCGGAACATGATCGCTGGTAGCAAAAGCACGCAACTTCACCTACAAGAACATTTGGCTAAGAGAAATCAAGCGGCATTGTAATGTACACATAGGTTTCCTTTGAATTCCTCGACACGGTCGGCAAGCACCAGTGTTCCAGGCAGGCAGTTGTACTCCGATGAAGTTTTAGGTGTAAGGTAATATTGATGAGATGCAGTTCGAAAACGAGGTATTCCTTCTTTAGAGGGGTTATCGACACGCGATGAGACATGTGCCAGATGCGTTATAAGTGCATTCTTCAGGGTTCGATTACTGTGATCAGTTTTAAAGAAAAAACATAAGCGGGAGATTTTTCTCCGCAGCGACAAAAGTTCTAGTGATAATGTGTCTTTCATGACTGTTACGCTTGATAAACGACCATAGTCACTGAGAATGAAACGTGCGGAGCGATTATGAGCTGATTCTAGAGCATTGGCTAATAAATTTGCGTTAGGATCCCATACTGAGGCAACATATTCCAGTTAAGAACTAACGAGTGATTTATAAAGTAGTAGTTTCAAAGATGACGGCACCTTAGAAAATTTACGTTTAATATAGCCTAGCATGCGGTTTGCGTTTGCGATAATGGAAATAATGTGTTAATTCCAAGTTAAGCTTGATGTAACACCACGGTACTTATATGATGTTACAGATGTTAATGAGGCCCCATTAAGGTTATATGAAATAGGACAAAAATTCCGTGACGAGAAAAGCGCATTACTTTACATTTCGTCGTGTTGAGTGCCATATTCATGCAGAGCACCAGTTGGAAACCGCATCAAGATCAACTTGAAGCACACCGACATCGTTAGTAGTTTTTATTGACCGATATGTGACACAATCATCGGCAAAAAGTCTGACTGATGATTTTAGGCTATTATTGGACAAGTCGTTGATATAGATGAGAAATAAAAGAGGACCAAGCACAGATCCCTGTGGGACGCCTGATGTTGCATGAACTGATGAGGACAGGTAGCCATTAGCGCGAACGAATTGGGTGCGATTAGTTAAAAAGCATTGAATGCATTTGAGTACGTTTTATTCAATAATAAGCTTATTAAGTTTGCAAAGGAGACTGTGAGACACTTTATCGGAAGCGCGACGAAAATCTAAATATATGCAATCAATTTCAAACCCATCATCAATTGAAGAATTGTTATCCTGAAAATTGTTATCCTGAGTCCTTGCAGCAAAGAAGCACTCATAAAATTTATGGTCATGGAGTAACGGCAAAGTAACGTGCGGTAATTTTTTCGGTAACGGTAACAGTAACGCGCTACCTTTTTTTTAGGTAACGTAGGGCGGTAACGCGTTCCTATTTTTTAGCGTAACGAGTAACATATTTAGTTACTTTTTTCCAGTAACGCCTGCAACACTGCGTTTGCCACACTCTATCATCTAGAACACTCTACTAGAGAGAAGACTGGCGCCCCGCCTATCGGAGTTTGCATGAGGCTTCTTCGAGACCACCTGTTTCCTGTCTGCCTCCGTTGCGCGATCGTGGCGCTGCGACCCTACCGTCCCTTAAGGGCGGTTCACATGGAAGCGATTGAGCGACCAGCGGCGCGGCGCAGCGGTGCTTTTCGCAAGGTTCTGTTTCACATGTGTCACTCCCGTGGAGTTTCTTACTATTAACTAGAGGGAAAGCTGGCGCCCCGCCTATGGGAGTTTGCATGGAGCTTCCTCGATACCACCTGTACCACCATGGGCGCTCTAAGCATCATAAAGCGGACAGCTACCGACTGCAGAACTACAACTTTTGGCCAAAAAATAATGAAAAAACAAACGTTGTTCGCCTCCCCTCAAGAGGAGCAGAGTGCGAACCCCCCGGCTGCCACCCCCATGTGCCACCCCAGCGTGGACCCCACCGTTGACGCGCCGCCAGAGAGCTTCTCGGAGCTTTTCTCCTTTCACTCCCCTACGTCCCCGGCCGCCATCTCTGATGCAACGGGCGCCTTCTCGCCGGAGCCGCTCGCATCTTTCGGCTCAGAGGACGACTCGAGCCAGGACTCTGAGTCCACCTCGTCCCAGACGGATCAGGACGGGCCGTCCTTGAGCGGTGCAGTGTTGCGCCTGACGGGGGACCCGACCTGCGAGCAACGCCAAGCCCTCTCCACCTCGGTACACCAAGCCCTGCCCTGTCATGCGCCCCGCCCCCAGCCCAAGGGAGAGGAGACGCAACCAGCCGGTGGTGGGTTGTCGCCAACACCGGTCGTTACTTCGGCGGCGTCGAGTGGAACGCTGAGTCACCACGTGACGGTCAGCCAGCCGCTCGATCTACGAGCAGTGGCCGAAATGGACACAGGAAAGCTAGCGGGGAAGCACGCGAGGGACGCGGATGATAATTCCGATGGCGCTGTCTCGCCCCAGGCTAAAAAGTCTGCCCCAAGCTCCGCTCTTGGCGGGGCTTCCTAAAGGAGTACTGTCACCGTCGACGCTCTTTATCACCATCATGGCGCTAGTGAACCTTCTCTCCCTGAATGTTCAGGGTTTTAGGTCGCCGGACAAGCAGAGAGAGGTGATGCACTTCGCCCGAGCGCAGGGCGTCGACATCCTGTTTTTACAGGAAACTAACATACGTTACCCACACGAGGTCTCCGATTTTAAATCCAGGTTTTGTGTTCATGCTTTTTTTTTGGTTAACTACTTCTGTTTCGTGCGGTGTTGGTGTGGTTTTTGTTAACAGCTCTTTTCGCTCTGGCGCGCACTGCATTTACGGCATTGACGGTCGCACACTTTCGGTGGATTTTTATTTGGGTAGCAGGCGTGTCAGGGCGGTAGTGGTCTATGCACCAGCCCGCCGTTCTGATTCGTCCGGTTTATTTAATTTGTTAGATTCTTTTTTGTTGGACTGTTATCCTTGTTTTCTAGTCGGCGATTTCAATTGTGTTTTAGATCCCGTTCGTGATGTTCGCGGTCCAGGCCAGGGGCGACCCTACGCCGGAGCACGGTCACTGCGGGATATTTGTATTCAATTTTCTTTGACCGACGCGTGGGTACAACTACATGGTGACAGTTTTGGTGCTACCTGGGAGAGGGGCAGGTCAGCTAGTCGTCTCGACAAATTCCTGTTTCCTCGCGAGTTGGATTGTTGTGTGGTATCGTGTGACGTGCTCGCGTTTCCCCCGGGCACCCCACGTATTAGCGACCATCGACCTCTGTCAGCAGTACTGGACATGGGCGGTGGCGCCCCCCGTGTCGACGCGTGGCGTTTGGATCCATGTCTGCTGACAGATTGGTCGAGCGTGACTTCTATTGAACAGGCGTTGGAAGGCCCGGTTGGAGACATTGCAAGTGCCAACACCTGGGATGACCTCAAATCGACATGGCGGGCGCTTTTAGTTAGCGAAGGGCGCCAGCGCAGGAGGCGTATCTCGGAGGAGATAAACACAACCCTTGCCCGTATTCGCATTGTACAGCGCGGCGCGCCGCTTACCTTTGCCATGCGCGATTACCTCGCCCTTTTAAAAGCGCGCTATCACATGCTTCTACGCCAGTCCTCGCGAGCCGCAAGTCAGGCACTAGTGCAGGGTAGACCAGTGTCTGATCCAACAGTGCTGCGGCAGGTGCGCACAGGTCGTCTTGATGAGACACGACAGGTTCGCGTGGAGGAGGTCGTTTTGCCGGACGGTTCCAGGAGCAGCAGCGCGGCTGTCATCTCTGCCGTTTTTAAGCATCACTTCTCACAGCTGTTTGTTTCTGAGGCCGGACGGTGGGACGCCGCCTCCTTCACGGTCGCTTTAAGCAGTTTTCTCGGCCATCTGCCGCAGGTGCCGAGCGATGTCTGCACACAGCTCGGCGCTCCGGTGAGCTCAGAGGAACTCTTTGCCACAGTTAAAGGCATGAACGCTGCCTCAGCTCCAGGCCCTGACGGCATTCCCATTAGCTTTTATGCGCGGTTTTACACCGTTCTGGAGAAACACCTTCTCCAGATGGTGAACGCCTTCGTCAGGGACGGCGAGAGGCCGGAGTCCTTCAGAGAGAGCCGTATTGTGCTCATCCTTAAGCCTGGCGGGAGCCCATCTGACCCGCAGGCGTGGCGCCCGATCACACTGCTTAATGCAGATTACAAGATTGTGGCGTCACTGCTGGCTAAAAGGTTGAGTACGGTTTTAGCGGAGCTCATAAGCCCTGTACAGACATGCAGTGTGCCCGGACGATCGGTGTTCTCGTCTCTCGCACTAACGCGTGACTTGTTCACGTTCACCTCAAGAGCGGGAATACCGGGTTGTTTCGTCTCACTTGATCAGGCTAAAGCCTTCGACCGAGTTGAGCACCGCTACCTTTTGGAGTTCTCGGGGCTTTCGGCTTTCCGTCCGAGTTCGTGGCGCGGTTAGCACAGTTGTACTCTGGCCTTACAGCTCGGTTGTTTTTTAACGGTTCGTTGAGCGACCACTTCAATATCGAGCGCGGCATACGACAGGGTTGTCCCATGTCGTCTTTGCTATTCGTGTTGTGTTTAGACCCACTCCTGCGGCGCGTAACTGAGTGTCCATCAGTGCGCGGGTTCCCTTTGCATGGCCAAGGTCAGGTGAAGGTGTCCGCGTACGCTGACGACGTGTCCCTGTTTTTGCGAGACGAGGACAGGTACGCAGCGTTCTTACGGCTTTTTGCGTGTTACAGCGAACTGTCCGGCGCCCTGCTTAACAGGGGGAAGAGCAAAGCTCTGCGCTTTGGCGCTTTTACGTCAGACCTGCTGGGCGACGTTGAGTGGGTCTCGGCGGTCAAGGTCCTTGGCGTCGTGTTCCTCTCCTCAGGAGAGGTAGCTCGCGAGTCGTGGTCGCAGTTAAGAACGACCGCAGAGCGACGTCTCGCAGTGGCAGCGCGTTTTCGCTTGTCGCTATCTGTGTGCGCGCCACTCTTCTACGCAGCTCGCGTCGCCTGTCCGCCGCGCACATTCATGCGTCGTTTGGCCACACTTTGTGGCGCTTTTTTCTGGGCGGGAAAGACTGAGACCGTCGCTCGCGCGCTCCTCCGCCTTCCCACGCGCATGGGCGGTTTCAGCTTGCCCGATTTGCGCACCATGTGCAGTGTTCTAGCTGTCCGAGGCGTCCGCGACCTGGTAAACGTCACCGACTACCCGGGGAGGGGACTTCTCACCTACCTTCTTGGGACGTCGCGGCGCCTCTTTTTTGGTCCGGTAACAGGTCCTTCAGCCGAACAGCCGCCACGGTTTTTTAGGTATGTCTGTCGGGCGGCCGAGTCTCTCACAGCCGCTCTGCCCGAGGTCGACGTCACTAAGACACAGGCCTCCCGTGTTTGCGAGCTCCTTGCTATCCAGGAGGCTACTCCAGAACAGCTCGAACGGAGCAGGCGGGTGCGGTGGCGAAATTTGACGTCTGGCGCTCTTCCACCAGACGTTCGTGACTTCGGCTGGCTGCGAGGCTGGAGGGTCTTGCCCACGGGAGTCCGTGTTGCAGCGTGGGGCATCGCCCCTTCTTCGCGGTGTCCTCAGTGTGGCGACACTGAAACCCTGCAGCATGCCATGTATGACTGCGTGGTGGCTAGAACGTTTTGGCGGCTCATGTCGCGTATGTTTTTTGTTTCCCTGAACTCCCGCACCCGGCCACGTGAATCATTTGTGCGGCTTCTGCTCTGTGTGGGTGCGTTTGTTTTGTGGCGGCAGAGAGGCGTGGCTTCCTTGCAGGGTCGACCTCAGCGGGCCATGTTCCCATTGTTGCTGAGGGTGAGAACGCGCCTCTTCGAACAGGCGTGTTTAGACTGGGTCACCCTCGACGAGGAAGAATTCCTACGCCGATGGAGCACCCGGTTCATCCACACAAGCAGGGGCCGCGTAACCGTGCAGCTCCTGCTATATTGAGTGTGCTGTGCGCTCCTTGTGTGCGGCGATTGTGCGCGGTGTGTAGTGCGTGCATGCCCCGCGTGCTTCCCCCCCCCCCCCCCGCACGCATGGACCCTCTTTTGAACTCTTTTGGACTTTTATGCCTTTTGTATTTGTGCACTTCATGCCAACGTACATTTTTGCATAAGTAGATTGCCGCTAAAGCATGTCATTAGTTTTTGTTGGGCGACATTACTCGCCGTTCTGTGCCTATGTTTTTGTGAGGGATACCAGTTCCTTCCAGGCCCGTGGTCAATAAACTTCTCTTCAATCTGTTCGATAATAAAGAATGTCGTATCATTCAATATCCTGTCTATAAATCGTAACAAACGAGCAGAAAAGCATGAAAATGCAAAGTTTGCTCAAAATAAGCGATGGCTTGCTCTCCTATTGGCCAAGCATCGCAGACCACAAAAGCCAATATTTCGTGCTTAACTGGCGCATCTTTAAAAGAAATAAGTTTTCGATAAAAATGTTGTCGCTTCAATATTTTAAAAGGTTTTACACAACTTTTCGGAAAACAAAACACTTTTATTAACGTCGTGGGTTGTTGTGTTTTCGCTACTATGGCTTATGCACACTACTTTTACGCCGAAGTCGTCTGCGCGCGGAGCGCGCCGTGGATACGGAATGGGATATCTCAGTAACGCCACTCTGTGTTCCTAAAAAAAATTACTGTTTCGCACCAAGTAGATCATCGCCCCATGATGCTATGCGCGCCCATGGAGGTTCAGCAGGCTCCAACTCAGCAGTTGAGCACCCTAATCACAGAGCCACTGCGGCCAGTGTTTAACTGGCCCTCTGAGCAATAGGCCCTCTGAGCAATGAAACAGTGTGTATGTGATTAGAAGTGCATGCGGTATACATTACAGGAGTTAATGTGCACACCTCCCATTCACATCGTTAATGCGTCTCAACGGTTCACATCCAAGCGATTGAGCTAACTGAGCGACCAGCGGCGCGGCGCAGCGATGCTTTTTGCAAGGTTCCGTTTCACATGCTTCGCTATAGGGCGTTTACTGCCGCTGCGGATCCCAGTGTTGCTGGCAAAGAATACGAGCTCGCGGTTGCTTCCGGTGGTTTGCAATAATGAACATGAACAATGTTCATGCGTTAGTTTCTCAAGATTGCTCAAATTTTGTTAAGAAATATAAAACTCTTCGTTTTTTAAATATCAACTACTTCTTATTTTGATGCAAATAATCACATTTTTTTTAAGTTCGTACGTACGTGTCGGAAGCACGTGTAGTAAACAAACATTTGTCTTTCCCGCACGAATCTTGTCACGTGGTTTTTCCGCCGTGCAGTCATTGGTCAGAAGGCGGAGCTATCGCGCTGTCGCTGCGAAAATTTCCAGCTTGGAAACCCTTCGCTCTGGCCGGCCGAGATCGCGCTTTCGAAGTGCTGCGAACAATTTTGAATCTATCCATGTTAGTATATACTCAATCCGCAGGCCTGCACACGCCTTGCGCATTGAGGTATTCCAGTTGCATATTGTTTATGGACACAGGTGATGTGGATTCGTGCCGTATAAAAATATTCTGCCGCATATCTCAACTATACTCCTTTTTATGGTCGCAACATACCATGATCACAATTCAAAAAGGCTGTATGTACACTGCCCGTTCGAATACTAATTGAAGCCAGCTGGCAGAGTGAGATATTCAATCATGAACACGACTCAAACAAGAAAATTAGCTCTGTTTTCATACAGCTATATTTCGGCTAACAGACTTCGAGATGGAACAAATACGCCTTGCCAAGTGCTATAACTTCACCTGAATTTGAGCAACTTTTGTTAAAAAAACTAACCGTTTATTTCACTCTATATACTTAAACTTAGCTCCTAGGAATGCACTCCTACCTTATTCCAACTTAAATTACTATTTGAGTACTGCCATCTGGTTTTGGGAACAGCATCAAAAAAGCCTTAACAAACTATTTGTGTTACAAAAAAAGACAACAAAGCACGTCGCTGGAATCAGTTTCACAGCCGACACCCGTCCTTTCTTCCTTGAATATAAAACTACGTTAGTTAATATTATGCACGAATAATAATGTCCAACATTCGCGAACAAAAATTTTGAATATTAGAGAAAGGTAAGGTACTAATTTATGGAAATATTGAAGATAAGGAAACACTGAAGGCGCTTTTTAACAAATTTCGAGAATTAAGTTAGGCAAATATAGACTGTTCGCCTGCAGACACGAAGTCGCGGCCATCACCTGAAGCCTTGACCCAACAGCGCGTCCACGGCGGTGACAACGCAACCTTTTTGGTTCATTAAAGTTTTCAATAAATGCATGAACTGAATAGGCTTAAATAGGACTGCTAACTGAATATACGAGGAGGAGAAAGAAAATTCACCTTCGGTTAGATCCTTGGTGGTTTAGCGTACATTTTACGTGCCAGTCCCACCTACGCCACATATGCAACTTGAATTCATTGCTTTCTACCGCACCAATTAAAGCCTTTCCACCAATTAGGGCCGTACACGCGATTCAGCTAGAGAGGAACCTAGAATATCGCCATGATGAGTGTCCATCCACTAATTATCGCGTGCTTACATCCACTCTGCCATGAGCCACCATCTGGAGTACCCTTTCATTGACAATGCGCGACAAGTGATAACCGCGTGCGAAATAAATTTACCAGAGTCCGAATCGTGGGTTCAACCAATTTATTCCTGCAATTACTACACTGTACTCGTTTTCTTTTCTGATACTTGAATGTGACATCACTGACCTGTCATCATCAGCCTATGGAACTCGCCCGCTTTAAGAAATTATTTACGGGCCGACCTGCTGCAACATATACGCTTTGTGGCGAAATTAGTGCTTTGATTAGGCATCCGTCGGCAATATTTGAAGGTATCGACGCTACTAACTGTTTTGGAAAGGTGCAAGATATACGCATATATGATTCTAAGAGCCCAACATTTCTACCGATTTGATAGAACAACCATTTATATTTTTGCGTGCGTACTTCCAGAGCTTGTTTACTTTGGCTGGAACTATCAGCTGTGGTATGCGCGAGAAGTGATTACCACTGGAACAAAATTGATCACGGTATAAATCGTGTATTGAACTCCGCAATACCGGCCCTAGAGTCATTTTGATTCCTGAAATGGGAGGGTGGCTTGTCGGTATTTTTCAAGAGCCTGCGCTGTTTGAACAGTTATCCTCTGTAGTTCTATTTACATAAAGTACATGCCTGTGTTCTTCCTCTGCTGGTGTTTTTTTTTTTTTGAGGCGCCGATTGTCGTTAATCAGCGCTCGGAAGTGCGAAACCGGGCGCGCGCCTCCAGCCGCCACAGACGCGAGAGGCCCGGGAACGGTATAGGTCACCGCGCCCCTAGCGGCGGCGGAGAGCGCGACTCGTATAGCCCTCCTCTATGTTTGCAAACAAACGAGGTGGCGCTGCAGTCGCTTGCGGGCGCGTGGTAGGCAAGAGGCGCGTCCGAATAAATACCGAGCTTTTTTTTAATTGGTTTTTGGGGGAAAGGAAATGGCGCAGTATCTGTCTCATATATCGCTGGACACCTGAACCGCGCCGTAAGGGAAGAGATAAGAGAGGGAGTGAAAGAAGAAAGGAAGTAATAGGCGCCGTAGTGGAGGGCTCCGGAATAATTTCGACCACCTGGGGATCTTTAACGTGCACTGACATCGCACAGCACACGGGCACCTTAGCGTTTTTCCTCCATAAAAACGCAGCCGCCACGGTCGGGTTCGAACCCGGGAACTCCGGATCAGTAGTCGCTGAACCCAACTCCAAACCGTCCCTATGTTGTCTCTAGTTGAACCAAACCTGACACTGCCTGTTCTCTAAAATGTTTTAGATGTCCCCAACCAATGTTTATATCAGACTGCGAGGTGTGCGTTTTTCTACGTTTTCTACGTGGGCGAACTTCAGTCGTACCCACTGACGATCTATCATCGCGTTGCGAAGAGTACTCGTTGGTGATAGTCAGCTGAAGCGTTTGTGCAAATCTCGTCTACGGGTGCGCCCGTCGGTCGAGACCTGCACGTTCAGCTTGCATGAGGCCAGGGAGCGGAGTGGTGTTGAGCGCGGGTTTTCACGGCTTGTTGGCGCGTTCTCAGTTTCTGCGAATCACAGCAGTGGTTGATGCTTTCAACTTAGTTATTTCTCGATGAACACGAGCCCGCTTTGGCCACGTACGAGCATTCAGAGGAATAGTTCCGCACTGGCGCCTCCAGCCGCCACAGACGCGAGAGGCCCGGGAACGGTATAGGTCACCGCGCCCCTAGCGGCGGCGGAGAGCGCGACTCGTATAGCCCTCCTCTATGTTTGCAAACAAACGAGGTGGCGCTGCAGTGGAAAACTGGAAGCGTGGAATGGATGCGTGGAAAACTGGAAGCGTTCCTACCGTTCTACGCTAGGAATTGAATAAAATATTAAGTGTTTGACACTCTGCTTTAGGTGGAATGATTTTATTTCGGGACAGTGCTGAGGGGCTGGCGTTGTTTCGGCGGAGCAAACTTGGGCTCACCGTCTGTTGATATACGTCACGTGTCACGCATTGCGAAAAGTGGGGACAGCATCGTGTCCCCGATGTTCTCTGCCTCTCGTAAGCGCTGTTTTTAGCCGCAAGGTCGCGCACCAACCAGGCCGACTACCCCCTTGTTACACTGGTAGAAATTTATAAAATTACGCCTTTTAGATGTGTGTTCGTCGAAAATTGTGAGGTAATTGCGCTTGTGATGGTCCCGGCACGTCACGAATTCCGCGGGTTTCCGAAGACGGAGCACCACCATCTTAATATCACTACGAAGACGAGAGATCAGAGGTTACGGTGATTTCAGTGGCGCATTTTTTATGCGTTGCATATTGCAATCACTCAGTTCAGCCCTTGGGCGCGGCCGGGCAGCCACAATTGACCTTTAGCGTAACCACGTGACGTGACGTCACGACAGCCGGAGAAAAAGCTGGGCCCCAACTCGCGCGGTCGCGCGCGGCCGCAGCCCCCACCTGACTCCCGCTTCATTTGGTTACATATCTCATGCATAAATAACGAAAACACTTTTCATTGCCGCGTCCCCTCTCAATCTCGTTACATGTCTCTGAGTACACCTGCGGCTGCTTCTTTCTAGACAAGCTTCGCGATCATGTACTACCTCATATGAGGTACTACCTCATATAAACTGTTTCATATTTTTTATTTATTTATTTATTTATAAATACTGCGGTCTTGAACAACAAGACCATCGCAGGTGGGTACATAATTTGTGTAACACCAAAGGACAAAAAAAAGGAAATACAGCAAACAAGGCATCACAGCAACGAAATTAATACATCACACTGTACTGTATCGTTTCACAACCTCAGAATATATATACTGCAGTCATAGAGCCAAGCATATAATTAAGTAAATCTCAACAAATTACTCATCAACAGAACATTTAAAATTTCGTCACTTTTTGCAGCAGTGCCTCAAAATGGGACAAATTATTCTCTTCGACTATATGACCAGCAAGGTTGTTCCATTCGGTAATAGTTCTAGGAAAATAGGAATATTTGTAGCAGTTCGTTCTTGTGGATAAAGGTTTTACAGAAAGAGAATGTCTCAGGCATGTTGCATAACCACTAGAGTAACTAACAATTTTTGAGATGTCAATGTTGTATTGCCCATGAATTAACTGGAAAAAGAATTTCAAACGACAGATACGGTTTCTATCAGTAACGGATGGTAAGCCACTCTTTTTAATAAGATTAGTGATAGAAGTGCGACCATAGGAATTATAAATAAATCTTACTGCTTTCTTTTGAATCCTTTCTAATTTGTTAATGTTAATCTTGGTATATGGGTCCCAGATCATTACGGCATATTCTAAGATTGGCCGCACAATAGTGTTATACGCAAGGAAACGTGTTTCAGGAGTAGCGAACCGTAGTGCACGCCTCAAGAAGAATATTTTGCGCAGAGCATTTGCCGAGATGGTATCAATATGTTTGTTCCAGGAAAGATTATTGGAAATCCATAGGCCGAGATATTTGTAGCATGTTACCTCTGAGAGTGCACTATCGGAAGTACCATACTGGTAGAGAAGAGGATTCCTTTTAAGCGTTATTCTCATATATACTGTTTTATCAAAATTTATCACCATTTGCCACCTATCACACCAGCGCATTACCTTCCGAAAGTCATTATTTAGCCTGATTTGATCTTCACTTGAGTTAATTCGTTCATAGAGGACACAATCATCGGCATATAACTTAACATTAACAGAGAGATCTTGGACGATATCATTAATATAAATAATAAACAAAAGCGGTCCAAGCACAGATCCTTGAGGAACTCCCGATTCAACTGGAATGCAATGTGAGAGGGCACCATTTAGTGTAACAAACTGTCGCCTTTTTGTCAGGTAAGCCTTAATCCAGGTTATTAGTTTATCGTTTTTTATTACAGAACTCAATTTATATATTAGCTTGTTATGAGAAACCGTATCAAAGGCCTTGCGGAAATCTAAAAATATTACGTCAGTTTGTTTTCCTTCGTTTATATCTTCTGCAAAATCATGAATTGTTTGTATTAGCTGTGTACATGTCGAATATCCTTTCCTGAAACCATGTTGAGCTTCGATATTACGTTATGTTCTTCAAGAAAGGTAGATAAATGTTTATGAATAATGTGCTCAAGTATCTTACACGCTGTGGAAGAAAGTGAAATAGGGCGATAGTTTTGCACCTGTGTTTTGTCGCCAGTTTTATGTAAAGGTTTAACTCTGGCAACTCGCCAGTCATCGGGTAGGGCGCCTTCCTGTATAGACCTTCTAAAAATGACACATAAATACTTGGAGCACCATTGCGCGTACTGCTTCAGAAAGGCATTTGGGATGTCGTCTGGGCCAAACGATTTCTTAACATCAAGATTTAGAAGTAAATTGAACATTCCATTTTCAGATATGGTAACATCAGGTATAGGGGGTAAAGACAGACTGCAAGATGGGAGATGACCATTGTCTGCAGTAAAAACAGTTTTAAAGTGGTTATTAAAGGCTACACAGGCTGCATTATCATCGCGAATACATTTTCCATTTATTACAAACATGTCGGCACTGCGGGAACTCGGGGTAATCGTCCTCCAGAATTTTTCAGGAGATTTTTTTAATAAATGATGGGACACAGCTTATGACACATGCATAATGCAATGAAAAAGCATGTGGCTTTTAGCGCACTTACGCTATTCTAAGCATGCCAACGTGACCGCGCAAGATTGCCACACTTAACTTACCAGATTTTTTCTACTCGAATCAAATAAATATGTCGGTCATATTAATAGGTAGTTTCATGTAAATACTAAACACTAGTAAATAATAAACGCGCTGTTATACGTTCGCATGACCTCTACACACGATAAAACATGCTGTGCTATCAACAAAAGAACGCATTCGTTAATGGCGAATGAACCTGCGGGCTGCCCGTGCACACTGGCTCAAGGTGATAAATATGCTCGCAGCTAAATATGTGCTTTCTTTTTCCTTGCGAAATTTTAAGCGTACTATGCTGATGTTCTGGTGAATGAGCGCCGCAGCTTCCCTGCTAAGAAGCACACTGACAGGCAGCGCCAATCGACACCCAGACTTCGCGCTTTACTACCGCGGCCCATTTCCTAATGCGTTATTTGTTTGCGACAAACCTACCTAGGCTAGTTTAATTTTCCTTTTTATGCTACTACGGGGATCCAGCAGTGACGTAGCTGGCCAATACATGCTGTTTCTGCAGCGCGCAGGCATGATGCAACCGCCGGTAGCTGCGGCAGGCACGATCAGGCGGAACCTGTTTTGCCTACCGTGCGAAAGTCGCTACTGACATCAGCGCCACCGTTTTTTCGTGCCGTCGCGGTGTGAAGGAGGTCTATATGAAGTACAAGTTCAAATAACAAAATAAATGCGCGGGAACGAGGACGGACTTTGACATCAAGATACCCGCTATGTGTGGCTCTTTTGAGCGTTATTTATGCTGCTCGAGGCGATGGATATTAAGGCCCACATTCGGGCGGCACTCAATACAAGCAGAAATTTGTATGAAGTGAATGGTGGAACGCCGCGACCGCAGGATATATCGAGGTTTTCTCTGATCCTCGGAGCCTTCTTGGTACGCTTATGTCAGCCTTGTTTAGTTTGAAATGCGTACATAACTATTTCAGATCCCTTGATAAAATGGGGGCAACTTTCTGTGGCGCTGTAGTAGAAGATACGAGTGCGGCGAAGATACGAGTGCCACAAGATAGCCAGCATATTCGGCGACTAGTATCCCTTCCCATGAATATCCGAGTTTTCAAGTCAACTCGGGAGCCGACACAAGCCGGCTGACTCTCAACATTTTTGAGGACGAAGCTTTGAATCATCGTTTATATATGCCAAACGTTCGATATGAGGCGATGACGTAGTTTGGTGCTATCGCGAGCTAATCTACACCCCTGTCAGCACGTGCAGATACCATGCCCAACTGCATGCGGGCGCAACATGCCTGGTGTCGAGAGCAGGCGCGCGCCCGCGTGCGCCGGTCTCGACAAGGCCCCGTTTGCTCGCACGTTTAAAGGGTCCCTGAAAAGGGTGTTTGAGGCTGTGTATAAAATGCCCGCATTATGTAGAGTATGGGCCAACGAGCGTTCATGCCGCGTATAAGACCCCAAAAGCGAGCCGATAATTTGGAAAGCAATTTTAAAAAACTCCCGCTTCCGCACCTGGCGGCGACCTGCGGTGAAGGCCGAATCCGCGCTCGTTAAGTCAGCATCCGCGCTCGTTACGTCATGCAGCGCTCGTTACGTCGGCAGCAGACTACTAGCTGGTTCGCACGTGTCGGCAGCGGGCGGAGGGGGCGAGTGCGAGGAGCTGCCGGAGGAGCGCCGACCACGGTGCAATTATGTTATTCTAACACCGTGGCGCCGACATTTCAGCGTGCAAAAAGTGACGAGAGGAGAGGGAAAGGCGCGAAGACACGGAAATTCAATTTCTGAGTGCAAATAACTAAGCTTCCACAAAACGCATTAAAAAATCCTTGCTGGAGGTTATTTGTGAAGAGGCATCTTTTAGCATCCCAGGCATATCCCCTTTAAGTTCCCGCCTAACATAAGTTAGCGATCACGGACTTGGATATATAAGGTGAAGCGAGTCGTCAAGTTAGCGCAGCTGACTTAATCGTCTTATCTATGGAATCTAGGGTTTATCTGAGTCTGCTTTGCATGAATGTGAGGAATTCAGCACGGGCCTACCTTGAAGGTTAAAATTATAACTATCCATTTGGCCACATTCTTGACGTACAAACTTACATCACACATCAGTGGACTGAAAAAGCGATTTTCGCTGTGTTGTGCAGCGTGCATGTTCTGTAGGCCCAGGCTACTGCACATCGATCAGCTGAGGAATGAACGCGAAAATAAATAATATATATATATATATATATATATATATATATATATATATATATATATATATTAGCAGACAAGTTAAATGAAATGAGGGGCCCGTTTGACAAATTTATGAAGGGCGCTAACAGTCACCGAAACCAAGGTGCATAGGGGAACGTTAATTTTTTTTTTTTTTTTATGTGTTATGCTTATCAGTGAGATAATAATACTTGGATTAATAGATAGCTTAAAGAAAATTACTTATAAAGCAGCAGAAAAAACAACCATGCCGCCGGTGGGATCCGAACCCACGACCTCCGAATATCGCGTCCGGTGCTCTTACCAACTGAGCTACGGCGACGGCTGTCCAATCTGCTGCTCTCGTGGGTATTTAAGTTTACTAGGTGTAAGCGAGCCTTGAGAGTGTTCACCAGCGCCACCCTCGACCATAGCGGCGGACGTAGCACGTCCTGTAATACCGCGAGCGTGACGTAGAACGTCATCTAACGGCGAAGGCGGAAACTGTGCGAGAGCCCTCTTATGCTACCTATGGCATCAAGACTGCCAGAACCGAGACCCTCGTTAAGCTATTAGCAGACAAGTTAAATGAAATGAGGGGCCCGTTTGACAAATTTATGAAGGGCGCTAACAGTCACCGAAACCAAGGTGCATAGGGGAACGTTAATTTTTTTTTTTTTTTTATGTGTTATGCTTATCAGTGAGATAATAATACTTGGATTAATAGATAGCTTAAAGAAAATTACTTATAAAGCAGCAGAAAAAACAACCATGCCGCCGGTGGGATCCGAACCCACGACCTCCGAATATCGCGTCCGGTGCTCTTACCAACTGAGCTACGGCGACGGCTGTCCAATCTGCTGCTCTCGTGGGTATTTAAGTTTACTAGGTGTAAGCGAGCCTTGAGAGTGTTCACCAGCGCCACCCTCGACCATAGCGGCGGACGTAGCACGTCCTGTAATACCGCGAGCGTGACGTAGAACGTCATCTAACGGCGAAGGCGGAAACTGTGCGAGAGCCCTCTTATGCTACCTATGGCATCAAGACTGCCAGAACCGAGACCCTCGTTAAGCTATTAGCAGACAAGTTAAATGAAATGAGGGGCCCGTTTGACAAATTTATGAAGGGCGCTAACAGTCACCGAAACCAAGGTGCATAGGGGAACGTTAATTTTTTTTTTTTTTTATGTGTTATGCTTATCAGTGAGATAATAATACTTGGATTAATAGATAGCTTAAAGAAAATTACTTATAAAGCAGCAGAAAAAACAACCATGCCGCCGGTGGGATCCGAACCCACGACCTCCGAATATCGCGTCCGGTGCTCTTACCAACTGAGCTACGGCGACGGCTGTCCAATCTGCTGCTCTCGTGGGTATTTAAGTTTACTAGGTGTAAGCGAGCCTTGAGAGTGTTCACCAGCGCCACCCTCGACCATAGCGGCGGACGTAGCACGTCCTGTAATACCGCGAGCGTGACGTAGAACGTCATCTAACGGCGAAGGCGGAAACTGTGCGAGAGCCCTCTTATGCTACCTATGGCATCAAGACTGCCAGAACCGAGACCCTCGTTAAGCTATTAGCAGACAAGTTAAATGAAATGAGGGGCCCGTTTGACAAATTTATGAAGGGCGCTAACAGTCACCGAAACCAAGGTGCATAGGGGAACGTTAATTTTTTTTTTTTATGTGTTATGCTTATCAGTGAGATAATAATACTTGGATTAATAGATAGCTTAAAGAAAATTACTTATAAAGCAGCAGAAAAAACAACCATGCCGCCGGTGGGATCCGAACCCACGACCTCCGAATATCGCGTCCGGTGCTCTTACCAACTGAGCTACGGCGACGGCTGTCCAATCTGCTGCTCTCGTGGGTATTTAAGTTTACTAGGTGTAAGCGAGCCTTGAGAGTGTTCACCAGCGCCACCCTCGACCATAGCGGCGGACGTAGCACGTCCTGTAATACCGCGAGCGTGACGTAGAACGTCATCTAACGGCGAAGGCGGAAACTGTGCGAGAGCCCTCTTATGCTACCTATGGCATCAAGACTGCCAGAACCGAGACCCTCGTTAAGCTATTAGCAGACAAGTTAAATGAAATGAGGGGCCCGTTTGACAAATTTATGAAGGGCGCTAACAGTCACCGAAACCAAGGTGCATAGGGGAACGTTAATTTTTTTTTTTTTTTTATGTGTTATGCTTATCAGTGAGATAATAATACTTGGATTAATAGATAGCTTAAAGAAAATTACTGGTGCTGGTGAACACTCTCAAGGCTCGCTTACACCTAGTAAACTTAAATACCCACGAGAGCAGCAGATTGGACAGCCGTCGCCGTAGCTCAGTTGGTAAGAGCACCGGACGCGATATTCGGAGGTCGTGGGTTCGGATCCCACCGGCGGCATGGTTGTTTTTTCTGCTGCTTTATAAGTAATTTTCTTTAAGCTATCTATTAATCCAAGTATTATTATCTCACTGATAAGCATAACACATAAAAAAAAAAAAAAAAATTAACGTTCCCCTATGCACCTTGGTTTCGGTGACTGTTAGCGCCCTTCATAAATTTGTCAAACGGGCCCCTCATTTCATTTAACTTGTCTGCTAATAGCTTAACGAGGGTCTCGGTTCTGGCAGTCTTGATGCCATAGGTAGCATAAGAGGGCTCTCGCACAGTTTCCGCCTTCGCCGTTAGATGACGTTCTACGTCACGCTCGCGGTATTACAGGACGTGCTACGTCCGCCGCTATGGTCGAGGGTGGCGCTGGTGAACACTCTCAAGGCTCGCTTACACCTAGTAAACTTAAATACCCACGAGAGCAGCAGATTGGACAGCCGTCGCCGTAGCTCAGTTGGTAAGAGCACCGGACGCGATATTCGGAGGTCGTGGGTTCGGATCCCACCGGCGGCATGGTTGTTTTTTCTGCTGCTTTATAAGTAATTTTCTTTAAGCTATCTATTAATCCAAGTATTATTATCTCACTGATAAGCATAACACATAAAAAAAAAAAAAAAAATTAACGTTCCCCTATGCACCTTGGTTTCGGTGACTGTTAGCGCCCTTCATAAATTTGTCAAACGGGCCCCTCATTTCATTTAACTTGTCTGCTAATAGCTTAACGAGGGTCTCGGTTCTGGCAGTCTTGATGCCATAGGTAGCATAAGAGGGCTCTCGCACAGTTTCCGCCTTCGCCGTTAGATGACGTTCTACGTCACGCTCGCGGTATTACAGGACGTGCTACGTCCGCCGCTATGGTCGAGGGTGGCGCTGGTGAACACTCTCAAGGCTCGCTTACACCTAGTAAACTTAAATACCCACGAGAGCAGCAGATTGGACAGCCGTCGCCGTTAGCTCAGTTGGTAAGAGCACCGGACGCGATATTCGGAGGTCGTGGGTTCGGATCCCACCGGCGGCATGGTTGTTTTTTCTGCTGCTTTATAAGTAATTTTCTTTAAGCTATCTATTAATCCAAGTATTATTATCTCACTGATAAGCATAACACATAAAAAAAAAAAAAATTAACGTTCCCCTATGCACCTTGGTTTCGGTGACTGTTAGCGCCCTTCATAAATTTGTCAAACGGGCACCTCATTTCATTTAACTTGTCTGCTAATAGCTTAACGAGGGTCTCGGTTCTGGCAGTCTTGATGCCATAGGTAGCATAAGAGGGCTCTCGCACAGTTTCCGCCTTCGCCGTTAGATGACGTTCTACGTCACGCTCGCGGTATTACAGGACGTGCTACGTCCGCCGCTATGGTCGAGGGTGGCGCTGGTGAACACTCTCAAGCTCGCTTACACCTAGTAAACTTAAATACCCACGAG